>NC_063353.1:13007379-13086630 GCF_021869965.1 Rhincodon typus | reverse complement strand
CGCACTGACCTGTCCGTCCCTGGCCCCGCACTGACCTGGCCCCGCACCGACCTGTCCGTCCCTGGCCCCGCACTGACCTAGCCCCGCACCGACCTGTCCGTCCCTGGCCCCGCACTGACCTGTCCGTCCCTGGCCTGTCCATCCCTGGCCTGTCTGTCCCTGCCCTGTCCGTCCCTGGCCCCGCATTATGCAGTGCTGCAGCATGAAGCTTAACAGAAACATAAGAAATACCATCTTGTGTTTTAACTGGGCACCTCACTTCATTGAGTTTAAGAATGTTTTGCACCTGTTTCCTTTGTGGTTGCTGATTTGACCTTACTCCATTTCACTTGTTTAAAATCAATTCTAACTCTTCCCAGTTCTGATGTTAGGTCATAGGCCTGAAACCTTGGATAGACGTTTACCAGCACTATGGAGATGGGCTAAGAAATGGGAACAGAAGATGCGTGTAAACGTTCATATTTTTGCTGCTTTCTTGCCTCGGAGCGATTATGCCAGTGAATGTGGATACTTGCCCTGCAGATAACAGGATCCAATAGGTGACGTGTATATGGAACTGCCAAGGAGTTCCGATGGTAAACTAGTCCCTCAACGACGCTCCAGCTTGGCCACTATGAATACCTCCTACAAGCTTTGTCCCCGAGGATTTGCCGTGATCATTCATCCACAGCCCTGACTGCAGACCATCCTATTTTGGGGCTCAACATTTGCTGCCTTTGTTATGCTGCTCCACGTGGATGAAGGACTCACATTTATATAAAGCATTTCAAAATTGTGAGCAGGCTGGATAGAGTAGACAGGATGAAGCTGTTTCGGGTTGTAAAAGGAACAAGATGTAGAGGGCAAAGATTTCAAGTGATGTGCAAACAAAGCAAGGTTGATGTGAGGGAAGAAAAACTTTTTCATTTAATTAGGGTATGGAATGCACTGCCTGGAAACGGTGGAGGCAGGTTCAATTAAGGCATTGAAGAGGGCATTGCATGGTCTTTTGGATGGAAATGGGGTGCGGGGATATTGGCTCCAAGTGATAGAATTGGTGCAAACATGATGGTTTGAATGGCCTCCTTCTGCACTATAACAATTCTGTGATAACATCTGGATGACCCAAAGTGCTCTCCAGTTAATTAACTTCTTTTCAAGTATGGTTAATGCTGTAATCTGGCAAAAATGGCAGCTAATATGCATGTAGCAAAATCTCACGCCAATTTTAAAAAAAAGATATCACTATCCTTCATCTTGTAAAACCATCATGCTGTCCCGCCTGCCTGAAGAGAACCATGTCTCCTAATGGGGCTGATGGTAATGACCTGGCTCTAGGCCTTGCCTTTGAAATTGATAGTTTCCTGATCCACTCGGTGTCTTTAACTGGACAATGCTCCCAGTGGTGGCTTCTTAACTGACTGTTTCCTGGGAGATCCCAATGCCATTAGGCAGCTGCCATCACGGATCATTTATTGCTGATGGCAAAAAAATTAAAAGAAAGGAAGATTTGACCCATCACCATTGTTTCTCTCTTCACAGACTGAACATTTCTAGGACTTTCTCTCTCAATTTTAGATTTGCAGCTTTTCCAGTGTTTTGCTTTTGCTAAGGGGATTTCCATAATTGCCCTGCCCAATATTTAATCTTCAATGAATACCTAAGGACAGGTTATGTTGTCATTTATTTCAAAGCTCTTTTTTTGACCTTGTTGCACACATTTCAGTTGCTGATGTTTTGCAATATTTGCGAGATGGTGGTGTCATGGTAATGTCACAAGGATAGTAAACCAGTAGGCCAGGCTAATGCCCTGGGGCATAAATTCGAATCCCTGTATGACAGCTGGTAGGCTTCCAAAACTCTATGAATAAAACTGGAATGGGAACCTAGTCTCGGGGAATAGTGACCATGAAACTACTGTCAATTGTCACAAAATCTGAAATCCTTCTCAGATAAAAGTATTCTGTACTTACCTGGTTTGCCCCATATGTGGCACCAGACCCACAGCTATGTGGATGACTGTCATTCGTCTTCAACAATCATTAAGTTTGGGCCGGAAATGTTGGCCTTGCACATCCCACAAAAGGAAAAAAACTTCACTGGCTCTAAAGTACTTTGAGTTATTCTGAGTCTTGAAAGATGCATTGTTCTATTTGATTATGTGGGTCTGTTTACCATTAATGTTATCTATGATTGATTACTTAAGGCTGGCTATGGACTCAGAAGAGTAAACAAATTGTTGGAGCTGCTGGAAGTGTGAAGCAGATATTGTAAAGCGCTGTAAGTATCATTTCGAGACCTATAGAAATTGATGTGTTATCACTGCATATCTCTAAGACCTAAAATGTGCAACAAAGGCACCATATTAAGTGCACACCTTACTTCAACTGTAATGCATCACAGCAGGGAACCTCAACAGTGGAGCAAAACAGGTGATGCATCCTCTCTGTGCCCAAAACCCCATGCTCATATGCCTGAATTTCCTCTCTATTAATCTCAACAAGCTGTCAATCACATACCATCCACTTGTATTCTTGTCAGGGTTGAACATTTTGATACTTATTTTTACCTGTTCCTTGGCTAAAAGTTCAAACATTGAAATCTAGAACACATTAACAATCTGTTTTTGTCTTTTAATTCATTTTATTTTCAAGAGGGAACAAGTCAGATCACAGTTGCGCCCCTGTTCCTGATTTCTTTTTTGCAGTTTTAGAGAATGTCAAAGTTAAATTCCTTTTGTTGTAATTTTAATTGTGAGCCCATTTATTTTGCTGCAGCTTTGAAAACGCACTTCAAATACCAGCTTTGTGATAAGGCTGGCCAAAGTGGCTTGACAGGTACAGAGTTGATATTGTTGATTCGACTGTAATGCTTTCTGTGATTTTGAAAACTATTCATACATTTCCTGAGTTTGAGTTAGTAATAGGAAATCAATTATTCAGTAATTTATTTATTCAGAGATATTCACCATTAAGGACTGTACCAGAGGATGAGCCTTTACTGCTGAGCAAATGTTTTCACCGGAGATGTAACTTACAAAATAGGTACATTATTAATGTTGCAGATATAAATGTTTCCAAGCAGTGCATCAATGCCAATCAGACATATGATATGGACAAGATATTGTTGTCCCCTTCCACATTATTATGGAAAAGAGCTATCTCACAACGTTAAAACCAATGATCTACGCTATTGGCAGTTCCCACAGCACTTGCAACCAGAAGCGCAGTTGTTTATGCTTGTTTGGACAATCACATGTAAGTAGTAACAATGAGTTCTGGACATTTCCATCAAGTAAAGCATTCATGTTTTCCCCTTGTAATCTATGGCACCCTTGATTTCATTACAGAATTATAGCACATCCTGGTAATCAGTAGTAACTGAGAAACTGCCATATCGTCATTAATTAGTGCTTCTCTAAAGATGTAATGCTTCAAAGGAGATGATGTTTTGACCTAGAAATTGGGTCATGAAGGAGTGATGCTTGAACCAGAAGGCACACCCAGTATTAGACCTCGGGCCTCATTTAAATGATATCACTAAGCTCAGGGTGCATGCTGGGTGTCCAGTCTAGCTCATGCGGTTGAATTTGGCAGCAACACACCAGCGAGTCCTAGCACTAGGAAGCAGTAAGTTGTTGGGGATCGGTAGACGCTTATGTCTGGGACGTGGCTGAACAGGACCCAGCTCTGGCCCTCAGCCACACTGTAGTGCAGCCAAGAGGATCACCAGATTTGACATTCAACGTAAAGGTTTTGCGAAGCTTACTTTGTAACATGAGCCTCCAGCAACATCTTGAAGGCCCTCTGGTAGGGTAACATATAGACCAAGTTTTCCTGAACTCACCCAGTTGAGCAAATTTGCAAAACAGTTGCTCATTTGCAGGTGCTGGGCTTTCACAACTCTTTCTGCTCTTTGCAAAATAACAGCCAATAAAAAGCAGCAGATGAGTACCTACACATTTGTTGCTGTAAGGGATGCTTCTGCCTATAAAGCATTTGTAGCATTGCTCAATTTCTAGGCTAATTCAAAGTCCAATAGTTAAATGAACAAAGCAAATTTACAGCATATTTTGCATTCTTCCTGATTATTTTACTCCTCATTGGAAATTTTAAATCTTAGGAAATGTAAAGCAGACTGTTGGCTTACCAACACCTATCTTATACAATCACGCAAAGTCAGGATTTCCCACAATATGTCTTTTATCCAGCATCATTTTTCTGAATTGAATGCTATTTTAAAACAATGAAATAAATGGATAATTTAATTAAAGATTGACAGTCACATTTCCCAAGACATAACCTGAAAATAGGCAGAAAGGCTGGGACATTTTGTACAAAGAAGAAGCCAGTGAAGTGTTAAATGAAGCACAAGGATGAAAAATCACTAGATGATAAACAGAAAAGATATTTGAGGGAAAATTAGTTTTTAGAGTATTAATGCTTCAAATGAGATAGAAAATGATATGGTCACTTATTTACTGTTGCATTTTCCCCAAAACCCCAGCAGTCATGTTCTCATTTGACTTGTATAGCTGTATAATGTTGACATGTTGCTGAACATTTATTGATTCACATTCATCTGGACAATCGCAAGAATGCCAAATTTCAAGCAAAATCTATCTTCTCAGTGCTTTCATCCCAACTTGATTGCTTCATGTTCGCAGCAGATTGTTGACTTTGCCCGACTTGTGAACTTTTCCGCTGCTGTGGCTCCTGACCAATCTGTGCTGCTTGGTGGGAGAGCCAGAGGGAACTGGACTCGAGAGCTCACCCTACTATCTGACAATTGCGGCTGATGACATGAAGAATGAGTTCCCCTGACGAACGTTTCCAATCTTTTATCTTTCCTCCTCTGAAAGCAGCAGCCATTCAAAGGCCTCTCAGTATCAAGCAGAGCATAGTTTAAATATTCCCATATGTTTTCTTTTTCCTATCACATTCCAAATGTTATACAATTCTATCGATTAATATTTTTGTCTTGCAAGCCACAGTCATTCATATGCTAATATTTCTGCAACATTAGTTGTACTTGTGAAAAACTGAGAATTTTCTTTTTTGCAAATTGGGAGAGCACTGTAGGAAAAAGCGAGTCAATGTGGTAATATTAATTGATCCTTTTCATGATTGTTTCTAAGGCTATACTTTGCATATAACTAAGAGGATCAAGATCTTTCTAACTAAAAAATAGTCTGAATTCAGGTTATGAATGTTTTCATTGAGTTTGGCTGTATCGGTGATAAGGAAATGTTTGATTCCTAAAAGCCCCTTGAGTTTCTGTGTGTTGCAAAAGTACAGTAGTCTGGTTGTGAACAGGAAAGATCAAAGTGTACTCTTAGTTGGATTTCACTGTCACAATCTTAATTGCTTGAAGCTAGATGGCATAGTGTGAAATTAAAAAAAACTGTGTTTTATAGATACATATAAAATTACCATTTTCTGTTATAGGACCTTGAAAAGGCTGCTGCATTTTTCACGTGTTCTGCAAGTCTGTTGCATATTTACTTTTAAAATCAAAAATATATGATTTCTCCAAAGGGCTGGAATCATCCAGGAGTATAATTTGCATCTTTTCGTCCAATAAGCCAAGACATGACATTTAAAATGACTCTTCATCCCCTTTTGGCCTGTGTTTGCCCTGACTTGTCAGACAGTTCCGGGATAAGGGAGCACAGACTTGAGATGTTGCGGGAATACGCAGCAAAGCACCAGGGTCAAAATCCCAGAATTCCTTCTCTAATGGCATTGTGTGTCAACCCACAGCAGGCAGACTACAGTGGTTCAGTTCAAGAAGGCAGCTCACCACCACCTTCTCAGGGTGGGCAATAAATACTGGCCTGGTCAGCGACACCTACATCCTACAAACAAATAATAAAAAGAGACAGTTGTAAGTAATGAGTCACAAAAAGCAGGCCTCAAGCAGAAGTAATGGAGAGTGAGAATCAGGGAGAGAAGTAACCAAAAATAAAATGACGTCAGCTCAAGTCAAGAAGCTGGTGAATGATTTGACTTTGTGTGGAGGAACGTCTTAAGTTCATTTTTGAAGTTTAGATAGTAGTCTAATAAATAGAGGTACAGCATGACACCTAAGTGCTGTCAACTTTGCATCCTGAAACTTTAGGACATCCCTCATGTCCTTGACAAACACAAGTGTAAGAATGTTGCTAGGGAGAGGAACGCAGACTTGTGTGTTTGTGGCTTGAGCAGTAGCTGGTGGCATTGTAGTGAATCTGTGAAGCTAAGAACAACATGGAGTGTAGACTTCAGGAGCTGGCCAGGCCTACAGTTCCAATGTGTGCTGATAGAGAGGGAATAGCTGGCCACCAGGCAGATGAGGAGTTCCAGGCTGATGGCTCCCTTGAGTGCATCTCACTTTCTAATCAGTATTCAGACAAGGAAAATTGTTTCTCCAGGGAGTATATCTAGTGCACAGGTGGCTGATGACAATGGGCCTATCATCAGCTTAAAGATCACAGAGGTGCTTTACCAATCACTGCCAAATTCTGACAATATATTACCTATCCATGACAAAACCTTGAAAACTGTAGATAACTATCTATCTTGGAAACACAATCTCCAGAAGTATTTGCAATGACAATAAATTTGCCAGAGGAAGCTCAGTATTTGCTCATTTACATCAGAGACCAAATGAGATATACATCTGACAACAACACTTGCTGTGTATAATGTTGTGGTAATACCTTCCCTTCCTGAGAAGTTGACTACCTACTCCAGACATATTGAGTAGTTGAACAGGTACCATACCAGATACATCACAGGCATCAAATGGGAGGGTAAAGTCATCAATAAGGTACATGGAGGAGCAGAAATGTCTGTAGTTGAAGCTCCCAACATTAGCACCTAGTTCAAATGGAGTGGTCATGATGTGTGTAGAACAAAGAACAGGACAAAACAGGAACAGGCCCTTCGGCCTACCAGGTCTGCGCCAACACATGACACATTTTCTAAACTAGAAGTGTAAAAAAGCAAAACAATGTGGATGCTGAAAATCTGAAACAAACATAGAAATTGCTGGAGAAACCCAGCAGGTCTCTGTGGAGAGAGAAGCAAAGTTAATGTTTTGAGTCTGGATTGACTCTCTTCCTTAGAACTGAAGTATGTAGGACTGACAATAAAATCCCTTGGGCAGTCATGTATTCATGACTTAAACTTTGACACTGCCTGTGAATTAGGCTGAAATTAAGGTTTAAGAGCACAAGGAAGATGAACCTCAGGAAAGGTGATGCTACAGCAAAGTCTAGGAGAAAATTGCAAAGTGAAACAAACTACCTGGGGAGCAGCCTCACAGTAGTGTCAATATGAGCGAGAAAATGGGGCAGAATCAGGTGAGAAGTCTAGCAAGGCATATCTCCATGTTGGGAGCAATTTAGTTCATTTTTTAAATAAATTTTGCTTGTCGAGGTGAGATTCTTGCTAGGGAGCTGTGTGTTTGCCTATTAATGGGGATTAGTGTTTGCCATTGACCATATTAACTGCATATTCTGCATCATTAATACGAAGCTTCCAACCTTACTCGCCGTCGTGCATAAACTAGATGCTGAGTAATCTCATCATGTAGTTAGAGCTGACAATATCAGATCACTGTTTTCTTCAATGGACCTCCATATTGGACACTGGGCACCAACCTTGCAGGGCATACTCCACGGGCACCATCCGCACACACCACCCACATCTATGGTCATTGGCATGTGTCAGCCTCTGAGAACTTCAATGCTGCACTTCAGGATGAAGCATAACTCTCATTGTACTGCAGTAGCAAGGACACTTGGCATTCGGGGACACGTACACAGCTTATGGATTGGACCAGGCTGTGTCTCAAGGCTGTTCGCTTGCTCCCATAGTACTCATTCACTCTGAGCCCATCTGGATTTTCACACCAGCCCTGCCTTGCCTTATCATTTGAACCTTCCCCCTCAGCCAGAGAGAGATACCAGGCACAAAGTACTGCTGTATTGCTGTGCAGTTTAGCATGGATACAAATCCATGAAACTTTGCATAGTTAGCAGCAATGATTAGTCAAGTTAAGGACACAGCCTTCAGTTGGGGGCATTTTACCGCACAGGAAGTTGAGGGCAGCCTTAGGCACAGACAGTTAGCCACTTGGCCAGTCAGTCATGATGTTCTGCACATAAGGGGTGACAAGCTGAATTTCACGCAGCCCACCACCCATCTCGACTCTTTCTGCCCTATTGCGGGTTGTTTTCCACCTGGAATGAGTGACAGTTAGGAATTGTGGGAGATGAAAGTGGTTGGCATAACTATTAATTGCTGGTGTAGACGGGGATTGTATGAATAAGTGAACAGGCAGTGCAAGGGCCATACCGGATTAGTGGAGTTGGGAATTGGGGCGGGTGATAGTAAGTGGGGGAAGATGTTGCATGCAAAAGTGAGGGTCAGAGAAGAGTGGTAGAACATGAGGTGGGGGCAGCAACAGAGATAAAGTGAGTGTGAGCTATTGGACAGAAGACTGTAGCACTTGTGCTGGTGGACTGACCTTCTTTCTATCATGCTGTGAATTTCTCCAGATTGCTGTGACTGCAATGACTTGGGAAGCAATGCAGTGCCAGGCTGGCATGGTCTGGTGGCATGGGGGAGGGAAGAGGATGTCCCCAGGCTGAACAACAATGTCCACCAGTATCTCCAAGTATCTAGTTACAATTGTCCCTTCTCTGCCATGTCAGGGATCGTGCTGGGCAGTTCCAAAATTACATTTGTCCAGGCGCACAACAGTCTTTTAAAGAATACACAGCCACCAGGTATGTCAGTCAGTTCTAGGATATCTCAACAATGGTACGTTGTTCTGTGGACAGCGAGTGATAAGATGTGGTTAGAATCAAATAGGAGTGATGCCCTGGGGCAGAGTAGGTAGTTAATGAAGCACATTTGATCGGTTGAGTGAGAATGCTTGCTGTACCTCATGGTCAGAACCCTCCACGAAACTCATTGTAACTGACACTTTGCCAAAATATGTAAGATTCAGCCCCATGTCACCAGGAGAGTTTCAGCTGTAAAGGGGATGAGAAAAAGGTCTAAAAAGCAACAAATAGTTGCAAATGTGGGGCTTATGAGGGCTACAATGTGGTAGTTTTGTCTCTTATTTGCATCTGAGATGTGTAGACAAAGTCTATTTGCCAGAGTTTTGTATTTATGGCCCTTTAATGCTGTTGATGTGAGATAAATATATTATACGGAGAAGAAATGACTTTTAATGACCTAATGTTTCTAGATACTTGTATGGCATTGAGATAGAGGATCAGCCATGATCATCATGAAAGATAATATGGACTTGGTGGGCCGAATGGCCTACTCCTGCTCCTATTTTCTGTGTTTCAAGATTGTTGGTGCCAGTCAGTTTTTTTTTTGTTGCCATTTGTATTAAATGGACAAGTTAGATGTCAGTTTTAGTGATTTTGATCAGTTTTCTCTTGGCTCAGTCATATTTCCAACAAAGTGTCCAGTTATTTTTGTTGACTTATGAATAGAGATCTCTGAAGCTTCTGTTTTATTTCTGAGCTCTCTTCACCCTCCCTAGTCCTGATGAGGGTTCCAGACCCGAAACATCAACTTACTCCTCTCATGCTGTCTGACCTGCTGTGCTCCTCCAGCTCCACATTTTATCGATTCTAATACACATGTAGTAGCTTTTGCAGCTGTATGAATATTTTGGCAGTATATAGCTGTCCTTTGGGGTTTGAAAATTTAAGTGATTTCGTCAGAAATAGATTGAAATGAGTGTTGGTACACTGTGGAGTTGTCGGGCAAGCGAAGCAATTACAAAAAGTTTTCATCTGCAATGTATTTTTTAGGCTAGTAGATCAGTTGGGGATGTGGAAACATTTTGAACAAGAAAAGACCATCAGTTTGTTAGCTTACGCTATCAAACTTGATATTGTCTACTATATTGTTCTCCTGTTATCTCATCATAGGTCTTCTTATTCTGTTAGTATCTTGTTATTTTGTAATTCCCCCTATATTATTACATATATTAAAACACCTACAGCAAATAATCAAGCCATTACCTTTCACTAACAAATGTCTGAAACAGGTTCCTTCAATCTTAAAATAAGGTAAGGCAGTGCAGTTGCTGGAGATCTCAAGCAAAAATAGAAATTGCTGAAGAAATTTGGCAGGTCTGGCAGCACCTGTGGAGAGAAAATGGAGTTAAAATTTCAATTCCAGCACCAATGCCGTAGGGGAGAGTGTTCCAGGATTTTGAAGCAGTGATACTGAAGGAACTGCAATATATTTCCAAGTCAGAATGAGAGTCAGTTGGAGGGAAGTTTTTGGTGGTAGTATTCATTGTATCTGCTGCCCTTGTCTTTCTAGACGGTAGGGGTCATGAGTGTTTTATCTGTCATAGCAATTCATTGAGAATTCTGGGTGAATGTAGCTCCAACACCCAAGAAGATGAGTGCCATCCAGGACAAAATACCTCTTTTGATGAGCACCCCAACTAAGATTTTCAACAGTTTCTCCCTCTTCTGCTTCATCTCCTATGGAGCCCAGGAGGAAATGACTGTGAGCAAACTTTCTGCTCAGACCATTCAAGTCCACATCACTCTCTTTTGATGGAAAGAATTTGTTTTTTTCATTCATTCATTCACAGGATGTGCCCATCACTGGATAGGCCAGTAGTTATTGCCCGTCCTGAATGACCCAGAAGACAAGAAAGAGTCAACCACATTCTGGGGTCACATGTAGGCCACACTGGCTAAGCTCGTCAGTCCTTCCCTAAAGGGAATTAGTGAACCAGATGGATTTTTCCCAACAATGGTCATCAGACTCTTATTGAATTTAATTTCTACCATGTGCCATGGCAGGATTCAAAATCAGGTCCCCAGAACATTACCTGGGTCTCTGGATTAAGTCTCGTGATAATACCACTCGGCCATCACCTACTTTGTAGGGCTGTGAAGCCAAGGTCTGTCAACTACCCTAATGACGCAGTACACAGTTCCACCACTTCCTTTCCAACAAGACATAAAAATTCAAAAAGTACTTAGTCTGAAAATTGAATGGCGATTCCTTTAAAAGTGATATTGGGAGTTGGGGAGTTGTTTGTATAGCTGAGTGTTTTTTTCAGTTCTGTCTGCTCAAGACAGCCTGTTAAGAAGACCTGTAAAGTCCAACATGGAGGGTCATGTGCTGACACTGTAATAGACTCTGACAGATATCAGGGCCTACCTGTTCTGGATATTTCTGGTGGGTTCCTGCTATTGCACTTTGAGACATGGCAAGGACCACACTAGGAATCATTAGGAGAATCGCCACCATGATTTTATTCAGCTGCCAGTGTCCAGGCTGCAACAGAGTTGAATTTTGTGGCTGTTTATGCAGAAGAATTATTTTGGGCATGAGAAAACATAATGAGCAATTTTATTGGTAACGTTTGTGTTTTCTTTCGTTTCTCACAAAATCACTGTTTAATGTGTTCATTTACATTATAAATTGGCAAGTAAATATCGAGCTATTGGAGAACATACTTTTGATTTCATGGATTTGGTTGCTTTCATGATGGTTTATAGGTTCCATTAGTTGCTATTTAGAGACTGGGAAATCTGTGCCAATCAGAATGCCTGCAGGAATTTCCTGCCTTAGCAACACTTACCAGACATAAAATGTTCAGTTGCATTTATGGATGTACTGGGTCTCTGCTAATTTAAACATCGCTTAGATTACAGTGTCTTCTTGAGAACTTTGGTGAAGATACAGTATTTTCTAGTGACATAATGAGGAAAAATCAAGTTACTGCAATTAGTTTGCCAATGAAAAAACTTACAAGTGGTTGAGTTATGGTTTAAAAAGTTAACTGTCTCACAACTTGTACCAAACGGTTCATTGAACAGGGTTAAAAAAAAAGCAACATTGCTTTTTACAGCTTGATTTGTATATAAAAAGGCAACAGTTTTGGTCTGCATATGAACATGATTATTTGTACCACATGCCATGCTCTAAATTTCTATTTAGTCCAAGCATATTAAAACATGTTTCATCTCAGACTGCAGCTGCTTTGAAAAAGAAGGACACTTTTCTTGAAAATTAAGTGCAGATGTAACACAAACCAACATTGACATTATGCTTAAGCATTCCAGCTTCTTATTTCTTGCCTCAGTTTACACTTCATTCGGTCAGCATATGGACTATTTCAAGCCTTCGCTTTTATATGTTCTGCTGTTCCAAATGACTGCTCATTAAACATTGCAGCTTTTTCTGCCTGTTTCATTTAACTTTTTTTTCCACTTTGGATTTGCAAATCAAGGTCTTGATCCGTGCTGGACAGCAAACAAAAATGCACACCGTTTTCTCACTTTGCAGAATATGCCATAATTAAACCAGCTTCTAACGTTCAAATATAACACTTGTTGACACAAATTAAATCATGGGAACTTTTATACAAAGTGACGGTCTTTCCCTAAGAAAACCTCAGCCTTACAGTTATACCATAGGTTGACAAATTCCCCTTAAATTCTTGTCTACTCTATTTTAATACAGTTGCGAATATTTATTATTGAATTAGAATAGAACATTTTTTTACTCAGCTCTATGACTCTAAGTAAAAATATTCCAGGAGGCCTTTTAAACATCTGCCTCTTGTTCTCCCACAGCATAGTGTGAAAGCCAAGCATTTTATTCTCTGCTTTTAATTATTTTCTCCTTCTACTACAGAATTTCTTGGCTAAGAGAGTTGGGCACAGGGTTCATTGTCAGGCTTCTGCAGTGATGCTCTGCAATGGACTACTGGGGTCAAGCTACATCATTGTTCAATGTTCTTCTCCTTTAACTTTGAACGAATCTATTTCTGCCGTAGCCTCCTCCTGCAATCTTCTAAAAGTAACTTGTAAGGCTGAAATGTAGGTTGTAACGAAATAAGCTGGGATGCAGTCAGGTTAGGGTTTAAAATCCAAAACCTCCAAAGCAGGAATTTAATGTGCCACTATCAGATTTTCACGACGGTAAATCAAAAAGCAAGCAACCAATCAACTTGCAGAAGTTGGATTTTTTTTTAATTCAAATATTTTAAGAGACTGTACATATTATTTCATCTGTCATTTTATTTTTTAACCACAGGTTTCTCAGGTCTTAGAATATGCAACTAGTGAAAGAAGTGTGATTGGTTAAATCCATGCGATATGTTAGTTTACAGCACTCCTTGCGGTCTAATGCAGGAAGCAATGCTTCCTTCAGAGTCACCAGATAAAGACGTGCAATCTCTCAGGCTTCATCCTTAAGCATGATCTGACATCATCCTCCAAACTACTGTCTGACACTATTGCCCCAAATGATATTGGACTCTACCAACCATCTTTATTTTATCTAAGGCTGACAGTGATACAGCCACTGTTAGAGCAATGCTGCCCCTTTGTTATATTCTGCAGGCATCAACTGCTTACCTCTCTGCAGGAAACATTGGTCCCAAACTTTTAAGAAATTTATCCTGCAGCAATAACACATTAGAGTTGCCATAACAGACCAATGGTTAGACTTCAGCTCCTCAGGAGCTCCTACCGTAACTTCATTGGTTAGCAGCTCTGCCAGTCCCAGCAATGCTTGGATTCAATAGTGGTTGCAGCTGGGACTGGAAGCATTACCATGAAGGAGAGAAATGGTTACTGGAAGCAGGTAGGGCCAGGTTTTTAAACTGAGAAAGGATTGCCACTCTAAGGATGGAGTTGGGACAATGGAGCTGCTCAAGGATGCTGGGGTTAGGTTGCATTTGGGAAGCCAGGAGGTGTTGGGAGTTGATACACTTGGGAAACGCCCCTGATACAGCAAAGGGCATGTCTGAATGAAATACTGCCATCTTACATTTTCAAAAACGTAGCATTACCTGGCAGTGGAAAGTAGATGGAGACCTTTAATTGCCACTTTGTTAGTTAGTTAAGAAGCTCAGTAGGAATTTTGGGCATGTTACCCACCCCATATTGTGGGGAGTTAGTTGGGGGGTGGGTAGGATGGTGGTGGGCTGCCCACCTGACCTATTTTACATACACCCAGCCCAGTCTGCAGGAGGCAATAAAATCAAACCCTGTTATAGAAAGAACAGTCAAACCATGAACAGCATACATACAGATTCTTCAAGAGATATGAATTGTAAACAAAAATGTGCAGCTATGAAGTAAATCTTCAGATATTGAGATCTTCACATTGGAGCAGTGATTGCTAAATGAAGGCATAATAAATGGTTTTGCAATCCTGATGGATTTTGATAAGATAAACATGGAAAGTTTATTTCTTCCGGTAAGGGAGTAAGTGACAAAACGTCATCAGTTTAAAATTGCAACTAAGTGAGTAAGGATAAAATCCTTCAAGCAAGGAGCTATTTGTTCAGTGTAATAAATCAAAGAACTGCTGGAAATCTGAAACAAAACCAGAAATTGGCAGTCCTGGCAGCATTTGTGGAGAGAAAACAGAGTTATTGCTTTAAGTCCAGTAACCCTCTTTCAGAATGGGTACAGAAATAATATAGCAACTAGCATTGGATGGTAGCACTAATTGGTGATAGCGAATAGGCAGTGTGTTTAACATCGAGCCCAATTTTCTATTCCATGGGCTTCAGTGCACTAACCTAACTCATCATGATTGATTTTCCTGTACAGCCTCCTGGAATATCCTCAGCAATCTATGCTTCATTTGTTATGGTAACGTGTTCTGTGCTATATCTCTTAACGCCCTGTCTGATGTGCACCATGTAATATTTTCTTAGGCTTACATGAATTATTAAAATGTCAATAAATCAAGAACATGAATGCCCAGAGCCTTATTAATAGTGTCAAAGAAATCTAGAAAGGAGAAGGTTAAAGACCAAGATGTTATACACCAGTAAGTAACACCGACATTGAAGAGCACTGTATGTTTATCTCTTCATTTGTAGACAGGGAGTAACAGAAACAGAAAAGCAAGAGTTTCATTGAGCCTCTTATTTCTTTTACTGATTTAACTTCCTCGTCCTCCAGCTTTCCCTTAACCCAGGTCATCCATCAATGCTTTCACCAAATGGAAAGACAAACTTTCCTATTTTACTTCTTTCTCAGCATCAGCAAACCAGTGAGTGCATACAAGAATTAAACAAGCTGGAATTTCTCCCAATATGTGACCTTTCTCTAGGTGATGGCTCCTCATTCACCATAACAATGATCTCACTGTGTAGAGAATCACACAAACAGAACCTTAGCATATTCACTGTCCATTAGCCAATAGTGTCCTGGCAAAGTTAACAACCCAAACTGATTGAATTGCTTTGTAAAGTCTTTCAACATATCCAAAAGCGACTTGCTTTTAAGTAGTGAGCTCACTAACCACAACACCTAAATCATTTTGCTTGGGATCAGACAGTGATTTGTCATTTTCCTTGGCTAGACAACAAAATTCAATTGATAATCTTATCTCTCGTCATCAGAATGTTTCAGAGAAGTTCTTCACAAAGTAACTTGGAACAGTTTTCCCCTAAGAGCTCTAAGACAACATTTGAAAATGTATTTCCAGGAAATTTCCTGTTGCATATGTCAGGATTTAATCCTACTACAGCAATGATGTTTTAAATACAGCTGTGAAGTGATGAAAGTACGAAACAGTCTATGAAACAATTAGAAAAGTCTTTGGCAGTTCTTGGCAAAAATAAAACTTTTCTGGCAGCTTCCAAGTTTAAGCATAGAAGAATTCATAATGTAGGTTTACATTTTAGCTGATTAATTGAATAATTTTTCATAAGTGGGTAACAGTTTTTCTCGATGATATAAAGGCTCAGTTCATGTCATATTAAGTTTGGCTCAATAGCAAACTTTTATGTACATATACCACTCTTGTATCGAGCAAAGAATTGGCCAGTAAATGATTTAAGTTCAACTTTGATATCCTGCTGGGATGTGTTATGACAAACTATCAGTAAAAGCAACAGAGGGGAATGTAAAGTAAAATAGATCATAGAATCCCTACAGTTTGGAAACAGGCCCTTGGGCCCAACAAGTCCACACTGACCCTCATAGCATCCCACCCAGAACCCATCCCCCTATACCACTCATCCCTGAACACAATGGGCAATTTAGCATGGCCAATCCACCTAGCCTGCACATCTTTGGACTGTGGGAGGAAACTGGAGCACCTGGAGGAAACCCACGCAGACACAGGGAGAATGTGCAAACTCCACACAGACAGTTGCCCGAGGGTGGAATTGAACCTGGGTCCCTGGTGCTGTGAGGCAGCAGTGCTAACCACTGAGCCACCATGCTGCCCCATTTTATAAAGTGTACACCAGGGAAAAAAATTCTTGAAATAGTCAATGACAGATTCAGCTAAAAATCGCAAGGAAATTAATTAATGTGGATGCGCTATAAGATCTGCTGGGGTATTTTAAGCTTTGCTTCTGTCCCAATTGAATTGTTGTCCTTCCTTGTTATAGAACTGTTTCTGAAAGATTAGACACTGGGGTACCATTCAACAGATGGAAGTTAACAGATAATTAGCCAGTTATAATTCAAAGAAAATGAAACTTAGTAAAGCCTGTAGCAGTTTGTCAATCAGCAATCTGGTGTAGGTTTGTTTTATCTCCACTATTACTTAAGAAATAGGATGCACAGGTGAACAAATAATTTCTTCTCCCATTACCATTGTGTAGCCATTGGTACATGTTTCATTGAAGAGACTTTAGACTTCTATAATTTTTAATAAGAACATAAGAACTAGGAGCAGGAGTAGGCCATCGGCTCCTCGAGCCTGCCCCGCCATTTAATAAGATCAAGGCTGATCTTTTTGAGACTCAGCTCCACTTACCCGCCCGCTCACCATAACCCTTAATTCCTTTACTGTTCAAAAATTTATCTAGCCTTGCCTTAAAAACATTCAGCGAGGTAGCTTCAACCACTTCGATGGACAGATTCACAACGCTTTGGGTGATGAAGTTCCTCCTGACCTCAGTCCTACATCTGCTTTCCTTTAATTTGAGGCTATGCCCCCTAGTCCTAGTTTCACCTGCTCGTGGAAACAACCTCCCTAATACAGCAATAGATCATTTCAAATGACCAAGCCTGGCCCAAAAGTGAGAAATTTAACCAATTCCACTCTGCACAATTTATCCACTTACTAATGAGCCACATTACTAGCCCATCATTATACAAGGTCAAATTAAGTGTTTTTATTCAAATTATGGAACTAAATTATGAAAATGATTCAGGTGATGGCGTCAAAAAGTAACTTCAGCAAAGCTGCAAATTGGATGGTTACGTTGATTGTCTTGTTCAATGACAATTTTCATGTTCTATTTGATGGGGTTCTATTTAAGAATCAATATGATACCCTCCCATTTAATCTTTAAGTCTATATTGTTTCAGGGGAGTTTGAATACAATATTCCTTATTGAAGTTTGTGCATGCATTTTTCCAGATACTATTTCCCACCATTAACAGGCATATTATATTGCTAACGAGCCAATTTCTTCCCTATCTTTTCATCCCTATCTTTTCATCTGGTAGGGAATTCCAGAACATGAAGATCTAAGCTTAAAATCAAAACAAATAAAATCAAATCAGTGTTGTCAAGAAGCACTTACTGACACAAAAATATTGGAAGTCTGGAACTCGTCCTTTCCAAAAAAGCTGCTGAGAGTAGACAAACACAAAATGTCAAAACTGAGATTGATTAATTTTTGTCAGGCAAGCATGTTAAGAGTTATAGAATTAAGGTGGGTAGATGAAGTTAAAAGACACAGCCAATGGGCTGAATAACCTACTCTTGCTCCTGTGTTCACTTCAAACTTCAAAGCAACTTCAGTTGCCCTTCTAAAATTAAAGACCTGGGTCTGTTTAGTCCTGGGTCCCTCTTCAATTCACCAATAAAGCTTTCTTTTGTTCTGCACAGGAGCAGTACATGTATTTAGTTTTGTCGTGTTTGGTATAAAGGTTTTGAACGTATGTACTTAATTTTCTCTCAATGCTGTTGTAGTGGAACTATTAGCCTATTCAATTTAAAAGTGCTTATGCTCCTGTGAAGTGATATAGTAAGAAAAGGGAATATGCTTCTATATAATAGCACTTTTTAAGTGTCCTATAGCATATTTCAGCAAAAAGCATATTTTTGAACGATAGATGCCAATGTAATGTAGAAAATGAGGCTGGCAAATTCAGTTTATCAAGGTCGCACAGAAAGTAAAGGAATAAATGAGCTATTTTGATTTGAGAAATTAATATTGGCCAGGTTACATCTCCCTCAAATACTACCACTTGATCTGAGAGAACTTTGATTTAATAGTACGCCCACATGATAACATACCCAACAGTGCAGTGCTCCAACAGATTAAACACTAATAGGGGAAGTAAAGTGAAATGCAACAAAGGCATCCACTGCAACAGTTACCCCCTGCTCTTTGGCTTTTGCCATCTTAAGACACATCAGTTCATACATTGTGTTATTATGGGCTGGATTTATCAGACCTCCTGGAATAGGCTGGGAGGTGAGTAGAGGGTGCAAAACGGGGAGGCAAAGGAAGAGGACGGCACAGGTTTGGGGATGGAATGCTCAGTGTCCTTTTGCTCCCATGCCATTTTATTAGCAGCAGAGAAGGTGGATGATAGTCCTCTGACCCAGGTGTCAGCTCAGCCATTGACATTGTCAAATAAGGACATGGTCCCCCACCACTGGCATTTTAACTGGTGGCCCTCCTATTTGAGTGCTGTTTTGCCCTTAAAGAGCCCTCCTGATGGCAAGAGTCATCCCTGTTTTACAAGGTGTCAACAGTTGGCTCATGGTTCTGCCAGAATCTTCTTTGGGTAGATTTGCTGCTACCAAATCTTCTTATCATACTAGTTTGTGGGACTTCTAGCTTTGAGAGTGATGGATTAACTATTAACATGCACTCAGCAGAAGAGCCATATGCTTGCATTACATAAAAGCAGGATAACAGGTTAGATTAGTTTAAGACTGGTTAATTACATTAACACTAGGTAAGAAAATGATCTCCTGCAAAGTGGTAACCAGGTTGATGCTACATGGTTGCAGACTAAAGAATTGACTAACAACTAATAACAAGTTAGAACAACTTGCTAACACCTCTTGGAAACAGCCAATCATATATTAGTGGTGGGAGCTTTGGCAAATGTTCCAAATTAACCCTTTCAGGCCAAAAGCTTTGTACAATAATCCCCACAACAGCAGTTGCTGTCTGCTGTCAGCAACTCCCCATCCCTACCGGTCAAATCCTGTCTCTGTCTGGCCCCAGTTCTCCTAAACTCAACTCAACTGGTTGGGAGTTCAGGATCCTTCCTTGCCATCCTCATATTTCTGGACACTGTGCCGGAAGTGGCCACCACTCCTGGTGGCACTGCAGAGGGTGCTGAGCTACTGGTCCTCCTGGGGGACAGGTGACCATCTTTTAAAGGGAAAGCAGCCTCCATGGCAACCAAGGAGTTATCTGCTTCCAAACAAATATTGCCTTAAGTTTGTGGAAGGTGATGGTCAGGTAAATCTTGGTTGATGGCTATGTTTTGGGGGTGCAATTACCTGAATAAAGTTGCCTGTAAAATAATAATATTACCATCAATAATGAGATGTCAGGAGTAGTTTAGTTGTAATATTGTTGAGACGCACACATTGTTGACATTTTGCAGAATTCCTCAATTAAAAATGAAAGGACTTCACTTGACTGAAAAGTTTATTACGTTAATATGTATTTCACAATAATTCTTTTATACACTTTCATCCAAGCAAACTGGTTGATTCTTCATTAATCTCTTTCTTATATCCCTGTATCAAGTTTTATTTTGAACAGACTTTTATTTTAACTTTTAATTTCATATTCTTTCTTATTATTTTTATGTTTAATTTTCCCCTAGTAAATGCAGGGGATAAGGAACCTTATCCATCTCCAGCAGACATTGGATAACTATGACATCTCTTCAGAGTCTTGCAATTATTATCGCACAGAAAGAGGTATTACCACTTGTCTGTGCTGGCTCTCCTAACAAACTATCTACTTCGAGCCACTCCCCTGCATTGTCTCTGTAGCCATGCCCACTTTTTCATTTTCAGATAACAATCCAATTCCCTCCTGTTTTCCTCCATCAGACCTGCCTTCACCATAAGATCAAGCAGTTCTTTCCAGATCCCAAATAGTCACTGTGTGAACAGAATCCCCTTGAGATCTCCATTGCTTCTTTTGCCAATTACCTTAAATCTCTGATTCAATTAATTCCATCAGTGGGGACAGTTTTTCTCCCTAATTACTGTGTCCAGTCCCTCACGATTTAGAATACCCTTCTCTGAAACTTCTTCTCCAAAGAAAGTTATGTGAACTTTTCCACTCTATCTGTATAACTGAGGTTTATCATCTCTGGAATCATTCACATTTTTTGCCTGTACTCTCTTTACAACTGATGTTAAGTGTGCAGCCCAGAACTGGATACAATACTCTAATTTAGGACAAACTAATGTTTCATACATGCTTAACATAATGTCCTCGATCTTGCACTCTATGTCCTAATAATAATGCTTAGCAAACTGTAGACTTTATTAATTGGTCTCTCAACCTGTCCTAGCACCTTTTAAACTATATTTTTTATCACTTTCTCAACCTGTCTTTTTATCTTTCAACATAAAATGTGCCTGTTTGCCTGCTGTTAGCCTCTCATTATCCTGGATTAGATTTTGAAATTAATCCTTATGTAACAATTCCAGTGTACCTGTACTCTAAAGGAAACTACATTGGGGCTTTGGAATAAGTAAATCAAATGTTTGACTTTTTTTGGACGTCGTTTCCAAGCAATACGGACAGATAGAGGCAGAGGAATGAGTTGGCTGTGTAAAAAATCTTTCTTGGCTACAGTCCAAATCAATTAATTAATCGACAGATTGTCCATCTTGTGATGAGCACAGTCCAGTGTTTTACAGACATTTCGTGTATTTCATCAGAAACCAACTCTCCAAACATTGGAAGTGTTACAAATTCTGAACAACGTGCTGAAATATATTTATAGACTTTAGCTGATAATTGGAAAATATTCAATATGCATAATGGACCAGCTGGATTACATCATTCTGATTAATCATTTTTCTTGCAAGAAAGCCAAGCAGTGCATTTTTATTATTTTAATTCTAGTTCACATAATATTTTAAACATCTTGGCAATAAATTGAATATATAATATGTACAATTATTTAACAATTGTTGGATTTGTGAAGTTTTACTATCAGAATTGATTGCTGACAACAATTTCAGGTTGCTGCAAGAGCAATTAGTTAGAAACTTGCAGCAGGATACTCATGGATTGTGCAAGGTTAGAAGTCTGCAGCTAAGCATGTCAGTGAGCAATAAGTTCAAATAGCTCACACAAAATGCGTATTTAATGAGTATTGATGAGTGCTGTCTATAGTTGCTGAGGCTGGGATTCAATTCCCAGCTCAAAATTCCAATGAAGCAATGATTTCTGCATTCTGAGTCCACACTGACAAAAAGTTGCATACTACAATTTTCTTAAAGTATTTAATTGGCCAAAAGTCACGTTTGTCCAATTAGTAGCAGCAGATGTGAGGAAGAGACTGGACTAATCTGAGAATGGTCCTGGTTTGAAGGGCAAGCCATTGCTGAGGCTGCTGTTCATCGACATAATGGAGGCTTGACCTGGAAAGGGGCAGACTTCGGGGGAAATGGGCAAATAGGGTCCCTGTACCAGGATAACACCCTTGCTCTTTGATGACAATTCAGGTGGCATGGTGGGTCAGTAGTTAGCAGTGCTGCTTCATAGCGCCAGGGACCTGGGTTCAATTCCACCCTCAGGCGACTGTCTGTGTGGAGTTTGCACATTCTCCCTGTGTCTGTGTTGGTTTCCTCCGGGTGCTCCGGTTTCCTCCCACGGTACAAAGATGTGCAGGCTAGGTGGATTGGCCATGCTAAACTGCCCATAACATCCAGGGATGCTCAGCTAGTTGGATTAGCCATGGGAAATGCAGGGTTACAGGGATGGGGTGGGTCTAGGAGGGACTCTGTACGGAGGGTTGGTGTGGACTCAATGGGCCGAATGGTCTGTTTCCATGCTGTAGGGATGCTATGATTCTATGAATTCACTGGAAGTGTTACTTGAGGTGGTGAGTCCTGGACTGGAACATTCTCTTCCTTGCCAGTGGTCACAGGAGGCCCCTGAAAGACTGTGTGGCTGGAGATGGCACAGGAGCTCAACACAAGGCAATGCTGGGGAGGAACTAGAAACAGTGCAGGAAATGTTTCAAGTAACTCACTGTTTCTTGTAAGATGGCAAGGTGAGAGGTGAGAGTGATCAAGAGGCATGCCTCCTGGTCAGCAATGCCAGGCTGTTGAGTAGAGGATCATCCTGAGGGCACATAATGGTCTCCTCACCTTGGGAGAGGGTTGTGCTCTAGTGCCTCACTGACCCATATGTTAAGGTCAGAACCTTCGTGCTACTGTTCAGGAGACTAGAGTGTTGCCTGTCACGTTGAATGAAAATAAGAAACTGCAATTGGAGAGGGACGTATTGTGTTCATGGTACAGTTTATCACCTTGCAGGATAAAATGGCGATGGTCATTCAGGAAACTAAGATGACACAGCTGTACATCAGCCATGCCCAGCCTGTGGTTCTGATGTGTTTCAAGGAGTTGACTTTGATGTTGTCAGACTGTCCAGCCATAAGGAAACAGAGAATTGGGAATCTGCGACAGATAGGCTGACAATATCTCAACATCTCCTGGTTCAGGGAATGCATGCCAGCATTCTCTGTACCTCCATCTGTCAATACCTAGGCGTCATCACATTATTCTAAGCAGAAGAAATATCTATACAGTGTATTGTTCTCTTATCACCTCCCTACTGCCTCCTATAGGGTCAGCTCCTGATGTCCAGCTTACGACAAATCTCCGACCACTCATGGGAGGAAGATAGCTCTGACTCTGCAACGTTACATCTTACCAGTGTATCTTGCATCAGCACAGGCTCTCACACTTTTAAGTCCCTCACGTGTTCGTAGATAAACGTGTTGGAGGAAGCGGTATATTTGTAACTAGTGGAATATCACAGCGATTAGTACTGGGCCCAAAGTCATTTCCAATAGACTTGGATAAGGAAAGTGAATGTACTATAGCCAAGTTTGTGGATGACAAAAATAGGTGGTAAAGGCAAGTGGTGAGGATGTTCAAAAGGTCTAAAAAGGAATGTAAACAGCTTGAGTGGGCACAGAAATGCCATGTCTTGTTGTACACGTTAGCAGGAAAAATATAAGAGGTGAATATTTTTCAAATGGAGGAAGCTGCAGCACAGGTGGAATTTGCATATAAATCACATAAAGCTATCATTCATGTTCAGCAGGAAATAGGGAAGGCAAATGGAATGTTGGCCTTTATTTCAAAGGGAATGGAGTAAAAAAGTAGGAAGTTTTTTCTAACACAATACAAGGCATGGGTGCAACCACAGCTGAAAGACTGTGAACAATTTTGGTGCCCTTATTTAAAAAAAAATTATACTGGTATTAGAGGCAGTCCAGAGAAGATTCACTAGGTTGAACCTGGGTATGGAGGGAATTGAGGTGGAGTAGATTATGCCTGTACTCATTGAAGTTTAGGAGAATGATTGGAGAATTTATTGAAACATTTAAGATTATTAGGAGATTTGACAGGATAGATGCAGTGAGGTTGTTTCCCAGGAGTAAGGGGTCAACTAGTTCATACAGAGAGGAAAAGGAAAATGTTTTCTCTGAGGGTAGAGAATCTGTGAAATTCTTTACCATTCATGACAATTGAGGCTGGTTCATCAAATATATTCAAGGCTGAGATAAACTATTTTTTAATTTGTAAAGGAATTCAGGGTTATGGAGTAACACAGGAAGCAGAAGTTCAGGATTATCAGTTCAACCATGACGACAGAACAAAATCAATGGACTGAACGTATTATAGTCTTTTGCTAGAGAGAGTGCACAGTGAGAGGTGCTGGGGTTACCTGAGGCTGTGTGGAGAGAATGGAGTTATCCATTCATCTCACATGTTCAAAAATGAGTCATTGCTATGAGCACGCAAGATCCTCCGTTGAGAGAGTGACCAGTCTTATGGAGAGCCATGTGCAGGTCACTCGGAGTACATTGGGGAATGGTACACTGAGATGCAGAGGACGGATGCTAGATTCAGCTAGTGATCAAGTGCACATGAACTGACTTAGGAAGTGATGGGTAGTGAGGAGGGGCCAACTCTCAGGCATTCCATTATCAACCTTTAAGGCCTCACTGATGATTGTGGCACTTTTAGAGTCACACCCGTTGTGCCAATAACATCAAGACTACAGCACCATTTGGAACTGTCCCCATCCTGAAACCACCACGATAAGAACTGCCATCATGGGCATCTCCGCCTCAGAGGGGTACAACTAAGCAGGCTGCCTCAACTCATGCTTTGCCACTGGGCAATACCTGGTGGGAGTGGCTGTCCAGGTATCTACTGCGTCATTAACATTTACCTTGCTTGTCACTCAGGTGTTTATATTGTAAATTCTAAGCACAATATAAAATATAAGTTAACCATAAGCCAATGGACACTTGGAAAATGGATGCCCTAAGGTTGACATCTGTGTTTCTATTTAGTACTGCTGACATTCTGGAGAATGGAAAGTGACAGAATGATGGGATGTGACTGTGAGGATTGTGTAATGTGGAGTTCCTTATCTGTGCTGCCCAACCTGTTTGCTTTTGCTTCAACAAATGCTGATCCTCAACCGTGCTTCAAGCTCTGTACAACTTGATATAATTCCCAGTTGTGGCCTTTTATCATTGGAGGGGCGTACTGTGGAGTCTGCCTGAAAATCATCCCCGCCAAAAAAGTGTCCCTATCAAGAACTCATGGCCTATGAAATACATATTTGTTCACGGAACAAAAATTGGTGATGTAAATTTAAAACAAAACAAGAATCAGCATTATGGTGGTATATAATATGTTATAATAGCTACTGAAAATTAAACTGAAAATATCTTTACAATAACAGTGATACAATGATGGCAAGCCCAATTATACAATGCACAAATTCATTTCTCTAAAATGCACCCACTTCATAAAACAAAAGTTGCATACACTTTCATTTTCAGTTATAGAAATGACAAAAATGATCATTCCAGACCAAATTATTAATTCTGTGAGTCCCACTTTTATCATTCTCGGTTGTGCATTGCATATACAATCTTTAAATTGTACACCTGCATGTTGCCAACTGTTCATCTAGTACTTGCCCCTTCCTGGTCTTGCCTTCAGGAAGTGTTGATCCCATGGCTAGTGTTGTTGCTGTGGTAACTTTGCTAATCCATTGCACTTACTGGAGGATGATAGACCTCTGTAACAGATGGTTGTTGCATCATTACATCTGATTGCTCATGTTCATTGCATATGACAGAGGTAAGAACTGCTCAACCCAGGACCTAGATTACCACATGGGCTGACTCTTTCTTTTTTGACAGCATTGAACATTTGCTCTCTGACTGGCTCTCCAATGCTCAGCTGTGGCAATGATTTGCCAATTTTATCAAAGTTAAAATCGACATTCTGTCATTTCACCTCAACTTTGTCACTCACCTGCCACTGCATCTGGCTTTAATTGTTGTTGAACTATTGGAAGAGTAGTTTGGGTGCTGTTTAATATTTAGCCCTTGGATTGGACTACGTTTCATACCTTCAGTAGGCATATTTCTCCACTCTAGAACTGCCTTCTACACTTCTGTGCCCTGGCCCTCTTCTGCAGTTATGTTCTTGGCGGGGTGTCCTTTGGAGAACGAAAATGCGGTGTCCACCGTTACCCTCAACGCCTTTAGAGAGAGGTGGGCACTGCCACGGGTAGAGTGACTTCCCTCCTGTTCTAACTCCATCTTAATTTAGCCCTTTCTCGCTCTCTTTGCCTCTGCCTCTCCCTCATCTTTGGTGTTAGTGCATTGCCATCAACAGGCTCTGCGTACAAATCAGACTATTGGAAACATGAATAATTTACTGGTGCTGGTTAATAGGTGAAAATTCCCACGGGTGATTTAGGTGGTGGGAAAAGCCATTTGGTTGCATGTGATAGCAATTCTGGATTTTAAAAAGAGGAAAAAGAACTGAAAAAGTACACATCTGTGTTGAATTTGCTCAATTTTCATTTAGCGTTACTTTGATAATTTTCACTGCTGCCATTTGACTGGGGATGATATGGGAATGATGAGCACTGCTGAATTTCCCAACCACTTATGAAGTGACTGAATTCTTCAGTCATGCAGTATTCCTGGCATTGTGTCTAATGACAACGACTCTCAATTCACAAATGAAGTGTGCAGTCAGGCATTCTACAATCTCACCGGTCATTGTCATCACTTGGTGTAACACTCAGTTATTCGCATATGAGTTCATAGGGTAAGATAACTTAATTCCTGTGAGTGTGAAGAAATCTACTCCAAGCTTCATTCATGGTCTATCTGGGAAATCATGTACAGCAGCAACTCTTCAACTTGTTTAGTTTGGTATTAATTACAAGCATTGCACTGGTTTATATGGTCCTAAATCTTATTGATCATATTTGGATGGTGCAGCACATTTTTTTTTCTTTACTAGACTACTCTCAGTTCTTTGACTTGTGTGAATGCACTTCAGCATCTCTTTCTCTTAGGGATAATGGCTGTATTTCCTTCGTACACAATGCTGTCTTTAAGAGTTGTCCCTCCTCTATGTATTTCTAATAATCTCTTGCAGCAACAGGTGTGACATTGATGATTGTGGGTCATCCATTATTTCCTGAAGCATGTGGATGGTTATGTCTTCTGTGTATTTGCCATAATTCTTGCAAGATGCCTGTCTTTTTGCTTTCAATGTCTCTGCTGGTTTGATGAACTCCAGAATACAATGAGCTGTTGCTCCTTACTGAACCTGGAAAATTTTACAAGCTATCTTAGCATCCTCAACTTTCCTCATCAGCAGTACTGTACTTGATAGCATGTCAGCAACATACATCTGTTTGTCTTGCTTGTACACCACTTCCAAATTGATATTTCTACAAACTAAGGAACACTTTTTTGCAGATGCTTTGAAGCAAATTGAAATGCTTTGAGAAAGATGCTTTGAAGTGACTTGTGATTAGACACTATCGTCACTTTGTCTCTTCCAAATAAGTATTGATTAAAATGCTTAGAAGACAACAGCCAGGCATTCTTTCTGTATCTGAGCATAGCATCTTTAAATTTGTATTAACAACTTGTGTGCAAGTGCAATTGGTACTACTTGCTGCATGAAGGTGGATGTCTCGCTGGCAAGGTGTAAGGTGACTTTATCATTCAGATTGTAACAGCTTAGCAGTAGTACTGTCATCACCAATTGTGGTTCATGTTCTTTTCCCCGATAGCACTGCACAGCCTTTCCAGTGAGCTTGCATAGACACCCAGACTCTGATGACAACTAGGTGGGAACTTTGTGAGGTAGTTCATAAATTCAACAAGCTGTGGCATCACTTTCACATTTTTTGGTTGCTGCATCTCGGCAACAGCTCTCACCTTGTCAGAGATTGCTTCTTGCATTGTCTCTCCCTGCTGTAGGAAGGATGTTGTGAAACTTGAAAGGCTTCAGAAAAGATTTACAAGCATGTCGCCAGGGTTGGAGGGTTTGGGCTGTAGGGAGAAGCTTAGTAGGCTGGAGGTACTTTCCCTGGAGGATTGGAGGCTGAGGGGTGACCTTATAGAGGCTTATAAAATTATAGTGTAAATAGGCAAGGTCTTTTCCCTGGGGTAGGAGAGTCCAAAATTAGACGGCAGACATTTAAGGTGAGAGGGGAATGATTTCAAAGGGAGCTGCAACTTTTCCACATGGAGGATGATGCATGTATGGAATTAGCTGCCAGAGGAAATGGTGGAGATTGATACAATTACAGCATTTAAAAGACATCTGGATGGGTATATGAATAGGAAAGGTTTAGAGAGATATGGGCCAAATGTTGGCAAATGGGACCAGCTTAATTTAGGATATCTGGTCAGCATGGATGAGTTGGACCAAAGGCTCTGTTTCTGTGCTGTATATCTCTATGACTCCAGACCGTTGATGAGCAGATCATCCATGATAATTTCTACGCCAGAAAGATCACTGACTATGTCATACCATGTGCATTGATTCTCTTCCTGACATGCACAACAATATTTCCCTAATGAAATGCAGAATGTTGCTCTAAAACTGTTGCGTTCACGCAGCTTACCCTGTCAGTCTATGCAACAAGTGCAATAAAGAGCTTTGCTTTGGCAAATAGAAGCAACATTTCTCAATGCTCAGCATGGGGTAATGAGATCTTTTCATTGAAATCCTTTAGATCAATACATACTCTGTTTTCCAGGTTTATTCACTATGATCATGCTGCTAATCCAGTCTTTCTTGATTACTTTCTTCTAGTTCTCTGTGGTTGGTCAGGATAGAATTGAAGGCAACTGGAACTCTCCTTGACAGATGCTGAGTGGGTTCCAAACAATTATCTACTTTGAGATGATATTCCTCAAGAACAGATGCAGATCTGTAAAAATATCTCTGTAATTTTCCAGAATTTGTTCAGCAGTCAATGGCTTAGTGATCTGAAAAATGCTACAAATCTCTTTTGGCATATGCAGCGTGCCTGAACTAAGCTGTAGACTTGCCTCAGCTGAGATGAATGGATCTTGCCTAACATCTCCTATCTGGAGTTGCAGATCTTCATTATTTCCATTGCACTGGGTTCTCCGCTTCACTTGGATGGATATCTTTTCACCATATCACTTCAACCCTCTCTCTGAGTGCTTCACTCTTGGGTCATCAGCTTGAGCCAGTTCACACAGGTCAGTAAAGCACATGATATTTCACAAAGCACTGGTCCACTTGCTTTCCTTCAGAAGTCTTCACAAGACTATCAGAAGGAGGAACAGGAGCAAGACATTCAGTCCATAGAGCAGGCCCTGCCATTCAGTGGGAACATGGCAGATCTGACAGTGCTCATATCCACTTTCCTGCACTGTTCCCATAATCTTTGGTTTCACTGGTTCCCTCCCGATTGTGTATATTGGGAAAATTGTCACGGCAATCCCATAAGTTGGCACGATGAATGGGGGGAAGCACAATGCTTGGCATGGAGGATATGAGCAGTTATGGGAGTAGGTAGAGAGGCATATCTTTGCATATGTTAAGCTATTTGAACTTCCTTTTCATGCAGATTTCCTCATCCAGACTATGGTTCAAGACATGCCTGAGTGACGAGGAACCATAACTCTTTGAAAAGCTGGGCCAATTCCATGAAAATTGCAAGGAGCTTGCAATGGATGCCTCAGCCCATGATGGATCCAGGAAGGTCTGGAATGCAGGGTACAGACTTCCACCCGCACCCTTATCCCAAGCTGATGAATTATGGGCGCTGAGAATGAGGTGGAAAAACCTTAAATCCCACTTATTTTTAAAGTTTTGCAGGGTCACGTAGCCTCCACAAAAATCTAGCCTGTTGTGTTTAGGATGAGATGTAAACCCATTTCCATGACTAAGACTAATGACAGGTGGAATTCCAGCATCAGTTTGATTCAGTGTCGTCCTATAATTCATAGATCAAAAGGAGTAGCTAGTGCTCACAATGCTCCAGGTGTTGGAGTGTACAAGAGAAATCTGTGACCTTACATGGCATTGAAGCGTTTACAATAAACGTTCTATTAAAACTTTGAGATCATTCAGCTGATAACAAATTCTCTAAACACTTCAGCAGAAAATATTGTTCCTTGTGTCTGTTTGCAACATTACTTTATATCTTGATCAAATTGATGCCATATGTTGTAGGAAATGAGGTGCCAAAATGGCAAACAACATAATCCTTCATTTAAATTACATTTAAGCTAATCTGTGCAGTTGGTTTATATGCGATCTTCATCCATTTATATTCTATTAATCACTAAATGGAAATAGTTATTCAAACAATGTTGAAGTCAACAAGTAACTAACTCATTACATAAACATCCATATGATAATACGACCACTTTGAAGTAAAATTTCTGGGATACATTTACCAAGAAATTGACTGCTGGATAAAAGAATGTCCATCTGCTAATATCATCACTACTTTGACACAGATGTTATCCATTTATCTTAAACTGGCTAGTATATTTGCTAACATAGTATGTAAAGGAACGACACACAAATACATTAAAATTTTAATCCAGTTACGCCATGAAGAGTCATCTTTAGGCTACAGATTTCAAATTACGATGTTTCAAAAACTTTATTGCCTGTAAACTGTTTGAATTCAGGATAGGTGCTATTTTAGCGTTAGTTCTTCGTTTGCTAACCAAATAATCAAAAGTCTTAGATTGAGCCTTGTTGCACCTTTTCTACAGTCTCCACACTGTAACACCTCAAGGATGTACTTCAGACGAGTGACATCTCACAGATTTGTTGCCAATGTGAAAAATTGCTTGATAATCATCTCCTCTCAATCGTTATCAAAAAGATTGAAGGTTGAGTTGATAGTGCTATTGAACAGCATTTACACAGCTGTAACTTGCTGTCTGTAGCTCAGTTTGGGCTCTGCGTTCATCATGCAGCTCTGGATCTTGGTGGCACAGTGGCTCAGTGGTTAGCACTGCTGCCTCAGCACCAGGCACCTGGGTTCAAATCCAATCCTGGGCGACTGCCTATACAGAGTTTGCACATTCTCTCTGTGTCTGCGTGCGTTTCCTTTGTGTGCTCCGGTTTCCTTTCTTAGTCCAGAGATGTGCAGGTTAGTTGGATTGGCCATGCTAAATTGCCCATAGTGTCCAGGGATGTGCAGGATAGGTGGATTAGCCATGGGAAATGCAGGGTTATGGGGATAGGGTAGGGGTCTGGGTCTGGGTCTGGGTGGGATGTTCTTTGGAGGTCGGTGTGGACTTGATTGGCCAAATGGCCTACTTCGGCACTGTAGGGTTCTGTGATCTCATTACAGCTTTCTCCAAACATGGACAAAAGAATTAAATTCCAAAGGTGAAGCAAGAGTTACTGTCCTCAGCATCTAGGCAGTATTTTACGAAGTGTGCAAAATTGAATCTGGGTTTAGAGTTATACCAATCTCCAAGGATGATAGTTTTAGTTATTACAGCACATTCATCTTGTGTGAAGATTTTGCAGCAGGAGTTCTTCAGGCTAGTGTCCTGGGCCTTATTTTCTATTGCTACCCTCCCTCCAAAATAATATTAATTAACTTTGTACAGTGTTTATCACCACTCACAACTCCTCAGCCATTGAAGACCTGGACAGCAATTCTGGCTTGAGCTAACAAGTTGCCAGTAACATATCTGCCATACAAATGCCAGGCGATGACCATCTCTAACAACAGAAAATCTCACTATTCGCTTTGACATTGTTGAATTACCCCATTATCAACATCTTGGGAGTCACTATTGACTGGAAACCTTTTTGGACCAGCCATATAAACGAGAGCAGGTTAGGGGCTAGGAACTCTGCACCTCTTGTCTTGCTGTATTCTTTTTTTAAAACTTATTCACAGGATGAAGGCATCGCTGGCTGGGCCAGCATTTATTGTCTTTCCCCAGAGGGCAGTTAAGAGTCAACCACATTGCAGTGGGTCTGGAGTCACATGTAGGCCAGACCAGGTAAGGATGACACTTTCCTTTCCTGGAAGACATAAATGAAGCAGATGGGTTTTTCCTAACCAGCGACAATGATTTCATGGTCATCATTGAACTCAACTTCAGATTTCTTTTAATCAAATTCAAATTCTAACTATCTAACTAACCTAGGACTCCTGAACATTACCTGGGTGGGGATAATACCACTAGGTCATTGTCTCCCCGTTCTGTCCACCTTCTACATGGAATAAATCAGGACCGACTTATCTAATCTCGAAACAATGAATGGTCAACTGTTCAGATTGTAAACTTTCCAGTGAGAACATTTAAACATGCACTTTTGGCTCGTGTAGGGCAGTGATAGTGTCCCTAACTCTGAACCAGGAGATCTGGTGTGTAATAATATCCCTGAACAGGTTGATTAGAAATTATCTACTGCCTCAGATTCAATAACAAATCCAACCCTGCATGAATTATCTTTTGAAATGAAATGCATTTGTGGTAAATGGGATTCCAGGCAACACATTGTCACAAAAGGAGGAAGAATGCACTGTTAAAATAAGCTTTGCCTCTTGAAGCTGTATTTTAGAAATGGACAACTAAATGCTCCGGTCATACGTCCTAACTTCTTCTGAAGTTGTTTTTCATACATTTGCTTATCTAAAAATGTTAGCGCAGTGCATAGTACTTTTCTGAATTAGAAGCAGTTGGGACAAATTCCACTCCAGAGGCTTGATTACTCAATCCAGATCACATTCTTGTTGGGGTACTGAATGCTGACAATGCAGTGTTCGGTCATTTTATCAGGTGGAAATGTTTAAGAAATGACAATTTGAAAATGACTATAGCATTTTTCCTTGTATTCTGGTCAACATTTATTCCTTGACCAATATCTTAAATAGCTGATTCAGTGTTCTTTACACTGCTGCTTGTAAGTCCTCCCTGCTGGTTGCTGTGTTACATTACTTCAAAAGTACTGCTTTGACTGTAAAACGGTTTAAGACAGCCTGAGGATATGCGAAGTATAGTCTAAATGCAAGCCTTTTATTCTTATCGGCCGGAGATCAGCAGCTGTCTTACACACTAGATACTAACAACACCTAGAGGTCTCACAAATCCTACAGCACAAGTTCAAATACACCGCCTACCAGTGAAAATTGGGTGGTTTTATAAGCATGCTTTCTTGCATCATATAACACTATGTAAAGGGATTATTAAAATAGATATGGTAACAGTATTCCTCTGAAAAAGAGATCCATAAGATATGCCTTTTGCAACCTTGATTTGTTCTGTTAATAACTGATCCCACTTCGAAAGAATGATCATTGTTGCCATTTTTGTTGAAAACTGGACATAAGCATTTTTCTTAGCACAAAACCAACTGGAATTTATTTTTCTGATGAAGGGTCTAGGCCTGAAACGTCAGCCTTCCTGCTCCTATGATGCTGCTTGGCCCGCTGTGTTCATCCAGCTCTACACCTTGTTATCCTGGAATTTATTTTGTTGTTTGCCTGGACCTCCTAATTACAATCAAATTATATTACTGGAATGGAACATCTGACTTTCTGTATCTGTATTGGACAGTGCTAGATGCAAGGGAAAGAGAATCAATATACTTCTGAGAGCATGGGCTTAGTGGACTGGTATTAATAAACTGTTAAAATCAGAGGCAATGAAAGGCGATGTGAAAATGATATCTCATATATTTTGCTGTTGTAATGGCAAAACTTTGAATGTTCACCATCAATTAAAGTCCATTGGGGTGGCACGTTGGCTCAGTGGCTAGCACTATTGCTTCGCAGCACTAGGGACTGGGGTTGGATTCCAGCCTCAGGTGACTGTGTCTGTTTGGAGTTTGCACATTCTCCCTGTGTCTGCGTGGATTTCCTCTGGGTGCTCCGGTTTCTTCCCACAGTCCAAAGATGTGCAGCTTGGGTGGATCGGCCGTGCTAAATTGCCCATAGTATCTAGGGTGGGAAATGCAGGGATGGGGTAGGGGGTGGGTTGTTCTATGGAGGGTTGGTCTGGACTCTGTGGGCTGATTGGCCTGCTTCCAAATTGTAGAGATTCTATGATGATGATGGGGCTCAGAGGAATGTGGCAAGTTCTCCATAAAGGGAAACAAAACATAATGTTGATGAATGATTTTCGGAAAGGAAGGTGGTTTCCAATAGTGTTTCACAGGGCTCAGCGGTGGGTCCCATGCTGTATATCCGTATGTATTAATAATTTAATTCGAAGTGTGAAAAGTACAAAGTTTTCGAGAAGATTTGTAGCTCGGGTTGTGGATGAGTTTGCAGACTTGCTCGCCGAGCCGATGGGTTTGATTGCAGACGTTTTGTCACCCTGCTAGGTAACATGGTCAGTACGCTTCTGGTGAAGCGTCGGTGTTCTGTCCCACTTGTTATTTATATACCTCGGTTTGCTGGGGTGGTTGGCATTTCTTCTGGTTTTGTTCTTCAGTGGTTTGTATATTGGGTCCAGTTCAGTGTATTTGTTGACGGAGTTCCGGTTGGAATGCCAGGCCTCCAGGAATTCCCTGGCATGTCTCTGTTTGGCTTGTGCTATTATGGATGTGTTGTCCGAGTCGAATTTGTGTCCTTCTTTGTCCATGTGTATCGAGACCAGTGAGAACTGGTCATGTGTCTTGGTGGCTAATTGGTGTTCATGTATCCTCATTGTTAGTTTTATTTCAGTTTGGCCTATGTAATGTTTCTATGTAATGAACAAAACCAGAAGAAATGCCAACCACCCCAGCAAACCGAGGCATATAAATAACAAACGGGACAGAACACCGACGCTTCACCAGAGGTGCACTGATGGTGTTACCTAGCAGGGTGACAGAACGTCTGCAACCAAACACACCGGCTCAGCGAGCAAGTCTACAACCCTGTAAAAAGTATATTTGAGATGTTTACAGTCAATGGAAAAATTAGCTGAATAGTTGATAGTGAAGAGACTGCCAATTGCAGTATGATATTTTTTATTCACCTGAGAGTTGTAGATGTTATTAGCTGGACAGCATTTATTGCCCATCCTTAGTTGACCTTGAGAAGGTGGTGGTACCTACTGCATTGAACTGCAGCAGGTCCTCTTGCTGTGGGTTGACCCACAATGCCCTTAGGGAGGTAATTCCAAGATTTTGACCCTGTGACAGTGAAGGAACAGCGATATATTTGTAAGTCAGGATGGTGAGTGGCTTGCAGGTAGTGGTGTTCCTATGTTTCTACTCCCCCTGGTCTTCTAGTTGGAAATGGCCTTCGGTTTGGAAGTGCTGTCTAAGGATCTTTGGTGAATTTCAGCAGTGCACCTTGTAGATATTACACACTGCTGCTACTGAGCATCGGTGGTGGAGGGAGTGGATGCTTGTGGATATGGTGCCAATCAAGCAGGCTGCTTAGTCCTGGATGGTGTCAAGCTTCTTGAGTGTTGTTAGAGAGCCGTCCATCCAGGCAAGTAGGGAGTATTCCATCACACTCCTGAGTTGTGCCTTGTAGATGATGGACAGGCTTTGAGGAGTCAGGGGGTGAGTTACTCGCTGCAGTATTCATAGCTTCTGACCTGCTGTTGTAGCCACTGTGTTTATGTGGCGAGCCCTGTGATATCAATGGTTTAGATACGTTGGAGCAAAAGTGGCAAATGGAATTCAGTCCACAAGAAACAAGTCAAGTGAATGCACCATGAACAGAAGGATATTAAAAGGTAGAGAAAGTGAGAGAGCTTGGAGGGCATTTCCTTTAGCAGGGCAACCAGAACTACACACAGTACTCCAGTAGAGGCCACAACAACATTCTATACAACCTCAACATGATGTTCCAACTCCTATACTCAAGTCCCTGGAACTCACTCACAGGAGCACTTCAGTCACTGTCATCTTCAACAAAACCTCGATTACAGAATATGGAAGAAAAATGGCTGCCCACACACTCTCAGTATGCAAAGCAAGTTTAGTTTTTTTTGGTTTCAGGGAGTGGGACATTTGTGCAATGAAGTTGTGTGCAGATGGCAGTTGAGCATTGGTTGTCATTCATCCTTTAATCAGAGTGCTCTCTGTTGTTACGCACATAGGTAGTGTGAACCTTTGCCTCCAAAGAAGTTTGCACTCTTGAATGATCATATAGTCACACATAAAAGGTAGCTATAAATGTGGAACATGAGTGAAAGGCTCAATGACATTACTGTTCATCTCAGTGACCTCTTCACTGTAAAGTGTTGTGTCGTGGCTATGCTTATGAGTGTAAAGATTCCTAACATCAGCTGTAATTTACAATGCTCTCAGAGATCTTCAATGTCTTGCCAATAAAACATCTATCCTCCTTGGGATATATGAAGAGGCATGGTACCTATGTAAGCATGTCCTTTAGATACAATAATAATCAATCAGGCATAATGACAATTGAAAGTGCATATATATGGACAGATATGAATGTACATTTACAATGATGTCTCACTTGTGCAACTTATGTGCCCTCCAAACATTTATTTTGCTTTGGCCTCCCACTGCAGTCCCAAGGTGTATGGCTGGGGGGGTGCTGGGGGAGTCTCATCTGTAGTGGAACATGCAGGCCTGGAGTATTTGTGGCTAGAGAGCCCAGATACGCTGACAGTGTCCTGGACAGATGTAGGCTCACCCTTTGGGAATTTCAGGCAGGGTGGAGGTGGGGGGGCCTGGCACTGCTGGAGTGGCCTGACGGGATTTTTTTGGAGGAGATGCCATGTTCAGTTCTTTCTTCAGCTGGATATCTATAGGCACCACCCTTCTACTTTAGAGGAGGTGGAGTCAGGAGTGCTTTATCATATTGCTACTGATGCTAAACAACAATGGCTAAAGGAGTACAGTTCTGTTTGCATTTCTGGCAGCCAGTGAGCATTGTCCTAGGCCTGGCTTTCTACAGCAGCCAAAAACCTGTCTATAGAGACTGTCAGATGCATGCATGCCAGAGCCAGTACAGTGCTGATAACATTTGATGGACTCGTCCAACCTTTGTAATAGTTTACTGAGCATCTTTGACTAGCCTGCCTGCTGTTACTATGTCTGTTTGTGTATCTGTATGAAATTATCCATTGTTGACACCATGGGGTTGTCTTCTGCCTGGTATTGAGCAAGTACCCAGTCACTGGCAGTCCTCTGAGTGCCAATGACCTGGGGCGTTTCTTCCTCGGCCATCTGCAAGATGCACCAGTGATGTGCTCACCAGATTGTGCTCCTGAACTTAATCTTTTTTTTTGTTTTCAATTCATAGAACGCCTACAGTGTGGAAGCAGGCCGTTTGGCCCAATGAGTCTACATCACCCCTGAAGAACATTCCACCTAGACCCAAGCCCCTACCCTATTTCCTGCATTTCCCATACCCAATCCACCTAACCTGCACATCTTTGGACTGTGGGAGGAAACAGAGCACCCGGAGGAAACCCACACAGACACGGGGAGAATATGCAGACTCCACACAGACAGTCACCTGAGGCTGGACTCGAAACTGGTTGCCTGGTACTGTGAGGCAGCAATGCTAACCACTGTGCTGCCCCTTTAGTATCTAGAAAGAGAACTCACAGAGTGCAGGAGAAAGAGGGATCTGTGGCTTCTTCGTCAGAGGTGGAGGAACAGCCAATGGGCTGAAGGAATGGCCTCTTTGGGGTGGCAGCTGTGTGGGTACCACTCGTGTCTGTATAAGAGAAGAGAGGCCATTGGCTTTGCAATGGGAATAGAGGCTTAAGCATCATAAGGTTAGGTTGAAAGAGGTGGTAAAGGGAGAGGAGTACAGCACAACACAATGAAGCTCAGGGGTTGCCTTGACATGGAAATCTCCAATTATCTTCAGGTCACTAAACTTCAAACATTAACTCTGATTTCTCTCCACAGATGCTGCCAGACCTGCTGAGCTTTCTCCAGCAATTTCTGTTTTTGTTTCTGATTTCCAGCAACCATAATTCTTTGTTTTATTTGTAAACATATATTGATCTTCACTAACTGCCCTGGAAAAGGGAGGCAGTGAGCTGCCTTCTTGAACTGCTGGAGTCCATGTGATGTAGGTAGACCCAGCACTGTTAGGAAGGGAATCGTAGAGAATGAAAACTGAAATAACAGTGGAAGCTGGAAATCAGAAACAAAAACAGAAGTTGCTGGAGAAAGCTCAGCAGGTCTGGCAGCATCTGTGGAGAGAAATAAGATTTTATGTTTCAGGTCCAGTGACCCTTCCTCAGAACCCAGGGAACCTTAGGGTTTTGACTTTGCCACAATAAAAGGAATGGCAATGCATTTCCAAGTCAGAATGCTGTGTGGTTTGGAGGGAAATTTATAGGTGCTAATGTTCTCATGCATCTGCTGCCCTTCACCTTCTAAGTGGAAGAGGCAGTAGGTTTGGACGATGCTGTTGAAGGAGTATTGATGAGTTGCTGCAGACGGCACACACTGCTACCACTTGGCAGAGTGAGTGAGTGTTGAAAGTTGGGATAGGGTGTCATTCAAGCAGGCAAATTTATGAATGAAATAATGCGCATCAAGAAATTTTGTGTAACATTAAAATAAAGAAGTAATATATCCTCATTGAATGGGAGGGAACTTTTACCTTTGAATGTGATGTAAATGATGGTAAAAAAAGGATCAACTGGTTGTGGTGCACCTTTCCTTTCCAATTTTCATTTGACTACCTATAAAATCACCTAATAGAAAGCTTTCAAGCAGTTCCACACAACTGAAAACAACGATTGTATTCAGCCATTTGTTTGTAACATTTGAGCTGTTAATTATGGTATGCACCATGCATACATGGGGGACAGAGTGTGACACGTTCCAAATAGCCCTCTACCACAAAGAGAAGACTATGAAAACGCAATTTGTCCACTCCCTCCACAGCCCACATAGAACAATGGACTAGAAAAGCAAATATAGTCTCAGTGTTCAGAGATGTAGAATCACACCCCGTGCCAAATAATCTAATTTGCTGCAGCTGTACATACTTTTTAAATCCGATTATTAAAACTGAGTTATTTTGGATTGGACACAATGTGTATAAGACCCATCGCTTTACACGGCTGAAAGTGGTTAGTGTTCAGATGAAAGATAAAAATCACTTCATAACCAGTTCCATTTTGGCACAGTTTAATGTGTGTAATTTAACCCAAACATAATTATGGCACAGTACTAAAATCAGATTCTTCCTAACGTTTTCTGCTGTAAAGATTGACAAATTTCTTTACTGCTCTTGCTGAAGTCTGAAGAATTTCATTTACTGTGTTTTCAAATTCCATTCCTCTCTCACCTGTGTGTGCTCTATGTTTGACCTGGACTTCCTGAGTCTCCCTCTCCATCAGTGTCTGGCAATACACATAGACTTGCACAGACTTTACAGCACAGAAACAGATTATTCAGTCCAAAGGGTCTATGGTAGGATGTGGTCTGGTTAAATGATGACAAATACTGCAATTAATGGAGGCATACACCCAGAACCGTGTGTGGATTTTGACAGAGAACTGCAGAGACATCTAAGTGTCATATGGAGAACACATATAATATAACTACAGTGTATACATAATGAGGCTTAACTAAACTGGTGTTATGCCGTGCAAATAATAGGAACGAAAACATCAAGGCAAGTTGATTTTGCATATTTTTACACTTTACAATATGAGGAAGCTGAATTTGTAAGTACAGATATTTAAAATCAGAGTTGTTTTTTTGTTGGTATTAATTCCGTTTCCCAAAACATGAGGGCATATTATGAATGCTGGAAATTTGAAATAAGAATAAAAATGCTGGAAGTACAGGATGTTGTGATGATGGATCAGAACCCCAAAGTTTTTATGGACAGTTTTTACTTTTAAATCCAAAGTGTGGTGTTTTTAAAAGGAGGACTGTTACAGAAAAACTGCAGATTTTAAATTCAGTTACTCTCTGGAAAAGTTCAATGTGAAGCCCATGGAATGGCACACAGATAGATTGTCAGGGAGAACTTCAAACAAAGTTTGGCTATTGTGTCTGGAACTGTATTGAACTAGAAACCTTGCCCGAGACCTCGTTCTAACATGATCTTTTGTCAGAATTGAGAATGGTTCCTTCTCCAAGACTGTAAACACCATTTCATCCCTTTCATCAATGACATCTTTACAAATCAATATGATTAAAACAATAGCACATTCCTGGACCACTTCCTCTGTCTTTGTTCTTGTCATTCATTTTGAATAAGTAGGTTACCATACCACATGATAATGGCAGCCAAAGAAGCATTGCAAGAAAATGTTCAGTTCCTACTTGCTATTATTGTAATTAAGAAGTCTGAAGAAGCAAGAGAGTCACAGAATATTTTGTTAGGTAAGGATATCAAAGAATATGGAGGAAATATATTGGCTAAATAAAGTGGAAATGTAGATCACAAACGATCTAATTGAATGGCATAAAAGTAAGAATCATCCAGATGAAAGGGGTGAACATCTTCCATTTCTACATTTTGTAATTCAATGATCTGTACCAGCTTACCTCCAATAAATTCTCTGGCAAAGTATAGATCACACTGAAAACTTGAAAAGCTTCTCTAGTTGCAGTTTCTTAAACACGACGGTCAAGAAATTCAATTCACGTTGAACAAAGCAGAGAAATATATTTGAATTAGATTAGAATGCTTTCTTTTGTGCTCTTGTGTTTGCTTTGAACTCATCCTAATTTATGGAACAAATTCCCCCTTTTGCTGCCTCCTGTGACTATCCAAATGACATATGATTGGGGAGTTTCAACCCTATGCTGAATAAATATGCAAGTTCTTGTCAGTAATATTTTATAAATGCATTATGTATCATGTCATTAAAATAAATAGACTAACATTTCTGTAAAAAAGTTAAAATGAAGAATTTTAATGCATGTATTCGGCAGTCATGACATTAGCAATTATGATTACCAAACAGAAAACCACCAGAACTCAGCATTAATTTGTGTTAATATGGAATCCCATTCATAAATTATACCAAGTTTGTTGCTGTGAGAAGTAGAACATTTACGTGGAATGTTAATACAGTGTCTACAACTGCAGGTCAGAGGCTAGGAATTTTCAACTCCCCTCCTGACTCCCAAACTCTGTCCACCATCTACAACGCACAAGTCAGGGGTGCTATGGAATACTGCCCACTTACCTGGATGGGTATAGCCCCTACAACACACAAGAAGCTTGAAACTATCCAGGATAAAGCAGTCGGCTTAACTGGCATCACATCCACAAGCATCGACTCCTTCTGCCACCAACACTCAGTGACAACAGTGTGTACTATCTACAAGATGCACTGCTGAAATTTAACAAAAATCCTTAGTCAGCACCTTCCAAACCCAAGACCACCTCCATCTAGAAAGTCATGGGCAGCAGACATATGGGAACACAACCACCTGCAAGTTTCTCTCCAAGCCAATCACCATCCTGATTTGGAAATATAATGCTGTTTCTTCACTGTTGCTGGGTCAAGGTCCTGCAATTCCCTCCCTAAGGGCACTGTGGGTCTACCTGCAGCACAAGGACTGCTGACGTTCTAGAAGGCAGCTCATCACAATCTTCTGAAGGGCACCTTGGGTTGGGCAATAAATGCTGGCCTCGCCAGCAACCCCCATGTCCCATGAGTGAATTTTAAAAAAAGATGTGGGAAAGCACTCTGTAGTTGGAGCCAGGTAGAATAATTGGGGCTTTCCTCACTGACCGCGATACCAATTTATCTAATCACTATCCCCACTCTCATTCTGAAACTGTACAAATCAAAATATTTTATCAAAGTTTTCATCTAAAAGACCTGGTCATACAGGCACAGAACCATACAGTCATACAGCATGGAAACTGACACTTGGGTCCAGCTAGTCCATGCCGACCATGTCCCCAAACTAAACTAGTCCCACCTGGCCCATGACCCTCAACTTTCCTATTCATGCACATATCCAAATGTCTTTTGAATGTTGTAACTGTACCTGCATCCTCCAATTCCTCTGGCAGTTCATTCCAGAGATGAACCACTCTCTGTATCAAAAAGGTTGCCCCTCATGTCCTTTTTAAAACTTTCTCCTCTCATCTTTAAAAATGTAACCCCTAGTTTTGAACTCCCCCACCCTAGGGAAAAGGCCCTGGCTATTCACCTTAGCTATGCCCCTCATGATTTTATAAACTTCTAAGGTCACCTCTCAATCTCGTGCACTCCAGTAAAAAAAAGTCCCAGCCTATTTTTATGACTCAAACCCTCCATTCTCGGCAACATCCTGGTGAATCTTTTCTCAACCCTCTCCAATTTAATAATATCCTTCCCAAAGCAAAGCAACCCCAGAACTGCACACAGTGCTCGAGAAGAGGCCTTGCCAAAGTCCTGTACAATCTCATAGTGACTATACTCAAAGATCTGAGAAATGGAAGCAAGCATGCTAAATGCCTTCTTAACCTCCCTGCCTATCTATGATACAAATTTCAAAGAATTATGTACCTGAACCCTTTGGTCTCTCTGTTCTACAATACTAACCATGGCCCTACCATTAATTATATAAACCCTGCCCTTGCTTGTTTTACCAAAATGCAATACGTCATATTTATCCAAATTAAATTCCATCTGCCACTCCTCAATCCATTGACCCAATTGATCAAGATCTCTTTGTAATCTTAGGTAACCTTTTTCACTGGCCGCTATACCACCAATTTTGGTATCATCTTCAAACTTATTAACCATGCCTCCTATATTCTCATCCAAATCATTTCTACAAATGACAAACAGAAGTGGACTCAATATAGATCCCTGTGGAACACTGCTGGTCACAGGCCTCCAGTCCAAAAAATCAACTCTCCACCACCACTATCTGTCTCCTACTATCAAGCCAATTTTGTATCCAATTGGCAAGCTCATCCTGAATCCCACTTTATCTAACTTTACTAATTAGTCTACCATGCTGAATCTTGTCAAAGGCTTTACTGAATCCATATAAACGTCTACTTCTCTGCCATCATCAGTCTTGTTGATTACTTCTTCAAAAAACTCAATCAAGTTTGATCATTAGAGACTAAATCACTGTCAATTATATCACAACTCTGCTGGAGTTTTTGTATTGATTTCATTTATATTTCTGTATTCAACTTACCACTTTGCCTTCTTAGCAATTCTTTATCTTTCTTTCCACTAGAAATTGTAAAACAATTCAGGTATCAAAGCTATGATTATTCTGCATCAAGCCATATGATTATTTGCCTCATATATCTGAGTTTTACACTGGCTAATCATCTTTTCATGGCCTTGGGAAACCTGGTAGCTGAATGGAGGTAAGAGGAAAGACCGTGTTTGCCAGAGACCAGGAGTGCTTCATCCCAGTTCCCCACTCCATATGATCAGAAGACCATTTGCAACCATATCCCTGTGGTTGCTGGCCACCACTCTACTGCAGTCAGATCCTTCCCATTTCTGAAACCACCATGAGTAACACTTGACTTTCCAAGCACATTGTACTTTTACTAATCTCCATCCTTTGCAATGTGTACCTCACCAGCACTGAGGGGAGGTAATGACATAGTAGTATTATCACTGAACTGGTAATCCAGAATCCCAGGTTAATGTTCTGGGGACATGGGTTCGAATCCCACCGTGGCAGATGGTGAAATTTCAATCTGATTTAAAAAAAAAACTACTTAATGATTATCTATTATCAGGAAAAATCCATCCGGCTCACAAATGACCTTACCTTGCCCAGACTATGTGTGACTCCAGAACCTCAGCAATGTGGTTGGCTCTTAAATACCAACTGGGCAGTTATGGATTGCAAACAGATGCAGAACCAGCCACCCACGCCTGCATCCCATGCGCAATAAAAAGGAGAAATCAGGTAAATTGCCTGTTTTGCGGCTTTGTCCCCTTCTCTCAACTTCTTGCTCAACACGGTGCCAAAATCTTCAATCAGCTTGGCTCCTGGTGGGGGACCTTGTGGTTTAAAATAACACACATGCACATAGTGTTTGGAAATCCTCACCTGAACCTGTTCCCCCACTTAGATATTCCATCGCAATAAAGGTTAACGAACATGTATTTTGGTTCTTTATTTTGGCACTGTTTCAACAAATTTTGAAATGATCTGCTTCGTGGAAAGTTGTTCTTAAATTTATAAAGTGTATTGATTGAGCACATTCAATGCAAGGTGTTCAGACGCAATCCATCGATAGTACAATCTTAAATAAAAGTAGAGAATGCTGAAAATACTCAGCAGGTCTGGCAGCATCTGTGAAAACACAGACCCTAACTGGACTGGAATAAACAACCAGAACCAAAGGAGATATATCACATAAATAAACCATAAGTCAACATTCTGGGGTTTTGTTAAATTAACTTCCACAGATCATTAGCTGCTTTTCTGAAGAGATCAAATAAGTTGAGAAAAATAGGACAATTTATAACATTAATGGGAACAACTAGCTGATGGAAAATAGTCATTTTTAAAAATTCTAATCTGACTGTATTGTGCTGGGGGAAAGCTACGCATTTTATATGAATCATTAACTGCAGGGCTCACTCCTAAACCCTTAATAGTTCCTTTTACATTAAGAAGTCTTGTTGAAACCCACCTCATTGAACAAATGTTTGGTCACCTCCTCCTATTCTTCCAGCATCTGATCCATCTCCCTGTGGTGTTTGATTAGCTTGTCTATTCACAGATCCTTGTACAGAGATAACAAGGTGTAGAGCTGGATGAACACAGCAGGCCAAGCAGCATCAGAGGAGCAGGAAGGCTGACGTTTTGGGCCTAGACCCTTCTTCTTACGAGATTGATTGTTTTAGACTGTTGTTAGAGCTGGTGATCCAAGCTACTGACTCCTGACTTTTGGAGAAAGAATTTGAGAGAGAGATTTTATATGTTGTTCCTTGCTATGACTCCATATATATTGAAGATTCTGTAAAGTCCACAGATGTTTTAAATCTTGAAAATAAACTGTTTTAATTTAGAACCATTTCTACACTATTCTTAGACAAATTAGGTATCCAACAATTCAATTCAAACCCAAAATTCCACCTGGGAATTGTTTTGCCACTGTTTTCATTATTTAACATGATACAAATACAAGACATATTTATGTTTGCCAGGAGTCTATGCAGGACCTTGATTTTAATGAAATAATGATTCAGCGTGGAAAATATAAAGTACACTCACATGTTTACAACAAAGATGTACGGATAGGTTCAGAAAATGAATTGGTTTTCATAATGAGAAAGGTAATTAAAAGGTGACATTATCTGCCATACTTTCTCAAGTAGAGATCTAATATCCCATGGCACAACTCCAAGAGTCTGCAAGTTCCTCCTGTCCAAAATGTATCCCTTATCCAATAACAATAAAACACTTTCTGGGCATTTATCTCATTATGTGACTTTACTGGTGCAAATTGGCTATTGTTGTCAGCCTCACTGGTGAAGTGTGGCATTCCCAAACATACTGACCCAAGACTGAACAAAGTGGAGGATAAGCATCCAGGTGGGGGTCGAGCATCTTGACACTTGCTGCCGGGAAAAAGCGGAAGCCAGGTGAAAACAGAGAAAGGAGCGTACTGCCACATCAGCACCCCACACACCTCTTCTCACAACCAACCATTGCCCCAAGTGTTATCAGAGCCTGTGCTGGTCGTATTGGTCTGTTCAGCCACCTACAGACTCACTACCTTCCCGCCACCACCCCTCCCCCCCCACCTCCCCCCCGGAGAGTGGAAGAGAGCCATCTTCATCTGTGAGGCACCCCAATGAATGAATGACTTTTGAAGTATTTTATTTGTTAGTAAATAACTTTGATGTCCAGCGTCGTTGAAAGGTGCTGTGTAAATGCAAGTCTTTCATTCCAAAACGTGCCAAAAATTCATTGACTTTGCAAATCAAGGTTGTTACCTGAAAGAGAAAATTGACAGTATAGGCAAGAGAAGGGATGGAAAGGGAAAAATAAATGGTGTAGGTTTACTGGTAATCACAAAGCATGTGCTGAATTTAGGAGATGTGAACGTGCAACAATATAATGTAATCACATTTATTTGTTCAAACATAAATTGGATAATGTGAGTCATGTGTACTCAGTTGGAGTGTGAACTTTTTGAACATGATTGGGTAGAGACAGTGGTGAGTGAAATGTAACCCAGTGATGGGAAATGATTTTTTTTAGGTATTGTCGATTGGAAGCCTGTTACCTGTAAGAACAGAATAAAACCTTTGTTCTGGCAGTAAAAGTTTGAGTTGAATGCCATTTTTGGATATGTACATCTCCCATGCATGCACAAATAAACATTAAAACAAAGAAACCTAAGTCCTGTCTGGTCTAAGAGGAAATAAAGGGTTAAAGTCATCCTTTCAATACCATTTTGAGCACTTGTTTTAAACAGTTGTACCAAAACCAGCAATGGTACAATTAGAGAGAGGATTGATGATTGGGGAAAAACTGACTTTAGCTCTTGTTGAATAGTTTTAAATGTGAATTAGGATTCACCTAAGGTCAAGGAGGTCAGGATGGGTGAACTGATATTTTTACAATTTATTTCCTTTCTCATTGAACATACAAATGATGCAAACACACATAAATAGACGGCTAAACGAAACCATTATGTTGTACCATTGTTTCATGAGACCTCCTGTATGACATTTGCGCCAACATACTTCTCCCAGGCTATGTTACATTGTTGTCTGTGTGACATCAGCAAAACTCATCCCGCTCTCTTAAGCTTTTGACTCCTCATGAATACTCACAGGAAACAGAGCTTTACAGTTTTAGATAATATGGAGCATTGTTTTGTCAGTGTGTGCGTGACTTGCAATCCTGTTCAAACCCAATGACTGCTGCCTTGGGCAACTTGTTATTTTGCAACTGATGTTAACAAAGGAAAAAGGAGCCCAAAATTCTAACAAATTAGCCTTTCTATATCCCTTTACATTGAATTATCAATTAACATGGATTTTTAGAGAGATCTAATGCTTTTACAACAGGACACCATTCTGTAACTCAGACAATCCTTTTTTTTGTGTGGTACAAGGAATTTTATTTGACATCTTCTTTTGGTGCCAACAAATCTTTAGACATAATCTATTCTTGATTACTCTCCAGAATCTCTTACAAAGAGCTTTTGTTAATATTAGCAATGGAAAATAATTATATAATTAGACAGAAAGCCACACAAAGTGATTAACTCCAAACAACAAAAATGAGTCAAAGAGCTACTGAACAGTTTGTACATACGTAGTCAAATGCCACCAGGATGAGTTAAGTTAGAAAGTTAATGATATTGAAACCAACGTGAGGGAAAAGGAAAAAGGGGAAGAGGTAGAAAAGGGAAGAAGAAAGTGAGAGAAAGAATAGAACGGGAATGGAGGTGAAAGGAAGGGAGAGAAATGGGGACTATCACAGGAAAGGATGCAGAGGTGGAAATAAAAAGATACCAAACAGAATAAGGAGTAATAGACAGGAATCGCTGGAAATTAGTTTTTAAATTCTTCTGCTTTACAATGAGTGTTATATTACTTGCTTTTAAAAGTGTATCAATCCTTCAATAATTATTTGATTTTAAACCAGCCCTTTTTCTGTTATAGTCCACAATAAACAATACAGAAAAATCAACAACAGAAAAACTACAATGCAGTCAGAAATTAGTTGGTTTGCTTACCTGCCATGGCCTCACCAGGACAGCCCACTCACCTGTGCTCGGGAGTACAGTGGCAATTATCGACCTGGGAACATCATCACAACCGCCAGCCTTTCTGGTACTCCTGTCAGCGCTGGAGGGAAGTCGGGGTCTGATTGATTAGGTGTTCACTAGCACGGGATTTCCACGTTCTGGCACGTTGATCAATCATGGGCAGCTAATTTCAAAGAAGCAACATGAGGTTCCCATTGATTCTCAAACTGCAGAGAAGGATCCCTGACATGAGATCCAAATCCTAGCCAATGTTTCACAACAGACCTGTGCTCCCATTGGAACCTCCTTAATCAAGAGGCCTGCTTCCACATGGCCAGGCAGGAATGCATTGCCAATATCTGCCTTGAGAGACACTTTCCAGGGACCACACCCCCGGACTCAGCAAACAATCAGTAGTGGGGATGATAAAATGATAGGATTATAGAATCCCTACAGTGCAGAAAGTACAATTCGGCACATCGAATCTGCACTGACCCTCCAAAGAGCATCCCACCCTATCCCCGTAACCCCTCATTTAACATGGGCCATCCACCTCATCTGCACTTCTTTGGACTGTGGGAGGAAACCCACACAGACATGGGGAGAATGTGCAAACTCCACATGGACAGTCACCAAGGCTGGAATTGAATCCAGGTCCTTGGCACTGTGAGGCAGCCATGCTAACCACTGACCCACCATGCTACCCAAACTGTCTGGACAAAGAGCACCTGTGTATAATGATTGGTTTTTCCTGTTCCCATTCTGTTCGGCCCTGACTGAGGGTTAGATCTTACCTGAGCTAATGCTGGCATAAATTCTCCTCCAGAAAGTTCAGAGGTCGGAACAAGACCCAATGTGCACATTTCAAATTTTCTCTGTCTTCCTGGTTCTGAAGCCACCACCGCTACGCAGCTTGAAATTCTGTGCTTTCAGCCACAAGAAATGGGTCTAAAGAATATTGAGGGTCCCTCCTGGACATTGTTAGTAAATTGGTTCAGAAATTGTAGCCAGTGAAGAGGTGGAAATATGAATTGTTCCACATTGTTCTTAGCTCTGACAGTCTTCTATTAACATGGCATTGCCTGATAAGGTCATTGAAATCTTTTGCCATGTGAGGAATTGAAGGAAATGAGACTAACAGACAGCACCACCTTCTTTCTCTGTGCTTGGCTCCTGTCTTTCATTTTGGTTTCCTTTCCTTGGTCTTTGATCTGAATCAGTTTGAACAAATTGGATGATCCAAGCTTGCTGCGGCACATTCTGAAATTCTTCAGATTCATTGCTCCTTGCTATTACCCATGCACCCTATCCTCTGCAGCCAGTTCATATTTTAGACAGTGCTAAGTCGTGCAGTAAAAGGCCATTGTGCCCATAATGACAATGAGCACTGAAAATGGGAAAGGATTAGAGCAGGGTCAAAATGACAACAGTAGCTCAGCCCCAACAAATTTTCAATGGAAACTCTGCCTTGAAAAAAGGTCAAGGCCAAACAGCCAAACAAATTGAAAAGAAACTCAAAAAGTACGTGACACTTTCCTACAACAAGAGAAAGGTTTAACTGATTTTATGGCATGTCATCCCAAATATAATTTCTGTCATATTCATTTACACAATTATGATATCATTCCCAGATGGAAGGTTTTCACCAACATATGATTATGATGCTGATGTTACCTACAAGCAATGCAGCTATTTTGTTCCACATGACTATGCATGTCAAGACTGAGTTATAGCACATTGTGGAAACTTGCAATCGGGCTGCCAATATCTCAAATGGAACATATGATGCTTGCATTTGATTTGATGTCATCCATCTGCATTCTCAGAAAAGAACTCTCCTTGAACAGAAAAACTTTTGTTTTCAGGTGCTTCAAAATAATGAGCTGAATATAGGCTGGAATATTTAGTGAGGGGAGAGGAGCAAAAACAATCAAGGCGATAACAAAAACAAAAGTTGCAAAGATGCAGCTGGAGTTTGTGTGTGGTTATTCTTTATGGAACTTAAGAAGGAGACGAACACAAGGACTAGAGAAACAAGGTTACGGTGGGAGATTGGGAGAATGCTTCCGAAATTCTACAGACAGCCTCTGGTAAAGTTACAAAGTGGGTCACTTGTCTTAGGAACTGAGTTTCCTCATCCCTCTCAATATGATGGATGGCAAAGTGTTGTGCAAGACCAGTCTGGCAGGAATTGTTTGAGCTTCCTTTGAGCAGGCTCCATGTTAGGAGTGAGATAACAAGGTGTAGAGCTGGATGAACATAGCAGGCCAAGCAGCATCAGAGGAGCAGGAGTTTGAGTTTGGCCTTTTATTTCTCATACCTCAAGAAGTTGAGATTGATTGGTGAGTTGTGGCCCATTTGGAGATGAGCTGATTCAATCTTTATCTGATCAAGTCCTTTCTCGGAGCAGGTGATGTCTGTCTCTTGCCGTTCTCCAATAACTTTTCCTTTGCTGAATTATGAAAACAAACACAAAATAAAACGTGAAGACATTTTACATCATAGCTCTTCGTTCCATTTCAGAAATGTGATTCTCCATTTACATCCTCTTAAAGAAGAGTTTTTCAAGATTTTAAAGTGCTTGATCGGAGGCTAATGATGTCACTGCGGTTTAACCATGGTCAAAAGTGAATTGCAGCAAAACCCATCCAATTAAGAGACCCTTTTCTGATGAAGGGTCTAGGCCCGAAACGTCAGCCTCTCTGCTCCTATGATGCTGCTTGGCCTGCTGTGTTCATCCAGCCCTGCACCTTGTTGTCTCGGATTCTCCAGCATCTGCAGTTCCTACTATCTTTAAGAGGTTTATATGCCTTGTTTTGAGAAAGGTCACCATTTAATGTATTCTGAGGAAACAGAGGAAATGTGTGCCTGTCTTGTCATTTAATTATATTTAGGTATCAGGTTTCAAATCGCAGAAAGCAGTTCCTTTAAGAATTGCTTAGACACAATGTTTGAGTCACCTGTACTGTTGGTTTCTTAGGTGCAAACAGGTTATGGCTTTCCCAGTCAAAATGTGGAATTCATTTTCTGTAATAAGTAGATACTGCTTTTCATAATTGTCCTTCATAAAACTGCAAACTCAACATCTAACTGGCATCTTCTAATAAACAGAGTGTCAAAGCACTTTGAAACATCAAAGAAGTAAAGAAATGAAGTAACACAGGTGTACTGGGCAGTATATCTGAACAATATCTTGAGGAAAAGTGCAATATTTTATAACCCTTAAATTTGGAAGTGCAGGATTAAAAAAAAAGTGAAAATGCTCAACCACTGCCTTACAGACAAAAAAATCTGTCATTGTGATAGATCTTGAATCTAAATGTAGGGGAATTTGTATAAGGTTTCAATCTGTATATAGCTGCTGTGTACATTCATTCCATAGGGTGACACTGTACTTATGTAATTCCAGAAAGTTCAATTGCAGCCTGGCAAAAGTGCAGGTGGAGATGATATTGTAGCTGAAAACTTTCACTTTTGCTGAAGGTGAACAAAACGCATGAGATCTCAATTAATCTTGTGTGACTGGCATGACCTTCAGGAAATGTAGCACACACTATTGACTGGGCAGTTTTCCCGAAAATTGAAGATGTAAGCCACACTTTAAGGCACTGATTCCAGATAGTAACTGGGTTAGTAATTCAGGAATTCCTGAGGCAGGAATTCTGTGCATGTTCTCCACTCCCCTGTTTTTGGACTGTCCCTCGTGTACAGATCTTAGAGCAAAATTTAGCTTATGGCTGCTGGGATAGTGAGAAAGTTTCTGGAGGTAGATTAAGAAACAGACACAGAGAATGCTAGAGAAACTCAGCAGGTCTGCCAGCGTCTGTGGAGAGAAAAGTAGAGATAATACTTTGAATCCGTCATTAATTTTCTTCAGAGTTACTTTTCGTGGGTAACTATTCAAATAAATAGCTTGGAACCTTTTGAAATCTCCAGTCAAACGTGGAGTTGGAGACTTTTCCAGAGAGTTCCCAATTCACTCTTATGGTGTCATTCATTTTCTTTCAGTATTGTATTCACTCTGGGCAACCTGATTTGTAATGGCTTTCATGATTATCCTATCCAATTTCATTGTAACTTGTTGGCTGGACAGTCTCCTGGCTCCTAATCTTCCTCCTCCTGTTCATCTCTTGTATCAGGCTGTTGAATGAAGCATTGGAAAAACAGGGAGCACACTGTCTGTTGTCCTACACTGTCCTCACCCTTCTGTATGTCAGAAACACTTTTCCGGTGCATTATATTGTTGACTTCAGACAGAATCCACTCCCCTTTAAGCTGCACAGACTAGTTTTGCAAAGTGACCAATAATCAAGGAGATCTGACTTGTTCAGAAGTGTAGTCACCTAATTTTCCACAACTGTGTTTGTAAGCTCATGGCTCTGTTGAAGAATTGGCATTTCCAGCTTCTCTATTGACTTTGCGTGACAGTGTATGCTCTTGATGGCAGTCATAGAATCCAATTCCTTGCTGATCCACGGGTACTCAGATAAACATGGGAGCACAGTTCCTCTCAATCAGCATTTGCAAGAAAGAGGCAGAGTTTCAAGAGAAAACTGCTCTCAATGTTGCCCAGCTCCTTTCTGTGTCCTGATACCTGTTGATTCCACCACTTTGTTTTCAAAAGGATAATAAAAGTATTGCTCTAGTATGAAATTGCAACCACACATGTATCTGCGACAATAGAGAGCACACCACAAAGTGAAGTTACACAGCCGAGTCATGATAATTGCATAGGTCTGGTTATGTTGGAGGTCTTTATTGTGTAGACATAACATGTTGGCATGCGTGCTTGTATATGTTCAACCGAAAAGAAAAGAGATGTATTATTGCAACAATTTCAGACCAGGCAGGCTGTGTACCTTTAAGAAATCTTTCGATGACATCCGGACATGTGACATTCCAGCATAAAAATACTTACCTTACCTTCACTAGTAGTCAGTTTGTAACAGTTGTGGCAATAATAGCAAGAACAGTAATAGCTTACTTGCAGTCTCTGCATTTTGCTTTTTGTAGTCAGTAAACACAGAATCTGGATTATGTGCAAGTCTGAAATATTATCGCAATGTAACTCGCTAGTAATGCTAATAAACTTCAAGACAGCTGTCTTAAAAAGAACCCTGTCTTTATGGTACATGTTGTTAGGGCTAATATGCTGGGAAGCCCTCAAGGCATATCATAGGGGTAATAAGGTTCTATCCAAGAAAATCAGGTACAGGCTAGTGGTTAATAATAACAAAAACAGAAGTTGCTGAAAAAGCCCAGCAGGTCTGGCAGGATCTGTGAAGGAAAAAACAGGGTTAACGTTTCGGGTCTAGTTCTGAGGAAGGGCCACCGGACCCGAAACGTTAACTCTGTTTTTTCCTTCACAGATGCTGCCAGACCTGCTGGGCTTTTCCAGCAACTTTGTTTTTGTTCCTAATTTACAGCATCCACAGTTCTTTCAGTTTTTATTTAGTGATTAATAATGCAAGCCTCACATACCTCCTGAGGTATGCAGCCACTCAGCAAAACAATTCACAATGTACGCTTACAATTATTTAAATGAGCAGACCTCACAGAGAGTGTTTGCTACCTGCATTCCTTGGAATGAGCTTGGATTAATTACACTTAATGATTTACATGCACCACCAATGGTTTAGACATTTGATTTCATAACTAACAAAACAATCAGACAGATGAACTATATTATTGTTATGAACTATTATTAACATGGAGCTCATATAAAATGTCACTGAAATAAAAATAAAACCAAAACGAAGAGTTGCTGGAAACATTTGGTGATTTAAGGTCTTTCTGCCAAAGTATAATAGGGGACCGTTCAGTTGTCAGATCTCTTTGTTGCTTCAAAGTGTAAATATATTTTCTTCCAGTATGAGTTAAAAATGCCACAGTTATTTGCAACTGCATGATAAATCTGTGGATGTAAAATTCCAATGTATCGAATGTGTATCTTTTTCCTTATTGGAAAGATTGCACAGAAAACATTGAGAATCTTTTTTTGTGTGTACTTATAGATAATATGTTTATGAATCAAGTATATTTTTGCAAAACTAACACTTGGTGAACTGGGCACAGCAGCTATGAAAATAAGCGACAAGTTAATCTTTGACAGAAATTTCTGCATTTGATGCAAAACATATGGACACATTGGAAGATGACTCGACCATATCCTAACTAGCAGCTGCCTATATCCAACAAATTGATTGAAGCTGTGGGTTCTATATCAAGCTCAAAGCTGGCGCACTGATGGTTAAAAAAAACCCAGTGAAATGTAACCATGTAGGATATGAGCCAGAATGCTAGACCAGACAATCATTTACTGTGCATTTTAATCTGAAGTGGCATGCATCCTCCTTTTGCCACAATGGAAACCAAATGGTATCTTCCACATCTTAATTACAGAACAGAGATATAACATGGTGACAGAATGAGGGAGCAAAATTCAGTTTCAAGGTATGGAAGCTGGAGAAGCTGCTAATGGGTGATTAAATGTGTTTTTCCATCTTTAGCATGACCCCTCGCAGATTGCTCTGATTGACCGAATGCTATTATAGGCTAAACATACCTGTGCCAGAAGCAGGAAGAGTAGGCAGATCACATTGCCACAGATTCTTTGGTTGTTTTAAATGCACATTCTGACAATTTGTACAACACAGAGTTAACACTCTTTCATATTCAGTCAGAATTAAACATGTGTTCAGATACACAAAGAACTGGCCCCCTCAACTAGCATTATTTGATGAGCTAGATGGGTTAGGTACTTTTCTGACATACTACAGGTTGTGGAAGCATTGTAATGTACTCCGGAGTGAGTTTTGATAACTTAATAGATTTGGAAGGTAGTGTTATTGCAACTTGTCAGAGATGGAAAAAGAGTTTTCTAACTCATCAACAGAAAGCCTGTCTTGTTATGGTGGCGGTAATTGCAGTTCCTGATGGAACATGAGCACAGCCTGCAGGCAGGAGACAGGCAGGCCTCTTCCTTCTACCAACTGTATTTAAGGAGTAGTTCACATCCCTGCACCTCAGCCACCAAGAGTGAGTGAAGAGTCTATGTTTCACTGGGAACATAGGAACTTAACTATGCCATCACCATGGAAAGCATCTACATTTAAAGCAGATCAAAGTCAGTGCTGCCATTGGCTGTCAAGGTCACCATCCCCCTCGATAAGAAAGGCAGCTTCCCTATTGGCCAATCAGTTCTGCATCAGAGAGGTGCCAGAGGTCCCATAAAGAAGGAGACTGGACTCTGTTGTCCTCCTATTGACCCGAGAGAAGGAGAAGTAGTGGGCAAGTGGATTGTTTTGGGGTGATGGGAGCCCCATTGGTCCTGGTCCTCTACAGTGTGCACATGGCTCCATGGCATCTCCATGTAAATGGGGAATTGGGGCAGCACTGTAAGGTCTACTGCGACAATACTGCGACTTTAAGAGGTGTGTTTTGTCCTGGTTACTTTTAGAGAGAGATTAGGGGACAGGTGATGAGCAGTCTAGGAGAAGACAAACAAGTTATGAAGCCTTGGGTTTTCTTTTTAGGTTTGAGCAATAGAAGCAGCCTGAGTTGCTGTGATCAAGCTTCCACAGAACCACAGATTTTAGGTTTAGCTTTCAGCAGATGCTGTTGGGCCTTGAAGAAGTGAAAGCAGCTTTATTCCCTTCTGTCAGTTACAGCTGAAACCTGGAGCTCTCTCTCTCTCTTACAGTTGTCTTTTGATGTTCTTTTCTCCCAAATTGAAGAACTGCAAGTGAGAAAATCTGTTTTCTGGATTTGCCTTTTGCCAAGGGTGTGTTTGTGGGATGTCGCTGTATTGGAACAGTTAATTAGTAATAGTTACAGTATCTATTCTTCTGTTAAGTTTTCCAATAGAGTTAATTTAATCCAATTCCTTCTTCCTTTTGTTGTATTTTAACTATAGGGGATGAATAAAGTGTGTTTTGCTTTAAATCTGGTGGTTTGACCAATCAAATTGCATTTGGAATGCAATACCTTACATTTACCTTTAAGATAATAAACAGCTAGGGTCTAGACTATCTTCTGAATAGTTTGAGGGAGTTCGGTTTGGTCTATAATACCTACCACTTCATCAATGAGCAATTGGAGTGTGACCATGCACAGTAAATGCTAGCTACCCTGATTTTAGCCACATGAATTATCCTAAAACAACTTTTACAAGAGCTTTATTGCCCATGAGAGGTCATAGTCCTTTTTACAGCACTGTTGCCTGTCCTTGGGGCCAAAATCCAGGATTAATCTCTAATAAAAACAAAATAATGTGGATACCAGAAATCTGAAATCAAAACAGAACCCGCTGGAGAATCTCAGCAAGTCTGGCAGCATTTGTGGACTTGTCTTCAGAACTGAAAGGGGGTAGAAGCCCAGATCAAAGGACAAAGGGACTGCTAATTGTGCTAAATGTACCATACAGCAGTAAAAGAGGTGGTAATGATCGGTGTAAAAAGGAGAAAAGTGATCCACTCTGCTCAGAGCAAAGCCACCACTAACAAACAGACTTAGCTGGAGATGGTGGAGGAGAGGGTAGAGTTTGTGATCTTGCTCTGAAAGTTGTTCAACTCAATGTCGTGTCAGAGACTGCAATGTGCCGAAGTGGAAAATGAGACATTGCTCCTCTGGCTTGCATTGAACTTGGTTGGAACTCTACAGCAGGCCAAAGGTGGAAATATTAGCCTAAGAGCAGCATAGTGTTTTGGAATGGCAAGCAGCAACTGGAAGGTCACAGTCAACATGTGGAATTCACTTTCTGTAATAAGTAAATGCTGCTTACAGACAGAATTGAATGCACTCTGTAAAGTGGTCACTTGACTGCGTTTGGTCTCATCAATTTAAAGGAGACTGCATTGTGAGTAGCAATAAGAGTAGACCAAATTGGAAGAAGTACAAGCAAAATGCTACTTCACCTGGTAGATGTGTTTGGGCTTTGGACAGTGAGGAGGAAGGAGTTAAATTGGTAAGTGTAGCACCTTCTGGCAATTGCATGGCAGAAAAGGCAGAGGATGATCCTTTGTATGTGGGGAGTAGTGAGGTGGAAAGTGAGGACAAGGGGAACCCTGTCATTGGCTGAGAGGAGAGGAAAGGGCACAGACAGAAGTATGGGAAATAGTTCAGATGCGGCTAGGCCAATCTCAACTATGGTAGGAGGTGGGGAGGAGTCCACAGTTAAGAAAAAGGGAGGATTTTTCAGAAGCAGCCTGATGGAAGGTGCCATCACTGGAATGAATGTGACATCCCTATCCTTCCTTTATCCCCATTAACACTCCTTCTCTCTTTTGTTCTGGGCATCCTCACCATTTGCTCCTCTCACTCCATTTCCTCCTCAGTCAACAGCATAAAAACCTTCCTTATCTCACCCCTTCCAGATCTGAAGCAAAGTCATATTGGACTCAAAATATCAGCTCTGTTTCTCTCGCTGCAGATACTGCCAAATCTGCAGAGCTTCTCCAGCACTTTCTGTTCTCATTCCCCTCGGTAAGAATTTGCCATTATGGTCTTCAGCTCCCCCACCCGTGCACAAATGCATTCAGACCACGCCAGACAATTTGTGGGTCCTCTATCTGCTTTTGATGCTCTATTTGTTGCGATTCTCCTTATTACCTCAGACAGTGAGCAGTAGCGTTTGTACAATGACTACAGCTTTCCTTTGAGAGGGACAGGTTGTCTTTAACATCAGCCTTAGTATGAATAGCCCTTGATTGAATGCGAGAATACCAAACAGATTAAAGATAACTTAATCTATTAACTCTTGGAAATAGCTCCAAAACATAAGTTCGATTAAAAGGAGCTAGATAATTATTAGTGCATTGATTTTGTTTAAATTTGTTCATGGACTGTATGTGTTGCTGGCTGGGCCAGCATTTATTGTCCATTCCTAGTTGTGCTTGAAAAGGCGGTGATGAGCTGCCTTCTTAATGCTACAAATGGACCCACAATGCCATTAGGGAGGGATTTCCAGGATTTTGACCCAGCCATGCTGAAGGAACAGTGATATATTTCCGAATCAGCATGGCGAGTTTCTTGGAGAGTAAATTGCAGGTGATGATGTTGATCCGATGCATCCATAGAACATAGAACATAGAACATAGAACGTTACAGCGCAGTACGGGACCTTCGGCCCTCGATGTTGCGCCGACCTGTGAAACCAATCTGAAGCCCATCTAACCTACACTATTCCATTATCATCCATATGTTTACACAATGACCATTTAAATGCCCTTAAAGTTGGCGAGTCTACTACTGTTGCAGGCAGGGCATTCCACGCCCTTACTACTCTCTGAGTAAAGAACCTACCTCTGACATCTGTCCTATATCTATCACCCTTCAATTTAAAGCTATGTCCCCTCGTGCTAGCCATCACCATCCGAGGAAAAAGGCTTCCACTGTCCACCCTATCTAATCCTCTGATCATCTTGTATGTCTCTATTAAGTCACCTCTTAACCTTCTCTCTAACGAAAACAGCCTCAAAACCCTCAGCCTTTCCTCATAAGACCTTCCCTCCATACCAGGCAACATCCTGGTAAATCTCCTCTGCACCCTTTCCAATGCTTCCACATCCTTCCTATAATGCGGCGACGAGAACTGTATGTAATACTCCAAGTGCGGCCGCACCAGAGTTTTGTACAGCTGCGACATGACCTCACGGCTCCGAAACTCAATCCCTCTACCAATAAAACCTAACACACCGTACGCCTTCTTAACGACCCTATCAACCTGGGTGGCAACTTTCATTGCCCCTGACCTTCTAGATGTAAGTGATCGGTGTTTGGAAGGTGCTGTCTGAGGAGCCTTGTGAACTTCTGTAGATGGTACGCTCTACTGCTGAGCATTAATGGTGGAGGGCGTGGATGTGATACCAATTAAGTGGGTTGCTTTATCTTGGCTGGTGCCAAGCTTCTTAAGTGTTGTTGGAGCTGCACTCACCCAGGCAAGGGGAATATTCCATAACACTCCTGACTTGTACCTTGTGAACAGGCTTTGGGGATTTCAAGAGGTGAGTTACTCAGTAAAAATAAACTGAAAGAATTGCAGATGCTGTATATCAGAGACGAAAACAGAAGTTGCTGCAAAAGCTCAGCATGTTTGAGAGCATCTGTGAAGAGAAATCAGAGTTAGTGTTTTGGAGGACTAAGGAAGGGCCACTGGACCCGAAACATTAACTCTGATTTCTCTTCGCAGGTGCTGCACAGATGTTGCTGAGGTTTTCCAGCAACTTCTGTTTTTGTCCGTGAGTTACTCACTGCTGAATTGCAAACCTCTGACCTTCTCTTGCAGTCACTATACTTATATGGCACTCCAGTTCAGTTTCTGGTCAGACAAATTGGACAGAATGTTTCTGTTCAAACATATTAAACCAATATTACATGGAATGAGTTCAGCTAACATGCTATGAGTATTGTGGAAAGTAACAGGCCATTGTATAGAAAGAGGTAGCAAATATAATGAATGGTAATAGTTTCTGAGTGTTTGTGGCATTTTCGCAGACATTTTTGAGATATTGGATAAGTCTCTAACCATACACTTACCTGCCCCCAGTATACAAGGATACCTGGAAAGTGCAAGCTGAAATTGATTCATTGTGAATTAAAATGAGTTACAAATTCTGCTCAAATAGCAGCTAAATTTCTCATATGTAGCTTCAATGGGTAGAGCTCTCCGCTTATGCACTCTGTCCGAAAGTTATCCCTGTTTCATAAGATGAATAGAGACCTTGATTAGACAAGATGTTCAAAACTGTAAAAGTTGTAAGAGAAACAAATTCAACATGTGAGATACCAATTTTGATTTCACAGTGCTTTGCGAAATGCAAAGTGGTCCATCACCATGGGTATAAGCTATTAAATATAGGAATATAAGGAATCCTCATCAATAGTGTTTTCGGTGCAGCTATATGGTAAATGAGAAAGAAAGACACGTAGTTACATCAGCAATGTGTTTCTTAATATTTATATTTATGTTGCAAAAGCCTAAAGCAGATGTAGGTGCTAGAATTTAAATATGTCAGCAAGTTTTGACAGTATATTTTGACATGGGAAAATTGCAAACAGCTGCTTGCCAAATTTGTTTAATTGCAGTGAAGGGAAATTCTGTTTTGAATTTCAAAACTATGTTTCAAACACTGTTGATCATTAAGCCAATTTCCTGTGTAATGTTCCTGTGTTCAAGTATGTATTTGGAAAATACATTAAAACCTCAGCCAATTTCAATCCTGTCAGTTATTGTGTTTCTTTGTACATTGTAAAATAGTAAGATATTATATAATTGCAGTTTTTGATTAGATCATCATTTTCACTAATGGGACACTGGAGGTTGAATTTTCAACTACTTGCTACCTATTTTTCATCTGAATTGAGACAACTGACAATCTAATGGTTAGCAATTTATAAACCAGTGGAATAATTCATTTCTGTTTCTCTGTATTAAAATCCCTGATGATTTTTGAAAACCTGTTTTAGAGCTTCTTTGTAATTAAATGCACTTACGATCGGCATGATGTTATTCAAATTCTTTTGCATCCATTGTATAAGCTTAACATTTTACTCAAGTAAGCCAACCCAAACTGGACCCTCATATCTAAGAAGATCAAAATACTGTGGATGCTGGGGGTCTGAAATAAAAACAAAGTCTTGGAGAAACTTAACAGATCTGGCTGCACCTGTGGAGAGGGAAACTGTGGAGAGTTAGTCTTTTGAATTTAATGGTTTTCTTTGGAAATGAAGGAACTGAAAAATTACATCTTTTTTCACTATGTCCAACTGAGAATGGGGAGTAAGTGGAACAGATGATAGGGGTGCCCAGAGCGAAGGACAAAAGGGAGTGCTAATGGTGTTAGAGAAATATAAATGCAATGTCGGTGTTAATGATAAGTGTGAATAATAGAAAACAGGTCAGCTTTGCTAGAATAGTCTTCTCTATATTGGTGCGATCAAACACAGACAGGGTGACAGATTTGAGGATCACCTCTGTCCTGACTGTAAAATTGACCCTGATCTTCCTGCTACTTCTCATATCAACACATCATATTTCTCCTATCCTGACATTTCTGCCCTAGGCGACTGCAGTTTTCCAGTAAAGCCCAACAAAAAGACACCTTATATTTCACTTAGGCGCTTTATAGCATTAAGCACTCAACATTCAGTTCAACAGCTTCACAGCATGAACACATTTTTCTCCATTTTGATTATACACCCCTTCTACCCCTCTGTAGGGTAGACTATTTTTCTACTGTTCACACCCAACATTAACACTTACTCTGCATCTACATTGATCCTTTAACACCACTAGGGTGTGCTTTGCCTTTCTATCTGTTCCACCTGCTCCTTCTCACCATTTGTAAACAACATAAATAATGATAATTTTGCAGACCCCTTCAGTTCCAAAGACATTGAATTTGAAACATTAACTCTGTTTTTCTCTCTCTACAGATGCTGCCGGACTTGCTGAGTTTCTCCAGCACTTTCTTCCCAATACTCTAACGATGGGCAATGATAGACAAAGTTTTAGTTTTAGTAGCAGTACCGCGACCCTCTGACAGACAGTGACCCTCTCCCTCAGCTGGATTTAAGACTGGCCCTAATGTAATTCCCAGCGTGGCCACTTGGTTAAGAAAACATGCCGTGCGTTTGTTGTGCAGGCAGCTAGGACATACTGTAGGTATTGGATTAATATCAGGGTGTGCCATGTATCAAGATATCCCCCTGTCCAGACAGATCCTGACCTGTCTGTGTGTCTGTGTAAACAGAATGTCAATATGGTAATACTATTAACTTTAGGCTCTGGCTGAAATGCCAACACACTATTTGGGAAAGCATGGCAAGATGAGACAAGGGATGGGTGCTGTGTGCAGGTACCTGGGCATTAAGTAAGCAAACAAGCAGTCTGGTATAATCCATGAGCTGATTGCCTGTCCCTACATGTGAAGTGTCCCTGCTTTACAATGCTAGTTGCTGATGTACCCTGGAGTACATATCTGTCCTTCCTAAGCGATCTGCGAATGGATTGGAAAAGTGCCATGACGATTTTGAAGGATTAGTAAATTGGATGCCAATGTCTGTTGATGAAGGGTGCAAACAGCTGGTGCCCATGGATTGTGCCCTGAGATACACTTTGATACTGACCAACAAGGAGGCCCCTCAGAGGCAATGGTGAACTGAAGTTATCAGGTACCCGCTCTGACTTCTATGTTTAGAATGCTCAACGTCAAGCTTATTTTTCATCTGGAGGATAGAAAGCTGAATATTAATGAGGTAATTGTGGCATTAATAAGGCATTTACCAAAAGATAATCCCTCTTAATTTGCAAGTTGCTAGCGGTTAGCGAGAAACGTGCATTACTGCTAGGCAAAAGCATAAAAAACATTATAAGGTGCTCCCAGCGTTGAGTTCAGCCTCGCTGGATATCTTGTTTGATTATGCCACAAATCTCATCATAGCTCACATTGCTCAGACTCCTATAAGATTCTATCCAATTTTATCTTAAAACAGTAATTCTCTTAAAGTGGTAAATGTACTTGTTTCAGGTATTCAAACTGGAAGTGAGACTCCCCCTGCAAATCTGTACTCTCTAAGGATTCTGTAAGCAGCAAGTGTCACTAGTTTATTTACTCTGTTATTCGGTTTAATTGTTACTCCTGTGATTCTTACCAGCTCAATGATGATAGTTTTTGCCTAGAGACTAGATTTTTCCCTGCCATTCCTTGCATGAGTCATGCTGAGTGGTAGTCTGTTCAAGTATTTGCCATTGCTGACCGTGTATTCTTAAAGTAGTCATGTGTTTGAAGTGGTAAGCCTATTTTCCTTCTGAATTCATTTTATCTCCTAGGTGAGATGGACTTTTTTTTTTCCATTATTTTATCTTTAGATGTTTAAGCAAGTATCCCACTGCAGATTACCTTGTCATACAATGCTGTGAATGTTTGGTATACTGTTGCAACCAAACCTCTTTTCTGTACAGACCTAGTGGACTGTGGGTTTAATAGTGGTGGAGGATGAGTCTCAGAGAATCTTAACAAGAAGAGACCTTTCTTTCTACAACAAATTGCAGTTCATTACATGGTAACAATTGTGACAAGTCACATTGGCTAGATAGACACCATGACTTTTTCTTTATTCGTTCACAGGATGAGGGCATCACTGGCTAGGCAGCATTTATTGCACATCCTTAATTGCCCAGAGGGCAGTTGCGAGTCAATCACATTGTTATGGATCTGGAGTCACATGTAGGCCAGACCAGGTAAGGATGGCAGTTTCCTTCCCTGAAGAACGTTAGTGAACCAGATGGCATTTTCCTGACAATCGACAATGGATTCACTGTCATCATTAGACCATTAATTCCAGATATTTATTGGATTCAAATTCCACCATCTGCTGTGGCAAGATTTGAAAATGGGTCCCCAGAATGTTATCTGGGTCTGTGGATTAACAGTCCAGTGATAATACCACTAGGCCATTGCCTCCCTACTGAGACTATCATGAGCCAGGGTTGGCACATCTGAACCTATCAGGATCTTGAGAAAGACTTCGCAATTGTCCACCATAGCCTGCACACCATCATCAATTGGGTAGAGTTCAATTGTGTTCTGAGTGTTAAAATTTTCAGAAAAATTAGCAACACTTATACAACACCATCTTCACATAAAATCCGAAAGAACTGTGGATGCTGTAAATCAGGAATAAAAACAGAAGCTGCTAGAAAAGCTCAGTAGGTCTGGCAACATCTGTGAAGAAAAATCAGAGTTAACGTTTTGGGTCCGGTGACCCTTCTTCTGTTCTGCGGAAGGGTCAACAGACCCGAAATATTAGCTGATTTTTCTTCGCAGAAGCTGCCAGACCGGCTGAGCTTTTCCAGTAGCTTCTGTTTTTGTTCCATCTTCTAATATACTGCTATTCTCTTCACTATGCTGATCCATCTTCTACCATACCCCTGCATTCTTCATTATGCGGTCCTATCTTCTAATAAACTGTTGTAACCTTCACTATATTGTTCTATCCTCTGTTATATTGCTGTACACCACACCATAAGGCTCACTCTACTATTAGACTGCTCTACTCTGTATTATGCTGTACTGTTCTATCCTCTATTCTATTGCTGATTCCTTCACTATATTGCTCTGTCCTCAATTATGCTGCCATAGTCTTCACTTATACTGCTCTATCCTCTATTATACTTTTGAACTCTTCACTACACTGCTTGATCCTGTACTAAAATTCTGTAGCCTTCAATATACTGCTCTATCCTGTTTTACTGATGTACTCTTCACTACATTGCTTTATCTTCTGTTGTACTGCTGTACATATTGCTACACTGTTCTATCATGTGTTGGACTGCTGCACTCTTCACCATAGTGCCTTATCCTCTAATATACTGCTAGATGATGCACTGCACTGCTCTAACTTCTATTATTCTGCCGTACTCTTCAATATACTGCTCTATCCTCTATTAAATTGCTGCTCTCTTCATATACTCTTTTATTATGATTTATGTTGCTGTACTTTTCACTACACTGCTCTATACTCTGTTACGCTACTATAATCTTCACCAGACTGCTCTGTCCTGTGTTTTTGTGCTGCCGTCTTCATCATACTGCTCCATCCTGTATTATATTGCTGTACTCTTCACCATACTGTGCCATCCTCTGCTATATTGCTTTTCAATTCACTACAATGGTATATCCTGCTGTATATACTGCTGTACTTTTTGCTATACTGCTCTATGGTCTATTATACTGTCATCCTGTTCACCATGCTACTCTGTCTACTATTATGCTGCTGTACTTTTCATTAAACTGCTCTACCATCTATTCTATTATTGAACCTTCACTATCCTGCTCTGTCCTAAGTTATACTGCTGTACTCTTCACTATAAAGTTCTATCCTATATATTTTACTGTTGTATTCTTCAGTATACTGCTCTATCCTCTATTGTATTGCTGTTCTTTTCACCATACTGTGCTATCTGCTCTCATACTTTTGAACTCTTCACTACACTGTTCAATCACATATAACATTTCTGTATTCTTCACCATACTGCTCTATCCTCTACAGAACTGCTTTAATCTTCACTATACTGCAATATCTTTTATTATGCTGCTGCACTTTTCACTATAATGCTCTATCCTCAATTATACTTCTTTGTCTTTACTTCACTACTCTGTCCTGTGTTGTACTGTTGTACACATCACTATATTCTTCTACCCTCTATTATCCTGCTGCATTCTTCACTGTATGGTGGTATTCTTCAGAATATTGCTGTACCCTTTACTATAATGGTCTAACCTATATTACATCACTTAAATGTACTGTTCTATCCTCTATTAAATTGCTTTATATATCACAATACTGCTGTATCTTCTATTATTTTGCTGTACTCCTCAATATACTGCTGTATCCTGTGAGATGCTGCTGTACCCTTCACTATACTGTTCTATCCTATGTCATAATATTGTCCTCTTCACTATACTGGTCTATTCTCTCCTATATTGCTGTAATCTTCCCTACAGTGCTCTATCCTGTATTATACTGCTTTACTCTTCATAATACTGATCTATTATCTTTTATGTATTTGTACTTTCCACTAAACTGTTTTATCCTGTGTTATTCAGCAATAATTTTGATTATACTGCTCTACCCTCTATTGTTTTGCTGTTCTCCTCTCTATACTGCGTTATACTAATGTACTTCTTGTTACACTGCTCTATTCGCAATTATACTGCTGTCCTCTTCACTATACTGCTCTTTCCTCTACTGTACTCTTCACTATATGCTCTATCTTTATTATATGGCTGTACTCTTCACTTGACCTCTCTGTCTTGTGTTGTAATGCTGTATTCTTCACAATACTGCTCTGTCCTCTATTTAATGTTGCACTCTTCACTGCACTGTTCTATGCTATGTCATACTGCTGTATGGTTCACTCTGCTGTTCAATCCTCTATTATACTGCTCATTTTTCCTGTACTACTCTAATGATTTATTCTCTGTTACACTACCGTTCTCTTCATCATACTGCTCAATCCTTGATTATACTGTGTTATGGACCAGATCAGACACCGCAAAGTATATTACGGATATAGCCTAGACTTAACTTTTTATATTTTTTTTTGAAAGTACGAGTAGAAGGCACTCTGTTCCAGGTATGATTCGATTAGTCCACACCCAAGATTTAATCAAAACACACTTTGACCTTACAACACAGTTAAAACTCAAAACCTATATTATTCTTCTGTACTCTTAACCATACTGATCTATTCCGTATTTTACTACTGTACTCTGCACCAAAGTGCTCTATCTACAATTAAACTGCTGCATGCTTCACTATATTGCTCTATCCTCCATTATGCTGCTGTACTTGTTACTGCACTGCTCTAACCTGTTTTATATTGCTGTGCTCTTCAATATACTTCTCTATCCTGAATTATAATACAGTACTCTTCACCTTACTGCTCTAACCTCCATTATACCGTTTGAATCTTCACCAAATTAGCTTATCCTCTATTATATTGCTGGTCTCTTTTCTGTACTGCTCTATCCTCTCTGTAACTGCTGTACAATTCACTATAATGCTCTATCCACTGTTATATTGCTGTACTCTTCACTATACTTCTCTATCCTGTGTTATACTTTTGTACTTTTCACTATACTGCTCTATCCTCCATTATAATACTCTCCTCCTCACTATACTGTTCTATATTGGTTTATATTGCTGTACTTTTCACTATACTATTCTAACTTCTATCATACTGCTGAACTCTTCATTATACTGCTCTATTCCCTATTATACTGCAATACGATTCAGTATACTGCTCTAAATTCTATTCTTCTGATGTACTCTTCACTTTCCTGCTCTATCCCCTATTATACTGCTATCGTCTTCAGCATACTGCTCTATCCCCTATAATAATGCTGTGCTCTTCAGCATACTGCTCTATTCTCTATTATACTGCTGGACTCTTCAGTATACTGCTCTATCCCTACTGTACTGCTGGACTCTTCAGTATACTGCTCTATTCCCTACTATATTGCAGTATGATTCAGCATACTGCTCTAAATTCTATTCTTCTAATGTACTCTTCACTATACTGTTCTATCCTCTATTATTCTGTAGTTCGATTCATTATATTGGCCTATCCTATGTTATACTGCTGTATGTATCACTATATTGTTCTATCCTCTATTATGCTACTGTACTCTTCAATATACTGTTCTATCCTGTGTTTTACTGCTGTGCTCTTCACTATACTGCTTTAAACTGTTTTAAACTGCTATCTGCTACACTATACTGCTTTAACCTGTTTTATACTGCTGTAGCTTTGACTACACTGCTCTAAGCTGTTTTATACTGCTGTACTTTTCTCTATACTGCTTTGTCCTCTATTCTACTTCTGTGCACTAGAGGCTGTATCCTCTATTATACTGCTGTACGTTTCACTATAATACTCACAAATGTGTTATACTGCTGTGCTATTCATAATACTGTTCCGTCGTCTATAAAACTGCTTCCACTTCACCATACTGCTCTGTCCACTATTATTCTGCTATACTTTTCACTATACTGTTCTTTTCTGTATTATACTGCTGTACTATTCACTATACTCCGCTATCTATTATTATACTACTGTACAATTCAGTATGCTGCTCAAATTTCCTATTCTACTATATTTTTGATTATGTTGCTGTACTCTTCACTACAGTGCTCTGTTCTGTATTATACTGCTGTGATCTTCATCCGACTAGTCTATTGTCTATTATATATGTTTATTCTTCACCAGGCCGCTATACACTTTTCTATACTGTTCTAACCTCTATTATACTGCTGAAGTGTTCCCTGTACAGCTGTTTCTTTATTATATTGCTGTACCCTTCATTATGCTGCCCTATCCTGTACTCTATTGCTGTACCCTTCCCTATTATACTGCTGTACAATTCACTAAACTTCTAATTTCAAACTTCTATTATACTGCTGTACTCTTCATTATTCTAATCTGTCCTACTCTTCATCATATGGCTCTTTATCATACTGCAGAACTCTTAACCATGCTGCTGTATTCTCTATTATACTGCTGTACTGTTCACTAGACTGATCTATCTTCTGTTATTCTGCTGTCCTCTTCTCCATACTACTCTATCTTCTAACAAATTGCTACACTGTTCATTACAGTGCTGTATCCTGTATTATACTGATGTACTCTTCATGATACTGGTCTACTACCTATTATACATTTGTACATTTGATTATACTGCTGTATCCTCTAGTACACTGCTGCACACTTCATTATATCTATCCTCGATTATACTGCTGTATTTTTCACAGTGCTGAGGTATTCTTCATTATACTGCTGTACCCTTCACTATAATGATCTATCCTGTAATATATTACTGTTTTCTTCACCATACTGCTTTATCCACTATTACATTGCTGTACTTTTCATTTTACTGCTCCATCATGTGTGATCCTGCAGTACTCTTCATTTTACTGTTCTACCCTCTATTATACTGCTGTACAGTTCTTTGTACTGCTCTATCCTGTGTTATACTGCTGTGTTTTTCACTATACTGTTCTATCCAGTGTTATAATGCTGTACTCTTCCCTGTTCTGCTCTATTCTCTATTATATTGCTGTACAATTTTCTGTAATGGTCTATCCTCTATTATACCACTGTTCTCTTTACTATACTACCCTATCCTTTTTCAACCGGTGTACTCTTCACGACACTGATCTATCCTCTATTATACTGCTGTACTCTTCACTAGACTACCCTTCCTGTGTTATGCAGCTGTATGTTTCACTATCCTGCTCTATCCTCTATTATACTGCTGTACTCTTCACTGTGCTATACTAGTACATTTTTTCACTGCACTAGTGTATCCTCTGTTATATTGCTGTATTCTTTGCTAGATTGCTGTATCCTCTATTGTACTGCTCTATGCTTCAATCCACTGTTCTGTGCTGCATTAAGCTGCTGTCCTCTTCAGCATATCACTCTATCCCCTATTATACTGCTGGAGTCTTCATTATTCTGCTCTACACTCTGTTGTACTGCTGTCCATTTCACTGCAGTACTCTATTATATTGCTGTAGTATTTACTATATGGCTCTATCTTCTATTATACTGTTGTCCTCTTTGTTATACTGTTCAATCCTGTGTTATACTGCACTACTCTTCATGCTAATGTTTTATCCTCAATTATACTGCTGCACTTTTCACTGTACGACTCTAATCTCTGCTATATTGCTGTATTCATCATTACATTCTTCAATGATGTATTTTCCTGTGGTAGTCTTTGCGAAACATATAAACAAAGAAGATAGGAGCAGGAGGAGGCCATTTGGCCCTTCGAGCCTGCTCCGCCATTCTTCACAATCATGGCTGATTGTCCAATGCAATAGCCTAATCCTGCTTTCTCCCCATAACCTTTGATCCCGTTCACCCCAAGTGCTATATCTAGCCATCTCCTGAATACATTCAATGTTTTGGCATCAACTACTTCCTGTGGTAATGAATTCCACAGGCTCACCACTCTTTGGGTAAAGAAATGTCTTCTCACCTCCGTCATAAATGGTTTACCTCGAATCCTCCGGCTGTGACCCCTGGTTCTGGACACACCCACCATCAGTAACATCCTCCCTGCATTTACTCTGTCTAGTCCTGTTAGAATTTAATAAGTCTCTATGAGATCCACCCTCATTGGTCTGAACTCCAGCGAAAACAATCCTAATCTTTTCAATCTCTCCTCATATGTCAGTCCCGCCATCCCTGGAATCAGCCTGGTAAATCTTCGCTGCCCTCCCTCGAGAGCAAGAGCATCCTTCCTCAGAAAAGGAGGCCAATACTGGTCTATCTTCTGTTATACTGCTGTACACTTCAATTATGCAGCCCTATTCTTGATCATGCTTTTGTACTCTTAACTAGACTGCACTATCCTGTGTTATAAGCTGTAATTTTCACAATACTGCTCTATACTCTATTGTACTTCTGTAGTATTAAATATACTGCTCTATACTGTGTTATAGGGCTGTATAGTTCACTGTACTGCTCTCTGCTCTATTATACTGCTGCGCTCTTTGCTATGTTGTCATATCCTGTGTTATACTGCTGTATTCTTCTCTATATTGTTCTATCCTGTGTTGTACAGCTGTGCTTTTTACTATCCCACTCTATCCTCTATTATATTCTGTACACTTCACCATATTGCCCTATTCTCTATTATACTGCCTTAATCTACACCGTGCTGCTCTATCCACGATTATATTCCTGTTCTATTTAATTTACTGCTTCATCCTCTATTATACTGGTGTCTTCTTTACTGTACTGCTCTATCATCTATTATTCTGCTGTACCATTCACTACATTGTTCTGTCCTGTATGATACTACTGTAGTCTTCACCACACTACTCTATCCCCTGTTATACTGTTATACACATCACTATACTGCTCTGCTCCATGTTATACTGCTGCATTATACTTCTGCATCCTCTATTACATTGCTGTCCTCTTCACTGTACTGCTCTATTCTGTGTTATACTCCTGTACTCTTCATTATACTGTTCTATCCTCCATTATACCCTGTGTTATACTGATGTACTCTTCACTCTCCTGTCCTATTGTCTCTCATGCTGCTGTCGTCTTCTCTGAACTGTTCTGTTCTCTATTACACTGCTGTTCTCTTCACCATAGATCTTGTTCCTTTATTATACGGATGTATGCTTCACTAGACTGCCCTCCCCTGCATTATAGTGCATACTGTTCGCCAAGTTGCTCTATTAACTATTATACTGCTGTATGCTTCACTATATTGCTCTATCCTCAATTGAACTGCTGAACACTTCACAATATTGCTCTATCCTGCGTTGAACTGCTGTAATGTTCACTATACTGTTTAATACTGTATCATTGTGCTGTACGCTTCACTGTAACAGTTATTCTGTTATTCTCTTCATCATAATGACCTAGCCTCTCTTAAACTGGGGTACTCTTCCCTACACAGCTCTATCCTGTATTTTACAGCTGTTCTCTTCACCATACTGGTCAATCCTATGTTATATAGCTGTATGCTTCACTCTACTGCTCTATCCTGTGTCATACAGATTTGCTTTTCACTATTCTGCTCTACTGTCTATTATAATGTACACTTTATTGGACTGTTCTGTCCAGTGGTATACTGCTGTAATTTTTACTATACTGCTCTATCTTCTGCTATACTGCTGTTCTCTTGGCTATACTGTTCTATCCTGAGTTATATTACCGCACATTTCATTACACTGTTCTATCCTCTATAATACAGCAGTAGTCTTTACTATACTGCTCTATTTTGTGTTATCCTATGTTGTATTTATACTATACTGTTACATCCTTTGTTATACTGCTGTAATCTTCACTGGATGACTCTATCCTGTGTTATACTGCTGTACACTTCACTATACTGCTCTACCCTCTATTATACTGGTGTACGCTTCCTTGTTCTCCTCTATCCTGTCTTATAACACTGTACTCTTCACCATACTGGTCTAACTCTTATATGCTGCTGAATGCTTCACTGTAATGATCTATTCTCTATTTTTCTGTTGTTTTCTTGACCACGCTGCTGTATCCTCTATTAGACTGCTATTGTCTTCACCATACTGCCCTACCCTGTATTAAACTGCTGTACTTGTCATCATACTCTTATATCCTCTATTATACTGCTGTACCTTTCCCTATATTGCTGTATTCTCTATTATACCTCTGTACTCTTCCTTATAATGCTCTATTGTGTATTAAACCACTGAACTGTTCACTATACTGCTGTATCCTGTATTATACTGTAGTACTCTTTACTATTCTAGTGTATCCTCTATTATTCTGCTGTATGCTCCCATCCTGTTACATCCTCTACTATATTGTTGGGCTCTTCACTAGACTCCTCTATCCTGTACTATACAGTTGCATTTTTCAGTATATAGCCCTAACCTGTATTATTCTGCTGTCCTCTTCACCGCACTGCTCTACCTGTATTATACTGCTATTCTTTTCACCCTACTACTCTATCCTTTATTATACTTCTGAACTCTTCACTATACTGCTCTAACTTCTATTATACTGCTGTACCATTTACGATATTGCTCTATATTCAATTATATTGCTGCAGTCTCCACCAGTTTTCAATTCGACAGTCATGGAATCAATGCGTCAGAGGAAAATGAGTGAATAAATAATTACTAGTCTCAATGCTCTCATTATTTAAAAACAGGTAGAAATTAGGCAATGGGAATGTGTTAATATAACAAAATAATACATAATATCTAAAGATGGGACAAAGCATGCAGAAGTAAATATTTAAAATGTTTAGATTATGTTTGCCTCGTAATCTCAGATTTTATCTTGTCAAAGTGTTTGTTCTTCGAACCTGAGAAATTGCTGTCAGGCTGTTCACTCACTGAGGTTCATAGAGGTCATTGAATGAAGTTTGGTCCTGTCCCCACCTGGCATTCACTCACCAGCTGGAGACAGCTTTCTGAGTGAATTTCTGCTTTTAAGCCCAGAGGTGCTGTGACTCAACTGTTGCTATGTCTGCTTCACTGATTCAGCCACAGAGCCTGCATTCTTCTGGTCTGCATAGCTTTATGATATATTAGTGATAGCTTCACTCATTGAAGCAGGAGCTCCTATTTGAGTTGATCTGAACAGTATTACATCTTGATTTTCTTCTGCGTAACTGACTAAAATCTATAAATTTTAGATTATTTCCTTTAGCGATACAGTAGGGATTGGAGTGACAAAACTGATAGAGTAATGTTGATTGAGAAGACCATTCCACTGTGTTATGTAGTATTGTACCTTTTCTAATACAGTGAAACAGCATGCATCATGATTATGTGGAAGATATTTTAAAAAAGTGCTGAGGTTGGTTGGCTCGCCAAGCTGGCTTCTTGTTTCGCAGACGTTTCACTATCGTCCAGGGATTGGATTAAAGAAGGACAAGAACATCACAATACTACCTGCAGACAAAAGGTGCATGACTGTGATACTGAATAAAAGGGACTACATCTCCAAAGCACAAGCACTGCTCGCCGACGAGAACACATACCGGCCAGTACAAACTGACCCAACATCGCAACTAGGCAACAAAATCCTCTACACGCTACAAAGACTTAAACAAACAGGACAGATCAACAAAACAGACTTCTTAAGAATGAAACCCGAAGGAACCAACACACTCCGATTCCATGGCCTCCCTAAAGTCCCCCTCAGACCCATAGTCTCCCTACCAGGCACTCCATCGCACAGATTAGCCAAAGAACTACAAAGGAGACTCAGGCACCTAGTCAACAAATCACTCCACTCCATCCACTCAACACAAGAATTCCTCAACTCCATCAAAGACATAAAGATAGATGACGAAGAGACCATGATATCGTTTGATGTCACTGCCCTAATCACATCAATAGACATACCACTAGCAAGGGAAACAATGACAACACTACTGGAACAAGAGCAAGACCCCAGTGAAACCATCTCCAAGGACAACATGCTCAAACTATTGGACCTATGCCTCACCACCCACTTCACTTTCAACGGCCAAACATATGAGCAAATCAACGGGACACCCAGGGGATTGCCTGTCTCCGGACTCATAGCAGAAGCAGTGATGCAAAGACTAGAAAGGACTGCCCTTCCGCAAATCCAACCAAAACTGTGGATACGCTACGTAGACGACACTTTTGTCATCATTGAACAGACCAAATTAGAGGAGACACACAAACTTATAAACAACACCCTCACCGGAATAAAATTCACCAGAGAGGAGGAGAAGAACGAACAGCTCCCATTCCTGGACGTCATGGTAGAGTGCAAGACAAATGGGGAACTGCAAACGAAAGTATACCGAAAAGCCACACACACGGACCAGGTACTGAACTTCAATAGTAACCATCCCAGCACACACAAACGAAGCTGAGTGTGAACACTATTTAAAAGGGCAACAACACACTGAAGCAACAGGGAACTACGCCAAGAGGAGGAGGAATACCTCTTCCAAGTGTTCAAGGATAATGGATATCCAAAGAACTGGGTCAGGAGATGCCTACACGAACAGCATCAGAAAAATAACACACGCCCCGACACACTCTTCACACTACCCTACATCAGGAACACGTCGGAACTCACCACAAGAATCCTACGACCGCTGGGCATCAGAGTGGCACACAAGCCCACATCAACCGTACAACAACTACTCACCCGAACTAAAGACCGACTCCCCGCCATGGACAGGACCAATGTCATCCACAAGATCCCCTGCAGAGACTGCGAGCAACATTACAAACAGGACAAACAGGAAGGAAACTAACAACAGGAGTATATGTGAACACCAACTGGCTACAAAAAGACACGACCAATACTCACTCATCTCAATCCACATGGACAAGGAGAACCACCGCTTCGACTGGGACAACACCAAGATCCTGGGACAGGCCAGGCAGAGACAGGCACGAGAATTCCTAGAAGCATGGCACTCCACGAAGCATGCTATTAATAAACACATTGAACTCGACCCCATATACATTCCACTATGAAGGAAAACCGGAAGTGAGGCCATCCATCTCAACGGATCCCAGAGTTTAAAAACCAGGCGGGAAAACGCTTCATCAGAGGCTGCACTGAGGATGTTACCCAGCATGGTAACGAAATGTCTGCGAAACGAGAAACCAGCTCGGCGCGCCAACCAACCTCAACACCCACAACCCAAGCTACAAATCTACTCCAAAACCTTAGATTTTAAAAAGGTGTTTTCACCTTGATTTAAAGAGATGGACTCTTATATAGTTAGAATGTATGTTGGACATTCAATTTCAATAATATAAGCTAGCTCCAATGGTGCTGCTATTGGATCTATATTACAATGAAACCTTGTGATGATATCTTTATTAACATTGATGGAGTTAAGGGCAATGAAGTTGAATGGTCATAAACTAATATCAGTTTGAAGAAAAAGTATTGATGATTGTCATTATTGTGACTGAAATAGAAGATGCTTGCACTGTCATTAAATTTTTCATGCACTTGTATCACAGAATTCTTTTCTGTCTGGCACGAACTCATAGATGAGTCACAGCTTTTTATGGCCAGATGCTCAAAGACCATTATTTTTAGTTCCTGCCACAACCTTTGGTTCTTTGCCACTGACTCTGTTCTCTTCCCCAGTTATTTGTTCAGACTGGATGAGAATATATGAAACATTGACAATGCTTTCCAATTTGCTGATCGTGAATTGAGCATCAAAGTCAAGTTATGTTTATCATCAGAACAGCTTGTTTTCATTCCTCTACCATTGTCTGCTTCCTCTCATTTCTCTGCCACTGAAAACCTTCCTTGCCTGTGTATTTGTCACTGCTTACTAGATTGCTTTTAATACCACCTTTTCGGTTCTCCAGTTCTTCACTTGTTTAAACTCCAATAGTTCACAATCCAGCGGCTCATAAATTAGCATTAAATCCTTCATTTAGATGATATAGATTGGCTCCTAATCTCCAGTACGCTAAATTTAAAATCCTAATTAGCCAACACCTTTTTGGCTTTAGTGATGCTACTCTGTAACCCCTTCTCTGATCCTCTAATTTCAATTTCCAGTAGATTTTGCCATCCTTCCAGTCTTCCATTGGTGGCCGAACACTCAGTGTGACAATAACCAAAAAACAAACAAAAATCAAAAAGGGAAAACTGGGGGTGGGATGAGGGTTGGACTAAATTAAAATGGTATTTGAGGGGGAGATGGTACCTACCTATTCTGAAAGACCAAGAATCCAACTCTTTCTATTTTTTTAAAACAAGCTGTTCAGACATGTTCTGACACATGGGACTTGAATCTGAGCCTTCTAGCTTAGAAATAGGTATAATTCCACAGTGCCACCAAACGCCCAAGAGCTCAACTCTTGATATTTTCTAATCAACCCGTTCACAGATCTTATTATAGGGGAGCAGGTGAGACTTGAGCTCAGACCTCATGATACAGAAGGGGAAAAAAAGGAACAATTTATTTGGGTACCAGTAGCTACGAATTGGAACTCATCAGCCACCAGTGAAGTGGAAGAAGATACAAATATTTTTAATCAACCTAATCTGATAATGTTCTGATAAAGCGATGTATAGAATGCAGTATAAGTGGAGACTTCAGCTAAGTGAGACAAAGGCCAAGGGAGTTGACCTGGGAATTTGGTTCAAAGTTGTAATTCAGAGCTGAGTGGGAAAGAGGAGCTTTAAGAAAGGGTTTGTGCAAGATGTAAAACCTTCATAGTGTGAGGTGAGTAGGAGATGACAAAATATGTTGATTGAGAAGCCTACCTGTACACCAACGGCAGACTGACATTACAAACCTCAGGCCCCTGGATTGTGAGCAGCCCAAACAGATGACTGACTGTGTGTGGACTGTGCATGTGACCGGCAATACCTTGATAAACAGTAGCCCCCACTTATCAGGACTTGCGACTAGCTCCCAGCCATCGTCCAATGTGGTCATTTGGTTGAATATACATTCGGTGTATCTACCATACATGTAGCTGGCACATGCTTCAGATATCAAGACATTGACATCTCAGTGTCTGCTTGTAAAAGCAACACGCTTCAGCTCCCAGACTGAACACTAAAAAGAAGCAGCTTGTCTATGTGTCTGTACAAAAGACCAGGTCTTCAGAAGAAGAGTCATACTGGACTCAAAAGGTTAACTCTGTTTCTGTCTTCACAGATTCTGCCAGGCCTGCTCAGCTTCTTCAGTACATTTTGTTTTTTTTTTATAATTTGGAATACTGTGAATAACTTTGCTTTCCTTTTCTAAAGAAAGATGCACAGACATTGGAGACAGACCGGGGAATTTTAATGAGGTTGAACTTGGGTATGGAGAAATGTTCTTTGAGGAGAGGTCGAATGGGTTTGGCCTGTACTCATTGGAGTTTAGAAGGATAAAAGGTGACTTTGTTGAAACATTTAAGATTTTAACGGAGTTTGACAGCGTAGGTGCTAAGAGGGTGTTTCCCCTTGTGGGACAGTCTGGGGCCTGAGGGCATAATCTCAGAATAAGAGGTCATTTATTTAAAACTGAGATGAGGAGGAATTTCTTTTTTCAGAGTGTTGAGTATCTGTGGAATTCTTTGTCACAGACAGCTCTCAAGGTTGAGTTTTTAAATATATTCAAGGCCGAGCAAGACACTTTTATAATCAGCAACAGAAAAGGATTACAAGATCAGCCATGATTGCATTGAATGGCAAAGCAGAATCCATGAACCAAATGACCTACCTATGCTCCTACATGTTATGGTCTTAACACATACTCAGCTGCTGCCTAACCATTATCCTGTACAATTTCAACTTCCCTTCAGTCTTTATTAGGCAAAATAAATAATGACTGTTCCTTCTCGAGCCATTTGAATGGTCAGATTTTGTATCTAATTATAGTTCTTCTCATGGGATTTATTATCCCATTAAACATAGGTTGGGTTGTGTTCATGGCACTTTAATAGAGACCCTATGCCATTTTTATGTTTGACTCTCATTTCAGATTGAATCGTGAACTGCCAGTATTTTGCCCTATACAACTCTAAAATCGGAGCTGGTCACTCAAAAACTGGAAGACACCAATTTCAATACTTTAAGCACGAACCCACTTGTTTCAGTTGGAAAATTTGGCCTCCAGTTTTAAAGCCAACTCCTCATTGAGTCAGATCATCTTCAGGCAGCCATACATGAATAGTAGGGTATCTAAACAGAATGTCATTGTCTTCTCTCCTGGGGAGTCTGAGGTTGTAGGTGGATGAAAATCCTTTTTTTTCTGCTCTTTCTACCTTTCTGTGGTCATTTATTTGAGCCTGTATTTTAGTACAGTTTACACATCTCTTTTGGGCAAAGTTGTTACAGAGATTGCAAGGAGCTGAAGTTTGTGTGGACTTTACAGCCTACCTACAGGTACATTGTCTGCTGCAGTAGTTCTTTGAATTTATGAAGCACCTTTAATGGTGCAAAAACACTTTAAAGCACTTTTACACCCCTGTATCCCACAAATAGGGATTGGAATGCCATGACAATGGATGGACTAAGGAGAATGATATAGGCTAAAGCTTACCCAACAGTTTCTCTACTGTCAGATGAGCATCATGCTGGAGTTTTGTGGAGACAACACAATAAAGGCTAAGTTTAATTTAGCTTTAATCTCAGATTTAAATACGCCACTGTCAGTAGTACAGCCATAACTTGTGGCACCATCCTCCAGGTGAAAGCATTATTTCCCACTCAGTCTGCTCTTCCCCTCTCTTGTGGTCTATTATTTTGCAGCCTGCCTCAAGTTGACAAAACCTCTGTAATTCTTGACCATCCTAATTAATGTAACACTACACTTGAGAATAAAATAAAATGAATAATTCAAAAAAAAAATTGAACAAGATAGTAACTGGAGATCAACGTTCTTCTGTGGTTTATATTTCTGTAATGATTGTGACAAGTTAGTCGGGTTAACTTCGTAAAATATGAGTTCCTGGATTGGGGCTATTAACTTGGTCCAATCAGGGAGCCCTGGCTAACAGATATAAATAAGAGTGTCTGAGGTTCTGTTCACTCTGAGATTTGGCTTTGAGGGAGCTGGATCAGTGTCAAGTACTGTGCACATGTAAATAAAGGGTGACTTGGTGACAGCATACCAGCCTCTGTGGAGTTATTTCACAGGTAACAAGAGAAAAAAGAAACCCTCCTGAGGAAATTCGCTCACAACAGTTGTCTTTGAGTTGGGGTATGCATTTCTGGCATCGTGCCACTATTTGGGAAGCTTGACTCGTTCGATCCTGCCATCGAAGACTGGGCCCAGTATGTGGACAGAATGCGTTATTTTTTCCAGGCATACGACATTGGGGCAGATGAAAAGCAATGAGTAAATCTCTCGACAGCTTGTGCACCTGCAAATTTTTTGGTTATAAGGAACGTAACTTTCCCTGAGGCATCAGATACTAAAACTTTTCAAGAGTTGATGGGTTTAGTTAAGGAAAATTATGACCCTAAGTCTCCTCTAATTCTGAGATGCTATCAGTTTGACTTAGCAGTTTGAGAACCAGGGGAATCTGTGTTAGGATTTTTGACGAGTTTAAGATGATTGGCAGAGGCATGTGACTTTGGTTTAACCCTTAATGACATGTTGAGAGACTGTTTCTTATGCTGGATTAATAAGGTAACCATGTAAAAGTCCCCATTAGTTGAAGCCCAACTGGACTTCAAACAGGTGCTACAACTGGCTTTAACATTGGAAAATGCAGCAAGTGGAGCATATGAGTTACAGGGTATTCCGATGGAAGTGGGCACCCTCTCCAGACTGACTGAGCTTGGGGGACACCACTTAGTGAAGGCAACTGTATAGTCTCACTCAGGACATATTGTGAGCAGAGGGACTCGAGGTCATTCCACAGCAAAACCCCAAAACAAAGCCAAGCCTCAGCCAAATGATTAAAATTTTCTTCAGGATCCATTGTAGTTGCCGCCAGTAAGCGGACTCGAGACAGCAACAGAGTCCCATGAGACCTGAATTGAGTAAGTGGGTTCCTAAGCTGATATCCAGGAGAGTGTCCACCCTGTAAAGCCAACTTATATCTGGCTTTGAATGGTTAAATTGCTTAGCAACATCCAAATCATAACAAATCAAAATAAACATCTGGTTAAATGGTCACCCAGTTCTAATGGAAGTTGTTACCGGTGTGACTGTATCAGTGATTCCATGCCAGTTTTTACCAAAATTCGCTGTGGAGTTCACCCTTAAGTTTGCACAAGATTTCAACTAGTCTGAGAACCTATGAAAGAGAACCTTTACAGATTAACGGTACAACTTTGGTTCTGGCCTTGTATGAGAAGCAGCTGTTTCAATTACCACTGATTGTAGTAAAAGACTCGAGCCTAAGCTTAATGGAGAGAAATTGGTTGGGAAAGATTCATCTTGATTGGCTCAATAATTTTCAATTAGAAAATGGTTGCCTGACTGAAGCCCTAATCAAGGTGCAGGGCTGGATGAACACAGCAGGCCAAGCAGCATCATAGGAGCAGAGAGGCTGACGTTTCGGGCCTAGACCCTTCTGATGAAG
>NC_063353.1:12921881-13006979 GCF_021869965.1 Rhincodon typus | reverse complement strand
CCCTCCGCTTCTTCCTGTCCCGCAGGCCCGACCAGTCCCCCTCCACTGATACCCTCATCCGCTTAGCCGAACTCGTCCTCACACTCAACAACTTCTCTTTCAATTCCTCCCACTTCCTACAGACAAAGGGGGTAGCCATGGGTACCCGCATGGGCCCAAGCTACGCCTGCCTCTTTGTAGGTTACGTGGAACAATCCCTCTTCCGTACCTACACCGGCCCTAAACCCCACCTCTTCCTCCGTTACATTGATGACTGTATCGGCGCCGCCTCGTGCTCCCACGAGGAGCTCGAACAGTTCATACACTTCACTAACACCTTCCACCCCAACCTTAAGTTTACCTGGACCATCTCTAACACCTCTCTCCCCTTCCTGGACCTCTCTGTCTCCATATCGGGCAACCACCTCGAAACCGATATTCATTTCAAGCCCACCGACTCCCACAGCTACCTAGAATACTCCTCCTCCCACCCACCTTCCTGCAAAAATGCCATCCCCTATTCCCAATTCCTTCGCCTCCGCCGCATCTGCTCCCAGGATGAGGCATTCCACTCCCGTACATCTCAGTTGTCCTCGTTTTTCAAGGACCGTAACTTCCCCTCCTCGGTGGTCGAGAACGCCCTCAACCGTGTCTCCCACATCTCCCGCACCTCATCCCTCACACCCCGTCCACGCAATAAAAACCAAAAAAGAATCCCCCTCGTCCTCACGTACCACCCCACCAACCTCCGGATCCAACGCATCATCCTCCGACACTTCCGCCATCTGCAATCCGACCCCACCACCAAAGACATCTTTCCCTCCCCACCCTTATCTGCTTTCCGGAGGGACAACTCTCTCCGTGACTCCCTTGTCCGCTCCACACTCCCCTCCAGCTCCACCACACCCGGCACTTTTCCCTGCAACCGCAGGAAGTGCTACACCTGCCCCCATACCTCCTCCCTCACCCCCATCCCAGGCCCCAAGAAGACTTTCCACATCAAGCAGATGTTCACCTGCACATCTGCCAATGTGGTATACTGCATCCGCTGTACCCGGTGTGGCTTCCTCTACATCGGGGAAACCAAGCGGAGACTCGGGGACCGCTTTGCAGAACACCTACGCTCGGTTCGCAACAAACAACTGCACCTCCCAGTCGCGAACCATTTCAACTCCCCCTCCCATTCCTCAGACGACATGTCCATCCTGGGCCTCCTGCAGTGCCACAACGATGCCACCCGAAGGTTGCAGGAACAGCAACTCATATTCCGCTTGGGAACCCTGCAGCCCAATGGTATCAATGTGGATTTCACAAGTTTCAAAATCTCCCCTCCCCCCACCGCATCCCAAAACCAGTCCAACTCGTCCCTGCCTCCCTAACCTGTTCTTCCTCCCACCTATCCCCTCCTCCCACCTCAAGCCGCACCTCCATCTCCTACCGACCAACCTCATCCCGCCCCCTTGACCTGTCCGTCCTCCCTGGACTGACCTATCCCCTTCCTAACTCCCTACCTACACTCACCTTTCCTGGCCCCATCCCCGCCTCTTCGACCTGTTTGTTTCCTCTCCACCTATCCTCTCCTCTATCCCTCTTCTATCCGCCTCCCACTCTCTCCCTATTTATTTCAAAACCCCCTTCCCCTCCCCCTTTTCTGATGAAGGGTCTAGGCCCGAAACGTCAGCCTCTCTGCTCCTATGATGCTGCTTGGCCTGCTGTGTTCATCCAGCCCTGCACCTTGTTGTCTCGGATTCTCCAGCATCTGCAGTTCCTACTATCTCTGAAGCCCTAATCAAATACCTGGATTTTTTTTTAGGAAGGCCTAGGGACTATCAAAGGAGCCAAGGCCACTTTGCATGTCGACCAGGAAGCAATTCCGTGATTCTGCATGGCCCACCCAGTGCCATTTGCCTAATGGACAAAAGTAGAGGCAGAAATCAGGAGACTGGAGAGCCAAGGAATCACCAAACTAGTCCAGTTTGCAGAATGGGCAGCACTGGTTGTACCGATTGTAAAGCTGACAGGTCAATTTGCCGATGTGGGGATTTTAAACAAACGGTAAACCACTTCTTGCAGCTGGATAAATACCCAATTCCTCACATTGAGGACTTATACGCACAGCTGGCTGGGGGTGCTGTCCATTACAAAGCTGGACACAAGCCATATGTACTTGCAATTGTGGTTAGATGAGGATACCCAGAAGTATGTTACAATTAATACCCATAAGGTGTTGTACCAGTATACCAATTGGGGTATCATCAGCCTGTGCCATTTTCCAGCTGATGATTGAGGACATTTTACTTTGGCTACCCCAGGTCACCATTTCTCTGGATGACACGTTAATAACTGGGAAGACCAATAAAGAGCACTTGGACAACTTGGACACAGTCCTTAGATGTTTCTCCCAGGTGGGCGTACACCTGAGAAGGGAAAACATGCATTCCAGGCACCCCAAACGACCTACTTGGGTTACAGAGTCGACAAGATTGGATTACACCCATTGGAAGATAAGGTGAGGGCAATCAAAGGTGCCCCAGCTCCCACGTCTTTCCTTGGGCTGGTGAAGTATTAAGGAAAGTTTGTACATAACCTGGCCTCCATCCTGGCACCCTTATATCTGCTGCTGAAAAAGAGTCATCCTTGGAAATGGTCTTGCAGCCAAGACGTAGTCTTTAGGGAAACGAAAAAGCAGCTATCATCATCTAAGAGATAGTAGGAACTGCAGATGCTGTAGAATCTGAGATAACAAAGTGTAGAGCTGGATGAACACAGCAGGCCAGACAGCATCAGAGGAGCAGGAAAGCTGACGTTTTGGGTCTGGACCCTTCTTCAGAATGGGGGAGGGGAAGGGGGCTTTGAAATAAATAGAGGGGGAGGCGATGATAGAAGGTGGATAGAGGAGCAGATAGGTGGGAGAGAAGACAGACAGGTCAAGGAGGCGGGGATGAAGCCAGTAAAGGTGAGTGTAGGTCGAGAGTTGGGATGGGGGTTGGTCAGTGAGGAGGAAGGGACGGGTAGGTGGGAGGGAAGACAGACAGGTCAAGGAGGCAAGGATGAGGCTAGTATGTAGCAAGTGGAGGTGGGAGTTGGTCAGTGAGGTGGGAGGCGCAGATAGCTGGGAGAAAAGACGGACAGGTCAAGGAGGCAGGGACGAGATGGGTTGGTCATGGGATGAGGTCGGGGGTGGGGAGATTTTGAAGCTTGTAAAGTCCACCACGATCCCAAGTGAAATCTCATGGTGACATGTGAAGCCTTCCTGTATGGTAGCTAGGTAGTGTTGGCTCACCGGTGGCCCAATGGAGAGGAATGTCCAATAGCTATTCTTCCTTGACTTTGGCTGATGCAGAGCGCAAATACATCCATGCAGAGAAGGAAGATTTGGCAGTCATCTTCGGAGTGAGAAAGTTCCACCAATACCTTTACGGATGCAAATTTGTAAAAGTGACAGACCACAAACCCCTGCTAGGGCTACTCGAAGAGGACAAGGTCGTGCCACACATAGCTTCAGGTCAAATCCATCATTCAATGTGGGGAGGTTCTCATTCTAAGTGAGTACAATCACAATCACATGTTGGAACATTGTCCGAGAGGCCAAGAAACAAATGCAGATGTCTTGAGCCACCTCCTGCTGGCAGACACACGACTGCGAGTGCCACCATCGGAAGACTCCATTCAGGTGTTAAGCTTTCTGGTCACACTTCCAGTCACCGCTGAGAATATCAGACTGTGGATGCAAAAAGATCCGGCCCTAGCGAAACTAAAACAGCTGGTAATGATGGGGGAAGCAAAAGGGCCATTACAACCAGAACTGAAACCTTTCTGGACCTGGCGAGACCAGATCACGATGGAGGATGGCATATTAATGCGGGGAACAAGAATGATCGTCCCGAGGAAAGGTCACCGCTAGATACTGGCTGAACTCTACCAGGGTCATCTAGGGGTTTACAAAATGATGATGTCAGCGAGAAATTATGCCTAGTGGCCACGACTGGATGGCAAAATAGCTGTGTTGGTAGGGCAGTGCCCAGAGTGCCAACAAAGACAAAACTTACCACCAGCTGCTCCCTCACATTCATGGAAATGGCAGGGTGAACCCTGGACACAGTTACATGTCAACTATGCCGGTTCTTTCATGGGCTCAATGTTCTTGGTCACTGTGGATGCCCACTCAAAGTGGTTGGACATGCACAGAGTTCATTCATCAAACACAGGGACAACAATAGAAAAGCTGCGAGCATCTTTGCAATACACAGACTCCCAGAAGTGTTGGTCTCAGACTACGGGCTATCATTTACCAGCAGGGAATTCGAGTATTTCCTAAAGTTGAATGGTTTTTAGCATGTATGGACAGCTCCATACCATCCATCGTCCAATGGTTTGGCAGAAAGAGCAGTCCAAACTTTGAAGGCAGGCTTAAAGAAACCGCCTACAGCTTCTCTTGATACCAAACTGTCCTGTTTCCTTTTTGATTAAAGGTGCACCTCTCATGTAACTACACAGATAGCTGCACCAGAATTGCTACAGGGGAGGAGATTACACATCGGGTTAAATCTGATCTTCGTGGACCTTGGTGGGAGTGGTGAAACAGCATCAGGAACGGCAATGCTGGACACAAAACTCCTTTTAATAAGAGAGACCGATTACTTCAGTGGATGAAGTTTTGTGCGAAAAGCACAGGAATAGCCCTGCATGGGCAAGAGGTATAGTTGTTGCGAGGTTAGGTCCCGTGACGTACAGTTCAGGTTGGTGAGGCAATCCTGAGTAAGAGGTGGACCACATGAAAGCTGCAAACTTGCAAACGGTGCAGGAACAAAACATACCCAGCCCATCAGAACAACCAAAAAGGCTGTCAGAACCCATGGGTACCCCCCATCTGTCTAGCATTGAAGGAGCCTCAGAGTCTGAGATGGATGCAGTGACATCACAGCCTCGACACCTTTACCATCTGAAGAAGAAGATGAATTTCTTCCGAGACACTCCAGGCACAAGAGGCGGGCTACAGACTGGCACACGCTCCCCATGTCCAAGGCTGAGTTAGAGGGACTGGACCTGTAATGAAAATGCCCCAGAAGAGGCTACAAGAAAAACAACAGGCCTATGTCCCTGGACTTAAACAGAGAAGGCTATAGTGACTGTAATGAGGTCAACTAGGTGGGCATCATAGAATATGAGTTCCCTGATTGGGGCTGTTAACTGGATCCAATCAGGGATCCCTGGCTGACAGATACAAACAGGAGTGTCAGAGGTTCTGTTCACTCTGAGAGCTGGCTCTGAGGAAGCCGGATCAATTTTACCTACTATGCACATGCAAATAAAGGAGGACTTGCTGACAGGATAGCGGCATCTGTGGAACTAATTCAATTTTATTTCTGAGAGTTCCTGGTTATCATTTCCATCTCTGAATATCTGCAGATTTTGGCCACTTCACCCACTTCCTAAGGCTATTCTATCAGCCATTCGCAAGCTACACTTTCAGGTCTGCCAACAATGTAGTCCAAGTGGTAAAGTAAATTAATTTGCAGCATTTGAATATTATAGATGTACATGTTATAACTAGTTGGAGTGAATACACAATAACAAGTCATTTTTTAATGTTCTGGATGTGTAAACACACCCTTCATCTCAAAGTTGCAGTGCTATTATTACCTAAAGTACTTGAGAACTGGAACTACTTGTTAAGGTGTTCCTAGGCATGTGTAGGTGATGTCATCTGCCCAAGCTTCATTGACAGAAGACTACACACAGCAACAGGGATGTAACAAATAGTTACTTAAAACATCAGTGAACACTTGATGAATGTAGAAGATATAGTATGGCTGTCTGCTTCGAAATGTACTGCACATCCTGGCAGAACAGTCAGATTTTGGAAGCAGATAACCCACCTTTTCTCACAGGCCATGGATTAAAAGACATGACTGTCAAAGAAAATAAATTATTTGGCTATGATCGGGCATTGAGTCCCCCAAGGTCCTTCCCTCCATAAATAGTCTAATTTGTTTATTTGTAAATATTGCTCAATGCACCTTGACTACTAAGGAAATTAGCCATACATAGATTAAATGATGTGAATTGTATTTTCAATTCCACAGGAAAAATACCTAGGTATTCATCCAACTACAAACCATGCTTCATCCTTCCTGGTTTGTCTCTGTGAGATCCCATCAAAGCAGTGAGTTTTGGAGCACATAGAGTCATACAACACAGAAACAGAACCTTCGGTTTAACCAATTCATCCGAACATAATCCCAAACTGAAACAGTCTCACCTGCCTGCCCTTGGCCCATATCCCTCCGTTCTAGAGAGTACAGAAAAGCTTTACCAAGATGTTGCATAGTTTTGAAAGTATTAGTGATGAGGAGAGATTGGACAAACTTGGTTTGTTTTCATTTCAATCTTAGAGGCTGAGTCATGACCTGATAGATGTTTACAAAATTATCAGAGACAGAATGAATAGCCAAGTCTTTTTTTTCCCCAGATTAGTAATGTCAATTCATAGGGAACATAGATTTAAGATAAAAGGTGAAAATTTAAAGGAAGTTATTTACACAGATGGTGGTAAGTGCCTGGAATCTGCTGCCAGAGGAGGTAGTAGAAGCTGATACAATAGCAAAGGTTAAGAGGCATCTTGACGGGTACATGAATAGGCAGGAAATAGAGGAAAACAGACCGTAATAGAGGCCAAAGGTTTTTAGTTTAGAAAGGTGTCATGTATTGGTGCAGGCTTGGTTGGCTGAAAGACCTGTTCCTGTGCTGCGTTGTCCTTTTATTCTTTATACATCTTACATGAGGTTGTACAAAAAGGAGCAAGGGTGTGCTACATTGCAATACTTCCGGTAGATATGTATAGGATTAGCATATTACACGATTGGAATTGTACCACATAGTACACCAATGTGTAGCACAGATAAACCTGATCCATATCCCACAAGTATGTAGCCTCATTGTGGGAACCGTTTGGAAGTAGATACCTTTTATGAACAGGTTCTCTCCTCTTGTGATGAAAGGTATCTGATTTCCACATAAAATAATATCATTTTTAGACTTTAGATTTTAATATCATGATATCATTAGTTACTTTCCTAGAGATTTAAAATATAGATCAGACAATCTTGGAAATGTGACTGAATCCAATACAAGAAAGAGAGCATGGATCCCCTGGCATGCTAACAGAAGATTTATTTCAATGTGACAACAAGGTGTAGGGCTGGATGAACACAGCAAGCCAAGCGGCATCAGAGGAGCAGGAAAGCTGACGTTTCAGGTCTAGACCCTTCTTCACTGTGCTGCTTTATGACTGGGGGGGTAAACATTGAAGGCCATTGCTTGTTTCACCTCAGCATAATCAAAGATTGAATTCCTCTTAGAAAATCCAGAAAATTTTTGAGTACTATTTTTGAGAATTAATTAATTGTGGCATAGAGTACAAGAGCAATAAGATGATGCTAAACTTGTAAAAGACATGAGTTAGAACTCAGCTAGAATATTGTGTACAGATCTGGGTATGGAACAACACTTTAGAAAGGATGTGAGAAGAGGTTGGAGAAGAGCTTACAAGAATGGTTCTGGGGATGGGAACTTCAGTTATGAAGATGAATTGGGGAAGTTGGGACTTAGTTCCTTGGAGAGGAGAAGGCTAAGGAGAGATTTCATTGGAAGTTGGACAGAGTAGACAGGGAGAGGCTATTGCTGCTCCTAAAAGGATCAGATAGGAGAAGGCACTGTTTTAAAGTGAGTCGCAAAAGTAGAAAATGTGATATATGAGAAGGAACTTTATCATACAGTGAGTGGTTTGGATCTGGAATGCACTGCATGGAACTCTGGTTCAATTGAGGGCATTATCTAATTATTTGAATAAAAATAATGTGCAGATGTTACAGGAAAAGAGAGGAGGCTGGCATGAAGCCATGATATACATTCAAAGAGCCCCACGTAGACATGATGAGATTAATGGTCTTCTAGACTATAAAAATTCATGCCCGATTAACCATAGATTGGGAAGAGCATAATAAAGATAAACTGATAGGTTTATTTTGAGATTTCTAGGCCTATGCATCTGCAAATCAATAAGCATTCAACTTTTTACAAGGGTTCATCACATAGGACATATGGCTCCTACACTGTTGAGTGTGGATTGGAAGATCCCTTCAACAGAATAACAGTTGTGGATGTCTATGTTGCTCAGACCACTTCAAAGTGCCCACCTTTCAAACTGGCTTTGATGTCCAGTGGAAGAATGATTGCCTGGGTTCGGGTTGGGAAAATGCTTTGTGTTGTGTTGTCTCTCTTTAGCTACTTTCAGGTTCCTACCCCACTCCATAAGACCATAACGTCATAAGATATAGGAGCAGAATTAGGCCATTCAACTCATCAAGTCTGATCCTCCATTCAATCATGGCTGATATGTTTCTCAACCTCATTCTCCTGCCTTCTTCCTAAAGCCTTTGATCCCCTTACTAATCAACAACTTATCTATCTCTGTCTTAAATGTACTCAATGACTTTGCCACCACAGCCCTCTGCAGCAATGAGTTCCACAGATTAACCACCCTCTAGGTGAAGAAATTCCTCCTCATCTCAGTTTTAAAGGATTGTGCCCTCAGCTCCTAGTCTCGCCTATTATTGGAAACATCTTCTTCATGTCCACTTTATCAGACCTCTCAACATTCTGTAAGTTTCAGTCAGATTCCCCCTAATCCTTACAAACTCCATTGAATACAGATCCAACGACCTCAACTACTCTTCATATCACAAGCCTTTCATGCCCGAGATCATTCTTGTAAATCTTCTCTCAACCCCCTCCAACACCAGCACATCCTTCCTTAGATACAGGAGCCCAAAACTATTCACAATATTCCAAATGATGTCTGACCAGAGCCTTATACAGCCTCAGTAGTACATCCCTGCCTGTATTCTAACCCTCTCAACATGAATGCTCACATTGCAGATACCCTCCTAACTGCCAACTGAACCATCATGTTAACCTTAAGAGAATCCTGAACTAGGACTCCTAAGACACTTTGTGCTTCAGATTTCCAAAGCCTTTATCCGTTTAGAAAATAGTCTACACCTCCATTCTTTCAACCAAAGTGCATAACCTCAGACTTTCCCACACAGTCTTCCATCTGTCATTTCTTTGCCCACTCTCCTAACCAGTCCAAAGCTTTCTGCATCCTCCCCACTTCCTCAACAGTACCTGTCCCTCCGCCTATCTTTGAATCATCTGCAAATTTAGCAACAATGCCCTCAACTCTGTCATCCAGTTCATTAAGTTCTCACATGGATAGTTGTTGCCCCAACATCAACCTTTGCGGTACTCCAGTAGTCACCAGCTTACCATCCTGAAAAAGACCCCTTTATCCTGATTCTGTCTTCTGCCAGTGAACCAATCCTCAATTGACTCCACATTGCAGTCTTTCAAAAAGAAGCCTGAAAAATGAATTGAAAAGTAATCCTTTTCATCACATACGATTGCAACATTTTCAGTCTGAATCCTCAGGTGGGCCCCAGCTTTGTTACCATTTGGTATATCACACTAGGTTTCATCTGACCTATACCTATGGTTGCTCTTAAGGGCCAAAAATCTGGAAATACCCACAGCAGTGAATTCTCATTCCAATTATGTATATAAACTTGTTGGCGATAGGTGATGGCTTTATCCCCTTTCAGGATTTCCCAGATGCTTTGATTTTAGACCAGGACTCCATTAGTGTAGGTCTGGCCTAATTTATAGGCCTTCTGGTGCATTGCCATATGGATGGTGTGAGCTAGAAGGGCCACAGATGGTGGGCCTCATTATAAATAGCAAACAAAATTTTAAAATGTCACTTCCAAAACATTCTGGAGCCTTCACATCTGTTGTTTTAAGCAACGTTTTATTTCTTTTAATGTTGAATGCAGTTTTTTCCACTAAATAAGACAGTCTTTAGTGAGGATGAATTAACTGAATTCATCTGGGCATTCATAATGCAGTACTTGCAGAAATGCCTGGTTTTGTCACTGAGAAAGGGGGTGGTTTCAGAGTGATGATGTGTTTTACTGAAGTTGGAAAGATGTTTCATTGCAACTTGCATAAGTAAGAATTTATTGTTGGTTTCTCCTGTGATCTTAACCTGCATGTGTGTGAGTTACATTATCCAGTTATGTTCTTTGAAGCTTGTTCGCAGTTTATTAACTGACTAATGATGTCACCATGAAAAAGAGACCACGCCACCCATATTAACTGCTCAACATCAACAAGATGGCTCGACAGTGACATTAGTCATCAATAAAACCATAATAGAAGTCAATTAGATTGCCAAGCCCACCCAAAACACAACGTTCAATCGTCCCCGCCTGCCCCTAGCTTGGTTTAATGGTTGCAGTGTGTGAGAATTCTTATTTCCAGCTTAAGAAAATAAATTTTCTTGACAGGGTCAAGACAGCAACATCAGGTTGAAGAAGTTGATGGCCGCTTAACACATTCATACATCACTTCTTCACCCTTTAGTTTAACAGGCATGAACTGGTTTATTTGAAATGGGTTTAGCAACATCTTGAAAAGTAGCAGATCAATGAATTTCATGCAAACTAATTTACCCGCAAAAATCAGCAATCACTTCTAGCTTCAGGTGTTTTAAAGTTGGTAAACACAAAATGATGGGAGGACTTCCATGACGTCTAAAAGAGGGAAAATACTTGAGCACCTTCATCAGAACTCAGTCACAATGTTTTCTTTTGAAGGTGTCGAACCATTTTTGAATCCCTCCTGAAATGTACATAATTCTTTGCAGATTGCATCACATATAGATAAGGTGGTTAAGAAGGCATTTAGGATGCTTGCCTTCATTGCTAGGATCCTTTGTGCATAGGAGCTGGAACGTTATGTTGAGGTTGTACAGGACATTGGTGAGGCTTCTTCTGGAATACTGTGTCTAGTTCTAGTCTCCCTGTTATGAGAAGGATATTATTAAGCTGGATAGGGTTCAGAAAAGATTTACCATGAATGGAGAGTTTGAGTTATAAGGAGAGGCTGGATAGGCTGGGACTTTTTTCACTGGAGCATAGGAGGTTGAGGGGTGAACTTATAGTAGTTCATTAATAATGAGGTGTGCAGATAAGGTGAATGGCAGGTGTCTTTTCCCTAGGTTGGGGAATTTGAAGACTAGTGGGGCATATTTTTATGGTGAGAGGAGAAAGATTTTAAAATGACATGAGGGGTAATTTTTTTACACAGCGAGTGGTTCGTGTGTGGAATGAACTTCTAAAGGAAGTGGTAGATGTTGGTAAAGTTACAACGTTTAGAAGACAGTTAGATACGTACATGAATAAGAATGTTTGGACAGATATGGGCCACATGCAGGCAGACGGGACTAGTTTAATGGGATTATGATCAGCATGGACTGGTTTAACCGAAGAGTCTGTTATGTTAGGAAAGACCAGATGCCCAGTGGCTTCAACAGATACAGTTTATTCTGCAAAAACTGTTGATTTATTGTCTGTTATATGATTTGATTTCATAAACTAACATGATGTATCTGATCTTAGGTGCCCTGGTGATTGCAACTGGCTACTGTGAGGCTGTATTTGCTGTGATTTTTTTCCCTCTGACAAGTTGCTTTACCTGATGCAGCGATGTTTATATTACTTTCTATACATAAGAAACTGACTGTGGATATCATGGTATTGGAGAATCCGACATATTTATTCCAACTATTATTCACAAACTTTTAGTATACAATTGAAAAGCATGCTTCGAGGGATACTTCAAGTGATCCCAGGGTAAGATAGAATCTGAAGCAGTCAAAACCTCAGGTTACACCCTAAGAAAGAGCGATGATACCATGACCATGTCACATACTGACATACTGACCATGAGACCTAACATAACAGCACTGGCTAACCATATGATAGCAGAGGTAGCTACTTTAATTATGCTTGTGCCCAGTTGTACGCATATTAAGGGCACAACCTATTATTGTCAGGTTGGGGATTCAATGAACATTCTGTTCTTTAATCACCCCACATTTTTTTTTTTGCAATAAGGGGTACAACTGTGGCCACAGGCCAGCCTATGGTGAGGTTTGCCCATCACAATGATGGCCAGGCAGCTGTGGCCAGAAGCTCTTCTGAAAATGCAAATACATCTTCTGAGGGTGCCTCCAATTTGAGGCACACTCACGTTCTCCTCCCTCCCTCGCGAGCACCCAGACAATGTGTCAGTACGTGTATTGGGCCAACCATCAGTTGTTTCAGCGGCGGGAGTCCGGGAGGAAGCGCGAGGGCAGCCTGGGAAGGTGAGCTTTTCGGTTATAAAAGTCTTACCTCGCGTGACTCCATTTTTGGAGTAAGTGAGGTAATATATTTGGGCGGTTGCTTTACCTGAAACACTACCTAGGTAGTGTCTCCCACCCATCCTCCTCCTCTAGCCAAAAAAAGAGGTTCTGAGCGCTGATTTGGTAAGGCTACTAGTATTTTTTTTTAATTTGTCTGTTTGGGAATTCAGAACAGTGGGAATGGATGTTAGGGCAGTTGTATGCCCCTCCTGTAGAATGTGGGAGGTAAGGATCACCACTAGTGTCCCCACTGACTTCATCTGCGGGAAGTGCACCCAACTCCAGCTCCTCGGAAACCGTGTTAGGGAACTGGAGCTGGAGCTGGATGAACTTCGGATCATTCGGGAGGCTGAGGGGGTAATTGAGAGGAGTTACGGGGAGGTAGTCACACCTCAGGTACAGGAAAAAAGTAGATGGGTTACAGTCAGGGGAGTGAAAGGGAACAGGCAGACAGTGCAGGGATCCCCTGTGGCCATTCCCCTCAAAAACAAGTATACCGTTTTGGATACTGTTGGGGGAGTGGACTTACCAGGGGTAAGCCATGGGGTACAGGTCTCTGGCACAGAGTCTGTCCCTGTTGCTCAGAAGGGAAGGGGGGAGAGGAGGAGAGCATTAGTCATTGGGGACTCCATAGTTAGGGGGACAGATAGGAGATTCTGTGGGAACGAAAGAGACTCGTGGTTGGTGTGTTGCCTCCCAGGTGCCAGGGTCTGTGATGTCTCGGATCGTGTTTTCGGGATCCTTAAGGGGGAGGGGGAGCAGCCCCAAGTCATGGTCCACACAGGCACCAACGACATAGGTAGGAAAAGGGATGGGGACGTAAGGCAGAAATTCAAGGAGGGTGGAAGCTTAGAGCTAGAACAAACAGAGTTATTATCTCTGGTTTGTTACCCGTGCCCCGTGCTAGCGAGGCGAGGAATAGGGAGAGAGAGCAGTTGAACACGTGGCTACAGGGATGGTGCAGGAGGGAGGGATTCAGATACCTGGATAATTGGAGCTCATTCTGGGGTAGGTGGGACCTCTACAAACGGGATGGTCTACACCTGAACCAGAGGGGTACCAAATATCCTGGGGGGGAAATTTGCTAATGCCCTTCGGGAGGGTTTAAACTAATTCAACAGGGGGGTGGGAACCTGAATTGTAGCTCCTGTTTACAGGAGGTTGAGAGTAGTGAGGTCATGAATAAGGTTTCAAGGTTGCAGGAGTGTACCGGCAGGCAGGAAGGTGGTTTGAAGTGTGTCTACTTCAATGCCAGGAGCATCCGGAATAAGGTGGGTGAACTTGCAGCATGAGTTGGTACCTGGGACTTCGATGTTGTGGCCATTTCGGAGACATGGATAGAGCAGGGACAGGAATGGTTGTTGCAGGTTCCGGGCTTTAGATGTTTTAGTAAGATCAGGGAAGGTGGTAAAAGAGGGGGAGGTGTGGCATTGTTAGTCAAGGACAGTATTACGGTGGCAGAAAGGACATTTGATGACAACTCGTCTACTGAGGTAGTATGGGCTGAGGTTAGAACCAGGAAAGGAGAGGTCACCCTGTTGGGAGTTTTCTATAGGCCTCCGAAAATTTCCAGAGACGTAGAGGAAAAGATTGCAAAGATGATTCTGGATAGGAGCGAAAGTAACAGGGTAGTTGTTATGGGGGACTTTAACTTTCCAAATATTGATTGGAACCGCTACAGTTCGAGTACTTCAGATGGGTCAGTTTTTGTCCAATGTGTGCAGGAGGGTTTCCTGACACAGTATGTGGATAGGCCAACAAGAGGCGAGGCCACATTGGATTTGGTACTGGGTAATGAACCAGGCCAGGTGTTAGATTTGGAGGTAGGTGAGCACTTTGGTGATAGTGACCACAATTCGGTTACGTTTACTTTAGCGATGGAAAGGGATCGGTATATAAAGCAGGGCAAGAGTTATAGCTGGGGGAAAGGCAACTATGAGGCGATGAGGCAAGATTTAGGATGCATAGGATGGAGAAGAAAACTGCAGGGGGTGGGCACAATTGAAATGTGGAGCTTGTTCAAGGAACAGTTACTGCGTGTCCTTGAGAAGTATGTACCTGTCAGGCAGGGAGGAAGTGGTCGAGCGAGGGAACTGTGGTTTACTAAAGAAATTGAATCTCTTGTCAAGAGGAAGAAGGAGGCTTATGTAGAGATGAGGCGTGAAGGCTCAGTGAGGGCACTTGAGAATTACAAGTTAGCCAGGAAGGACCTAAAGAGAGAGCTAAGAAGAGCCAGGAGGGGACATGAGAAGTCTTTAGCAGGTAGGATCAAGGAAAACCCTATAGCTTTCTATAGGTATGTCAGGAATAAAAGAATGACTAGAGTAAGATTGGGGCCGGTCAAGGACAGTAGTGGGAAGTTGTGCGTGGAGTCCGAAGAGAAAGGAGAGGTGCTAAATGAATATTTTTTGTCAGTATTCACACAGGAAAAAGACAATGTAGTGGAGGAGAATACTGAGATACAGTCTATTAGACTAGACGGGATTGAGGTTCATAAGGAGGAGGTGTTAGCAATTCTGGAAGGTGTGAAAATAGATAAGTCCCCTGGGCCGGATGGGATTTATCCTAGGATTCTCTGGGAAGCTAGAGAGGAGATTGCAGAGCCTTTGGCTTTGATCTTTATGTCGTCATTGTCTTCAGGAATAGTGCCAGAAGACTGGAGACTAGCAAATGTTGTCCCCTTGTTCAAGAAGGGGAGTAGAGACAACCCTGGTAATTATAGACCAGTGAGCCTTACTTCGGTTGTGGGTAAAGTGTTGGAAAGGATTATAAGAGATAGGATTTATAATCATCTAGAAAGGAATAATTTGATTAGGGATAGTCAACACGGTTTTGTGAAGGGTAAGTCGTGCCTCACAAACCTTATTGAGTTCTTCAAGAAGGTGACCAAACAGGTGGATGAGGGTAAAGCGGTTGATGTGGTGTATTTGGATTTCAGTAAAGCGTTTGATAAAGTTCCCCATGGTAGGCTATTGCAGAAAATACGGAGGCATGGGATTGAGGGTGATTTAGCGGTTTGGATCAGAAATTGGCTAGCTGTAAGAAGACAGAGGGTGGTGGTTGATGGGAAATGTTCATCCTGGAGTTCAGTTACTAGTGGTGTACCTCAAGGATCTGTTTTGGGGCCACTACTGTTTGTCATTTTTATAAATGACCTGGATGAGGGCGTAGAAGGATGGGTTAGTAAATTTGCGGATGACACCAAAGTCGGTGGATTTGTGGATAGTGCAGAAGGATGTTGTAGGTTACAGAGGGACATAGATAAGCTGCAGAGCTGGGCTGAGAGGTGGCAAATGAAGTTTAATGCGGAAAAGTGTGAGGTGATTCACTTTGGAAGGAGTAACAGGAATACAGAGTACTGGGCTAATAGTAAGATTCTTGGTAGTGTTGATGAGCAGAAAGATCTCTGTGTCCATGTGCATAGATCACTGAAAGTTGCCACCCAGGTTGATAGTGTTGTTAAGAAGGCGTACAGTATGTTAGGTTTTATTGGTAGAGGGATTGAGTTTCGGAGCCATGAGGTCATGTTGCAGCTGTACAAAACTCTGGTGTGGCCGCACTTGGAGTATTGCGTACAGTTCTGGTCACCGCATTATAGGAAGGATGAGGAAGCATTGGAAAGGGTGCAGAGGAGATTTACCAGGATGTTGCCTGGTATGGAGGGAAGGTCTTATGAGGAAAGGCTGAGGGTTTTGAGGCTGTTTTCGTTAGAGAGAAGAAGGTTAAGAGGTGACTTGATAGAGACATACAAGATGATCAGAGGATTAGATAGGGTGGACAGTGGGAGCCTTTTTCCTCGGATGGTGATGGCTAGCACGAGGGGACATAGCTTTAAATTGAGGGGTGATAGATATAGGACAGATGTCAGAGGTAGGTTCTTTACTGAGAGAGTAGTAAGGGCGTGGAATGCCCTGCCTGCAAAAATAGCAGACTCGCCCACTTTAAGGGCATTTAAATGGTCATTGGATAAACATATAGATGGTAATGGAATAGTGTAGGTTAGATGGGCTTCAGATTGGTTTCACAGGTCGGCGCAACATCGAGGGCCGAAGGGCCTGTACTGCGCTGTAATGTTCTATGTTCTATGTTCTATGTTCTATATGCCAGCCCCACAGATCATCCCTAGTTGGATGTTTTTGGTAAGCCTCAGGAATTGGGACACATTTTTGTCTTGACCTCTGGAAATTTTCAAAGATCACAAGTTTGTACCCATCAATGGCTATCCTTCCATGGTTGTGGCTCCACAGCAGATGTTGTTGTTACATATCCTAGCTCTGTGGTTTATACAGCCAAGAAAACCTCATCTCTGTCTCTGCTTCCCAAAATGCTAATCTCTTTGACCATGAATTTATGTGCTCTGATCCCAATTTAACCTCATCCTTTATTAAGAATTCATTCAAAGACAGTGCTTGGTTTTGACTCACCGTGGATGAGGCGTTTGAAATCTGTGTAACTGCTTGAGCATAAGAATATATGTTACAAGGTGCTGGAAATTATATTAAGTATAGAAAGTTTATGGTTGTTGAAGATCAATCAGCTCAGCCCCAGGACATCACTGTAAGAGTTATACAGGCGCCGTCCTCAACACAACAATCTTCAGCTTCTACATCAATGACCTTACTTCTATCATTAAGTCAGAAATACAAATGTTCACTGATGACTGCACAATGTTTGACAACATTCATGACTGTTCAGATACTCAAGCAGTCCTTGCTCAAATGCAGCAAGACCTGGAAACACATGGGCTTGAGCTGATAAGTGGCAAGTAACATTCATGCCACACAACTGCTAATGCAATAACCAATTCCAACAAGTAAGAATCTAACTATTATTGCTTGATGTTCAATGGCATTGCCATCACTGAATGCTTCATTGTCAACATCCTTACGGTTACCATTGATCAGAAACTGAACTGGACTAGCCATATAAATACTGTGGCTACAAGAACAGGTCAGAGGCTAGGAATTCTGCAGTAAGTAACGTGCCTCATGTCTACCAATGTATGTCCATCAATTCACAAGGCAGGAGTATAATGGATTACTCTTCAATTTCCTACATTAATGCAGCTTCAACAACACTCGAAAGGCTTGATGCCATCCAGGGCAAAGCAGACTGGTTAACTGGCACCCCATCCACCTTTTTCAGCTTTCACTTCCTTACGCACCAGTGCACAGTGACAACTGCGTGAACATTTGCAAAATGCACCACAGTAATTCACTAAGGCCCCTTCGACAGCACTTTCCAAATGCACAACCTCTGCCATCCGGCTAGATTAGAGCAGCAGATACATGGGAATGACACCACCAGTAAATTCTCCTCCAAGTGTCACACTATCCTGACTTGGACCACTATCGCCATTCTTTCACTGTCGCTGAGTCAAAATCTTGGAACTCCCTTCCTAACAGCACAGAGGATATACCTTTACCCTGAGGACTGTAACAGTTTAAGAAGCCAGCTGATCATCACCTTCTGCAGGGCATTTAAGGATGCACAATAAATGCTCAGCCACTTAGTGAGGGCCACATCTCGCAAATGAATAAAAACAAATCTCATTCACTGCACAACATGATTCACAACATTAGCTTCTCAAATATGATTGATAAACAAACTGATATAAATTAATTATCAGGAAACATATTTCAAAAGGCACAACTTCAGGAGTTTGTCTTTTTCTCAGCATTAATTGGGAAAGACTTGCTGTATTTCATGTCAGCACACATTATCTTGACATTTTCAGTAGTTTGAAATTAGGACAATGGAAATTTAAGTGCATACTTCAGACAGCAGCAAGAAAGAAGTTGCATAATTTAAAAATACAAAGGTAGTTCACTGCTGATTTGACTAACTGCTGATTCCTCCACTTGCAAGAGGCAGAAAATTCAAAAAAGACCAACAGAATTTCAAAAAACTCTCCCAACTTGGATTTCAAATGACATTAATATTGTCTCAGAAAATAATTATGGCTCATAAAATAATAAACATTTAAAAAATACTGAGGATGCATCTTTTTGAAAATTCTTTCATTCACTCAATTTCTTTGACGTTATAATTGCATGGGCCCATTATGTTAACCAGTGTCTACACTTAAAGCTTTCTTATTTTTAACCTCTTTGCTGGTATCATTAACGGTGCTTAATCTTATGTCACCTTAAAGTAGGTAATAGATTGTGCCTGCACCTTCTATTCTAACTTCCTATCATTTCCCCTGTACCCCAAAACCTCCAATCCCACCCCCCTAAATCTACAAACAATGTTATAAACAAAAACAAAATACTGGTAGATACTGGAAATAAGACCATAAGACATAGGAACAGAAATTAGGCCATTCGGCCCATTGAGACTGCTCCACCATTCAATCATGGCTGATAAGTTTCTCAACTCTGTTCTCCCACTTTCTCCCTATATCCCTTGATCCACTTGACAATTAAGAACCTATCTATTTCTGTCTTAAATATACTCAATGACCTGGCCTCCACAGCCTTTTGTGGCAGTGAATTCCATAGATTCACCACTCTCTGGCTGATGAAGTTTCTCCTTATCTCCATTCTAAAAGGAGTTCCCTTTACTCTAAGGCTGTGCCCTCGAGTCCTAGTCTCACCTAACAATGGAAACATCTTCCCAATGGCCACTCTGTCCAGGCCATTCAGTATTCTGTAATAATCTGAAATTAAAAACAGAAAATCCTTGAGAAACTCAGCAGATCTGGCAGTTTCTGTGGAGAGAGAAAAAGAGTTAACATTTTGACTCCAATGGGACTCTTCTTCAGAGTTTCTCCAGCACTTTGCACGCCACAAACAATGTTGATAGCGACATCTTCAATCAAGATATTTGTAGCTTCAGGTATTGTGAACGATAAACAGTTCAGAGAGAAGGTGGGATTTTGAAAGGAAACCATTGCAATCTATTGTAATGACAGCCTATGCAGGAGTTAACAAGGAAGACAATGCAACATGTTTTACTTTTCCTAAATCCTAAATCTCGGGCAAGGTGAGTAATCACCTGTCAAACTATATATAACATTTCAAAGATTCCTCCTAATGATCAGTTTTCAAAGTATAAATTGTAAATGTTAAATATTCTCAGACCCATATTAAGTAAATTGAAATGTTTGTGTTTGGTATAAGGTTGGTCAGTTAAAAATGTTCATTTACCAAGACTGTCCCTGCTAAGGGCAGAAATAGAGGCAGCAGATGAATGGGAAAACCACCACCTACCTGCAAGTTCCCCTCCAAGTCACACACCATTCTGACTTGGCAATATATCACTGTTACTTCACTATCACTAGGTCAAATCCTGGAACTCCCTTTCGAACATTACTGTTAAAAGCCCCAGTGGACTGCAGTGATTCAAGAAGGTAGCTCATGAAAGGTGAATAGGGATGGGCAGTAAATACAGCGATCCCCATATCTTGTAAATGAACTTTTAAAAAATATAGAAATAGCAATCTTTAAAGATGAGATAACAAGGTGTAGAGCTGGATGAACACAGCAGGCCAAGCAGCATCAGAGGAGCAGGAAAGCTCAGGCCTAGACCCTTCTTCAGAAGTGGGGGAGGGGAAGGGGGTTCTGAAATAAATAGAGAGAGAGGGGGAGGCGGATAGAAAATGGACAGAGGAGAAAATAGGTGGAGAGGAGACAAACAGGTCAAAGAGGTGGGGATGGAGCCAGTAAAGGTGAGTGTAGGTGGGGAGTTAGGGAGGGCATAGGTCAGTCCAGGGAGGACGGACAGGTCAAGGGGGCGGGATGAGGCTAGTAGGTAGGAGACAGGCATGGGGCTTGTGGTGAGAGGAGGGGATGGGTGGGAGGAAGGACAGGTTAGGGAGGCAGGGACAAGCTGGCCTGGTTTTGGGATGCGGTAGGAGGAGGCGAGATTTTGAAGCTTGTGAAGTCCACATTGATACCATTGGGCTGCAGGGTTCCCAAGCGAAATATGAGGTGCTGTTCCTGCAACCTTCGGGTGGCATCGTTGTGGCACTGCAGGAGGCCCAGGATGGACATGTCGTCTGAGGAATGGGAGGGGGAGTTGAAATGGTTCGCGACTGGGAGGTGCAGTTGTTTAGTGCGAACCGAGCGTAGGTGTTCCGCAAAGCGGTCCCCAAACCTCCGCTTGGTTTCCCCAATGTAGAGGAGGCCACAACGGGAACAGCGGATACAGTATACCACATTGGCAGATGTGAAGGTGAACATCTGCTTGATGTGGAAAGTCTTCTTGGGGCTTGGGATGGGGTTGAGGGAGGAGGTGTAGGGGCAGGTGTAGCACTTTCTGCAGTTGCAGGGTAAAATACCGGGTGTGGTGGGCTGGAGGAGAGTGTGGAGCGGACAAGGGAGTCATGGAGAGAGTGGCCCCTCCAGAAAGCAGATAAGGGTGGGGAGGGAAAAATGTCTTTGGTGGTGGAGTCGGATTGCAGATGGCGGAAGTGTTGGAGAATGATGCGTTGGATCTGGAGGTTGGTGGGGTGGTCCGTGAGGACGAGGGGGATTCTGTTTTGGTTGTTATTGCGGGGAGGGGGTGTGAGGGATGAGTTGCGGGAAATGCGGGAGACATGGTCGAGGGCATTCTCAACCACTGAGGGGGGGATGTTGCGGTCCTTGAAAAGCGAGGACATCTGAGATGTTCGGGAGTGGAATGCCTCATCCTGGGAGCAGATGCGGCGGCGACGAAGGAATTGGGAATAGGGGATGGCATTTTTGCAGGAAGGTGGGTGGGAGGAGGTGTATTCTCGGTAGCTGTGGGAGTCGGTGGGCTTGAAATGGAAATCTCTAAAGATGTACTGAACACTAGTAGCAGGGAGTTGCTATTTGATGCTTTATCTTCAGGAAACAGCAGAGGTCACAACAACCTCATTTTACATAAAAATGTTGGCACAGACATTCACTTGTACAAACTCATCCTCATGCAAGAATGAACTCAATATTGTCAATGCCAGTCTCTATACGTAATTTCTAATTTTAATTTAAATTTAGTTTCATTAGTTCATTTCATGTATTTATTTGTCAATGTATGGGCAGACAATCAGACAGCCTGCTTGACCCATTTTAAAACATCCACAATATGCACTCAATTGGAAAGATATGTATGGCTGCTGGCCTGAGGCAATCAAGACAGTACCATCGCAATATTAATCCAAACTAAAGCAAGTCCAGATGTGGATCCTTTCACAGATCCTTCAGAACATTTAATACTTGGTAAATATCATGCGTACAAAGCACAAATTCAGTCTGTCAATTAGTTCAATTTGTATGCTTTTAGACTTCTGCAGGACAGAAGAAGGCCATTTAACTGCTGAGAAATTTCAAAGTAACTATTAGACAACAGAGTGCAGAATTCCTGCTACCACAAGACCTTTGAAGGAGATAAATTACAATGTGCACGCCCTCGAGCGACAGGGATAAAAACAGAGACCAACCACAGAAAAAATAATGAACAACATAAAGGGTGTTTGTGAAACCAAGCAATGCTTGCTTTAAAACAATTTTCCAATTTTATTTAGGACTTCCATTGATACCTAAAAAGTAAATTCAATGTGTGTAAATCTTCAAAGGATTTTATGTTCTCAGTAATCGTGAAAACAAAAGACCCTTACAATTTCATGTTAGCACACATGCATCCACCTTAAATAATGCAATGTTTCCCAAGCATTTTGAAAACAAATTCATTTCTGAAGGAGCAAAGTTTATAAAGTATCTTCAAAATGCTAATAGGGTTCATACTGGCCACCCATCTCCCACCCAGTATTCTCCACCTCCAGAAATCTCACTAGATAATTCTATGGGGAAAATCTTTCAAATGTTTTGGGCTACAAGGGCTCTGAGTACAGGCGTAGAATTAAATATATGAAAAAGAAAGGTGTTTTATTTATAACAGAAAGTCTCCAGTGAGTTACGTGAGATAATGTTGACAGGCTGTTGGAAGAGGGGCATAATTATTGACCCTGATGACATGGTCAGCAGCAAAGTGATGACACTTGCTGAACTCAAGGGAAGCTGCTCACAAAGGTCTGAAGATCTTTGTAATTTGATTTCCCTTTTCCCAACGTCGGAAGTCTGCTGCCACAAGGACCAAACCTATAAGTAAAATGAATTGCTTATCCTTCAATTTTAATTCATTTGTACAAAGAGCAAACTAAATGGTCATAAAATACAATGGAATGAAAGGAGAAACTGAAATAACATGGTCAATCTTAAACAAAGCTATGTGGGAATTTTATAATAATTTTATTATAATTGAACAATTTAATATGCTACAAACATAAGATTAGTATTCCCAGGCCAGAAAGGCTACTTTGCAGAAATGCTGAATTTCGTATTCCATTAAAATCAAGTTACACTTTATTAAATAAGGTGCAAATTTTTCAATGCTTTTTTGTAGCGACACTAATAGTGTAAAAAGGCATATCATTGTCAGTTCAGTGATTTCTAATTGATTACATTTTGGGGAAACTTTAAAAGCACATTCTGTAGGAAACAGAGGGCTAAATATTACAGTTGCCCGAGAGGATGGGCAGGTAGGCTGGGGTGAGAAGTGTTGTAAGGTTGGATGTCATTGGAGGGCAAAATGCTTCATGCCAATACATTCTTGACTATCCTCGAGGTTATTTTACCAGCAGCAAGAGAAACACTGAGCCAATCATTCAGCCATTGGCAAATGAGGCCATTAGTGCCAATAATGACTATTTAAAGATCTCCTCCCCCACTGCTGCTGGGATCTCTCTCTGTCTCATGAAAAGTATGCAGGCCACCCAGCCAAAGCTGGTGGTCTGGTGCCTGGGTCATATGGTTGCATTTTCTTCTACCACCCTGTGCCCATGAGAAACCCATCCACGATTCTTCTGTCTGTATTCCCGTCCATTTGATTGGCTGGCAGTCAGCACAGGCAGAACATCCTGTCCATTGGGTGTGGAGATCTTGCCTCAAGTGAATTAAAAGGTCTGATGGCTATTAAATAGCAGCAGGGAGAGCTGACCAAATGCTAGCAGGCTTGGTCCCAACCTGAGGTGGACATCCCATCCTATTTCCATTTCAGCTCATACAGTTATTCACAGAAACAAATAGATTTCCACATTTCACTGAACACGATCAGACTCCGAATTCAGTTTCAGATGAGCAATGGCAGCAAACTATTATTACTGAAGCAAAATCTGGACCACTGTGTAGGGAATGGGTTACATTCTTCATCCATATCCTTGTTACCTCCAGATATGTCCATTTGAATGCTCTTTTGGCAAAGCTCACACCTTTCATCCACATTAAGCCAAGCTTGTCCAAATATCTGCTGCCTACTGCCTAACTTGGTCATGTATCACCCTTTTAACTTGTTAGTCAACATTGGTTCCTGGTCCATGTCAATTTTTAAATTTTTAGCATTGTTTTGAAATTCTATATACCCTCACATTTTCCTGTTCCTATAAACCCTCCAGCCCTACCACCTTTGAAGAAGTCTCCAATCCTAAATTTGGGCCTCTTGTGCACCCCAACCATTGATTTCTGTTCCTTCAGATGCCTACGTGCAAAGTTTCTGAAATGATATTAGTCCTGGGGAATGGAACTGTTTCTGATGAAACAGTCAATATCACCACTGAGTACTCTCATACAGGCCAGGGGCAGAGTACCGCCTCCACAACTTGAGCCTAGCCATGTAACTTATGGCCAACCTCTCTAAATTAGTGGAATTCTTTTATAGTTTTTGTACCAGTTATAGATTCATTTTGGGCTGAATCTTATTATATATGGCTAAGTGTTAATTTCATTAAGTTTCAAGGAGGATTTCCCTCCATGCCCCTTTTGCCCAATGCAGGCCCGTGTCTACAGTCTCACCATACCCGGAAGAATTTGCCATTCACCAAATGTGCTGGAAGGGACCAGCATCCCTGGGGCCCACACCATCTCTAAAAGGCCATTCTGCATCTGATATTCACCTCCTGACATTTGCCCCCCATGTGACCTAAAAGGGGGAAATTGGTGCCTTGCTTTGTGGACAGGCACCTCGAGGTGCTGATGGATGGTATAGAATAGTGAGGTTCTCTTCACCACAGACCAGCAGAGGATGCCACATCATCAACCCCTGCCAGCTTCATGTGAGCTTCATGTGTCAGCAGGAATATCCAGCTGTGAAGGAAGAAGGTTAATGACTTTCTTATCCTTGGGTAGTATAACAGGAAGCTGCATATTAATAAGGTGAGATTTGCAGTTAATGAGGCTGTTAACAAGCAATAACCCCCTATTAATAAGCATTGCACCACTTACTGGTGAAAATTTTGTCTCAGTGCCCAGAACTCTGTTTGAGAATGCTCCACGCAGCGAGAGAGGCCTTGACTGACTTCTTACGTGATTCTCCCAGATTTCTTGCCGTAGCTCATGTCATTGATAAAATTCCACTAGTAGACATTTATAGCACAGGAAACCATTCAGCCCATCGTGTCCACGCCATTCAACGAAGATCTGAATATGCTAATTCCACTTCTTGCCCTCGGCCCGTAGACCTCAGAGCTACGGCAATGCAAGTTAATATTTGAATACAGTTTGAATGTACGAGAGTTTCTGATTCTATCACCCTTTCAGGCAGTGAGTGTTAGACTCGCACCACCCTCTGCATGAAAAATAATTCTCCTCAACTCTCCTCTTAGCCTCCACCTCTTACATTAAATCTATGCCCCTGGATAATGCCCCTGGACTAATCTAATGGAAAAATTGTGTTGCTAGCCACTCTACCTATATCTCTTATAATCCTCTATAACTCTATAAGGTCCGCACTCAATTTTCACTGCTCCATGGAAAACAACCCCAGCCTATCCAACCTTTCCTTATAGGTCAGACTCTGCAGCCCAGCTAGCAAACTGATAAATCCCATCTGCATCTTCTCCAGTGTGTTCACATCCCCTCTGTACTGTAGTGGCCAGACCACAAGCCTGACTGTGGCTTAACCAGTGTTTTGTATAGTTCCAGCATAACCTCCTTCCCTGCTCTTGTCCTCTACTCCATGCCTTGCCTAATAAAGACAAGTACACCATATTCCTTCACAACCACCTTATCTACCTGCCCTGTGACCTTCAGCTATTCGTGGATATGCATAGTAATGTCCCGCTGATCTTCAGTACTTTGCAGGGTCATACCATATAGCATAGACCCTTGTCTTGCTTGTCCTTCTCAAGTATATTCCCTTGGACTTTACTGGGTTGAATGCCATCTGCCACTGCTCCACCAACATGGCCTGTCTGTTGATATCCTTTGCCAATTTTATGGTTATTCTCCCCACTATTTACCATCATTCCAATTTTCAGATCTTCCACAAACTACTTAAGCATGCCCATTACATTTAAGACCAAGTCGTTAAAGTACACCACAGACAGCAAGGGCCACAGCATCAAACCCTGTGGAACACCTCAGAACCAGACATCTAGTCACAGAAACATCTCTCTACCGTCGCTCTTTGCTTTGTGCTTGGCAATCAATTTTGGATCCAATGTACCACTTTGCCTTGGACCTCATGGATTCTTACTTTCATGAATTAGCAAGGCTTTTGATAAGGTTGCTCATGGCAGACTATTCAAGAAATTGACCACATAAAATGCATTGCCCTCTTCAACACACCTGGTTACCTCCTCAGAAAATTTAACCAAATTTGGCAAACATAATGTTCCCCTCATAAATCCATACTAACTATCCATGATAGCAGAGCAGAGATATATTTTGTGCCTCAGAATATTCCTAATAACTTACCCACCAGCAAGGTTGGACTGACTGGCCTGTAACTTCCTGGTTATCCCTTCCTCCCATTCTTAACAATGGGACAACATTAGGGGAACCTCCAGTCTTCTGGCATCTCACCTGTGGCCGGAGAAGATTTGAAAATAATGACAAGGTCTCTGATATCTCCTCCCTTACACCCCTCAACTGCCTGGTACATCTCATCTGGGCCTACAGATTTACTTCTCTCTCTATGATATTTTTTACTAATATTTCAAGTTCTCCTCCTTTTCCATTGTGATGAAAGACCTTTAAAATGTTTTGCTTTGCACCTCATGAAATAACTCCACCGAGGCCGATATCCTGTCACCAAGTCACCCTTTATTTACATGTGGAGAGTCCTTAACACTGGTACAGCTCCCTCAGAGCCAGTTCTCAGAGTGAACAGAACCTCAGACACTGCTGTTTGTATCTGTCAGCCAGGGCTCCCTGATTGGACCAGCTTAAGATCCTCAATCAGGGAGTTCATATTCACCTGGCCGACCGCATTACAATTGCTACACCTTAATTTGCTACCCAATTCCCCTCCCTTTTTTCTGCATATAAACTGACATTTTCCCAGCCACCATTAGTTCTGAGGAAGGGTCACTGGACCCAAAACGTTAACTCTGTTTTCTCCTTCACAGATGCTGCCAGACCTGCTGAGCTTTTCCAGCAACTTTGTTTTTGTTCCTTAATTTGCAGGTTTGGTTGGGGAGGGGATGGATTCAATGAGGATTATGCCCATGTCTTCCAGGTGAGTTAATCCCATGGCATCTGAATGTTCAGATAATTTAATGTAATAGGCATTCAATTGGAAATTAGGATTTCTCGGAACTGGATCTGGATTGAAACCCATTGAATATGCAACTCCTGGTCCAGGAGACTGGGATGTGTCACATTTATATAGAGGATGACAGAATATGAGCCAGATCTCAGCTACATAGGGTCACTGTCCCTAGACTGGACTTTAAATGCTTCCACAGACTAGAATCCATACAATGTCGAAACAGACCATCTGGCCCAACAGGTCCACAGCAACACTCTGAAGAGAATCCCAGCCAGAACCCATCCCCATCCCTCTACCTCTCCATTTTCAATGGCTAATGCACCTAACCTACACATCACTGAACACTATGGGCAATTTAGCATGGCCAATGCACCTAACGTGCACATCCTTGGACTGTGGGAGGAAACTGTAGCATCTGATGGAAACCCACACAGACAGTTGCCCGAGGGTGGAATTGAACTGGGTGCCTGGTGCTGTGAGGCAGCAGTGCTAACCACTATGCCGCCCAGGCTTCTTGGGAGGTTGGGGCATACCACTAGCCTTATCCATCCCCTCCCCAACCAAACCTGCAAATTAAGGAACAAAAACAAAGTTGCTGGAAAAGCTCAGCAGGTCTGGCAGCATCTGTGAAGGAAAAAACAGAGTTAACGTTTTGGGTCCAGTGACCCTTCCTCAGAACTAATGGTGGCTGGGAAAATGTCAATTTATATGCAGAAAAAAGGGAGGGGAATTGGGTAGCAAATTAAGGTGTAGCAATTGTAATGCGGTCGGCCAGGTGAATATGACCTCCCTGATTGGGGATCTTAAGCTGGTCCAATCAGGGAGCCCTGGCTGACAGATACAAACAGCAGTGTCTGAGGTTCTGTTCACTCTGAGAACTGGCTCTGAGGGAGCTGTACCAGTGTTAAGGACTCTCCACATGTAAATAAAGGGTGACTTGGTGACAGGATATTGGCCTCGGTGGAGTTATTTCATGAGGTGCAAAGCAAAACATTTTCCTTCCATTCAAGTCACAGCAGAGCACTGCTCCAGCTTCTAAGATAATTCAGCTGAGAACAGGCTGTCTGTACATGGCTCCCTTTCTGGTATTTGTGATGTGTTTATGGTTTTGGAGAAGGCATCAACAGGAGTTTGTCCTTCTGTCTTTCCCCTGATAAAGCTGGGACTCTGAGATTCAACCCTGATATATGCAAGAATCCCTCCCTCACAGGCAATACACAAATACTTGCATTTTTCTACCCTCTGTTTGAACTCATGTTCCGGATGTGATGTTACAGTGTGCTTATGAAACTGGAAGAACATTAAACACTTTAAAGATTGGTTTTCAGGAGCTGCAATGTCAAGAACAACTCCATATAACCAGTCTGTGTCACCTTTGCATTAAATGTGAACTTTCATTTGGTCTGCAGGGCCATGTTACATATGGTCTTATCCCAAACAAGGTCAAAACTCAATTTCAATATGATACTGTGTGAAATGTATGATTTCTGAGCTATTTAGTACAGGATCAGGCTAACTGGAAACTTCATGTATGATGTAGCCCTGGTTATGTACAGTATTAGGTGATTTCATAAAACATTTTTATCTTTTAATTTCTCTTGCCAGTGAAAAATTGTTTATTTGGAATTAAAATTCACTGAATATCCTAAGTTAACCTTGTGCGAAAACCTCCTGTGATCATTTAACTGTTCTTCAACAGAACAGGAAGAGCTTGAAAAAAAACATGAAATGGAATCTTTCTGATGCAACCTTTTACAACAGTTCAGGGGAAAAACAAAGCCTCAAATTACAAGGTAGAGAGTGCTTGGGAAATCTGGACAGAGTTAATAAAGAGGATTGGTTTTAAAGAATCCCAAATGAAATATTTAATGGCTGAAGTGGCGCAAGATGAAAGAAAAATAATGTGGGACATCATTCTGTACCAAACTGGATTTATCATGATACTGTCATCAGTATGTCTGAGATGGATCCTTCCGTAGTGCATGAAGTGGTCACTTGTCCCTGTATGGAAAGTGTCCTGGCAGCAGCATTACAATTAAAGGTGCCAGTTTGCTCCAAATACAATATTGACATGGACAACTGCATTCTACGAGTCAGAATTGTGCCATGACAATGTGGTGAGGGTGGTACATGTCTGATGCCAACCTCTGTGGATACAGGTACATGCTGAACATGGAACATAACCTGACGTGTTGGCACTCTGTCCAAGATGTTTGCCTGGAGGAGGAAGCATTGAGCTGGAGTGGCTAGATACAAGCGCTGAATTTCATGCCAGGAATTGTTAATGCATGCAAATCAGCCTCTGGCTGTTTACTAGCAAGATTCACGTTTCATCATTAGAAGCTTGGTTGCAGGATCAGAGTGTTTTTCTTGACATTGAGAATTTAGTTTTTCCAAATTTGCCATATTTTTCCAACTGACTCATTATTGCCCACATTGTCCAGGAACTGGGAGAAAATTCCACCTATATTAATAACATGTAAACCAACTAACAAGAGAGAAAACCTTGCCTCCACTCCTTCAGAGAGGGAGGTGATAATTGCATGTTCTGGATTTGTTTAAATTATTTGTTCAGAACATGCAACCTTAAAGTGACCAAACCTTTTCTGTCTCACAACCTTTTTCAGCACGTTCAAGCCCTTTGTGTGCTGGTAGTTCACTACATCTGGTTAACAAGGGCTGACATTGAGAAAAATATCCTTTGGCAGTTATCTGATATACAAATACTGGAAAGGGTTAACCCATACTGCTTCTTTTCAAGGATGTAGGTCACTGGAAAAAAAACACTTGCTTTGGGTATATTATTTTACTGCACTTAACTGCTGCAATGACTAATTTTCCTTTCGACCTTCGAACACTTGTGAAATTGCTTGCTATTTTGTAGCATGTCAAAACCCCTCAGTGCGTTCTAGAAGAGATAATCACACCTAATTCTCAGGAGTTTGATCCGGAGAGACATTGGCCACTCATTGTGTTCTGCTTTGTCTCCTTACCACCTTTTTGTCCTTGTACATGCTGACCAAATGCTAAGACTTGAAGCTCCCACGGTCAAGACTGAATTTACAAAGGAAAGAGCAGCCACTAACTCCAACATCTGTTGCTGTGCAGGCAGAATCTGGACTTCTGCTAATATTTGTATGAATACAGTAGCTTTCCAGTCCTTTTAAAGGTGCCTAACATACTCAGACTGTAGGGCACAGCACTTGGTTACGGCTGCTCGATTGAGTTGCTGATTAATTGACATCCTGATGTGCAAAGCTGTGTGTTCATTAAGTCAAGTACCTTCTGAGGTGAACTTCCATCAGCCCTGATCACACTCAACTGGCCGTGCATCTGAAGTTCTCAGACAAGTTGAATGCTGCAGCTTTAAATAATGAATGAATCAAGGTACTGCAACCTATCATTATCACTTTGATGTATGCCGTTTTAAAATATCACCCAAAACTCAAGAGGAGTACAGAGAAAACAAAGGTAGCATACAAATGGTTGGGGATTGCTGCATCAGAGATTTATATATGTCGTTCAGATTAGTTAACCACTGGCACTAAATTTGAGAAGGATTTCTATTTAAATTTAATCCGGACAAATGCGAAGTGATGCATTTTGGAAGATCTAATGCAGGAAGGAAGTATGCAGTAAATGACAGAACACTTGGGAGAATCAAAATACAGAGGGATCTAGGCATTTATGTCCACAGTTCCCTGAAAGTGGCAACAGAAGTGGATAAGGTGGTCAAGAAGGAATATAGTACACTCATCTTCAGCAGTCAGAGCATAGAGTAGAAAAATTGGCAAAGCATTTTGCAGCTGTTTAGAACTTTAGAGTTAGGCAACATTTAGAATATTGTGTACAGTTTTGGTCACCATACTGCAAGAAGGATGTGGAGACTTTGGAGAGAGTACAGATATGGTTTACCAGGATATTGCCTGGTTTGGAAGGTATTAGCTTGCTGGTTTGAAGGGTATTAGATATGAGGAGAGTTTGGACAAACTTGGTTTGTTTTCACATAAATGTCGAGGGATGAGGTGTGACCTGATAGAAGTTTACAAAAATTACGAGAGGCACGAAGTGAATGGATATTCAAAGCCTTTTTCTGAGGGTAGAAACATCAATTACTAGGGGACATATGTTTAAGGTAAAAGGGGGTAAGCTTATAGGAGATGTGAGAGACAAGTATTTTACACAAAAGGTGGTAAGTGCCTGGAATGGGCTGCCAGAGGAAGTGGTGAATATAATAGATATGTTTAAGAGGCATTTAACTGACATATGAATAGACAGGAAGTACAGGAATACGGACTGTGTAGAAGCAAAAGTTTTTTAGTTTAGAAAGGCATTGTGTAGTCTTGGTGGGCTGAAGGGCCTGTTTCAATGCTTAAGGTCATGTATTCCTGCCGTGAGCCTTCATGTGACTGAATGGGTCAATTCTTGACTTACATGTCTTTGGGCACATGGTGCAAGATGTCCCATAAAGTAGTGAGGTCCACTGTTCAAGATTTGCTTCATTTTCTTTCCTTCTCTGTCATTCCTCTGCCTCATCATTAAAGTGATGTATCCCAAAGCAGGATTCACATCACCATTAGCAAGCTCTTCCTCGTTATTTATGTCAATGCTGCTTTGCTTTTGGAGAATTCCAGACAGTCTTTGAAGCACTTCCCTTGTCCTCAGCTTGCAATATTAGCCATTTAGAATTTGAAGAAACAAGATCTGGTTGGGAAGATAATTTATTTTGCCATGAGATGCAATGTTTAGTCCATTGAAGTTGATTTTGCAGACATTTTGCCTGATTGTTTGTGGATCTGGCTTCAAGATAGATGTTACTGTGCTGATCCCTGTAGACTTCCATTAGTTATAGATTGTCATTTTGAAAATGCCCACTTATCCCACGTTTCTGCTTTCTGCCAGTTAGCCAATCCTCTATCCATTGCGAATGTAATACCGCAACAGCATGAATTCTTACAATGTATTCCTCATATGTAATAATTTATCAAACTTCTTTTGGAAATCCAAATATATAATATTTATTGGACCCCCTTTATTTATTTTACTTGATATGTCCTCGAAGGATTCTAATAAACTTATTAGGCCGTGATTTCCTCTTCATGAAATCATGCTGACTCTGCTTCATTATATAACGTATATCTAAATATTCTACTATTACATCTCAATTGTAGACTCTAACATTTTCCAAATTACAGATGTTAAGTGAACTAGCTTATAGGCAACTGTTTTTTTGCCTCGTTTCCTTTTCAACCAAGGTGTTACATTTGCAGTTTTCCAATCCTATATGTTTTTCCCAATTCTAAGCATTCTTGGATGTTTACTCCGGTGAATCCATTATCTCTGTAGTTACTTCCTTTAACATTTTAGGATTCAACCATCAGTTCCAGCCTTTAGCCCCTGTAAGATTTTCTGATATTTTTCTCAAGAGATTGCTACTATATTTATTTCCTCTCCTTCTATGTCCCTTGATTTTTTGGTAATTTTAGAATGCTATTCATGTCTTCTATTGTGAAGACTGATGCAAAATATTTAATCAACTCCTCTGCCATTTCTTGTCCCCACAATTATTTGCTATGCCTTATTCTCTAAGGGTCTTTTGTTCATTCTTTCCTCTCTCTTCCTATTGTTAGATTTAAAGAAGTTTTTACTGTCTGCTTTGATATTACTTGCCAGCTTAGCCTGGACATATGTTTTCTCCCTGTTCTTTTTCTTTGGTCATTGAGTCACAGAGACATTGAGATGTACAGCATGGAAATAGACCCTTTGATCCAACTTATCCAGATATCCTATATAAATCTAGTCCCATTTGCCAGCACTTGGTTCATATCCCTCTAAACCCTTTCTATTCATATACCCATCCAGATGCCTTTTAAATTTTGTAATTGTTCCAGTCTCCACCACTTCCTCTGGCAGCTCATTACATACACCCACCATCCTCTGCGTGAAAAAGTTGCCCCTTAGGTCCCTTTTAAATCTTTCCCCTCTCACCTTAATCCTATGCCCTCTAGTTTTAGACTCCCCACCCCAGGGAAATGACCTTGCCTATTTACCCTATCCATGCTCGTCATGATTTTATAAATCTCTATAAGGTCACCCCTCAGCCTCTAATGCTCCAGAGAAAATAGCCCCAGCCTATTCAGCCTCTCACTATAGCTCAAACCCTCCAATCCTGGCAACATCCTTGTAATTTTTTTCTGAATCCTCTCAAGTTTCACAATATCTTTCCTATAACAGGGAGACCAGAGTTGCACTCAATATTCCAATCGTGGCCAGACCAATGGCCTGTACAGCCACAACATGACCTCCTATACTCAATGCACTGACCAATAAAGGCAAGCATACCAAATGCCTTCTTCACTATCCTATCTACCTGCGACTCTACTTTCAAGGAAGTATGAACCTTCACTCCAAGGTCTCTTTGTTCAGCAACACTCCCCAGGATCTTCCCATTAAGTGTATAAGTCCTGCCCTGATTTGCCTTTCCAAAATGCAGCACCTCACATTTATCTAAATTAAACTCCATCTGCCATTCCTCAGCCCATCGGCCCATCTGATCAAGGTCCCATTTTACTGGGAGACAACCTTCTATCCTGTCCACTACACCAACAGTTTTGGTGTCGGCTGCAAACTTACCAGCCATACCTCCTATATTCACACCCAAATCAATCATATAAATGATGAAAAGCAGTGGACCCAGCACTGATCCTTGTAGCTCACCGTTGGTCACAAGCCTCCAGTCTGAAAAGCAACCTTCCACCACCGCCCTCTGAATTCTACCTTCAAGCCAGCTCTGTATCCAAATAGCTAGACATTTTCAGTTTTTTAAAACTTACCCAATCCTTTGACATACCACTAATCTTTTCCAGGATTGTATGTGTTTTTTTTCCTTCAATTTGATATTATCCTCAACTTCCTTGGTTAATCATGGTTGGTTTTCTCTCTTCCTAGAATCTTCCTCACTGGCCTTTATCTCGCTGTGAGTCATAAATTGCTGTTTGCCATTGTTTGTCAACTGTCATTGCCATTATATACCTTTCTCAATCCACTCCAGCCAACTCTGCCAATATTCTTTGTAATTACACTTATTTAAGTTTAACAGAGTTGTTTCTGATCCAAGTGGGTTTGGGGAAGGGATAGCCCAGTGGTATTATTGCCAGCCTATTAATCCAGAAATTCAGCTAATATTCCACCAAGTAGGGTTCAACTCCTGCCAAGGCAAATGGTGGAATTTGAATTCAATAAAAAATATCTGGAATTAAGAATCCACTGATGACCATTAAACCATTGTCAACTGTTGGATAAACCCATCTGGCTCACTAATATTCTTCAGGGAAGGCAATCTACCTTCCTCACCTGGTTTGGCCAAGAGTAAGATTGACAAGATCTTATAGTAAGACCTACAGTAAGATGGTTCCTTCTCAACTGACCTCTGAAATAGCCTAGCAAGCGATGTGCTATGCAGAAACAGTTGGAGGTACTGGATACTGCAAAAACTATGGGGCCTGTTGACATTCTGGCAATACTTCTGAAGTCTTGTGTTGCAGAACCTGCTGCTCTCCTGGCCAAGCTCTTCCAGTACAGTTACAATACTGGCATCTACCCAACAATGTGGAAAATTGCCCATGGATGTCCTGTACACACAGAGCAGGCTAAATTCAACCTGGCCAATTACCGCCCCACTGTAAATAATAGAGACAATTATAAATACAATTAAATATTTCCAAAAGGCTAATATTGATGAAAACATTGCAATGATTTGTTGTCTCCAGGCCCTACCCTTCTGTTTGTCAAAAAGCAAATGCTCTAAATTACAGCTTTAAGCTTTGTTTTCGTAAGGTCTTAGTTTTACTCAAATATTGAGACATTGTTTACCATGCTTCATGGTCTATCATTAGTGAAACATGAGATAGGTATACATACCACTTTACAAAACCAGTCTTTCCCTCTACTATCCTAAGTAACTTTAAACGTTCCTATAAGTCCATGCCCACAAACTAGTTTATATTCAGCTTTGGGAGTGCAAGATGTTAAAAAGCTTATCCATCCCCAATTGCACAGGTTGAACTGGAGTTGAGGCTGTCCTCATGCTCCCAAGGTTCCTGCTTCTTGCTCCTGATGTTCTCTGGAGTGTATGTGAGACCATTCTAATCTGAGTGGCCTCTTTTAACCTGTTATCTGGGTCATTTCTGAGTTCAGTGGCTTAGCATTAGTATGATGTAAGAATGTAATTAGCATAATTTAAATTCAGTTTCTGGCTCAGGACTTAAAAAGACAGTGTTGGATGTTATAGTTTCCCTTACTGATTGAGCTGACCCTGGGAGCCGAGCTGTCTCAAAAGCAGTTCTACTAAAACTCAAATCTATTGTTTGCAGCATTGTCTCATCAACAACCCATTGAATAGTCAATCGAGGTATATGATTTGCACAGGAAACAAAAAATGCTAGTGCGTCAGGCAGCATCCATGGAGAGAAAGCAAGCTAATGTCTTGAGTCTAGACTTCCATTCCTGTCTGGCTTGATTCAATTTGATAGTGAATACTGCAAACTTCCTGGCTTAACATCTCAGTTCCACAGTCTCATTAACACTTATGCAATACAATCTGTCTGGTCTTATCCAATTCCCAGCATGCCATTCAGTTGGCCAATATTGCTTTAAGTGTCCCCAAAAGAGCTGTCATTTTATTTAAAGGGGACATTCAACTACCTACTCAACATATAGTGGAACTATATATAATTTAGAACATAAAAAAGGACTATTCAGTCCACTGTGAGTCTGTGCTAGTTTTTCCACTTCAAATCCAAAATGAATCCCTGCAAATGCCCAGTGTGACAAAGTGCTCTCATACTTTTATCATATCAAAAAGGCACTGAAAAGTCTTCCATGATTAGCAGCCACATTCTGGCAGATCCACAATTAACATTGGTTTGGTATGTTGTTCTTTTGAGGCATAGCATACTAAAAAGAACTGTGCTGTCCTGATCTAAGGGAGTGCTAGTTTCTGGCAATGAATGGCAAAAATGGAGACAAAGATTGGCGCGTGAGAAAAGTATTCTATTCAGCACTTAAAAGAAACATTGCTTTTACAATTGATGGATGCTACCATAGAGTATAATTTTCTTGCATTCTCCAGGAATTACAAATGGTGGGACACTTTTTAAAAAACTTCAGTTCTCCTGATATGAAATACATTTATCTGAAGGTGAAACTCTTTCTCTGGATAATGTGACAGTTCAGAGGAAGAGGAAACAGAGGCTGGAACAGAAGGGGAGGAGAGGCTTGTGAAACATTGAAGAAATAGCCATGTTTAGGGCAAAGAAGGAAAGGAAGATGATGAAAAGAAGTTTAAGAAGCAGGGGAAGAAGCTGACTGATGGTGTGATGACTGGGGCCCAAAGTTCTCCAGGGCTCAGGAGAGACCAAGTTCTTTTAAAGTATTTACTAATTCGGTTTCCAAGGAAAAAAATGTTTTAAAAGACATTTTGCTTTACAGGTAAAAACTTCTCATTAAACAAAACAGGGTAGGGAATAACACATTTAACATGCGGTAATCCATCAGAACTGTTTGTAATGGGGGTAAATGAATAATATATGGAAGTGTTTATGTCTTTGGACAAAATTAATCACTTACAAAAGTAACAAGGATCAATATGATATTGATGGCTCCGATTACATTACAATTCTTATTGTTCATCAGCAACGCACAACAGAATAGTAGTGACAAGTTGGAATTTTGTATTGGCTACAACAGCAGTGAGCTTTCATTACATCCTGTTTCAGTGTTTGCATGTGTGCTTGTTGCTGTTGACTTATTCTTCTATTTATGGATTTTAAATTGAGCATTTGATTCAATCAACTTCTGTTATAACTGCATATAAGAAAAATGATGCAACAAGTTTGTGCAAAGTACTTAACTCACACCAAGGTATTCCCTGTCAGGTTCACTAGACAGATAGGATGCCAGTCTGAAGAAGGGTCTAGGCCCGAAACGTCAGCCTTCCTGCTCCTCTGATGCTGCTTGGCCTGCTGTGTTCATCCAGCTCTACACCTTGTTATCTAGGATGCCAGTCGATGAAATTTGGAATGATGAATAGTAGAAGCTGCAGGCAAGATGTTGACATTCCACCGAACTACATTTGAGGGAAGTTTCCTCACAAGATTAAATAATCTCCAACTTTTTATTTCATTTGAGAGCATCATGAATGTTTTTCCTGAGATGTGTTTAAAACGTAATGAAGTAGCATCTTTATTGAGCTGTAGAAAGCTGGAAGTCTGAATCCCAGTAAAGACTGATTGAAGTGACTGATTCTTAAAGTTTTTGTGTTTTTCCACTATTATGAAGTCAAGACCACAGAAAGGAACCATAAATAATCCAAAGAGGCAGCAGATTTTCTTGCCACAGTCCTGCCAGCTACAGAGATCGGCTGTTTGTTCAAGCTCAGTAATAATTCTGATATCACTTCAAATATATTTCAGATATTCTAATGAAGGCCCACTTTTCATGATAATTTATGGTTGTACTTTTTATTAGCTTATTGCCATAGGCCATGCATTACCTCAATGCATCGATATGACATTTTTTTCCTTTTTTTGTGTAATTTTCAGCATATTTTAAATGTCAAAAAGAGAAAAAAAAGTCTGTCATGTATAAACTGATGAGCTTTAATTATGGGACAGATTTGCTAAAATCGTATGCCAGGTGCAGAGATCTGCTTGTCGGAGGCAGTGTCAGAATATTATGCAAAATGGACACAAGTAATCCTCATATGCTTTTCTTACCTTTAAAATGAATGCCTGGATAAAGGACAAAGCATTTGGATTTTCATGGCTGATGTCCTATCAGATAAAACTTGTGCTGGGAGCCCTGATTTATTTTTAAAAAGCATGAAATTTCCATAGAGAGAGGGACATAGCATTGATGCAATAATCAATGTTTGTTTGAGCAACAACAGTTAAACCATTTACATCCCTCGGATGCAAATTTTAGGATCAGGAAGCATAATCTTCACCCTATTCAAGAATGATATCGAGGAGCTCAGTTCACACATAGAGTATCAGAGATCAGGTACTCTCTCTCTCTCTAAAACTTGTTGAGGCTTGAGGAGAATCGAAATTTCAAGAACTGAGGTGGATGGATTTTTGGGCAATGGCTTAGAAGAATATAGGCCCAAGGCAGGTTGATGCATGTAGAAGACAGATCAGCAGTGATCTAGCTAAATGATACTTGAGTTGAATGATCTAGTCCTGTTAGTCATCACTAGAATACAATTATCTTTGGAAGAACTCATATTGTACAGATGATTGAACATACAGTTTAAATTACATCCTCATCTACAGTCAATACAGCTGTAGGACTGGGTGGAATCTTCTGTCCTGGAGACAATGAACTGGCAAGAGGAAAGGGTACTGCATTAGACAGAGTAACAACATACCCAAACCCTGTCTGCTTGGATCCAGACAAGTAAAGTTCTGGGCACATCCACCTTCCTACCCACCACCAACTGAAATATTTAAGTGTCTGATTAAGAACGAGATAAGGGTCTCAACCTACCACTACAGACATGAACCCAGCTTCAGGGAAAGTATCTATTGCAATGTGGTATTTATAATAGTTGCTACCATGTAGGCAGTTAACCACTGAGATTGGCAGTAAAGGCAAAATTCGTGCCTGGTGGAAGGACTGGACATAGGGCAAAGGATTGCCCGCTGAGAGCAGCCCTTACTCTTGCTTCTAACCCTACGATCCACTCTCCCTGCAACCCCCTACAGAAGAGCCTCCCCATGTCGTCACTTTTATCCTGAGCCCTCCACAATCTTGGGTGTTCTTCTGGGAGCAGCCACAATATCCTCTGTGGCACTGTTGAGCCCAATCTATTGGCCTCTGATTGGCCAACAATTTTAGCCAGTGGGACTGAGAGTCATAGAGTCCTACAGCACAGAGACGGGCTCTTCGGTCCATACTGGTCTATGCCGACCAAAATGTCCATCCATGCCAACCCGTTTCCCTGCACTTGGCTCATATCTTTCTAAACTTTTCCATCTATTTGTCCAAATGCCTTTTAAATGTTGTTAATGTACCCACCTCAACCACTTCCACTGGCAGCTCATTCCATACGCGTACCACCCTCTGTGTAAAAAATTTTCCCCTCAGGTTCCCATGTATTCTTTCCCCCTTACCTTAAACTGTTGCCATCTAGTCCTCGATTCTCCAACCCTGGGAATTCACACTATCCATATCTCTCATGATCTCATACACTTCTATAAGAATCCCCTCAGTCTCCTACGCTCTAAAGAAAAAAGTCCTAGCTGGTCCAACCTCTCCTTATAACACAGTCCCTTGAGTCGTGGCAACATCCTTGTATATTTCTACTGCACTCTTTCCAGTTTAATAACATCCTTCCTTTGGCAAAGTGACCAAAACTGAACACAATACTCCAAGTGCGGCCACAACAACTTCTGCTTGTGGGTTCGTGGCTCCAGGGGAAGAGTCACCAGTGAGCTCACCAATTGCCTGATTGGCATGTGGTTTGTGGGGTGCGGGTAGGGGAGACACTTCTGGAAAGGTTGTGCCAGTCTGCTGCTGGCTCTCCAGCTGGCAGACATGACTCCTGGCAGCTTAACAAGATTCTGCCCATTGTGGCTGATTGCAGAAGAGATACCAGTAAAGTATGTTCTCTCAGTTATAGAGTCATACAGCACAGAAACAGACCCTTTGGTCCAACCAGTCCATGCCGAACATAATCCCAAACTAAACTAGTCCCACCTGAGTGCTTCTGGCCCATACCCCTCCAAACCTTTTCTATTCATGTACTTACCCAAATGTCTTTCAAAAGTTGTATTGTACCCGCATTCACCACCTCATCAGGAAATTCATTCCACACGCGAGCCACCCTATATGTCAAAAATTTGCCACTTATGTCTTTTTAAATCTGTCTCCTCTCATCTTAAAATGGTGCCCCTTAGTCTTGAAATCTGCCATCCTAGAGAAAAGACAACTACATTAACTCTTTCTATACCTCTCATTATTTTATAAATTTCCATCAGGTCATCTCTCCACCACCTGCATTCCAGTAAAACAGGTCCCAGCCTATCTAGCCATTCTTTATAACTGAAGCCTTCCATACTTGGCAACATCCTGGTAAATCTCTTCCCAACGCTCTCCAGCTTGATAATATCCTTCTTATAACTGGGCGACCAGAACTGGACACACAATTCCAGAAAGGCTGCATCAATGTCCTGTACAATCTCAACATGACTTCCCAACTCCTATACTCAAAGGACTGAGCAATGAAGGCAAGTGTGCCAAATGCCTTTTTAACTACCCTGTCTATATGTGATGCGAAATTCAAAGAATTATGTACCTGCAACCCTAGGTCCCTCTGTTCTATAACATTACCCAAGGCCCTACCATTAATTGTATAAGTCCTACCCTTGTTTGCTGTACCAAAATGCAATATCTTGCATTTATCCATATTGAACTCCATCTGCCATTTTTCAGCCCATTGACCCATTTGATCAAGATTCCTCTGTAATCTTAGAAAACCTTCTTCACTGCCAACTATGCCACCAATGTTGGTGTCATCCACAAACTTATTAACCATGCCTTCTATATTCTCATCCAAATCATTTATATAAATGACAAACAAAAGAGGACCCAGCACCGATCGCAGTGGAACACTGCTGGTCGCAAGTCTCCAGTCTGATAAACAACCCTCCACCATTACTCACTGTCTCCTGCCAAGCTCACCCTGAATCCCATGTGACCTAACTTTACTAATTAGTCTACCATGTGGAACCTTATCAAAGGCTTTACTAAAATCGAAATAAGTAACATCGACTGCTCTGTTGTTATCAATCCTTTTGGTAATTTCCTCAATAAACTCAATCAAATTTATGAGACACAATTTTTCTCGCACAAAACCAAGCTGACTATCCCTAATCAATTTTTGCCTCTGTAAATGTCCATAAATCCTATCTTTTATAATCACCTCCAACAATTTATCCAAAACCGAAGTCAGACTCACAGGTTTGTAGTTCCCTGGCTTCTCCTCACAACATTTCTGAAACAAAGGTACAAGATTAGCCACCCTCCAGTCATCAGGCACCTCACCCATAGTTATAGATGATGAAAATATTTCTGCAAGGCGTCTTGTAATTTCCTCCCATATTTCCCACACCATCCTGGGATACATTAGAACAGATCTTGGAAATTTATCCACCTTTAAGACCATAAGACCATAAGACATAGGAGCAGAAATTAGGCCATTTGGCCCATTGAGTCTGCTCCGCCATTTAATCACGGCTGATAAGTTCCTCAAACCCATTCTCCTGCTTTCTCCCCATAACCCTTGGTCCCCTTGATAAACAAGAACCTCTTATATTCTCTAAAACCTCCCGACCCTCCTCTTCTGTAATGTTATTATTACCCTTCACTGTGGAATGCATTGCCTAACACTCTAATCTTTCATATGCTTCTACCAACCTTCAAAAGAAACCACAGGAACTCTATCATTGAACAACATTTTTACCACCTTTCTGAATTTTTTTTTGTTTTAATTCACACCCTTATGACATGCTTTGGAGATTACATCTATTATACTATAGAATTATATAGTTGTAAGCTACTTTGAATTCTCTGCATTTAATTGTTCAAAAAGCTTTGACCACTCTCGTATGTAAAAAAAACAAGATAAATGTAGAATTAGAAAAAGAAGACAACAGCTCAGATACATAGGTAAGATGGTAAAATGTGAAGACCATGTTAAGATACAAGGAATTATATTCCAGGATTTAAAAGCTGCTAGTTTATGCTGACTGTACCTTATTCATGATGAACATCCAATCCCTCTACCCAACCATCTCCATTGGGATGGCCTGCAAGGTGCCCACTTCTTCCTTGCATGGAGGCCCACCCGGTCCCCATCCTCTACAACAAAAACTGAAGTTGCAGGAAAAGCAGCATCTGTGAAGAAAAAAAATCAGGGTTAAGGTTTCGGATCCAATGACCCTTCCTCAGAACTGAAGGTAGCTAGGAAACGTTGGTCTATATGCAGAAAATAGGGAGGGAGATGGAGTAGGGAGTAAATGATAGGATAAAGGATAGAGCCAAAAGAGAGAGAAGAACAGTGGAATAGACAAAGGAGTTGATAACAATCTGGCGAGGAGGATGAATAGCTGTTAATGGGGATCGTTAGTGACTAACAATCGGTAGTGTGTAATGGCAGGCTATGTGATAACAAGGCCTGGTGTGTGGGGTAGGGGGCTAGGACATGGGAGAGTTTAGGCCCTAAAATTATTGAATTCGATATTAAGTGCGGAGGGCTGCAGGGTCCCCACATGGAAAATGAGGTGTTGTTCTTTCAGCTTGTGCTGAACTTCACTATATTCTGTGAAGCGGTCACCCAGTCTACGCTTGTTTCCCCAATTCCCCACTCTCACTGGAGGTGGTGGAAATGGCTTTTGATACCCTTCTGGATGTGGATGCTGGTGGGATTGTAGGTAAGGACAAGGGGAACCCTATCACTGTGGTGGGAGGGAAGAGATGGGGTGAGGGCGGAAGTGTGGGTGAAGGGCCCTGGTTGAGGGCCCTGTCAACGTTGGTGTTGGAGAATCATCGGTTGAGGAAGAAGGTGGACATTTCTGAGGCTCTTGAAAGAGCCTGTAATTTCCAAGTAATCTCCAAGAAATGTTTGAAGACCCTGAGCTTCCAGTTGCCTGCCACTTTAACACACCACCCTGTTCCCTGGCCAAATTCTCTGTCTCTGCCTTGCTGCAGTGTTCCAGAGAAGCTCAGTGCAAGCTGGAAGAATAACACCTCATTTTCCGCTCGGGGATCTTGCAGCCCTCTGGACTCAATATTGGGTTCAATAATTTTAGGGCCTGAATTCTCCCATGTCTTAGCCCCCCCACCCCACTCACCAGGCCTTGTTATCACATAGCCTGGCATTACACCACTCCCTACTGTTAGTCACTAACAGTCCCCATTAACAGCTATTCACCCTCCCAGCCAGATCTTTATCAACTCGTTTGTCTATCCAACTGCTCTTCTATCTCTTTGGGCTTTACCCTTTATCCTATCATTTACTCTCTACTCCATCCCCCCTCCCTATTTTCTGCATATAAACTGAAAGTTTCCTAGCTACCATGAGTTCTGAGGAAGGGTCACCAGACCCGAAACGTTAACGATTTTTTCTTCACAGATGCCACCAGATCTGCTGAGCTTTTCTAGCAACTTCTGTTTTTGTTCCTGATTTACAGTATCCGCAGTTCTTTCAGTTTTTATCCAGTCCCCATCCTCTGCCTGTTTGTAGTTGTTTGTATGTTTAACAAGTTTGTCTTTAACAACATTTAGCTTTTTTTTTTTTTCCTCTTCACAGATGCTGTTGCATTTTTCAAGCATTTTCTGTTCTTATTATGGATTTTCAGTATCTGGTGTTTTGCTTTTGTACACTTTATGATCCCATTAAGTAGACTTGTGAACGACCAGCTTCATAACTATACCACACACTGTATGTGGAGGGAATAAAAGGAGCAGCAATAGCAGTGCTGATTAATGCAATTAATTGAAATGGGGCCAGAACTATTATTTGGCCTCTGTTTAAACATTTTAATGAAGCTCCCACTGATTCCTGACAGATAATTGTCTGAATTGGAAGACCACCTAAAACAACAATACTAAGTCAGAAATTTAAAATATATCTAAATATTTTCTGGATTGTAACTAAGACAAATGAAGCAGAATGCAATAGATAGAGCTGTGCCATGTTGTTTGTAATGTAGATACTTGATTTGTATACGGAAACCAAATGCAAGTCAGTCAAAATGCTCTTTTAGGATGTTCAATAGAATTGCAAGGAGCAGTTCAGGGATTGCAAAGTCTTTTAACAAAACAACGAATGATTTTCCAAGTTCACACTAATGACATCTTCCATATGGTACCTATTTTATATGAGTGAGCAAAATAATAACAAATCACGTTTGATACTGGTCAAAGGCTATATATAGAAGTACAAGTTTTATGGATAGTGTCAAAATAGTTGATGGTGAAGTGGAAAGAGACCTAGATGTCTTGGAGGATTCAACTTGTCTAATCACATGGAGCAAAAACAAAGGGCCACTATGATAGAATAAATGTGGTGACAATGTGATAAACTGTTGATTGCACTGATTAGACAAAATTTGATTCTGGTTTCTGCAGTGCAAGGGAATGCTCAGTTGTTCAAAGAAATTCAGAGGAGCAACGTAAGGCTAAGAATATCACTTTGAAACACCCTTATCCTGCTGATAAGGGTGGTGTTGTTGTAGTCTGGCATACTGAGCTCTACCTTGCAGAGGCTGAGCGCCAACTCTCAGATACCTCCTCCTACCTTCCCCTGGACCATGACCCCACCATGGCACATCAGGCCATTGTATCCACTACGGTTACTGATCTCATTTCATCCGGTGATCTCCCCCCATCTGCTTCCAAGCTAATAGTCCCTCAACCCCGCACAGGTCATTTCTACCTCCTGCCAAAAATCCACAAACAGGACTGTCCAGGCAGACCCATTGTTTCAGCCTGCTCCTGCCCCACAGAACTCATCTCTTCCTACCTTGACTCAGTCTTCTCCCCCCGGTCCAAGCCCTACCCACGTACATCCATGATTTCTCTGACGCCTTACGCTGTTTTCAAAACTTCCAGTTTACCGGCTCCAGCCACCTCCTCTTTACCATGGATGTGCAATCCCTTTACACATCCATTCCCCATCAGGAGGGTCTTAGGGCTCTCCGCTTCTTCCTGGAGCAAAGACCTGAACCATCCCCACCCACCACCACCCTCCTCCACTTGGCCGAGCTTGTCCTCACCCTCAACAACTTCTCTTTCAACTCCTCTCATTTTCTTCAGGTATGAGGGGTTGCCACATGGGCCCTGGTTATGCCTGTCTCTTTGTGGAACATTCCTTGTTCCAGTCCTATTCCGGCCCCCACCGACAACTCTTTATCCGATACATCGATGATATCATTGGTGCTGCTTCCCTCTCTCGTCTGGAATTGGAAAACTTCATCAATTTCGCCTCCAGTTTCCACCCTGCCCTCACTTTCACCTGGTCTATCTCTGACTCCTTCCTTCCCTTCCTCGACATTTCTGTTTCCATTTCTGGGATAGACTGGCCACTAATATCCACTATAAACCCACTGACTCCCACAGCTACCTGGACTATACATCCTCATACCTCACTTCCTGTAAAGACTCCATCCCGTTCTCTCAGTTCCTCTGTCTCTGTTGCATATGTTCAGATGAGGCCAACTTCATAAAGGGACCCTCTGAAATGTCCACCTTCTTCCTCAGTCGAGGATTCCCCAGCTCCGTTTTCGACAGGGCCCTCAACCAGGTCTGACCCATCTCCCGCACTTCCGCCCTCACCCCTTCTCTTCCTTCCCGCAACAGCGATAGGGTTCCCCTTATCCTCACCTACCATCCCACCAGCATCCACATCAAAAAGATCATCAGATGCCATTTCTGCCACCTCCAGCAAGATGCCACCATCAGACCCATATTCCCCTCCCCTCCTTTGTCCACCTTCCGGAGGGACCGTTCCCTCTGGGACACCCTGGTCTACACTTCCTTCACCCCCAACACCTCCCCACAGCCCTACGGTACCTTCCCCTGTAACCGGCGAAGGTGCAACACCTGCCCATTTACCTCCTCCCTCCCCAGTATCCAAGGGCCCAAACATACTTTCCAGCTGAAGAAACACTTCACCTGCACTTCCCAGAATCTAGTCTACTGCATTCGCTGTTCACAATGTGGTCTCCTCTACATTGGGGAAATTAAGCATAGACTTGGTGACTGCTTTGCAGAACATCTACGTTTTGCTCGCAAAAAAGATCCTGAACTACCTGTTGCCTGCCACTTCAACGCACCACCCTGCTCCCTGGCCAACATCTCTGTCTCTGGCTTGCTGCAGTGTTCCAGTAAAGCCTAACGCAACCTGGAAGAAGAACAACTCATTTTCTGCTTGGGGACCCTCCGGACTCCATATTGAGTTCAATAACTTTAGGGCCTAAACTCTCCCATGTCTCAGCCCCCTACCCCACACACCAGGCCTTGTTACGACATAGCCTGCCATTACACACCCCCTGTTGTTAGTCACTAACAGTCCCCATTAACAACTATTCACCCTCCCAGCCTGATCGTTAGCAACTCATTTGTCTGTCCAACTGTCTTTCTCTCTCTTATCATTATTATCATTATCATCTTATCTCTATCCTATCGTTTACTCCCTACCCTACCCACCTCCCTATTTTCTGCACATAAACTGACATTTTCCCAGCCACTATCAGTTCTGAGGAAGGGTCACCGGACCCAAAATGTTAACTCTGTTTTTTCCTCCACAGATGCTGCCAGACCTGCTGAGCTTCTCCAGCAACTTTGTTTTTGTTCCTGATTTACAGCATCCGCAGTTCTTTCGGTTTTCACTTTGAAACATATTTAGCTGTCTTCTTGAACCAAATCTCGTGTACTGTGACTGTTGTGCGATGATGTTCATATACTTTTAAAGAAGCATATTAAAAAATATTGTCAATTATTGCATACCAAGACAAGTAATGATGTCAAAGCCTTAGCACCTGAAGGCAGTCTGTAAGCAGCAGTGATCGAGGTCAGACAAGTGCCTCTGGTCTCCCAATGAATATCATCTCCAACAACAGTCAAGGAATGTGTCATCATTGAGGACAAAGCACCGCATCTACAAACATCCACTCCCTCCATCGTCAATGCTCAGTGTGTATGATCTACAAGCTGCACTGCAGAAATTCCCTAAACCCACAACGACTACTATCCAGAAGGACATGACCAACACATAGATGGGAACACCACCACCTTCAAGTTCCGCTCCAAACCATTCACCATCCTAACTTGAGAAGATATCACCATTGCTTCGCTGTCATCGGGTCAACATATTGCAGTTCTTTCCCTAATTGCGTTGTTGGTCTATCTACAGCACTGGACTCCAGTGGTTCAAGAAGGCAGCTCACCACCACCTTCTCAAGGGCAATTAGGGATGGGCAATAAATGTTGGCCCACCCAGCAACACCCACATCCCATGCATGAAAAAAAAGTTGTGTGTAGTCTTATCTTCAAATAAAGAATGCAACTGATTTTTATGTTTATATTAAACAGAATGTAAAATGAAATCATTCTGACCATTGAGACAGTAAAAATTTACTCAAACATTGGAGTGACAAAAAGAAGAACCAGGAGGCTGCTCCTTAGCCCATGAAAAGTATGTTGTGTAAGAAAAGATGACAGAAACTTGGGCCTTCTATCAAAAATTGTAAGTAATTGAAAGAAGATCTCAATGACATGTATAAGGCAGTAAAAGTTAGGCATTAAAATGCAAGACAGAAGAAAGGTAACCAAGGTTAAAATTAGTCAAAATCATGTATTGTACTGCTGTGTAAGGGTCTTCGCATTGGATGGAGTTAATGCTGGGGTAATGGTCTTAAATTTCTGAAATCATTTCAGGGGTAATTGAATGCAACTATCTGGGATATACTGTTAGTCTGAGTAGAATCATAGAATCCCTACAGTGTGGAAACAGACCAATTGGCTCATCAAGTTCACACCGGCCCTCCAAAGAGCATCCCACCTGACCCCATGCCCCCTACCCTATCCCTGTAACCCTGCATTTCCCATGGCTAACCCACCCAGCCTGCATATCCCCAGATACTATGGGCAACTTAGCATGGCCAATCCACCTAACCTGCACATAGCTTGGACTGTGGGAGCAAACTGGAGCACTCAGAGCAAACCCACACAGACACGGGGAGAATGTGCAAACTCCACACAGACAGACGCCTGAGGCTGGAATCAAACCTGGGTCCCCTGGTGCTGTGAGGCAGAAGGGCTAACCACCGTGCCACCATGCCACCCCTGGCTAGATGTGCCAATGTGGTCTATGTTCCCTTCATCATCTATACTCATTTTATCTTGCGGCCTATTCAGCTTCAGAACATTTCATAGAGCCTCTGTGTTAAAACAGATGACCTGGGATGAAGACTATTTATCGAACAAAACCAATGTCAGGTCCTATAATACACAGTAATACTTTCTGACTTGGTGCCAAAAGATTCCAGCAACATCTAGTCTACTCACTCAGTAGTGAACTCGTTCTCATTTTCATTTGGTAACTTCCTGAAGCACTGTGTGATAATTGTCGTTAAATGGCAATTGCTCATTATCATCATCTCTAAACTTATTCTCCAAACACAAAATCTGAGCAACAATATTGCTGATTATTTGATGAACCATTATCTTCAGCTTATGCCTTGGGTGGAAAATCTCCAGGTGCTAATAGTAAATTCTCAATAGACAGTCACTTGGTAGGACAGAAGTTGATATTGTTGAAAAGATGGGCATGTTGCTGATGGTTGTTTTTGTCAGAAGCTGTTTTACACTGATTCTACACAGTGGCTAGATGGACGATACTTTCTATTAACGGGATATTGCTATTAGTCAGTGGGAAGGCGATGGCATAGTGGTGACATCACTGAACTCATAATCTAGACCCCTGTTCTCAATACATGAGTTTGAATCCCATCATGCCAGCTGATCAAAATTTGAATTCAATAAAACCAAGAAATAACCAAATTGATGACCATGAAACTATAATCGATTGTTGTCATAATGCCTCTGGTTCACGTTTACCCTTTCGAGAGGGAAATCTGTTATGCTTACCTGGTCTGGCCAACACGTGACTCCAGGCTCACAGCATTGTGGTTGCCTTGTAAAATGTTCTTTAACCAATTTGGAATGGGTAATAAATGCTGACCTAATCAGTGATGGTCATAGACCATGAATGTGTGATTTAAAAATTTGAAAAAGACATCATACCTCAATTACAGTTGCATCATGTATGAATTTCAGCACTGGTACAATGCCAGGTACTTACACCATACAGACTCATAGAATCCCTACAGTGTGGAAGCAGGCCATTCAGCCTATCGGGTCCACAGTGACCCTCCTCAGAGCATCCCACTCAGACCCACCCCCCTACCCTATCATTCCCATAGCTAATCCACCTAGCCTGCACATCCCTGGACACTATGGGCATTTTCAACATGGTCAAGCCACCTAATGTGCACATCTTTGGAGTAAACCAGAGGAAACCCACACAGACACGGGGAGAACGTGCAAACTCCACACAGACAGTCACCCAAAGCTGAAAATGAACCCAGGTCCCTGGTGCTGTAAGGCAGCAATGCTAACCACTGAGCCACCGTACCAACCCAAAATGTCTGATACCTCAGGCTTACACCATCTTTGCGACTGTACCCACCAAGACTCATGGTTTACTGCTCTCACTATTGCCTTCAATATCTTCCCTCATCCGCTCTCACCCACACCTACTCCTGATACCACTAATTCTGTGTAACCCTCTGCGTTACCTATTTGCTTACTTGGGACACCTCCCCAACTGCACCAACATTATCAGCTGTGCTACTCACATTCACCTCCCTGAATACCTGCGGCACTCCCTTTCTAGGAGGGAATCAGTCAACAGTAAGACGCAAAAATTCAAGGAGGTGGTGAGTTGTAAAACATTTGGCTCCTCACTTCTTGTGAGGTGAGCATCCTGACTCTGACAGCTCTCAGAGGGTGACTGACTGCATCCAAGGCCTAATGCTGGAATCAGAGGCTACCCTTATCTTACTGAATAAAGGCTATCTCCCTCTGGCTAAGGGAGTGTAGTGCAAAAAGGCAAGACAAGGAGGCTGTGAGCCTTCAGGTAGGCTCAATGTGATTGAGCACTATTACAGCAAGTGAATGGAGATGCAGCCTAGTCAAGTCCATGAGTTGAGTGCATGCCCCTAAGTGCACAGTGTCCTTACAGCAGCATTGCAATGAGAGTTGACGGTGTAGCCTGAGGTGCGGCATTGAAGAGCAGAAATGTCCTGTAAGTGGACCAGAGGTATACCATTAGAGTTCTTAGAGGCTGGCATATGCCTGCTGCCAGTGCCATGGATTTGGGGTAACTTTGGCCAGTGCCCTGAGATGATAGAGCATGGTGTCCAACATGAGAACCTTTGGAGCAAGCTGTGAGATGATGTCACCAAGTACCTGCTCTGACTTCCATGTCATGCATTCTTGCTGTTTACTTTGTACAGCATATTTAGTAAGATAACAAGTTGTATATTAATGAGGTTAGTTGTGCCATTAATAATGCAATTAAAAAGGCATCATCAAGTAATAACTATCAATTCATCACTGCCTATCAAGACCGAGATAGGCCTCACTGGACATCTCACGTGGTTCTGCTACAAATCTCACCATTGCCTATAATATTTCAAACCATGTTTCTTGGGCTGTTCATAATAGCAATGTACAGGCAGTCTGCACTTTCAAAAACTAAAACCAAACATCTACTGTTAGATGTGATTCAGCGATTGGGCAAACCTGAGCACACGACCAACCAATACATACAATTACTATAATGTGTTGAGTTTATAATGTGGTTCATTTATGGCTACCAAATGTGTCATATATAGGAACTTGTTCTCTGCAAAATGAAAGGGATGTGTTGAAGCCTTGCACCTATTTAGAATTACCCAGGAACTGGGGGAGCCAATATTTTCCTGTTGCCCTTTCCTAGGCAATGCCTTGTGGAATCAAACTTTACTTGCCAACCAGTTAATACCTTTTCTCCTGCAGCATGAACGATTGTGATCATTTGAAATTTGATATTTTTGCATTTGTCCTGATGACAGCAAGACAAAATGCTTCAGTAATATATATTTCTTTTCAGCAATATTCAATTCTGTACATGGGGAAATGTTGCAGCTGGATGCTGTTATAATTAAAGGTAGGCTGTGAAATTTCAAATGGATTTCATTGGTTACTCGTGTAACTCTGATAGGAACTGAATGGAATCTTCTTGGAAATGATGTAAAAGCATGTTAGTAATCACTGGGTTTTTATTGTGCAGCAAGATTTCCACAGGTTCAAGAAGTTAATGAGTGCTTATGTATCATCGTCAAAATGCCATATATTTCTTGAGTTAGGAGGATAGAAAACCATTCTTTCGATGTCCAGCTGGTTAATGATCAACAGCACATCATATTTTTCATTGTGTGAGCAGCTATGATTCTATCATCTTGACCCAACTCAGAAACCCATTTACTGTTGATTTGCAAGTACTTGGTTGACTCTCTGGAGATACAAGCACAATGGGCTGATAATTCGAGTTTTGATCTGTTATACAACTGGAAAACACTGATATAACAAAATGCTAAGTTCCCAGCTGATTTGTTAAGTAGCAACAGACTGTGTTAGTTGTGAAAACAGGTGATTCAGTAGACTGAGGAAAGATTGTCGGTAGTTTCTTATCTAGGAGTCTCAGATTCTGAAGATCTGTCATTTTAGGATGAATCAAAATGCAAACTTCCACTGCTTTGCCACTGTAACACTGATAATATGACAGAATGTTTCATGTGTTCTTAAGGGCGATTAAGGATGGGCAATAAATGCTAGCCCAACCAGCGAAGACTACATTCCCTAAATAGATAAAATGGACTTTGTATGGTAGTCCTAACTAGTTCAAATAATGCACTACTTACTGCAGGAAGGCTGTCACTCAAACATACAGTGTTAATGGCCATCAGGGTCATCATCAGCTGATACCTTTATTTGCATCAGGGTGTTTCCAGGAGGAATCTGGCAAAATTACCTGTACTAATTAGTCAGCATTGCTCCAGTCTGTTCTTCAAACACTACTGCTTACTTCAATCACTGATACCTTCAACAGAAGTGGTGACCAATAGCCCTGACCCCAGAGTTCTTTAGAATCTTACATTCACAAAGTCCCCAGAGTTAATGGATAATAGCTATATCTCCATTAGCACTGTCCGTTACATGCACTTAACAAGCTTGCATGTGACCATTATCACTCGAGGTAGTGGATCAATGTCAGAGTCCTCACTGCATACTTTTATTTTAAGACTTCTCTATCCCACTCATAGCTCACTTTCCCAAAGGTGGGTGTTACTGCTGTGACATATAACCATAATGTAAAGATTGTGAGATAGTAGAAACATTTTCAATTTCCAATCATCCTTCATATTAGAACTGGTCAAACTTACATTTGAAAACTTGCAATTAACAATTCTATTTGCCATTGTCTTGTTCCCCTGCATTGTCTAGGAAAAGCTGAATAATTTGGAGCACTGACCAAAGACACATGCACACTCACATACATTCACACAGTGAAGATCTGACAGAACACAGATTCCTATCGGCTGCACCTTTATCCTGTTGTGTTTTTGATGTGAAATGATGAAGGCATACAACATTGTGAGATTTTGTTTTATTTATGGCTAAACAACTTAACTAAATAATGACATCTGGGGATGTTTATAATTGCAATTACTTCCTGCTGAAACTCAGCCATAATAAATGTAATCATGAAAACTTTATCCAAATTTCTGTTACTTAAAAAGCATTGGTTTGACATTATGTTTTATTTATTTCAAAAGGGGGGAAGTAGGCAATAAATTACACTTTAAATGTTATCCTGGAGACACTGAAAGGGCCCAGGTTGAACATTTTTATCTTTTCCATTTGAACAGACATTTAAATGATAAACTTACATGCTTCACATACTTTACTGAAAATCTGTTTGAAATAATTACGTGGATCCAAAAAAGAAAAACATATTTGAATGTCCAATCTTGGGCTGACAAGTGGCAAATAACATTTGTGCCACACAAGTGCCAGATAGTGACCATCTCCAACAAGAGAGAATCTAACCTTTGACATTCAATGGTATTACTATTCCTGAATCCCCCACTATCAACATCCTGGGATTTACCATTAGCCAGAATCTGAACTTGATTAGCCATATAAATGCAGTGGTTGTGATAGTATGTTAGAGATTTGGAATGCTACAGCAAGGACCTTACCTCCTGACTACCCAAAATCTGTCCACCACCTGTAAGGCATAAGTCATAAGTGTGATGGAATACTCTCCAATTCCTGGATGAATGCAGCTCCAACAACACTCAAGAAACTTTACACTATCCAGGACAAAGCAGCCCGCTTAATTGACAGCGCATCCACATTCACTCACTCACTGCGCCACCGCGCTCAGTTGTAGCAGTGTGTACTATGTACAAGGTGCACTGCAGAAATTCATCAAGGATCCTTTGACAGCACCTTCCAAACCTATGACCATCTAGAAGGACAAAGGCATCAGACACTTGGGAACACCACCACCTGCAAGTTCCTTTCCAAGCCACTCATCATCCTGACTTGGAAATATATCACCATTCCTTCACTGTTGCAGGTTCAAAATCCTGGAATCTTCTCCCTAATAGTAATGTGGGTCTACCTACACTAAATGGATAGCAGTGGTTCAAGAAGACATCTCACTAACACCTTCTCAAAACAATCCGGTTTCAGGCAATAAATGCTGGACCCACCCAGCACGTCCCATGAATGAATTTAAAAAGAACTCTAAAACTTGGTGCTTATTCTGCAAGTGCCTTTGGAGTTTGGGCCACTGTATTTCCTACTTTGCTTTTTGACTGGATACAATGAAGAACTGATGATCCAACAGAATTTATGGGATGTATGTCCCAGTTGCAGGTAATTGTGACAATTGGAAAAATACAATGAGAATGGAAAAATGAGAATCTTAATGTTGAGAAAAAGAAATCTAATTTTCCACATAAGATTTCAGTGGCTAGATGACAATCTCTCTCGTGAGTAGTGAGAGCCAATTTACATGTATGAACATTTAATTATTAGCTAATCTCACTTCATTTATATACAGGGTGTTACTTTCCCAGGCAGTGGACAGAATCGAGATGGCACCAATCCCCAACTTGAAACTCACAGTGGGTTGCAACTCTCCAGGATTTTCTCTGGGGACCGATCCCGGCCACAGTCTCCCAACATCTCAGGGCATGACCATGGGCAATGCCCACAGGAGTTAGCGCAGCAAAGGACCATCTTTACCAGCCATGATGGCACATCTTGGGCTCACTTATGATATAGCTCAGCACTTCAGTACAGTACTTTGGAGCTTACTGGTACCTCACAATGCAATGCCAATGCAGGCTAGTTTGACTGCAGGGACAGACGCCCATTTTATGCATTGGAAAGGAACCCTTCTCATAGTTCTCAGCTTGTTCTCTTCACACTCATTCACTTTATACCTATTTGGATGCTCGCAGCATCTCTGCCTCACCTAGCATTGCCTTTTTGCAAACTTCCACTTCATTCAGAACTTACAGGCTTAAAAGTTCTGTCTTTCTGCTGTGCCTTGCCTTTTAGCTCAGGCAGACAGCCAGGCAACTTGTCATATTTGTCTGAAATAATCACTCAAGGGGTTGGACATGTTGCTGTACAGACCATGCTGTGTCAATGTTAGCTGTATCGTGTGCCACCAGCTTATACAAATGCATCAATCGAAAGGCTATGTCTGACATTGTAAGGGGAGCTGATTTTCAGCGAGTTCAAGGGCACTATGGCCTGTCACGGCTGTTGTCATAGACAGTCAATGGCATAGTCAAGTCTGATGCATTTTGCTGGGGTTGTCAAGGTCATGTTGTTACAGTCTGAGAAGTGGGGCCCAAGTCAATCCTGCACGTCAAGTCCAATCAATATGGATTAGCAGTAGATCACTCAGGGAGCTGCACAAAGATCATTTCGGGTTTGGTTCGTGATCGGTTGGGGCTGTCATTCCAAGTTTTTCAGGATTGCGGGGAAGGGAGCATGGTCAGTCCTGGGGGGCCTGTGCATTGAAAGTCAAGGGTAGGTTATCAAAGTCATGCTGGTGAAGTTGGAGAACTTGTGTGGAGGTGAGGAACAGCATACTGAGATATAGAGAGGACAATTATTTTGAAGCGGAGGCAACTCAACATGTAAGGGTGGGATATAATAGAGCATGGGAGGTATTTCTAGGTAGTCGTCACCACACTGGCTTCATCAAGGAGGGGTTTGGGGTGTCAGTGCATCACCATATTTGATGTAACTAAGGTGTAACCTAAAGGCCAACATGTAAAGTGGGGAGATGAAATGTTAAATAAAAGAGTTGGGTGGGAATGTGAGGAGGTGCAAAACTGATGATGGTGAGAAGGCAGAGTAGACTAACAGGCTGAGCCTGAAATTCAGTTCAGGGTTGGAGTGAAGATTTGTAGCTTGGGTACTGGTTATAGATGTTAGTGTGTTCACCAAGCTGGGAAGTTTGATAGCAGACGTTTCGTCCCCTTACTTGGTGACATCCTCAATGCTGTGGACGCTCCTGTGAAGCACTGTTGTCCTGTGCCGGTTCGAATTTATATGACCTGGTTTTTGCTGCTTCCGGTAGGTGCTGGTTCTGGCTGTGTGTTGTAATGGTCGGTGTATCAGGTCTAATTCAATGTGTTTGTTGATGGAGTCTGCGGATGAATGCTAAGCCTCCAAGAATTCCCTCGCTGTCCTCTGTTTGGCTTGTCCTATGATCGTAGTGTTGTCCCAGTCGAAAGTGTGGTTTTCCTCGTCTGTGTGCATTGAAACCAAGGACATCTGGTCATGTCGTTTAGTTGCTAGCTGGTGTTCGTGGATGTGGGTTGGTAGTTGTCTGCCTGTTTGGCCATGTCGTGTTTTGTGCAGTCTCCGCATGGTATCTTATAAACTACATTTGTCCTGTCCATGGTATCTATTGGATCTTTAACCCTGGTCAGTTGCTGTGTTAGTGGGACTGCCGGTTTGTGTGCCGTCAGGATTCCTAGTGGTCTGAGTAGTCTGGCTCTCAGTCCCGAGGTATTTTTTATATATGGTATGGTGGTTTTTGTTTTGGGTTTTGGTGTGTACTGGTTGTGTTGCCTGTTGGCTAGGCATCTGTGGATGAAGGTGCGGGGGTATCCATTCCTGGTAAAGACTTTGTAGAGACGTTCTTCTTCTTCCTTCTACAGATCAGGTGTACTGCAGTGTGTAGCGGCCCTTTTGAACAGGATCCTCATGCAGCTCCTCTTGTGTGAGTTGACCTGGTTGCTGTGATAGTTTAAGACCTGGTCAGTATGTGTGGATTTCCTGTATACTTTTGTACTGAAATCACTGTTCTCTTTTCTTTCCCCTATCACGTCCAGGGATAGGAGTTTGTTGTTGCTTTCCTCCTCTCTTGTACATTTGCTCCCTGTGAGTATGGTGTGACTGTACAAAACACTACGTGGGACAAACAAGCAGACAACTAGCAACCCGCATCTACTTACACCAGCTAGCAACTAAACAACATGACCAGATGTCCTTGGTTTCAATACACACAGATGAGAAAAACCACACTTTCAACTGGTACAATACTACTATCGTAGGACAAGACTAACAGAGGACAGCCAAGGAATTCTTGGAGGCTTAGCATTCATCCGCAGACTCCATCAACAAACATATTGAATTAGACCTGATACACCGACCATGACAACGCACAGCCGGAACCAGCACCTACCGGAAGCAGCAAAAACCAGACCATGTAAATTCAAACCGGCACAAGACAACAGCGTTTCACAGGAGGCTCCACAGCACTGAGGAGGTCACCGAGTAAGGGGACAAAACATCTGCTATCAAACTTCCCTGCTCGGAGAACACACCAACATCTACAACCTGAAATTCAGACCCTGGAGTGCTAGCTGTATTACTGTTCCAGTCTCATCCAAATTGCAGTTGCACAATGAAGATGAAGAATGGTTGCTGGCACACGCAGATTGGGCACAGGAAGTGTGGTTTTTTTTTGGTTTCAGGAGTGGGCTCCACTTGTCACTGTTGATTGACCCTTCTAGCACCATTCATACATTACAACTAAAAGACATTTGTAATCACAAAATCCTGCATTGCTTACAGATACTGGGCACAAGCAATCTTGACGATGACATTGATTATTACATATTAATGTAACCTAGTAAGCTCTGTGAAGAGGTGATCACAGGAGACTGTAAAGTGTTACCTGTGATTCACAATTCACCAATGAATTCTAAGGTCTTACATTCTGCATATGCGCCCAGAGCCACTTTCTTTACACATTGAACTGAATGCATTGCACAACATGCTATTATTTGTAATGCTGCTGCTCTTGTGTCATGTGGGAGTTGGGTGGCTGTGGAGATGCGATGGGGTGAAGATAGCCTTAATTGTTTCTACCACACACACAATATCTGGCTGTATGTGTGTAATATGGCTTTTTGCAGCATACATCTGAATAAGGCTTACTCTATACAAGATCCACACAGAGGTATTCCATAGCCTTCCTTGTCAGAGACTCCATGACTATTAAGGACTACCATAAACTGGCACTGTGTATGTACTGTGACGCTGAACTGATCACATTACTGAGGAGCTGCTTTGTTTCTGTTATTCCACACATTGGAACCATCCCCAGTTGATCTGGACTCAGCAGTTGTTATCATTTCTGTAGCTAAGGCACAATGACACCCACAGAAATTGATAAGGAGATGCATGCATCTGCAAGCCTAGCAGATGTCAAACATACTTCAAGTGGAAAGTTTGCAGCAAACTTTATCCCCTCAGGATACAGAGAGAGTGCAGCACCTCCTTGGGTAATCTAGATTAAAGACGGAAGCCCATTCTGGTCAGTGCATCACTGGCATGTCTTCACAGCTGGCTGTAGACAAAAAAAACACCTTGGTTGCCGATACTGAGAAACCAGTCACCTGCTTAGCCTTAGGCAGGAGAGAAATCCATAATAATCCATTAATAACTTCATGTAAAGGCACAAACTGTGACTAGCAGCATGCAGGTTTGTTGGAGTCATCTGGTAAATTGGTTCAAAGGTTGGAGGAGTCCACTACAGCTCGTGGTACCCTGCTAGCTCTGGCATCCATGCATCGAGTGGAAAGACAACAGCCTTCCTTCCCTCTCTATTGGCCGTAGCCCTTGGAAATTGTCACACACTGGAACTGTGAAGGACTATTCCGGGTTTGCATCCTTTTATGTGGTATGCACAACTGGACTTTAAATATAATGCCTGGTGGTGTGAACACTGGAAAGCCCTGGCACTGGCAAACACCTTTGCTGTTGCTGAACACAAGACAGCAGGAGAGGGGTGCCATTGGCCGTTGCCAGGCAGTGGTATTATGGAGGTGTCATGCATACTTTATGAGGTGAGCAATATACAAATGTGTAAGAAAATTTGTAAGAGCTCATAGAGCATAACCTTCCATGAAGCTCCCTTCGATTATGGCTTAGCCAAGTTTTGTGACAACTCAGCTCTTTTTAAACTTGATTGGAGTGAATGAATTGATGGTTCCTTACGTGACATCATGTAGAACGAGTCTACATTCTTATGGCACTTCTTGAGACACTTACAATTCTTGTTATTCTTCATATGTATCTCTATTACTCTGATTCTTTCACCAGGCACATCTTTTCTGTTTTAATGAATGTGAGCATGAATGCTCTTGTGTTGTAACATTACATACTCAGTCTCAGTAGGACAAGGACAATGTTGCTATAGTCCAGCTGAAATCTTGTTTGCTGACTGTTTGTGAGCAGGTGAGATCTATGTGTTTGAATTCTTGATAGTATGTCACTGTCGCATCCCCTTATTCTGATGAGTCAGCTTAGGACCCTTCACTGAGAAATTAAGGGTTGTTCCACTTCTATTATACATCCCAAACAAGGCAGGACAGGGCTTCTCCTGTTTGACAATGCATTTCCCAATATTTCCAATCTATTTTGAGAATTTTCAAACATTTCTTGGCCTTTACATCATTTTTCTCTCTTTTCATTGCTAAATATTACATTTTCATGCCCCAATGTTTCCTCAAGTGTTAGTGACAGAAAAAAGGGATGGCTAAGTTGAGCAGGTGTGGACAATTTCATATTAATGAAATGAAGTGAGAAATTTGCAGTTCTGGCTCTTCTATTTATTGTTCTGGAAGGCCATCCAAAGAAGTTGGTAGTGAACCATTTACCTGGAATTCACTCAGTTGGAAAGTTGAGGTGGATAGATAGATAAGCAGCACGGTAAGAGAGACCAGAGTGGTTCTCTTGCAGCAGAATAGCTCTTCAGCCTAGAGACCTCTGGTTGTTGTGGGTAAACAACTATTCATTCAATGGTAGTTGAGGAATTAATAAGATTCATAAGGTCTAATATGCACCTGAAATGACAATGCGCACCATTCAATCAGTATTTGTTTCCTGTGAGGTGCAATACTAGCAGCAATATTAATCCTGATGTCTCATTCCTAACATTAATTTGATGATTTTACAATATGTTTACCGGATGTTAGTGAAAATTGCATGCATTGTTAAAAACTGCATTTCCTGACTCCATTTGTTTCTTCAATCATCTTTGCTAAAATATTCCGATAGATTTTGATCAAAGTTATTTGCATTCTGTCATTGAGTAAAAACCGAAAGAACTGCGGATACTGTGAATCAGGAACAAAAACAAAGTTGCTGGAAAAGCTCAGCAGGTCTGGCAGTATCTGTGAAGGAAGAAACAGAGTTAACGTTTCGGGTCTGATTCTGAAGAAGGGTCACCGGACCCAAAATGCTAACTCTGTTTCTTCCTTCAGAGATGCTGCCAAACCTGCTCAGCTTTTCCAGCAACTTTGTTTTTGTTCCTGTCATTGAGTAAGTTTGAATTACCAAGTACCTTTGAAAAACATAAGAGTTTTAAAATATGAATCACTCATCATGATCACGTTAACTCTGTCACACTCAGCTATTAATCATACAAACACATTCCAATCACAGAGTGCAGTTGGAAACTTTTGATGGACACAAAATTACACCAACATTGTTGAAACGTGAGGTAATTGACATCATGGGGTTTCATATCCAAAAACAAGGGTGATTACAACATGGGTCTATGCAAGTCTATAAAACGACAATAATATAATGAGCCTTATGCTGGAAATGGAATGATAGAGTGATATCACAAATGCATGCAGTAAGGGCGCACCTATATAAGTTGATATAAAAGCTGAGCTCTTCAAAGGAATAGAAGTGCAGTCAAGTGAACTAAATGTAAATCAAACATCACTGAAAAGAACACAGCACTAGTATTGTGTAGCACTGCGCAGGTATAGAATCTCACAGGATGCAAGTGCAAGTTTTTGTCTGCAGAGCTATGTAAGATCATTTCACAGAATTCTGTATTTTCTTCTTAACCTCTGAAATAACATGCAAATGCATTGTAATAGGGGATACTGCAGAAAACTTTGCATTTATGTGGTACCTTTTGTGACCTCAGGATGGCACAGAACACCATACAGCCAATGAAGTACTTTTGAAGTAATGGCACTGTTGAAGCATAGGACTTGCCACACAGGATCTCACAAATTAGGAGAGGCCACCTTACCAAAGTACTGGCTGCCATCTGGGACATTTCAGTATTTCTCATTACGCCATCTCATTGGATACTTGCTGTGATATTAAAATATGTTTTGCTTAAGATAAACATGGCTTCCAATCAATTCAATCCATGAGCAGGACAGATGATCAAATCAGGTCAGGAAAGTTGGGTGCAGTGGCGTATTGTGTAGAGTATGGTGTCCAATCCTAAACCTCAGTTTTGCCGATTCATCATTTTCCTACACTTTGTTCTGTATAACAACTTACCTTGCAGACGCGTCATCTTTTGCTTTTTATGCAGCTCCTCACATTGCCAGCTGCTCATCTGTCCCTGACACTTGCCCTTCTCTTAATACCATGTCGTGCCTATCCGTCACCAAATGTCACCCAACCATCCACTCAACACGATTCAATTAGAGAACTAGAGGTGTCCCTTAAGTTCCTTTATATTACCACCTGCAGAGGGAGTGGACCAGGCAATAAACCAAGTATCTGCGTGTCTGGGCTGGAGAGATGGTGTCTCCTGATTACTTGACCACAGAATTAAATCCCATGCTTCCTTTGGTGCACAATTCTAAAACATGTTGGCAATGTCAGCAGCCAGTGAAATATGATCATCTGCACAAAAGCCCTGAAATCCTAAGAAATGTTCCCTAAACATTTTTTCTCAGAATGAACAGGATGCCTTTAAGTGTATATTTGTTTTTGTATGGCTAAGTACAAAAGGCAATGTACACAGAGGCCAAATTGTGCGTGGCCTATGTGGGAATTTTCAGGTTGTTGCATGTCCACATATCATTTACAGTAAATGTTGGCCCCAAGCCATGTCTTTCAACTTCCACAGGTCTTTCAAGCATCCCATTGGAAGAGAGCAAAGGAAGAACAAAAGGTCCTCACAGGAGATCATACCGCCTGAGGACTCTTTCAGACTGCCCACTAGCTCAGATACACACGTTGCGGCAGGAACAGGAAAGCAAGTTCTCACAAGCGAGCAAGTATAGGAGGTGCAGACAGAGACACTAGTGGAGAGGCACTGCCAAAGGTGCAGGACGCTCAAAGATCTGCTCCAGTGAATGTAGGTGTTGTATTTTGGGTGTTAATCCGGTTTAATTGTATGTCATATATTTAACAACATAGAAAGTTGAAGTCAGCTTGTTTTCTACAACTGTTTATTTGCATTTCATAGTTGGACACAAACTCAAGTCTGCTCCCTTCCCTTAGCAACCAATTCCGCTTCATGTAAAATTCCAGTCTTTTTTTAATTTTGAGAACTCCACCATCAAATCACCCAAATTAAACAAATAATAAATACTCCCCATCAGAGGCAGTGTCACAATAACAAAAACAAAGTAGGGAAACAAGGGAAGGAACTAAATCAAAATAGTGTTGAAAGGATAGATAATGGATTCCAGCCCCCACAGTACCTACCTCTCTCGAATAGTTTCAAAGGTGCCGGTAGACGTCACATGTTCCATCTTCAAAGGCACCCAGGCATGAACAGGCAGAGACAGACAGGCCATTGGAAATTGCTCTCCACTTCACAGTCTACTGCCTGGACCTGATCTTAGCCAGGTCTGTGAGGAGGGAAATCCAGCCCTTTTCTTGTGAACCCACCTGCAAATTACCCAATTATTAATTTACAAAACAAGGAATAAATCACAAGCCGTGCCCATCAGGGGCATTGCAACAAAAACAAATAAATGAAGGACAGGTAATGAAAGAAGAAAGCTAAATAAAAATGGAGAAATGCAGCCCTTTTGTCTGGGAAAGCCCATCACTGAATCAGCCAATTAGCTAATTAAACAAATGCAAGCCAAGGATAGTGTGATGATAACATAAAAGGAAGATTAGGGAAAGAGGGAGGGAACTAAATCAAAATGTCAAAATTCAGCTATTTGTTTGAAAAAGAAAACCACCATATCATCCATTTGACTGCTTAAAAAATTAATGAGTTATAAGCTTTGCCCTCCAAGGCACCCCACAAGTACCCACTTCTCTCTAATTGCTTCAAAAGTAAAAGTCAAGTCATAAGTATGAGCTCCAATAGCATCAGTTGCTCTCTATCACCTCTGGAACATATTCTGCTTCATTTGAAAAAACAGCATTATTTATAGCAGTGTTAATCAATGCGAAGGTTAATTCTGCAGAATCATTGAATCCCTACAGTTTGGGAGCAGGCCATTTATCTCATTGAGTCCACCCCAACTGTCCGAAGAGCAACCCACCCTGTAACCCTACATTTCCCATGGCTAACCCACCTAGCCTGCGCTCCCCTGGACACTGTGGGCAATTTAACATGGCCAATCCATGTAAACTGCACATCTTTGGACTGTGGGAAGAAACCGGAGCACCCAGAGGAAACCCATGCAGGCATGGGGAGAATGTGCAAGCCCCACACATTCAGCCACCTGAGGATGAAATTGAACCTGGGTCCCTGGCACTGTGATGTAGTGGTGCTAACCAATGAGCCAGTGTGCGTAGCAGGTAATCTATTAAGCATTGGAAGCCTTTCCAACTGCACTTCGAAAGAGGTTGGAAGAGTTTGACTCAAAAATGACTGTCATTCCAGACCTTCTTTCTTTCATTCATTCATTCATTTATTCATTCACTCACTCACTAGTGGCCACTTCTACATCAACATTAAAATCATATGAGTGTTTGCTGGTTCCCAGCTTATGTCTTGCATGTTAATGTCATCTTATTCAGCCTTATCTTGGCTCTTTGGCACCCCACTGATGCAGAGCAAAATGTCCTTCACTCTATTGCTAATAAGGATATGTGGGTAAAATAAGGAAACAGAAAATTAAAGTGGATTTCAAAGCTCTTTTGCTTCTAACTATTGCCTATCTCAGTCCATTTTATAACCTGCCTCTATCCACACAGGTATAGGTGGGGCAGCCTTCAGTCGGATCCTGATGGGCTCCAAAACCCATCCCAAGAGTTGCTCCCAAGAACATTGCAGATGTTAGGAATTCTAACAGCCTGCTTCAGCAAAGGCCACACTCCTGCTGCCATGTCGGAGTGACAGAAAAATGGGCAATGAAGAAAGATATGCAGCTGCACAAGATATGCAAATAGTGTGTTAACTTTTTTGTTGATTTTTGTTTCTGTAAGATTAAAATTGTATTTTTGTATCAATTTCTCTGATCGCCAACTTATATGCCCTGTGTTTTGCAAAAGTCCCCTTCTAACTTATAATGAATTGTCACACAATAGGTCTCTGTACAAGGCTGCTGTTTTGTTTATAGGATTGATATATGTTGGATTCAGAATTGGCTATCAGCTGGGTATAACATTTCAATCTTACTGAAAAATTTAGTCAGATTTAGGATTTCCTCCTCTGTCACATTGGCAGTGCACTCAGCACCTTCTTCCTCTCAGAGCTCCAGTCCTCCCTACAATGATACATTGCACAAAACACAATGCAGCATGATAACTCTCAATGTGCCAGCTGCTAGACACTGCATGCAGACCCACACCACCTCAGGCAGCTAGTGCATATCTTTTGAATCCCAATTACCTACCTGATGACAGTTCTCATGGTTAGGGAGCTTTGATTGTATCTTTCCTCAATATCGTTTTCAGATGGGCTCTTAAAAAAGGTCAGTCTTATCCCCAGAGAGCGAGCTGCAACTCTGCTTCGAGATATGAAGAGGTCAGGTTTGAGTGTCAGGTGGGGCTTGATATATATAGGATGAAAGCATCATGACAACTTGCTGGAATCTTGTGTGCCATATAAACAACATGTGTCCTAATGGACTTCATTCTAGGGTCTTAAAAGAGATGAGTAATGAGATAGCAGATGTATCGATATTAATTTTTGCACATTTTGCAAGGATCCACAATGATTCTATCAGACTAGAATATAGCAAATGTAGCTTTTCTATTCAAGAAGGGAGTGAGGCTGTAAACAGAAAGCTATTGGCCCGTTAACTTTATGCCTGTTGTGGGAAAAGTATTAAAATCAATCATTAAGGAGATTATAGCTAACCAGTTAAAAAAATTTCAAGGTAATTGGAATCAGCATGGTTTTGTGAAATAATATTAAATCAATTTATTGGAGTTCTTCGAAGGAGTAACACGTGCTGTGGAAAAAGGGAGCAGTGGATTTACAGAAGGCATTTGATATGGTGACAGATAAAAACTTATTGTGCATAGTAGGGGTTCATGGTATAAGGGATAATGTATAACATGAATAGAAGCTTGTCTGGCTGGCAAAAACCAAAGACAATATATAAATTTGTCCTTTTCCAATTGGCAGGATGTGACAAGTAGAGTCCCAAAGGAGCCTGTGCTGGGAACTTAGATTTTTTTTAACAATTTATATCAATGATTGAGATTAGGAGAGCAAAGATTTGGTAGCTAAATTTACAGATGACACAAAGTATGGGCAGAAAAGTATGTTATGAAGAGTGTTTAAGAAGGTTGGTGAGAGACATAGATAGGTTGAGTTACTGGGCAAAAATCTAACAGATGGAGTATAATGTGCAAAAATATGAAGTTGATTGTTTTGGCAGAAAGAATAAAAAAGAAAGTATTACTCAAAATGGAGAATGACAGCAGAGTTCTGAGATGCAGTGGGATCTAAGTGGTCTAGTATATGAGGCATATAACATTATTATGCAGGTACAACAAGTATTGAGGAAGTTAATAGAATGCAATAATTTATTTTGAGAGGAATTGGATATTAAGGTAAGGACATTATGTTTCAGATAATAAGAGCCAGATCTCAAATATTGTGGTAGTTTTGGTCTCCTCTTTTAAGGAAAGATGGCAATGATCCAGAGGATGTTTACTAGTTTGGCCCCTAAAGTGACCAGGTTGCCTCGTAGGCAAATGTTGGACAGATTGGGCTTGTTTCCTCTGGACTTTCAAAGTGCAAGCAGTGAATTGATTAAAGTGTACAAGATCCTAAATGTCTTGACAAAATGGACATGGAAAGAATGTTTTCTGTTGAGTGTGAGTTCAGAACTGTTTAGAAATTCGATGTTGCTCTTTAAGGAGAGAGATGAGATGAATTATTTTCTCGCAGAGTGTTGTGAGATTTTGAAACAATTGTCAGGAATTTTTCTGGCAGGAGACCACAAATACCAGTGACCAACTGAAGAAATGCCACAGAGGCTTTCAATACATTACTGCTTGGCCATGCACAGGACACTGATCCTATGTCCATAATCCTGTGCTGGAGAGCTGCACCCTACCAGCTGCATTCCTGTGTTCATCTGCTCTCTGCTGTGGTACAGCTAATTGGCATGTGGAAGGCTGTATCCTGATTTTGAAGTTCCTGCTGATACTGCTCCTGTTTTTGGTGTTAATTGTCATCTTGGTCTATATCTGATGTCCAAGGTAAAGCTTCAGGAGCGGCAGCCGTAATGACCTTATGTTCAACAGATAAGAAGCATGGAGGAGATGCACAAGGTAGCATTGACCTCTAAAGGATTTGAAATTGTTCCCAAGTTAGTGAATGCACACTCTCGGAATAAGTCTTTCAAGCCAAGGCCTTTCGATTAGACAAGGAAGCAGATATTAAGTTTGAATATTTAATATGTTATTTTTTGCCTGCCCATTTGTTCAACCTCCACAATTTGCATTGACCCTCACCTTGCTGTCACTGGCAAATTCCAGCAAGCCTGGGAAATGCCATGCCGTCAGAATCAAATCCTAAAAGCCCAGTTTGTGGCTGATTACGTTTGAAATGATGAGTTTCTGAGGGTTTGAATAACACACAGCCAAAGCCACTGACATTAAAAGATGGAAGTTGTCAGCTTGTGGCCAGCTTCCCGAAGTGCGGTCAATTTCAGCACTTTCACTCAGCCACATTTCTTAATTTGTTAAGATTAAAATCACTCTCACAGTACCAGTGAACCATCTGTGTTCTTAATGATGCGTTGAGGAGGCAGTACTAATTCTCCCTTGCTATGGTCATTCATATTTGAAGATGAAGAAAAATATTGAGGAGCATTGATTGAAACAGATGAAAATCTGATTGTCATAATTTCTCGGTATGATCATTCACCATGCATGAAGTGGCTTAATGGTTTGTTGCACCTCAGCAAGTGTTATTGCATTCAGCCTTCTGAATGATTCAAGAAGCACATGTGCTAAGGAGATGTTTTAATGTTACGCATAGATTATTTGTAAATACAGTAGCATGAGACAAAGACCACAAAAACAATAAACAAGCAGAGAAAATGCTGGAGAAAGTCGGCTGGTCGGGCAACATCTGGAGAGAATCAGAGGTAACATCTCAAGTCTGATTTGACTCTCATGAAGAAATGTCAAGCTGAATTCAAAACATTAACCTTGTTTCTCATTACACAGATGCTGTCAGACCTGTTAACTTTCTCCAGCATTTTCAGTGGTTGTTTCACATTTCAAGTTATTTGCCATAGGAATGTATCATCCCACAGTATCTGAGAAGAAATCCATGCAGATTTCTATTTGCAATTCTCTTAGAAAATAGCACAAGAGTTTGTGAATAACTTAGTTTTACGAATAAGCAACACCTTTCAGTAAAGGAACAAAAGCAGGAATTGCTGGAGAACCTCCGAAGCTCTGGCGGCATCTGTGGAGAGAAAACCGGAGTCAACATTTTGGATCCAGTGAACCTTCTTCTCTGCAGTTCTTTGTTGCTTATATCTTTCGGTAATGGCTGGGAAGTTTGTATTCATTGACTTACATTGCTTGAAAATTGCTGCATTACTTGAAGCTGATGCTGACATAGGCCTAGATTTTCCCATGACCAGATAATCATTTCAGAATTGTAGATGTGAGTTGCTCATGAGGATCCTGCAGAATCCTCAAAGAACACTGGGAAGGTTCCACTGGCCAATTCCCCTACGCCTGGACCCCTCTGAAATTCTCAATTTAAATCAGAGAATAAGGAATGTTCTGCTGAAGTTAGGTAAATAGTTACTCAGGAGAAGTTAGGCTGCTAACTACCAAGTCTAACCCCAGATTAACTATTAAACTGACTCCCAAATTATCTCACACACACACTTAACTACGCCACCTCCAAAAACCCTTACACCCCCTAACCCTGACCACATAACTCCGCCAGCCCAGAGGGACCTGGCAAAGCCCCTGCCACTGGATCCATCACTGCCCCTCTTCTCCAGGGCACAACACCCACCTTGCCCCCAGCCCTGTGCCACCGCACATAAAACACCCCCTCTGTGCTCGAGACTGGCACCCCGCTCTGGAGCCAACAACTTTACCCCACTGCCTACCATCAGAACCCCAGTTTTGGAACTGGCACTTCTATCCTGCTGCTAGATCCAATCTCTCCCAGTCCAAACCTAAACACTTGCATGAGATTGCTGCCCCTTGGAAAATCCTGCCCATTGTTCTGTGATGCTGTGCTCGAAGTCCAACGTTTTGCACACAACCATCTTACAAAGAGCCGGCACCTCACCTTGAATGAGTAATATGGCCGGGATGAAAATTTCTTTTGACATTTGGGTGGACAAGAACAGTCTTGAGGGGACAAAATGGGGCTGGTGCTACAGCACCTTAGACTATGATGCCCATACGTATGACATCAGCCTGTCTCAAGTATAATCAATGGAAACCTCACGGGTATGGCTGCGCTAGGGGTGAGAATGCGAGAATGCATGGCATGGTTGTTAGCACTGCTGCTTAACAGCACCGGGGACCTGGGTTCAATTCCACCGTTGGGTGACTGTCTGTGTGGAGTCTGCACATTCTCCCTGTGTCCGAGTGGGATTCCTTTGGGTCCTCCAGTTTCTTCTCACATTCCAAAGATGTGCAGGTCAGGTGGATTGGCCATGCTAAAATAAACTTGTGCAGGTTAGATGGGTTAGCCATGGTAAAGACCCTGTGTTGGGATGCTCTTTGGTGGGTCAGTGCAGACTGGCCAAATGGCTGCTTTCTGTATTGTAGGCAATCTTTCTTAGGGTTTCACTGACCTTCTGCATAAATAGAAGCAGGTAATCAGGAAAAAATGAAGGAAGTTCCGAGGTTAATTCTGCAAATGCATGCCATAATCGAATTCCCTTTTATAAGATATTGGACTGAGAATTTATCTTTACTCATTTCTGAACATAAAATACCCCATGGGATTATTGGAAGAACATCTAAAAAGTTTGACTTGATGTTTCAACCAATAATTAGCCTCAAACATTATCTGGTCAAAATAAATTATGTGGTCATTTTTATTTTGTAGCTTGTGTGAATCTGCTATACATAATCGAATTGGCATTCTTCTGACTTTACACTGGTGGCTACGCTTTAAAATACTTCTACGGTTGCAAAGGGCTTTGGGACATCCTGAAGTGATTAAAGGTGTTCTATAAATAGAAGGCTTTGCTTTCTTTCCTTCTGCAGATTCATTGGCGTTCTAGTTAATTTTTTCCCTCGTCACATGGCAATGAAAAGGCAACTAATCTTCAGGCTCTGTGGGCACAGACCTTCAGCAGTTTGGAACCTCGACACAACTCTTGGTGGTGCCCAGGCCATTCCTTGCAAATCCTTCCCACAGTCTGGGACCCTGGGATCACAAGCTTCTCCCAGCATTCGAAATGTATGAGACCACCGGCTGACTATTGCCAAAAGTGGGCTTTTGAATATAAATCCATTACTTCCTTGAGGCCCTTTCCAGTAGTTGGGTCACTCCCACTGCAGCCAGTGCTGATAAAGGTGTAAATGCAGTCATGCAATAGATCCCTGCAGCTGCTTACATGCTGACATTTTTAAATAAGTTACGTGCTAATGATCAAATCTAACAGGTCTTTTTTTTTGTGGATGAAGCAGAGAGCAAGAATAAGCTTTAATTGGGATATTATATTTCCACCCCTACCAGCACTCATCTTCCCTCAACTCCACAATCCTGCCTCTGACAAGAATGCAATGTTTTACACTTTAAAATTGATGACATTCAGGACTGACGGATTTCTCGGTGCCGCAGCTCCAGAGTGACAAAGGCGTGGGTTTCAAGAAATTAGATGTTGTCTTAGTTACTGACTGATTACATCAGTGCGACTTATTATTCTCATGTTTTCCAGGAAAATGCAAGAATGTGAAATAAATTGTCATTCGATGTATTCATTGTCCCCAGGGAAGCAAAGTGGACATAGTAATTTCGGAGCATTTAGAAATATCTTGGGTTTTGAATACTGAAGCAGATTGATAATTGAAAAACTTGTAATACATTGAAGCAATGTGTCACGTAGAAACATAGAAAATAATTGTTGGAGTAGGCCATTTGGCCCTTCGAGCCTGCACCACCGTTCAATGTGATCATGGCTGATCTTGCATATCAGTATCCCATTCCCACTTTCTCTCCATACCCCTTGATCCCTTCAGCTGCAAGGGCCCTGTCCAGCTCCCTCTGGAATATATTTAATGAACTGTTCCCAAAAGCCTCCTGTGGAAGAGAATTCCACAGGTTCACAACTCTTCTGAGTGAAGAAATTCTTCCTCATCTCAGTCCTGAATGGCTTACCCCTTATTCTTAGACTGTGTGACCCCTACTTCTGGACTTCCTCAACATCTGGAGCATTCTTCCCACATCTAGCCTATCCAATCCCATCAGGATTTTATACGTTTCTATGAGATTGCCCCTCATTCTTCTTTATTCTTCCTCATTCTTCAATTCCAGCAAGTACAAGCCCAGTCGATTCAGTCTTTTCTCATATGTCAGTCCTGTCATCCTAGGAATCAGCCTGGTGAACCTTCGCTGGACTCCCTCAATAGTAAGAATATCCTTTTCAGACTAGGAGACCAAAACTGCACACAGTACTCAAGATATGGCCTCACCATGGCCCTGTATAACTGCAGCAAGACATCTTTACTCTGCTACTTAAATATTCATGCTATGAAGGCCAGCATTTCATTAGCTTTCCTCACTGCCTGCTGCACCTGCATTCCAACCTTCAGCGACTGTTCCACCATGGCACACAAGTCTCGTTGCACTTTACCTTTTCCTAAGCTACCACCATTCAGATAATAATCTGCCTTCCTGTTTTGTGACCAAAGTGGATAACCTCACATTTATCCACATTATATTGCATTTGCCAAGCATTTGCCCACTCAGCCAGTCTGTCCAAGTCACTCTGCAGCCTCTTAGCATCCTCCTCACAGCACACACTGCCACCCAGCTTAGTGTCATCTGCACATTTGGAGATATTGCATTTAAGTCCTTCATCCAAATCGTTAATATACATTGTGCTGAACCCTGCAGCACCCCACTTATCACTGCCTGCCACTCTGAAAAGAGCCCATTTATTCCAACTGTTTGCCAATGAGTTCTCTATCCATGTCAATACATTACCGCTGATACCACGAGCTTTAGTTTTCCTTACCAATCTCCTGTGTAGAATCTTGTCAAAAAGCGTTTTGAAAGTCCAGATACACAATATCTACTGATCCACCCTTGTCCACTCTACTGGTCACATCCCCAAAAAAAATTCCAGAAAACCTGATTGATAGATTGATTTATTGTCACGGGTACCAAACTAGATTGAAAAGATTTGTTTACGAGTGGTACAGGCAGATCACAGCAAGCAAAGGATGTACAGATCAAAAAGAATTAGAGGCATACAGGTTACATTGCAGTTTACATTATTTGATGTTAGAATCCATTCAACCGTCTGATAACGGCTGGAAAGAAGCTATTTCTGAACCTGCTTTGCGTGTTTTAGTTCAGTGTTGCCAGTACTCGGGCCTGGATGACCATAGTATCTTCAAACATGTAATTAAATTTAAAAGAACATTATTAATAATTTTTACAGATTCAGAATTTAAGTTTAAATGTGTAGAACAGTTATAAGAAATGTTAGAGTTTGATCTACTGTAGGAGCTTGCAAGGAGTCGTCCAGTGTCAAGCATGATTTCCCTTTTGCGAATCCATGTTGACTAGGACTGATTCAGTCACTGCTTTGCAAATGCTCAATTATTACATCCTTAATAATTCAATCAAGTGTTTTCCCTACCACCGATGTCAGGCTAACTGACCTACAATTCTCCATTTTCTCTCTCCCTCCTTTTTTAAAAGAGTGGAGTTACATTAGCTACCCTCCAGTCCATTGGAACCATTCCAGACTCTACAGAATGCTGGAAAATGATCACCAATACATCTGCTATTTTTGGGCCCACTTCTTTAAGTACTCTGGGATGCAGAGAATCAGGGCCCAGAGACTTATTGGGTTTTAAATCCATCAATTTCCCCAATTCCATTTCCTAACTAATAAGGATTTCTTTCAGTTCCTCCCTCATGCATGATTCTCTGTCCCCTAACATTTCCTGGAGGTTATTTGTGTCCTCCTTAGTGAAGACAGATCCAAAGTATTTATTCAATTGGCCTGCCATTTCTTTGTTGTCCATTATGAATTCACCTGATTCTAACTGCAAGGAACTTATATTTGTTTTCACCAGTCTTCTTCTCTTCACATACCTATAGAAGCTTTTGTAGTCAGTTTTTAAGTCTTCCACAAATTTACTTTCATATTCTATTTTCCCCTTCTGAATTAAACCCTTTATCCTCCTCTGCGGAATCTTAAATTTTGCCCAGTCCTTGGGTTTGCTGTTTTTTCTGGACAATTTGTATGCCTCCACTTTGGCTTTAACATTATCCCTGATTTCCCTTGTTAGCCATGATTCAGCCACCTTCCCTGTTTTACTCATACGCCACATAGGGAAGTACAATTATTGATGTTCATCCATGTGTTCTTTAAATGTCTGCCATTTCGTATCCACCTGTCAACCCCTTAAGTGTCGTTGTTTGGCTTATCCTAGCCAATGCATGTTTCATAATATCAAAATTAGCTTTCTTTAAGTTCAGGACTCTAGTTTCAGATTTAATTGTGTCACTCTCCATCTTAATGAAGAATCATACCATATTATGGTCACTCTTCTCCAAAGAATCTTTCACCACAATGTTGCTAATTCATCCTCACTAATTACACAATATCCAGTCTAGGATGGCTTGCTCTCTAGTTGGTTCCTCAACATATTGGTTGAGGAAACCATCCATCATACATTCCAGAAAAATCTTCCTCCACCACGGTACTACCTGTTTGGTTAGTCTAATCAGTATGTAGTTTGAAGTCACCCATAATAACTGATGCACCCTTACTGCATGCATGTCTCATTTCCTGTTTGATACAATCCCCAACTTCACAACTACTGTTTGGTGGTCTGTTCACAACTCCCACTAATGTCTTTTTCCATTCGGTGTTCCGCAGCTCCAGCCATACAGATTCCACATCTTCCCGGCTAATGTCCTCCCTTACTATTGTGTTAATCTACTCCTTAACCAGCAAAGCTACCCACCTCCTTTTCTTTTCCATCTATCTTTCCTGAAAATTGAATAACCCTGGACGTTGAGTTTCTATCCTTTGTCACCCTGGAGCCAGGTCTCTGTGATCCCAATTATATCACATCCATCGAAAACTGTTTATGCAGTTAATTCATCCACTTTGTTACAAATGCTCCTCGCACTGAGACACAGAGCCTTCAGGCTCATTTTTTTTTGACATTTACTGCCCTTTTAGAATCATGGTATAATGTGGCCCTTTTTGATCTTAGTCTTTGGTTTCTCTGCCTTCGGCTTTGACTTTTTTCCCTTACTGTCTTTTGTTTCTGTCCCCACTTACTTACCTCTGACTTCCTGCATTGGTTCCCATCCCCCTGGTATATAAGTTTAAACCCTCCCTAACAGTATGAGCAAACACTCCCCCAGGACATTGATGCCAGCATTGGTGATTATTTTTCAGCATTCCGTAGACTCTGGAATGGTTCCAATGGACTGGAGGGTAGCTAATATAACCCCATTGGTTCCAGTCTTACCCGGGTGCAGACCATTCAATTTGTACTGGTCCCACCTCCCCCAGAACTGGTTCCAATGTCCCTGGAATTTGAATCCCTCCCTCTTGCACCATCCTGCAAGCCATGTATTCATCTCAGCTATCCTGCCATTCCTATTCTGACTAGCACTGGTAGCAATCCCAAGATGACTACCTTTGAGGTTTTACTTTTAAATTTAACTCCTAACTTCATGAATCCAGCTTGTAGGACCTCATCCCATTTTTTACCTATATCCTTGGTGTCTGTATGCACCATTACAGCAGGCTGTTCACCTCCTCCCGCTCCAGAATGTCCTGCAGCTGCTCTGAGACATCCTCGACCCTTGCGACAGGGAGGCAACATACCATTCTGCACTCTTGATGCAGCTGCAGAAACACCTATCTATTTCCCTTACAATTGAATCACCTATCACTGTAGCTCCACCACTCTTTTTCCTGCCCTCCTTTACACACAGCCAGCAGTGCTGCCAAGAACCTGTCTGGGGCCAACTTCCCCCAACTGTATCCAAAACGGTATTCCTGTTTTGCAGAGAGATGACCGCAGGGGACTCCTGCACTACCTTCCTACTCTTCCTCTGTCTTTTGCTCATCCATTCCCTATCTTCCTCAGTAATTTTTATCTGCGGTGAGACCAACTTACTGAACATGCTATCATGATTTCCTCAGCCCCACGGATGCTCCAAGGTGAATCCAGCCGCAACCCCAGAGCATGTGAAGGAGTCAGGGACTTCAATAAGGGTCCCTGAATTCCCACATCGCACAGGAGGAGCACCACGCAGGTCTGGGATCTCCTGCCATGACTTAACCTTTAAGTTAACCATGTTAACAAAGTGAAGAGAAAATAAGAGAGAGAAAAAAACTACTCTCCAGTCACCAGCCACACACTTCCCTGCTGCCTGTGATTTCACAGTTTAACTTCTTTCTACTTCACCTCCACTGTCAGAAGGATGCAGGGTCTTTGTAATATCTAAGACACAGCAAAGATGTGCTTGGGAAGAGAAGCCTATTAACTCTTATCTCTTTAATGCATCTCTCCTGACCATTAGTTAGACATTAACTAACGTCAAATGGAAAATCAAAACGTATATGAGTTTTCTTACATTTCTCATATTTTCATACTGTCTTGTTGCAACAGTGTTACAAATAAAACAGGTAGTAGTTTTCTTGAATACATTTCAAAAGTTGCAGTTCACACCCTGCCGTATGTACAGAGGAAACTTAAGGGATCCAGTTGAAGGCACAGACAAAATGATAGGTGTCAGAGAAGTATTTGTATTTGTTGATAGATGGACATATGTCAGAGGGTTTGAAAGGGAGATTGTGAGTGTGGAGAGAAGGTGGAAAGATTTAGTCATTGAATTGAATGGCAAAGCTACACACATAGTAGATTTTATGGTCCTGATTTAGAAATCTACAGGGACTAGTAGGAGAGAAGCAATGGCAGCTGGAGTATAGATCTGCTAGCCTCACTTCCCTACTTCCATTTCCAAATGTATTAAGCAGCATGAAAAAGGGGTAATCTCAAAAACTATGTGCGCTGCTGTTTGGAAGTTGCTGACACCATTCAGGTGGTGGGTATTTCAGAATTTCTGCCATCGTCAGCAAGATAACCACATTTTGTTAACCTTTCTAGATCGCATTTGGTGATGGAGACTCAAGTCTTCGTTTGGAAGCGGTGAGAGTTTAAAGCCTGAGTCAAAATAGAGATTACTGTTTATGGTTCATCAGGAAATTCTGTAGTCTGCTGTACGTTTATGTTTTGTAAAGTGATTTATGATAATGCTATGGCTGGAAAATGTAATTAAATGTTGAATAATGTGATTGCCTGGATATTATGTCCATTCAACTATCAAACTGACGACTGAAAAAAACAGCACTTCAAGAGTGGAAAGGTCGTCAGATGCATGAAAGTATATAATTCAGTGGATTCTTTTTTCTATTCATTTGTGAGATGTGGACATCGCTGGCTGACCAGCATTTCTTGCCCATCCCTAGTTGCCCTTGAGAAGGTGGTGGTGAGCTGCCTTCTTGAACCACTGCAGTCCTCCTGTTGTGGGTTGATCCACAATGCTATTAGGGAGGGAATTCCAGGATTTTGACCCAGATAAAGTGCTACTCAAAGGTGTTCATCATTCTTTAAAGAGCAAATTGGCCATCTGTTTGGCTAGTTTAAAAGGCAGTAACTGATTCTACACAGCAGAAGTCATTTACAAGCTGCTGAAAGCAATGGCAGTCTGATGCCTAGACTGCATTGCAAAGCACTAATGGATTTTCAAATGTGCAATTTGCTTATGCAGCATTCCAAGCATATGTAAATATGTTTACATTGACAGATTTATGAGCTTCTAAGCAAATAATTGTTTTCCAAATGCCCCATCAAGTTTAATTTATTCATTGCAACTGATATATGAGATTTTCAAATTCTTCCAAATGTTATTAATAAGATTATGAGCTCTGTATATAACGTAAACCTTGGAAGACTGAATAAGCAGGTTGTGGAGGGTGGAGGAGGGTGAAGGGGGTAAGAAAGGGAAGAGGGAGTGATGTGGGGAAGAGCTTTAAGGGATGAAGAGATTAAAAAGGGTTGATTTGGGTGAAGGTGATAAGGAGGTGAAGGGAGTACAGAACAAAGAGAGGGTGAGGGAGTTTGAAGAAAATGAGGGAGGTAGTGGTGAGGATAAGGGGATTTAACAATGATCTGGGTCATTGCCTTAAACAACTGAGACTCATAAATTTACCACCCTGACATTGGTCTGCTTCTATCACCATCTCTGTTTCCTGTCTGCTTCCACTTCCTGTGAATGAGTAGTCTGATAGCGGGCAATGCTGGGACAAAGACGTATTGTGGTATCAGGAAAATTCCTAAGTCTCAAATATGATAAAAATGAGAAAAGCGATTTGGAAGACTGCAAGTGCGATGGATCGGTACATCAGTTTACACGGATAAGACTTCAGAGGGCTTTGTGTATGAGGTTGAGCATTCTGAAATCAATGCAATGGGGAGAGAGAGCAAGTCTTGAGCAGATGTATGATTGATGAGCAGAACTGATCACTACATTCATTTATCCTTTTACTTTGAAGTAAAAAGCCAGAATACCATCTCACATTCTGCTTTGAGTTCCTTTGTTTATCTGGTCGGAGACATGCAGGATAAATTTACTCACATGAGGCCAAGGTAGTGTTATCACCCTTGTCAGGTACTATATATACTGGGCAATCAGCACATGTCATTGCTAGGCTGAAATGCATGTGTTCATCCAGATCTCTTAGGGAATGTAGATACAATACTTTAGAATGAAGACTGGAGAGAATTTTAACACACATTCCCAAAATTAATCATAGGTTTAAACAAGTTGAATTCGGAGTATCACATTACTCTGCAAGAAGATACTAAGTCCATCTGCTTACCATCCAAGAAAATTCCTCCTCCTTTGATGTAAAAAATAAACTCTCAGTTAAACACCATGGTTGGCAGAGGAATCAGATCGCCAGTGATAAAACTGATACAGTGGTGATCATGGCTAGTAGCTGTTACCAAGACAAATAGATAACCACAATTACATGTGGAATCCATTCAGTTAAACAAAAAAGTAAGGAGGGAAATCCGTCTTCTTTCATCTGTTGACAATTGCTTAGTAAAATTGCCAACAAGCAAATTTTTCATAAAACTGGATGATTGCAATGCATGCACAATTATCCTTACCTCTGGAGTCAAGATTGCTGCCTACACTCCTGATACCATTTGAACAGTATCGCTACAGCTGTCTACCATCTTGAATCTCTTCTGCACAAGAAGTTTATGAAAAGGCGATGTCTAGAATCCCAAAAAAGAAAGAAGGAAGCAATTGCTATTTGTATGGCATCCTAGTGCATGGTAAAACAAAGAAGGAACACGGCCTGAAGGTCAGGGACATACTGCAGAACACAGCCCTTACACTACATGAAAAGTGCCAATTCTCCACAGTGATATTTACATTTTTAAGACACATCATCCAAAAACATGGCATTACTGCAGGGCTAAGAAGGACAAGAGCCATCAGTGAATTTCCAGCACCAAAGTGTGCAAATGATTCACAGCGTTTCCTAGACATGGTGAATCAAATGGGAATGTTTATCCTCAATTTACGCAGTCTTAAATAATCCATAAGTGATCTTTTCAGAAAAGGTCAGCAATGGTATTGGAGTCAACAGACAGAAAGGATTAAAGAGAAGTTACCTTTAACTGACATTATAGCATATTACAATCGAGGCTTATTTACTATAATAACTGCACCTTCACTGATCATGGGACTGGGAGCAGCCCTTATTCAAGTGAAAACTGATAGAACTTGAAACTTCAACTATTTAATCTCAGCATATTACCCATCTTTACCACATTTATGTTCAGTGTTACAAATAAGTTATATACATATTGTAGGTTTTTCTACTGTTCAAATGTATATTGTTTGCTCATAACCATGAAATCTTGTGGCTTCATTCTCCAGGTAAATCTGATGGATCTCATCTCTTGCCCAACTTTATAAGAGGTGAGACTGCTCTTGTGAACCAGTGGTAACTTTCCAATCTTTGGGCCAGGAGTTCCAGGTTCAAGTCCCACCTTTTCTAGAGGTGTATAATAACATCTCTGAATAGGTTGAATAGAAAGTATCCATAAGTGAAGGTTAATGGTCACTAACCAGATTGTAACATGATTTGATGATCATGTCCAGGATCGTTATTAAAAACTGCTGGTCTGCCACTGGATCAGAGCAATTTCCATTGGCTCATTAAGAAATATGCAAAGAATGCAATCAGTGCTCCACCAGATCATGAAAATTTTTTGAATTAAATACTTGTAGTGAAAATAGATACCTCGACTCTTCCTATTCAGAAAGGCATCCATCATGCATTCACTCCTTAACCTACTAGCAATGACTTTTTTAAAATAAGTAAAATGCCAATGGTAGAAAAGATGAGTGATTCCTGAGGCAATGGGTGGAAGTAAAGAATAATTCGAACAATAATCGCAGTACTTGCCACAGACAGTAAATCCATACCAGTTAACCTGACAAAAAAAATCTAAATCAGGAACCCCAGTACAGCTGCATTAATTTTATGTTCCAACTGTCTATTTTGAGTAGGTTAGGGGGCATGTTTGCTGATAGATTTATTTAATGAGCACTGCCTGTTGCACTTGGGAGATCCTGGATGACTGGAGATCCTATTGAATATACAGCTGCCAGAAAGTAGTATGGGCAAAACAGGGCAACAACAAAGTACCCAGTTTGGAGAAATTGTCAGGAACATGATGGGTACGCAGATGAAGGGTGGATGAGATGATGAAATTGGTTGACTGTGGCAAAATAGTGGGGCAAGTCTTCAACATAATGTATTACTCGCAAGCTAATCTTTGTGCTGGAAATAGTACAGAATATCTGACAGGTGAATTAAAAGAAGACACCAGGATTGATTCTACAGTTGAATCAAATGGTAAGAATGTATCCTTCCAAATGTCCACACAGCTTAACGCCAGAAAGGAGTTTATAATGTTGCTAAGAAACTTGAAATCTAATCCAGGACTCTGTTGTGGAACAAGCTTATTAGTTAGAAAATTATTTTCTTCAATGTTAGAAGCTGAAATTAACAGGCAGATTTCAAGGAACTGGCATTTATTTCCCAAATAGTTTTAAGTTCATCAGATGTAGACATGCCTTTACTGTTCAGATCAAAACAGTTCTCAATCAGAGATTCATTCTGAACGGCTATAAACAAATTACAAGGACAGACTCTTGACAAAATTTGTATTTATATTCCCAGGTCTGTTTTTACACAGGGACAGTATAGTGTACCTTTTATCCAGAGTGCAAAGTTCTAAATCTGTCAAAGTCTTTAGTAAAGAATGAGAAATCCTGTGTTTAAAGAAGTACTGTTGCAATAATGGACTGTAAATGTTTTGCAGGTCTCTGCTAGGGTTCAGCTTTGTATCATTATAATTAGCTGTTTGAGATTTCTTTTCGACTAACTAATGTGAATTTGTACTGAAATGACTGATCATGCTGGAGACCAGGGGAGACCATGCTGGGAATTTTTTTCTGCGTGAGAGATAGCTAATCTTTAACTTTTAAAAACACTGTGTCTGATTTGATTATTCTTGAGACTGATGGGTTCAGCAAGCCTTTGTTGTAAAGAGTAAGAGAGAGATTTACCATGAAAAGTTCTGGCATACTACAATATTAATCACGTAAATATACTTTCCATTCTATTTTTCCCTCACCTATGAACATAGTGCTCAAGGGCAAAATTTATATATCTTGAAACATTTAGAAAAAAACCCTCTGAGGTACCAGGAACCTGTTTAAGTAACTTATGAATCCAATAACAAGTACTTATTTGTGAAGAATCACATCTCATTATGTGTGTGAAGACATAAAATATTTTGCTTTAGTTCATTGAATATACCTAAGTGAACATATGTAAGCTACAGACATTAAAACAATTTTCATTCTGTACTGCCGTTAATGTAGCAAAACACCCCCAGTTTTAGATTGTAAGAATTTCTTAAAGCTATAGAGAGAGGTTTGGTTGTTTTGGGAGGGAATTTTGCACAGACCTTAAGGATCTGCCAATGGTGGAATTGGAAAGCTACAAGACTTCCGTCAAAATAATGAGCAATGTTAAATAACACAAATTGTTCTGCTGCTCAAATTTAAGTTAAAGTGCCCATCAGCAGGAATTCACAAATATACTAAAAGATCTGGGAGTACACTTTCTGCCAAATCTCTCAGGGTGAATTCTCTTTTTTGGGAGTAAATATTGTGACTTTTTTTATTTATTCACAATGTCCACAATCCACAAAATGAATAAATAAAATAAAACTCATGGGACCTGGGCATCACTGCTGGCCAGCATTTATTGTCAGTCCCTAGCTGCCCTTGAGAAGCTGGTAGTGAATTGCCTTTCTGAACTGCTGCAGTTCACATAGTGTAGGTTGACCCACGATGCCCTTAGGGAAAGAATTCCAGGCATTTGAACTAGCGACAGTGAAAGAACAGCGGTGTATTTCCTAGTCAGGATGGTGAGTGGCTTGGAGGGGAATTCACAGGTGGTTGTGTTCTCATGTATCTGCTGCCCTTGTTCTTCCAAATGGAAGTGGTCATGAAGTTGGAAGGAGCTGTCTAGGATCTTTAGTGAATTTCTGCAGTACATCTTGTGGATATTACACACTGCTGCTCCTGAACCTCAGTTTTGGAGAAATTGGATGTAGCGTTAATCAAGCAGTCTGCTTTGTCCTGGATGGTGTCAAGCTTGAGTGTTCTTGAAGCTGCACCCATCAAGGCAAATGGGGAGTGTTCAATCACACTCCTGACTTGTGCCTTGAAGATGGTGACCAGGCTTTGGGGAGTCAGGAGGTGTGTTACTCACTGTACTCATAGCTTCTGACTTGCTCTTGCATCTACTGTGTTGATGTGTCGAGTCCAGATGAGTTTCTGGTCAATGGTAATTCCCAGGATATTGATTGTGGGGAATTCAGTGATAGGAACACCATTGAATGTCAAGGGGCGGTGGTTAAATCATCTCCTATTTGAGATGGCCATTGCCTGTCATTTGTGTGACACGAATGTTCCTTTGTTAATTGTGTTTTCGGGCGTACCTTCACTCAATTTACTTTTAGTGGATGAAATGTAGTCATCATGCAATTAAAATGTGTACGATTAAATTCCTCTTGACAGCATTGGATATGAATTACAACTATCTTTCAAATATTGTACATCTGCAAAAAAGCCACTTTGAATTGTGCGTAAAATTTGTACTGATATCAATATGCTATGAAATATTTAAAAATAGTGCTTGAATATCTCTCTGATTATCTGAGAAAAGAACAAGCAGAATAGCAATGTTTCAGCAAAAAGGATGAGGACCTATCTTTTCCATTTAGCTCTGCAAGTTGCAGGTATACATAGTTATCAAATGAACAATTTTGTACAATATAATTTTGAAGGCAGGATATGCTAAAACATGACTAGTAACAGTGTACTTTCAATAATAATTCTTTAATCCTCCCAATCACTAATAGATCACATAAGCTGCATAAATCTGAATGCAATGCTGAGAACTCAGCAATATTTAGAACAAATGGATTCAGTATAAATTTAGATTATTTCCATTTTCCACAAGGTCATGTGAAGCTTGTCAATATTTCACTCTATGCTCACAGTCTCTAGTCTGTTCTTCAGGAGTCACTACCATATTCCAATAAAAACCTTTCGATCTACCTTGGTCTATATTAGGCAATATTGGATAGATAATTTGTATAAATAAGTAATGATTCTTCCATGCAACAATGAGAATCAATAAATCATTTGCTCATGGCCATTTCAAAATCAATCACTCAGTAGCTGTTGCTTATGCCTCTCTCACTCGGATTTAGCATTAATGAAGAAATGAATAATTCACCCCACTCTTCCAGTTGCTTGTGATAACGAATTGGATACTTTCATAAATATCTGGCTTCTACTGTTTGGCACAAAAAAATTAAATTGCTGACAACATCTGTAGAGAGAAAACATGGTGAATGTTTTGAAACCAGTGATCCTTCTTCAAAACCTCTATTCTGTGGCGTTCCATTCAAAATTACTAGCTTTTGTTTTGTTCATGGGGTGTGGCTGTCACTGGCTAGGATATTATTTATTACCCATTCCTAATTGCCTTCTTGAACTTCTGTTGTCCTTGGGTTGTAGGGATACCCACAGTGCTGCAAGGAAAGGACTACAAGGATCTTGATCCAGCAACACTGAACGAGAGGCAATATAGTTTCCAGTCAGAATGTTTTGTGACTTGGGGGTGAATTCATACTCGGGGTGGTGTTCCCATGACTCTACTGCCTATGTCCTTCTTGGTGATGAAGTCTTGGTTTTAAGAATGCTGTTGGAGGAGCCTTGGCGAATGACCATTGTACATCTTGTATATGGTACACTTGCTGTCACTAAGTGCTGATGGTGAAGGCAATGAATGTTGAAAGTAGTGGATGGTGTGCTAATCAAGCAGGCTGATTTGTCACAGATGGTGTTGAGCTTCCTGAGTGTTGTTGTAGCTGTGATCATCCAAACAAATAGAGAATATTATATCAAACTCCTGACTTATTACAAGTCGACGTTGGCCAGGTTTTGTGAAAATGGGAAGTGAGTTATTCACTGCTCTTGTAGCCATTGTATTAGTACCAGCCATTGTATCTGGCTAGTCCTGTTCAGTTTCTAATCATTGATAACCCCAGGATGTTGATAATGGGGGATTCAATGATGGTAATGCCATTGAATGTCAAGGGGTAAAGGTTAGTTTCTCTCTTGTTGGAAGTCGTCATACCATGGCACTTGTGTGGCATGAATATTACTTGCCACTTATCAGCCCAAGCTTGGTTGTAATCCAAATAGAATCATAGAATCGCTGTAATGTGGCAAGAGGCCATTCGAGTCTGCATAAACTCTCTGAACAGCATCCCATCCAGATCCAGCCCTCACCCTAGCCCTGTGACCTTGCATTTATCATTGTGAACCCATCAAACCTGCACATCCCTGAACACTACAGGACAATTTAACATGGTCAATCCACCTAAATTGGACAACTTAGGACTGTGGAAGGAAACCAGAGCACCTGGTGGAAACCCATGCAGATGTGGGGAAAACTTGCAAGTTCCACACAGATATTCACCCAAGGCTGGAATTGAACCCAGGTTCCTGGTGCTGTGAAGCAACAGTGCTAACCACTGAGCCACTGTGCTGCCCTCTTGATACATATGGACACAGACTGCCTCAGAACATGGGGCATTACAACTTGTACTGAACATTGTGCAATCGTTAGTGAAGATCCCAACTCCTGACCTTTTAATTCAGGGAATGTCATTGATGAAAAAGCTGAAGATGGTCTGACACTACTCTGAGGAACATCTGTACAGATGTCCTTGAGCTGAGATGATTGGCCTCTAACAATCACAACCATCTTCCTTGGTACCAGGTATGCCTCTGACCAACAAAGAGGGTCTCCTCAATTCCCATTAATTCCGGTTTTGCTAGGGGTCTTTGATGCCTCACTCTGTCAAATGCATCCTTGATGTTGGGGGCAGTCATTCTCATCTCACCTCACCTCACCTCACCTCACCTCTGGAAGTCAGCTCTTTCATCCAATTTTGAATGTTGTAACAAGGTCAGGAATCGAGTGGCCCTGGCAGGACCCAGACTGGGTGTCAGTGACAGGTTATCCTTTTCAAGTGCCACTTCATAGCGCTGTTGACAACCCTTCCATCACTTTGTTGATCATGGCAAGTAGATTGATAGGGCAGTTATTGGCCCAATTGGATTTGTCCTTATACTTGGTGATGGACATTGACGTTCATTAATGGCAGAGTACTAATTCATCAGCTGAGGAATTTGGGGGTGAGAAGGCCGTGATAGGTGATAATCAACAAGGGGTTTACTTTCCCATGTTTGACCTGATGTTATGAGACTTTGTAGGATCTGGAATATTGAGGAGTTCTAGGCCAACTCCTTCCCAACTTCATATCGCTGTGCTATCGCCCCAGGTGGGCCTACCTTGCCAGTGCAACAGGACATACCCAGGGATGGTGATGGTGTTGTCTGGGACACCATAATGCCGTAGATCAGGAGTCACACATAGGTCAGACCAGATAACAATCGATGGATTTCCTTCCCTAAAGGACTTTAGTGAACAGGATGTGTTTTTATGACAATTGATAGTGGTTACATTGTCACCATTAGACTACCTACCAATTTAAGATTTTATCAATTCCAAATTTCTCCATTACCACAGTGGGATTCAAACACATATCCCCAGAACATTAGCCTGGGTTTATGGATTACCAATGGCACTACCACTAAACCACTACTTCTTATTATTTTCTTTCACCATAAAACACTTGTCGCATCAGCCTGCTTTCCGTCAAATTATTTTTTTTCAGTTGTAGCAATCCTTCTAGTGACTAAATTGATTATACCCCACATCCAAAATTCATCAGGAAGATGGATAAGTTTTGTTGTGGGATGCAGTTAAAGTGAGCATTAGGGTATGTATATGATATAAGCATCTGACCTTCTACCCACACTCTTAGGAAACAACTTTCTCCCAAAGTCCTTATTGGATTGATTAGTACTTATCTTTTAACTGAAATCCCCACATTTTGTCTCTCCCACAAGTGAAATCATCCACCTGAATATTAACATGGAAACATCTAATGACTTGATTGAGGGTAGAGAGTTAAGGAAAGAAAATCTGATAGTGTTTCAGAGGCCAGCTCCAACCTACCATTGTCTGACTTAGACATAATGACCATACAGTTCCAAGGCAGGATGGTGAGTGACTTGGAGGATATATTCCCATGCTACTGCTGCTCTTGTTTATTTAGGTGTTAGAAGACATTGGTCAGAAAGGTGCTAGTGGAGAAGCTGAGTTTCTACAGTCCATTTAGTAGCTGATCCACGCTGCATCCACTGTGCACTAGCAGGATTGAATGTTTAAGGTGGTAGATGGAGTGTCAATCAAATAGGTTGCTTTGTCGTGGATAGTGTTGAGCTTCTTGATTGGCTTCAGAACAGCATTCCTTAAGAAAGTGGAGAGTATCCCATTATTACTCCTGACTTGTGCTTTGCAGATAATAGAAAGGTTTTGCAAGATGGAAAGTGAGTCATGTGTGAAATTCCCAGACTCTGATCTGCTCTCATAACAATAGGATTTATGTAGCAGGACTAGTTAAATTTCTGGTCAGTGGCAACAGTGTCATTGAATATGGAGTGGAGATGTTTTGGCTTCTATTGTTGAAGATAATTATTATCTGGCACTTGTGTACTGCAAACATTACCTACTATTTATCACGATAAGCCTGCAAGTCACCCAGGTCTTGCTACATATGGGTAGGTACAATTTCATTATCTTAGGAACTGCAAATAGAACTCAACACAGTGAAATCAATAGCTATCATCTCCACTTATGACCTTATCATGGATGGTAGATCATTGATGAAGGAGCTGTGGACATTTGGGTCGAGGACACCAACGACCCAATTTCTTTTAGGAACAAAAACAAAGTTGCTGGAAAAGCTCAGCAGGTCTGGCAGCATCTGTGAAGGAAAAAACAGAGTTAACGTTTCGGGTCCAATGACCCTTC
>NC_063353.1:12762396-12921481 GCF_021869965.1 Rhincodon typus | reverse complement strand
CAGACCTGCTGAGCTTTTCCAGCAACGTTGTTTTTGTTCCTGATTTACAGCATCCACAGTTCTTTCAGTTTTTTTTAACCCAATTTTTTTTTTTAGTTTTTAGAATCTTGGACCCAATCAAGGACCCAATTTCCTGAGGAACTCCTGCAGTGATGTCCTTGGCCTGAGGTCATTGGTCTCCAGCAAATATAAACATTGCTCTTTGACTCAAATCCAATAGTAAACCAGAAAGCCCTAACTACTAAGATGCATTATTTGGGATCAAGATTACAGGAGGAGGCAGAAGTGCTGACAAAGAGGTTGCCATTCTCAGTACTTGCATAATGACTGTGGTCACATTTGAATTCCTGTCACAAATGGGATGGACTCTGGGTCCAAAGAGGCTCTGATCTTCTTGATTACACGTGCAAATACGCACAAATAGAGAAAAATCAGTCCCTTTATATTTCAAAGATCTGATCGAACTATTAGCTCTAATGACTAGTGTAGTACCTGGTTATTTTGCTGCAGCATTTTGACCAATACCTCCCAACTCTAATTGCTTAATGAATATTTATGTGTGTTTTTCATTATCATTAGGAGTTTTTGTGCGGCTTTCAGTTAGTTGGTAACTCAAGAAAATTACGGATTGTCAGAATGTAATCTGTTGTATAAGATTTGTATGGGTATGGTCTTAGGAGTTGGAAGTTGCACACCTGGGAATGGAAACCCTCTTCTGAATGCAATTCATCACATCAGGTTTCCTATTACCTTAATGGTCGGCCGGTGAATAATGTCTCCTTAAGTCTTCAAAGAATAACATGATGCAGCCCGTTAATTTGTGGTGTGATAATATAGATAATGGCACTTTAGACAATAAAAACGTTCTTGCTAATGAATGGACATCATTTTAATTCTTTAAATGCATCAGATTTACCAACTTGGATAACGCAGTATTTCATACGTAAAATGCAAGACATGCACTGAAAGAAAACAATTTATGACACATAATTATATTCCATAGTAGCTTTATTTTACTAGGCTGCTGTTTTTTTTTGCCGAGCTTTTAGGCACTGTATGATTCACTGAACTCCATCATGAATTATAGCTGTATTTACTGTAATCTATTTGTAAAATTTCCAGGAAACTCATCTCTGTTCTCCCACGATTGTAGTATTTGATTTCAATCGAAGTTTATGATGGAGTAGGTACCTCAGGAATTCTGTTAATGATGAATAATTCTGATGATGAATAATTTCCAACCAATTTTTCCATTTAACTGACAGGTTGCTATGTGCAATCAGACCTAGACATTTACAAACAAAGCAAAGGATAGAGGTTTCTGAGGAAAACTGGTGTGATTTTGTCAAGGGGTAAGTGAAATATCCTATATAAGATGCATTCATGCTGCAAGTTTAACATAGTTGCAGTGGAATTTTAGATTTGTGCCAACGCTTCCCTGAAATTCTTGGGGCCACACTAGGTCTGAAGTGAGAGATCAAGCAGTTTTGCCATGATGCTGCCTCAGTTGTTGAGGACCTTACATTCTCACAAGGGGCTCACGGGAAGATCAGCAGCTAGAAAATAATAATGGAGCAGCAGTGTGAGAAACCACCATTGCTCCCCAGGAGCACAATGCACTGTTGGTCACATTCTTTGGGATCCCTGTATTGCAAATGAAACATGAACATGGATGCAATTCCTGCATTGTTGGAAGTCCTGGGATCGACGCATCCTGATGTCACCCAGTTCAATGGGCTGACATGGTGCCAAGATTTCCAATCTGGACAATGTATGTTCAGGCAGCTATTTACTGTGCAAACAAGCATCAAGCTTAGCATTATTTAAAGGACCTTCTGCCATCAACTTGCAGGTGAGGTTTCTTTTGAGATGTTTTCTATTGCAAAGTATCTGGAAGCAATCCGGAATGTTTTTGGAAGTGTTCTAGTTGCCACGGATTTGTCAGAGAATGTGCCCAGAAGGGGCATGTGGTTTTAGGGCAGGAATTGGCAGGGTTTGGAACGGAAAGCAGGTGACATGTTCACCCAGGAATTGCAACTGGTATACAGACAGCAGTGGTATGAGTCAGCAAGATGGCAGAGAGATGGAGCAGATGTTCTGAAGAGGGCAAGCTCTGCATGATACCCACCCCTGCCAAGTTGGAAACAGACTCTACCGTGCTTATTAACAGTGACAGGGCGCTGCCTGGCAGACTAATCGATGCATTTATTATTGGTATGCAAGCCTATCAGTGCTCTCTTGTATGCTGGCCCAAAGATACATCGAGATCTTCATCTGTGTACTCACTAGCCATACTCCCGTGTGATCTCACCCTCCAGTAAGTTGGCAAAAGAACTATTCTCTTCCCTGTTATGAAGGGGAGGTCAACCCCACCCCCCACCACCACCACCAATACCTAAAACTGAAACTCATAGAGAGGCTCGCCCCACCCTATAATCTGTTAAAAGGAGTGTAAAAAGTGGTATAACTTGCCTCTCACCCTCCATATGTTATAAAGGAAAAGTTAACTGATATGAACTCCTGACAGTCACTCTGTAATCAACAAGTAAAAATTTATTTATCTAACACTAACAGGGAACAAATTAATCGAACTACTAATAAACCAAACAATTCCCCCTCAACTTCTAACTATTCCCAAATAAAACAAAATTCTAATAGTATGCTTTTCCAATAAATACAATTCTCACTTATATAAAACAAAATAATAAAAAAAAGCTTAATCTCTCCAAATTACAGCCAGGATATGTCTTCCGGAATGTTCTGCACCCTCTCCACTGATCCTCAGTCCAGGACACCTTTCTCTGTCAAATTCCTGTGTCAGGAACGTTTCTCTTTGTTGAATTCTTGTGTCAGGAATATTAGCTAAGAGTGCCGCTATACCTTTAGTTAGATGATGGTTACTCTGAGAGCATAGAGAATTCTGTGAGACTCAGTGATTTTCTCTTTAGAGCTGATGGGTTGTTAACTCTATTGGATGGCAGTTGCTCTCACACTGATTTTCAAATGCCCTCTTCTTTTATACCCTTGATGACCAATTCATTTCTTACAATAGGATTTGTCCTAGGTTGTCAAAACCATCAGGTTTAAATTTAGAAATAGTAGGAACTGCAGATGCTGGAGAATCTGAGATAACAAGGTGTAGAGCTGGATGAACACAGCAGGCCAAGCAGCATCAGAGGAGCAGGAAGGCTGACGTTTCGGGCCTAGACCCTTCTTCAGAAAAATTTAATTGGTTTTTAGCATCTAAGTGCCTAGTTTTAATTAATTGGCTAATTTTCAAACTGGTTTCCCTTATAACGAAACAAATTACTGTCCGGTTTGCTAACCACACAGTCCTCTGATACAGTGTTTCAATTTCAGGAGCTCTTAGCGCACCTGCACATTTTTTTGTAATCTCCAAGCTAGTCAAAACACATCCTTTTTTAAAGGAACCACACATTCTTCCCCCCTATCATTTTACAAACATCGAATTCTAACATCCTGCCTTCCAATCCACAAATAGTCTACCCAATGTCACAACATCCCTTTGGTCTCTTCATAAATGCTTTGCTTTTGCTCCTTGGGTTCCTGTGGATTGTTGGGCAGTGGCTACTGTGTGTCTGAAAACAGGAACTCAGAAAGGTAAGCTTGGTGAAGGAAGGGAGTTGAGGTGATAGGCAAGAGTTACACATTCAAACCATCAGCAGCTTGCTCATCATTGACTAGGGATGAGGGTATGCTGGAAATTGAAGATGGACGGAAGACAGAAATAAGGTTCCATTCACAATGTTCTCAATGAACCAAGGCTGTGGGGCCCATTTTTTTTTTATTCATTCATGGAATCAGGGCGTCACTAGCTAGGCCAGCATTTCTTACCCATCCCAGAGGGTAGTTAAGAGTCAACCACATTGCTGTGGGTCTGGAGTCTCATGTCGACCAGACCAGGTAAAGATGGCATTTTCCTTCCCAAAAAGACATCAGTGAACCTGTTGGGTTTTTCCAACAATGGACAATGCATGACTGATTCACGGTCATCATTATACTCTTAATTCCAGATTTATTTTATTGAATTCAAATTCCACGATCTGCAGTTAAGTACATGAATGAGAGAATCATCAATCCCTAAGGTTGTCCTTATTTCTTGCTTGTTCTGCTCTGTACCCATTTATTGTGTGCCATCTGTCCTGCAAGAGTGAATGCTGTGTTCACATGATACTGTGTTTGCTGATATGCCTGCCCACAGCTGAATAGTTAGAGGAATATGGAACCAGTGAGAGTTGGACATATGACAAGACAGTATTTATTGGAGTCAAAGAATGTTTGACTAAATCCTGAATGTCAGGGGGCTTTGTTGGGTGAGATATGATGGGACAATGCATTGATCAGTGTGAGATGTTGATGTTATGGGGGGGGGGGGGGGTGACTATCTGGTGATGAATATATAGATGGTAACATCAACATGAGGTAATTCGATTTCTGGCGGCACTGCTGCTAAATTCTCAGGTTCAGACTCTGGGAGGCTGAATTACAGGACAGTTTGAGCCCATCTACTTACAAGAGTAGCCCGGGAGGGTCTCCTGGCACAATAAGCCCATAACACCATGAGTCTTGGTAGCAGAATTAGGCCATTTGATCCGCCATTCAATGAGATCATGGCCAATCTGATAAGCCTCAACTCCACTTTCTTGCCTTTTCCCCATAAATCTTGATTTCCTTACCAATTAAAAAAATCTGTCCACCACAATCTCAATTATTCTGAACAACTCAGCCTTTACACTTCTCTGCAGTGAGGAATTCCACAGATTCGCTACACTTAGATAAGAAATTCCTCCTTTCTCTGTCTTAAATGGATGATTCCTTACCCTGCGATTATGCCCTCTAGTCCTAAACTCTCCCAGAAGGATAAATAATCACTCTACAACTACTTTTTCAGGCCACCTAAGAATCTTGTGTGTTTCAATAACGTTGCCTCTCAATCTTCTAAATTCTGATGAATATAGGCCCAATCACTCCTCAGAGGAAAATCTCTCCAAACCTGGAATCTGCTCTGTACTACCACCAATGGCAATATATCTTCCCTTAGATAATAGAGACCAAAAGTGTTCATCGTATTCCAGGCAGAGTGTGACAACTGAACTTCAAAGTTGTGGATGTAAATCCGATGTGAAAGCTTGAACTGACACCAATTCGGTGGAGTGCAGTTCCCGCTTCCATTCAAAGTCTTGCTCAGTGAGGGTCACCTGGGCTCAGGATCACTTTATGTTAGACTGCATTGTTTGTATTTGGCTTAATAAATCCTTTTGTGTCATAACGTTCTTTCGAACTCTCATATTTGCAAATGTCAAGGATTTGCCTGGAGTTCCTGTTTTGCTGACATAACTTTGAGCAAATTGAAGTGGGAATCCTATTTAACTGTGTAACTGGAGTTTCTACCTCATATGCACCACAGCAGTAGAGTACATGGTCTACAATGGTTCAGGAAGGCAGCTTACCACCCTCTATTCATGGGCAATTGGGATGGGGATGAACGCTAGCCAGCGATGAGTGATGAGCATTAAATAAATGAATAACAAAAAAAAAGGACCAATCCTAAGGAAACCAAAGGCTTATCAATTCCCATTTTGCTTTCATTGACATGCATCCATTATTCCTTCAACGAAGGTTGGAAATGAATCCATGTGTTTGAGAATGTCTGTGTAAAGGAAACCACAGCTCAGTTTTTTTTTTGGGAGTGGTCAGAGTTGTAAAACTCATTGTCAGTTTCATTTGTGGTTTCATGTTATTTTCATGCTGTGTTGTAATAACTTGGCCAGGGATAATTGGCCTTGGTATTGCACAAGGGGAGTCAAGACAATATGTAGTCCAGTTCAGAAGTGGCTTGTTCAATGAATATGGTGATAGGGACAGAATTCAATCTACAATTCAGCGTCTTGCATCTTGTGCTTATTCTTGTATCTTCAATATAAATTCCTGTGTGCACATTTAAAATAAAAAAGAAGTGACATAAACTTATCACTCTACAGTATCACTAATGGTAAGGATCACTTTTCAGTGGCATGAGAGTATAATTACAGTGTAACAACTTCAGATATACATGGCACAAAATTTATCATGAGTGGCATGGTAGCTCAGCGGTTAGCACTGCTGCTGCACAGTGCCACTGACCTGGGTTTGATTTCAGCCTTGGGTGACTGTCTGTGTGGAGTTTGCATGTTCACCCCACATCTGCATGGGTTTCTGCTGGGTGCTCCAGTTTTGTCCCACAGTCCAAAGATGTGCAGGTTCAGTGATCGGTCATAGTAATTGTCCCATAGTGTCCAGGGATGTGTAGGCTGGGTGGATTAGCCATGGGAAATGTGGGTTACAGGGATAGAGTAGGGGGCTGGATTTGATCGGATGCTCCTCAGAGGGTTGGTGCAGACTCATTTGGCCAAACAGCCTCTTTCCACAGTGTAGAGATTCTGTGATCACCTTCACTCCTAAACGTGGTGCTACTGAGGCCTAGCACCTGTTTGTTGGGATGCAAGGCACAGTTGACTGCTTCCTGATTGGTTTTATTTTTATTATTTTCTGAGATGTGAGGATTGCTGGCAATGCCAGCATTTGACTCCCCTCCCTAACTTCCCTTGTGAATAGTTCAAAGTCAACCTACATAAGCCTTTGACAAGGTGCTGCAAAGGAGATTGTTAAATAAAATAAGAATCTATGGTATTAAGGGCAAGGTATTGGCATGGATTGAAGACTAGCTGACTGGCAGAAGGCAGAGAGTGGGGATAAAGGGGTCTTTTTTAAGGATGAGGACCATTTCAGTTTTGGGGCCATAAATGCTGTTATTATGTCATTCATTAATGATCTGGATGAAGGAATTGAGGACATTGCTGCTAAGTTTGGAGATGATACAAAGATAGCTGGAGAAGTAGGTAGTGATGAAGAAGTGAGGAGATTGCAGAAGGATCAGGGCAGGCGAGAGGAGTGGACAAAGAAGTGGCAGATGGAATATAACGTGGGAAAATGTGAGGTTATGTACTTTGGTAGGAAGAATAGGGCCATAGATTAATTTCTAAATAGGAAGGCTTCACAAATCTGAAGTACAAAGGGATAAGGAGTCCAACTTCAGGATTCTCTTAAGGTTAACGTGCAGGTTCGTTGGCAGTTAGGAAGGCAAAGGCAATCTGAGTATTCATTTCAAGAGGGCTAGAATACAAGACCAGGGATCCAATGCTCAGGCTGTATCAGACTCTGGTCAGACTGTGTCTGGAATATTGTGAGTAGTTTTGGGATTTGTATCTAAGGAAAGATGTGCTAGCATTGGAGGGGGTCCAGAGGAGGTTTAGAAGAATGATCCCAGGATGACAGGTGTGTCATATGAGCAGTGTTGAGAAATCTGTATTTATACTTAATGAAATAAAAGAATTGGGGTGGGGGAATCTCATGGAATTTACAGAATACTGAGAGGCTTGGATAGAGTGCAAATGGGGAAGATGGTTCCACTAGGAGGAGCAATTAGGACCTAAGGGTACAACACTCTAGAACTGAAATGAGAATGAATTTCTTCAGCCAGAGGGCTGTGAATCTGTGCAACTCATTGCCACAGAAGTCTGTGGAGGCCAAGTCATTGATTGTCTTTAAAACAAGATAGATAGGTTCTTGATTACAGGGAGCAGGCAGGCAAACATAGTTGAAAAACATATTTGTCATGATTGAATGGTGTAGCAGACTCAATGAGCCAAATGGTCCAATCCTGCACCTCTACCTTATGGTCTTATATTCTACATTGCTGTAAGTCTTAAGTCGCATGTAGGTTGGACTGACTGGACAGTAGACTTCCTCCAGATCTGCTAGCAAAGTACCTGGAACTATTCTGGGATATTGTTCAAAGAGGCATGGTGAGTTCCTGACAGTGTCAGAGAACGTACACGCACCTGCACTCAGAGAGCAGAGGAGTCAGTAATATGTCCACATAAACGGTACAAAGCCTCTGGCACTGTAGTGAAACTAGGAACAAGACAACTCAGCTAGGTGCCCTCTGCTAGGTTGGAATTGGAGCTGCCCAGTGCTCATTCACAGACCATCTACTGCACCCAATACCTGAGTGTCCATGCCCATTAACAGTCTCTTGTGTGCTGCCCCACTGAGATAGATACAATCCCAGAGGGGTCTATAAATGCAAATAACCAAATTTACTGAATGTTCCCCTAAATAAATAAAAACATTTAAAATTTCACTTCAGGTAACTTTTGTTAGAACATGCACCAACATTGTGGCTCAGTGGTTAACACTGCTGCCTCACAGTGCCAGGGACCCAGGTTCAATTCCACCCTTGAGTGACTGTCTGTGTGGAGTGTGCACATTCTCCCCGTGTCTGTGTGGGTTTCCTTGTGGTACTCCGGTTTCCTCCCACAGTCCAAAGATGTGCACGCTGGGTGGATTGGCCATGCTAAATTGCCTGTAGTGCTCAGGGATGTGTAGATTAGGTGGGCTATAAGGGGATGGGTCTGGGTGGGATGCTCTGAGGTTCGGTGTGGATTTGTTGGGCCAAAGGGCCTGTTTCCACACTGTAGAGATTCTATGATTATAAAATCAATATAAATTAATCAGAAAATTAACAGGCAAATCATGTCAGTACAAATTCCATGTGGAATAGCAGATACAAGAAAAGCCATCTCATTTGGTTAATAAGCAGTCCACTTGACTGCTTGAACCACTCTTCCAAGTCAAATTCAATCCCTATTCTTCAAGGACTTAGCCATTTCTCTGCAGTCTGTAGCTTCTGTACAAATAGATTCCTACCCATGCATTCTTCCCTGCACTCTTTTCACAGCCAGCTCAACTATCCTCTCAGCTCCTCTGTTTCAGCTTCTTTTTCTAACCGTGAGCCATATAGCTTCCACATTGTAACTTCTTTCCTTTTGATATTCCTTCTCAGTCAAAGGTCACTAGGTTATAGGGAATTAATTTCTTATAATCCAAACATTATAATTAATCTCTGTACATGGAAACCAAGATCTTAAAAGCTGTTTTGAGACAATTTTAAAATCATTATTGATTCCTTAAATATCAGAAAGCAATTGCAAAATTTCCTCACCACTTCTGCTTCTGGGTTAACCCGAATACAATTCTTACCTAAGTCCTGTGCAGTAAAACTCATTTGCTAAAACCGGCCACATCTTAGTGATTCAAGGAATGCCACAGTGGACTTTGGTAAGTTGTTGCAATTTTATTCTCCTTACAGGTAAAAGGATGTATTTGATTTAGAAGGAGTTCAATAATGCTCATTACATTGATTTTTTTTGGATGACGGTCGTCTCTTATGTGGAGAAATTGGATAGAATGGGTTTACATTTGGGGTTGATAGCTGGTTTTACGAACTGACATTTATTCTTTTTCTAAGAAAAAGCTTCAGACAATGCATTATGACTCTAGGCAATTATTGTATTGAAATTATTCCAGATGCATGAGGGCAAATTTGCAATTTGTTGGTACTGTGAATCAATGAGCCATTGAATTTATTAAAATGAATAGAAATGACATATTTAATACAGTTAGCTAAATGATAACATCTGTTTTCAGCTGTAAAGCAATTGGAAGACCCTTGTTATCCCAATATGACAGTGATATGAGATACATATGAATGTAAGAACATTAGTGCCCATTATCCCAAGAATGCACCTATCCAGACTTTGCAGTATCAGGTCACAAAACACTCATACAGCTACAGCTCTTGGATTTTCTTTGGTGTCCATTTTTATGCGGCAGCTTACACATGATCCATGACATGAGCTATTGCAGGAAGGTGGGACAGTTTTTCATGAGGTCCTCAGTGCAACAACAAAGTTATTTGCATTCCACCAACTGCTTCTGATGCTGAAGGTCACTGTAGAAGAGAATTGAATTAAGTGAACTTGTGGATTATTCAAAACTGATCCTAAATCATTTGACTTTTGCAGTCTGCTGATGAGGTATTGATATTCGAATAGACAGACCTTGCTAAGATGCTGCATTTAGCCAATCAATGATTAAATGTGTTCCTGGATCAAACTGACAATTCATTGTGATAGTGAGCCTTGGGATCATTAATTGTATGACTGGATCAAAAAGCAATTAATTGTGCCAGCAGGTTGATTGTGATACTGTGAACTTAAAAAGTCCCTTCACCCGTATAGACACAAATAACTGCTGGAATGGCAGAAAAGATATAATGATGCAACAAAACTCTTATATAAGCAGGCATCCTCATGAGCAAAGGAGGACTTGAGTAAGAAATTAATGAAATGAAGAAATCAAGAAGACGTCAGAAAGTAACAGTAGGCTGGTGACATACTGTCACAGGCCTATTCCGTCACCAGAAGATCATCTGAGTTGAGTGCTAGTAAGTATATACACAGATAGGGGAACTTGATATGATTGAAAAACTTGTACTGTGTTAAAAGGAGTAATAAATTAGGTACTAATTAAACCAATCCAACCTGTTGTGTGTACATTTGCTACTAATCATCTTGTGGGCAATTTTGTTGTCCAAGAACCCCTGAGGCATGTTGGCCTTGAGAAATCACAACTCGATGTTCAAGTAATGTGCCTTTGCTCAGTAGGATATCGAGAAACTTCTTTAAGTGTATGTTCAGTTCACGTGCCTAGTTCAACTCCATCTTAATTTAAAATGTTCTGTTTTCCCCTTGGGGCACTGTAATTATTTTCAATTGCAGCAAAATAAACAAAGTCCCTTAACTTATTTTCTAATGTGCACAGTGACACATGCTGGTAACCTTAACTGCTAGTAATTTGAAACCAATGTATTTACACTTAAATCTAACAGTTAGAAATATAACTGTGTTAGGCTATGGTTTTATCACTTTCCTGGAGTAACGATATGCCCTCTAAAGGCAAAATTACATGTTCTATATGATCTCAAACTCCTGAGCACAGATCCAGGCTGCTACTGTTATATGCAAACACATTATTTGTTGCAAACAAATTACATCTGATAGGAAACAGAACTTAGCAGGAAGAATTAGTAAGAAAATAACATTCTTTCACCCTAGATGCTGTTTAATGACTAGACCACACAGTTTACATGTCCCTAGCTCCATCCTATTTAAAATCCACCTTAAGTCATTCCTACTGTGTTGCCAGTGCTCACTGTAAACCTACATTTTTATCAATGTCCAGAGGGAAACATCACAGACAGGCTATCACACATTCTAGACATGAGCTCTAATTTACAGCCAGCAAAAGCCAACTCCCACACATCCAAAACAGACTTCAGTCTGCACCACAATGCAAATCAAATGCTGACATTATGACCAAGATCTAATTGGCATTCTGTGATGGTCTGCTGGACCTAGCTCCCATCTACTGGAACAGGGTATCAATCGGGTTCCATCTGGCTTGTAGCATCAAGTGCAGTTGGGCTCTTTCATGGACCAAAAGAGCTTTCTTTCCAATATTCTCATCCTCATCCCCCTCAGAAGCCTTCTCCCAGTTTCTCAGCATCCAGCACATCACCTCAGTGCCTGCTCCAATTGTGCAGAGGCAGGATGATGCTGCACATTCTGTCCAGGCTGTACTGGAGGGCCACCCCACACTGTACCATGCAGCAAAAACACATCTTTAGCAGCTCTATTGTCTGCTCCACCACGGCCCTGATCAAGGCTTGGGCAGTGCTGTATCTGTGCTCCCCATCAGCTTGGGGATTGTACAAGGGTGTCTGAAACATGGTTGTAGTGGATAGCCCTTGCCCCCCCCCGGTAACCAGCCTTGTATGGCATCTGGACCCTCACATACACCAGGTACATGTGGGTGCCCCAGGACCAAGAAGTCATGGCAGCTGCCAGAGCAGTGGGCACAGACCTCCTGGAAGTGATAACAGTGATCACAGATCACCCTAACATTGATGGATGGGAGCCCCTTCCTGTTGATGAATTCTGCAGTGTTGTAATACAGACCTCTCAGTGCCACATGTGAGCAGTCAATGGCAGCCTGGGGGATCCCACTGATGCTCCTGAATCGTACTGTCCAGGGGGGAATGTGGGAACAAATTGACCTCGCATCAGTCACTGTCCTGATACATTTGTGGGTGCATGACTGAGAGATCACACATAGGGTGACACAAGGAGCCAGTCACATTGAGGTTCAGAATGGCCGTCACCTTCACAGTCAGCGTAGGGGAGGGCCTCCTACTCCTGCAGGCCTCAGCTACAACTCCAACATCCAGCACAGCCCCAACACAGTGTCCCACAGAATCTGTAACCACACTGCGCCTCGCTCATTCACAGGAAGCGGAGTTAGGGAGCAAAATAGACTGGTGCTCCATGGAACTGACCCACCCTGATGCTGTGGCTTCTGCCTGAGGTGAGAGCTTTTTGGTATCTGTGGTGGCCTACTGCCTCTCCTGAGCTTGCAGTTGGCTGTGCTCCACCAGTATCTGCCATCACCATCTTAGGACACAACCAACAGCTGCTGGGCATGTGATGAGAGCAGTCAGTGGTGGCTGCAGACAAGAGCTGCACACTTCTCCAGACAGTGAGACAGACTGCACCCCAATAATGAGAGCAATGTCTCCGTCATTCATTCAGTTACAGCATGTGCAGCAACCTGGTGAAGGTGCCCCCGGTGGCTGAGCATCAGTGCATTACATCAAACAGAGAGAGCCTACAGTGCTCTGGGTGCCTTCCTATCACAGACCCACATCAAGCGTGAATTTTATCATTGTATTCAGGCAAGTCCACTGTAGTACGTGCATGACAGGTAATGAAGCAATGGTCCCACAGTATCTTTATAATTTTCACAAGTTTTGAGCTAGCATTCACCTTTTTTTTAGAAGTCATTGATGCACATATTAGGAGCAATGAGATGTCAATTTGCAAGGAGCAATGGGCACGGGGAAAATTACATTTAGCCAGCATTTGAACTCTAAGCTCATTTACTTTGCATGCATTGCAAATGGTCAGTAAAATGTTTGCAAATTGAATGTAACTGCAGTTTGCAAATACCTGCTGCATGTGTTTGTCTCTTTAAAGTCTTAGCATCTAGCAAATATGGATGCCATGCTTTCTCCCATCAAATGGACATTGACACTGCCAACTCTGGGCATTTACCCGGCCATCTCCCAATTGTAGTTAGAGACAAGTGAGTGGCAAGTGATGGCAAGGGACGCTGGATGCTGTCACCATTATGTTCTGCCTGGTTGCCAGGTAACTCCTCCCCCACAGACTCCATGCCCCCTTTTACCTCACACTACATCCAACAATCTACTTCCACCCAGCACCCCCCTCCCTTGTATGCAGACCCACCATACTGATCTCTGTCTCTATCTGTCTGCCCTGCCCCCTGAGCCTTGACATTACACATTAATGTTGCCCACCCCACTCATCTACGCTTCCCCTGTGGTGTACCCTTCCAATAAACATCACCATCCCCCTTACCATAGCCTACCATGCCCCCAAATGCTGTTCTACACACTTGACATTCCCCCCATCATTATCCTTGTCCCCATCTCAACTTACACCTCTGCCTTTCCCCATACCAATGCCACCAGTCTTGATTGCACCAACCCCCTTTTGGCAATGTGTCTCCCTTTGTCCCTAAAACCCCACACAACTGCCTCCTCAACAATCAGCGTATGGCACCCCCACACCAAAGATCTGAGTTTGATGAACAGCTCCTAGGCCTGACTGACCAGAGCCATGGCCAGTATCTTTGCAGCTCTCTGACTGACAATGTACTATGCTGGCCCTCCAGGACTGACCATTGCACACTTCCTGGACTGTAGTCAGACAACTCCACTGACCAGGACGAGCCTGAGCAGAAGACTGACAAAGGCCAAGCTCCTGGACAGTGTGTGGACCATTGCCTATGATTAATGACACTGGGACCTGATGACAGACAGCAGTGCCCCACCCCTTTGTACTTCCTTGCATGGACTGAAAGCAAACCTCCCCTATTTTCTAACATAGTGCCCTAGGTGAATGTTCGTGCAGGTAGCTGACATAAACTGTGTTGGCATTAGATTGACATCTCAATGAGCCATATAGCAAGACCAGTCACTGGACAGATCGCTACAGACAAGCAGCCTGTCAGTGTGTCTGAGCAACAGAGAACATCAGTACTGAAGTATAAACAGCCCTTAGGCTCTGGCTGATGTACTTATTTTATACACATTGACAGAATGAGGGCCTCCCTGGCTTATTTGGTATTTATTGCCCATCCCTAATTGCCCTGAGGGCAGTTAAGAGTCATCCACATTGCTGTGGGTCTGCAGCCACACATAGGCCAGACCAGATAAGGATGACAGTTTCCTTCCCTAAAGAACATTAGTGAAACAGATGGGGTTTTTTTCCCCACAATTGACAATGGATACATGGTCTTCATTAGACTCTTGTTGGAATTCTATGAAGATGTCACTAGTAGAGTTGACAAGGGGGAGCCAGTAGATGTAGTATTTTTGGACTTTCAATAATCGTTTGACAAAGTCCCACATAAAAGATTGATGTACAAGATTAAAACGCATGGGACTGGGAGAAGTGTATTGAGATGGATAGGAAACTGGTTGGCAGAGAGCAAACAAAGAGTAGGAATTTTCAAATTGGCAGGCACTAACTAGTGGGGTGCCACAGGGATCAGTGCTGGGACCCAGCTATACTCAATAGATATTAATGATTTGGATGAGGTAACAAAATGTAACATCTCCAAGTTCGTGGATGGTACTAAGTTGGGTGGGAGGGTGAAATGTGATGAGAATGCAGAGATCCTTCAGCATGATCTAGACAGGTTGGGTGAGTGGGCAAGTCAATGGCAGATGCAGTATAATTTGGATATATGTGAGGTTATTCACTTTGGAAGGAAAAACAAGGCAGATTACTACCTGAATGGCTGTAAATTGGGAGAGGGGAGTGTGCAGTGGGACCTGGGTGTCCTTGTGCACCAGTTGCTGAAGGTAAGCATGCAGGTGGAGCAGGCGATAATGAAGGCAAATGGTATGTTGGCCTTCTTTGCGAGAGGTTTCGAGTACAGAGCAGGGATGTGTTGTTACAGTTGTATAGGGCCTTGCTGAGACCACACCTAGAATATTGTGTGCAGTTTTGGTCTCCGTTTCTGAGGAAGGATGCTCTTGCTCTCGAAGGACTGCAGCGAAGGTTTACCAGGCTGATTCCGGGGATGGCGGGTCCTACGTATGAGGAGGGATTGACTAGGTTGGGATTGTTTTCGCTGGAGTTCAGATGAATGAGTGGGGATCTCATAGAGACTTATAAAATTCTAACAGGACTGGACAGGGTAGATGCAGGGAGGATGTTCCCAATGATGGGTGTGTCCAGAACCAGGGGGTCACAGTATGAGAATTCAGGGTAGACCATTTAGGACGGAGATGAGGAGACATTTCTTCACCCAAAGAGTGGTAAGCCTGTGGAATTCATTAACAGTCATAGTTGGTCACAAAACATTGACTATATTGAAGAGGTGGCTAGATATAACACTTGGGCTGACTGGGATCAAGTGTTATGGAGAGAAAGCAGGATTAGGCTATTGAGTTGGACAATCAGCCACGATTGTGAAGAATGATGGAGCAGGCTCAAAAGGCAAAATGGCCTCCTCCTGCTCCTAACTTCTATGTCTATGTTTCCAGATTTTTATTGAATTCAAATTCCATTATCTGCCATGGTGGGATTCAAACCATGGTCTCTGGATTTACAGTCCAGGATAATACCACTAGGCTGTTGTCTCCCTGAATGTGCTAACAGGCATGGCATGTCACAGCATTGCACAGCATACCAGGGCAAGGATGCAAACATGCAGGTAGGCAGTCAGTCAGTGAGTGTAAAGAGAGCGAATGAACAGCTTGGGGATACAGCCTGTCCCTGTGCACAAGGCATACTTTTAGCTGCCTCTTAATGTTAGTTACTGGTGCACCCTGAATTGCAGGTCTAAACTTCCTACGTATGCTGCGAATGGATCAGAGAGCTGCTGTGAGGATCCTGAGGTGTTGGCAAATATCAATGTTAAGGACCTTAGTATGGCTGGTGCCCATGCATTGTGCCCTGAGGTACTGTTTGATAGTCATTTACATCAGCACAAGCTGAAGTTGCTCGGTACCTGCTCTGACTTCAATATCTAGTTTGTTTGCATGTAGGTGTTAGGATAGAGAGCTGCATATTAATGAGGCAAGCTGTACAGTTAATAAGTTTGTTACTAAACAATAATCCCCCTTAATAGGCAACTCTCAGCTGCCTAGTGAGAATCTTGCCTTGATGTCTGGAACTTGGTTAAAAGATACAACAACTTACTCTTGATAACACAGCGTGGAGCTGGAGGAACACAGCAGGTCAGGCAGCATCAGAGGAGCAGGAAAGCTGACATTTCGGTTCGAGCCCCCTTCCCCTCCCCCATTTCTGAAGAAGGGTCCCCCCCGAACTGTCAACTTTTTCCTGTTCCTCTGATGCTGCCTGGCCTGCTGTGTTCCTCCAGCTGTGTTATCACTGACTCCAGCATCGGCAGTTCTTACTATCTCTGAACTTACTCCTGATGTCAAGCTGGGCCTCACTGGAGATCTTGCCTGATTCTCCCATATTTCACACCATAGTCCACATCGTTATGGCCCCTATAAGATTCAGCCTACAAAATCTCAACCGTTTCTCCTTTCCAACCGGAGAATTTTATTTAAATGAATTAAATTTTCACTTTAGAAGGAATTCATCGTGTGTACGCTCTTCCATGAAATGACATCTTAACTGCCATTGCCTGAATATTTCTGCGTTAGCATCAGCAGCCAGCTCAAATTATGGTAGACAGTAAAGTGGACCAAAATTGTGTGCTCAATCTGGGCACTCAAAGAGGCATGCTTTTGTTGCAGGGTGGTTGTTTAGCTTCAATGTTTATAGCATCGGCCAAAACAACCCCCATTGTATTTGGCAGTGTAGTTGACCAACTGCGGTTTTCATTTTCATACATGACATGATCTACACAGGTCATGTTCCTTAACAGTCATTCTTTTCTTTGAGGGTGTCTAACTTTTTCCATAATCCTCCTCCTCCTCAATATCCTATTGACCATTTTCTTCACTTCTCTTAATTCTTAATCACTTTGTCCTCCTTCTGCTCCTCCTGTTCTGGGTATTTTCTGTTATACAAGCTGTCTTTGTTGCTGTGCCCCTTTATGAAATCTGTGAGGGGATAGTGTGTATTGCAAGTGAATGATAACATTCATTAGATTTGTACATGGCAAAGCACTTGCAGCCAACACAGAAAATCGATCAAGAACAAACAGATAAACTAGTAACAAGTGCTTTATGGGCATAAACTTTACAATGAAACTCTGTCAAACTACGGTGAATTTTGTCTTAAGATCACTAAGAAATATTCATACATTTATAAAAGGAAAGGATTTAGAACAAAAGTTTGGTAAGAAAGGAGAACTGCTAACCAGAAAACTGAACAAATAACTCAAGAAGTGACTTGTGAAGACTTTGACTTGGAGTGGTGTCTTGCATGCGTGGGAGATTTGTATCTTAAAACAGGAAATCATTTTGCTAAATAGCTCTGAAATGTGGGTTTGGCAGAGAGTGGAAAGAATCAGTTGATCAGGAGAAGGAACAAATAATGAAATGCTTGCGAGAGAAAACAAATAAAGAAATTTGTGAATGTAATTAGGCAGACAGATTGTGCAGCGCATGTCTTAAGAGGAAGTGAACAACAAAGAATCAATATAGAGGGAGGACTTCAAGGGAAAAGAGGAAGAGAGTTGAAGAGAATATCATGGGATGACTTGGAAAGTGAAGGACGTTCTTGGAAAATGGTGTGAGACAGAACCAAGGAGCTGCCTTCAGACACAGCACACATACATAAGAGTGCTGGTGATGGTGCTGTGTACAATTGTATATTCTATTGATAGGGAATCTACTGCACTTTCTCTATTTATGCTTCATATAAAAAGACAATGCTGAGAAGAAAGGTGTGCATTGGAATATATTCTGTATGAATTGTTAGAATTCCATAACCTCAGTGTAAAATTAGGACCTATTTGCTCTCTATTTTTAATTGCATGGTTATCATGAATAACTTGGATTTTCATTGTTAAAAGGATCAGAAGAGTTAGGAATGACTGAATTTTGATTAGTGATTGAAAAGTTTACAGATGTAATACTAAAATAATTTACCTCCAAGAGTTATTTGGGAGATTTGCACTAGGATATGTAATCTCCAAAACCACTGCTGTCTCATTAATATGATTTAATCTGCATTAGCCTGAAGCAGAATACTCGTAAACTGAGTGGATGCACAAAAATAACATTGGATTTAGAATACAAAATGAGTAACTTTCAATAGTAAGTATATATATAGCTCAGTGACTGAATGCTAGCAAGTGTATGAGTTTGTCTTCTGATCTCTATTTTGGGTAGATCTTTCACTGCATGCATGAACACGCATTTTAAAAATGACAAAAAGATAATCAAATGAGGATAAGTCACTTAAAAAAGCAAAATGGAGAAGATACCCTTGGGTAAATATCAAAAGCAGAATTAACTTTGCAATGTAAACAGAGTAAAAGCAGTCATCAAACTGGCCATAATGTATCAATTTCAGCAGGTGAAGAGCTCAGAACGCCTGAGGGAACTTACTCATTAGAACCTTTATACCCTGAATTAACAGGAACCATTGTTCATTTACTTGTACACGTGGGGATTTCTTGTGCTCACATGTGGCGTGAGCTAGGTCAAACTTTTTTCTCTTGTTCATCAAATGCCAGCAGTGTTTCGACTTGCTAAGATAGTTAGTTTAGGACAGCACCTGCAACTGTTAGGTGCTATATTTATATCCAGGCTACCATGTCCAGTGCCTTTAGCGGTTCGCCAGACTGAAAGCTAAATGTTTCTCACGTACCAATGGTATTTCATTAGGATAACCAGGTTACTATTCAGTGTGATAGATGCTATTTTAGTTTTGTAGTTTCACATGAAGTTAGGAACTCAGACATCATATGAGCAGAAGATAAAAGTGAAAAAAAATTGTGTGCATTTGGGTCAGTGATAATATCACATGAATACCAAATAAGGTCTTCTCTCAAGCACCCAAGTTGAAGGCTAAAAAACCCAAGTTTCTCCTCTCCATACTCAACCGGAGACTAGTTTTGTGATTCTTCTGAGCATTTCCCTCAAGGCTTGGCTATTATTCTTGATCATCATCACTAAAACTGGACATAGTAGTTTCACCACAGTATATGGTTTTCTAACACCAACCGGCAGAAAGATGAATCCAGAAACATCACCTTAGGGCTGTTACATTCCTCTTAAGAGGAGAGCATCCTGACTCTGATCAGGACCTGAACTGGTATTTGAGGCTGCCCTTGACTGAGTGTTGCAGAAACTACTAAGAGAAGATTGTCCCTCTTGACTTGACTGAGTCCTGCTGACAACGGTGACAAGCTTCCTCACTTTGTGTCTGTGCTAAATGGCATGGCAAGACAGCAGTAATATAAGTGTTGTACCTCACCTTAAATTGAGGTTAAGATTAAACACGAGAAGAGGAACAAGGCTAGGGCAGGTCATCAAAAACAGTCAAAGAGACGGACTGTGCAGAAGATTTTAACAGATGAGGCAGATGTAGAAAGGTGAATAAATTTAAACAAGGGGTTTCAGAGGACATTCACCAATGTACACAAGACTGATTTAATAACATACTCGAGCATTCTGGTTGCTTTTCTGGTTGTTGCTTCTAAAAAAGTTTATATTAATTATCGTCTAATGCCCCTAAGCTATTTTTAAACATTATCTTTAGCTATATAGTTGTGTTGTCTAACTTCTTCCAATGTGTACTGCACCGCACAGGTCCATTTGGAATTTTATCTGAGACTGCTCTATCCACATACTGATTTTATCTAGCTCATCCTGAAGTGCTTGCCTACTTCCTGACAGATTGATTGCTCTGCTCTCTTTCATGAGTTTGACCATTTTGCACAGAATTTGATACTCTGACATATTTTTGTAACTTTTAAACAGTAAAGGTTCAACCTTTGCTCCTGCGTAGAATTGGAGTAGGCCATTCAACCCTTCAAGCTTACTCCACCATCTGTATCTACAGTTCAGCTAACCATTTTGGTTCAATAAGTCTTGATACCCTGGCCCAAGTCTGTCAATCTTCACTCTGAAATTTGAAAAAGACATTCAGTTTAAGAAGAAAGACTGAGACAGTATTTTACAGAGATCTGAATGATGTGGGCAACAGTGAAATGCCTGGCAGAAATGAGTGACAAGTGTGGTGAGGCTATTCTCAATGACAAGATTATGTCGTTCCATCTTTTACGCATTTCACAAAGTGCTGTGGTAAGATTCTTGCCAGACAGCAGCAGTTTGGCAGTTAACGGTGATTAACCCTTCTAAAGCACTTTGTTGACAGCCCAACCCGCCTCATTAATATTTGGGTTGCGATCTTATCAAACTTGCCCAATAAATGAGTCAAAAAACTTGGAAATCAACACAGGTTCTTCGTGGGTTGTGCTTGCTGTCCACTCCAAAGAGCCTGTGCATTGGAAACCAGGCACCCACACCTCAGGGCATGACCCATGTGCACCCAACAGCCATGGACATTGGCATTCGACATGCACCAGACTCTAAGAGCCACCACGGCAAATTTCTGACCCACTTACAACATGGTTCTTGACTTCCGCCTCCACTTTGGGCTACACCATTAACTTTCATTGTAGTGTTGCTGCAAGCACACTTTGCACCAGGGACACACTCCCAGCTCCTGGACTGGGCCAGGCTACATGTCTGGGCTCTTTGCTTGCTTTCAAAGTGCTCACTCACTCTGAACTCTTCTGGATGCTCAGAGCATTCTTGCCATATATTGCCTTGTGTTGCCTTTTTGCACTTTGCCCCCTCAGCCAGAGGTACAACACTCATATTACCGCTGTCTTGCCATGCCATTTACCACAGACACAAAGTGAGGAAGCTTGTCACCGTTGTCAGCAGGACTCAGTCAAGTCAAGGGGGGCAATCGTCTCTTAGTAATTTCTGCACTGCTTCTTTACTGGTATTCACTGGTACTTTATCCAGCTCCCATCAATGCTCATACTCTATCGCTATTGCCTGCAACATCTTCCCCATGCGCTGTCACCAACTGAAACCCCTGACACCACTAACTGTCCACTCACTCATTAGGAATACTTTCACACCTACAGCAAGGGTGACAGCTGTGCCACCCACTTCCATTGCCTGTAATACCTGCTTTTCTCTCATTCCAGTTGGAAAATAGTCCATTAAATGGTAGAAAGACTCAAGACAGATGGTGGGTTGATATATGAAAATATGGCTTGAAGTTTCTTACTTAATCTGTTGAAGGTGGAGTTGCAGGTGAAGTCTCAGGTAGACAGGGTAGTGAAGAAGGTATTTGGTACACTTGCCTTTGTTAGTGAGTGCATTGAGTACAGGAGTTGAGATGTTATGTTGCAGCTGTGCAGGACATTGCTTAGGTGACTTTTGGAATACTATGTTCAATTCTGGTCTCCCTGCTTCTGGAAAGAAGTTGTTGAACTTGAAAGAGTGCAGAAATTATTTACAAGGATATTGCCAGGATGGGATGATTTGAGCTATAGGCAGAGGCTGAATGGGCTGAGACTATTTTCCCTGCAGCATTGGAGCCTGAGGGATGACCTTACAGAGGCTTTTAAAATGTTCAGGGGCCATGGATAGGGTGAATAGCCAAGGTCTTTTCCCCCAAGGTAGGGGACTCCAAATCTAGAGGGCACAGGTTTAAATTGAGAGGGGAAAGATTTAAAAGGGACTAAAGGAGCAACTTTTTCACACAGAGGGTGATGCATGTATGGAACGAGCTGCCAGAGGAAGTGGTGGAGGCTGGTAGAATTACAACATTTAAAAGGCATCTGGATGGATATATGAATAGGGAAGGGTTAGAGGGAAATGGGCCAAATGCTGGTAAATGCGACTAGGTTAATTTACGATATCTCATTGGCATTGGCGAGTGGACTGAAGGGTCTGTTTCCGTGCTGTACAAATCTATGACTATGACACTGTGATTCAGGAATTAGCAGGATTGGAACATTCACATGCCTCACATAAAAACAAATATTAAATTTATGGACAAATCAATTATGATTTGCCTGAATTTCATGATTAGTGGCAAAGCAGCCGTGTCTGCTGTTGACATCGAAGAAAGCTGTTCACAATGAACCAGTTTTAAATCTATTAATATGTCCAGGGGCTCCAGCAAAATTAATGTGAGCAAGCAAGTAATGCATCCAATTACACTGCAAATTATCACGGACTGGAAAATAAAAACCATTAATTATCTTTCACCTTCATCTTTCAAAGATTAGGATTAAGGCAGAAGCTGAAATATCACAAACAAACTTTAAACAAATACATTTTTATATTCTAGAAATCCAAGTTTGTTTTATTATTAACAATCTGCTTTTCTTCATATATATATAATATATATATAATTGGTTTTCAGGGCCAAAGGGGTTGTTCAACAATATTATGAATTTAAGTCACTATTAAAAACCTGGTTACATTGCAAACAACAAGGTTTAACATTGAGGGGTTTTACAGAGAAGCTAATAGTATAAGATTGGAAGGTCCCAATACTGATGCAATTCCAGAAGTTTTCCATCCATGACAACTTCGATAGGACAGCCAACAGAGGAGAGAATCACCAGTAGCTTCTGAATTTCTCTGTTTAACTTCACATGCCCAGGTGCCAGGGGTGACTCAGTTTCTCAATTGTACTCACGGTGAACATTGGCAGCTTCACTGTCATTATAAGGCTAGTCACAAACAATTGTATGTTTGTCCAACCTTGACATTTCCCAGTTGTTAACATAGAAATGCTATAGAATGGTAAGGATTTAAGAGGTTTGGTTGCAAGCTGATAGGTAAATTTGCTAACCCTGCATTTTCAACAGGGTAAATGTATTTCATTCAAATTCCTAAGCCAAGCCATGGAATCCTATTCCAGGTTTGAGTGATATATTTTACCTAACAATACAGTTGTAAACGAATGGAACATCTGGAGTTTCATCTTTTCAGTTAAAATTAGAAGTTAGTTTAATTCCCAGTGATAAGATTGATGCTTTTGAAAACTCACATGGTGTCTGTCTGTTTAGTCCTGGTATGGTGACGGGGTGGTGGTGGGGGTGGGGGGAGGGGTGTGGGGTGGTGGGCGGGTGCAGTGATGGTGGTTAGCTTGGGGTAGGAACATGTTTTTCATCCTATTGCTCAGTTTTGTTTCTCTTCCCACCAGTTGCGCACATCACAAAAGAGGAAAATCCAATTCAGAATATTCAAATTCATTCTCCTAGTTACTGAAAGACTGAATGACTTATCAGACTCAAACGAAAACAAGCTTACAGAAGGGTCTAGGCCCGAAACGTCAGCCTTCCTGCTCCTATGATGCTGCTTGGCCTGCTGTGTTCATCCAGCTCTACACTGTGTTATCTCAGATTTTCCAGCATCTGCAGTTCCTACTATCTCTGAAAGTAAATTCTACCTGTGTTCAAAAAGCTGTTTCAATCATTCCCACTGTTTCAAGCTACCAACTTGGAAACCAGTTCATAGACTTATTTTATCAACTGTACATAAACAGAATTCAATGCAAAATGTGTTAATTGATGTGAAATCTTATATGTCATTAGTCAGCTTTTGCCAATAACTTGCTCACAAATGCTGGACGGTACAAGAGTTATTCTGCCCCTCCACCCATGCATCAGTTTTGGTAGAAATGTGGTCAGAATAGCTGAATTCCTAAAAGGGGAGAGTTACTGATCTTGAAATCAAAATGGCATTTTAGCAATTATGTCAAGGAGATCTGGTAAAATGGAAGATTAGGGAAAACTCACTAGTGGCTGGGATCACAGCCAGCACTAAAAAATAGTTATGAATTTACAGGTAAATTATCTTAGTCGAGCAACATTGCTGCAGGATTTCTTTGCCCTTGGGCCAGGTGTCTTTAGTAACTTCATTCATGAGCTTCCTTCCATCATAAGGTGGGGATTTATATTGAGGATTTCACAGGGTTCAATGCCAGCTGTTATTGCTCAGATGCTGAGGAAGTCAATGCCTGCATGTAGCTAGATCTGGACAACATTCAGGCTTGGGTTGATAAGAGCCAGTAACATTCATGCCATACAAGTGCCAGAAAGTGACAATCTCCAACATGATAGAAGTGAATTACCTTTCCTTGGCATTCATGAGTCTGATCTGGATCTTTACCAGGACCTGGAGCATTACTCTCTTTTATTGCTGCTTGCTATCTGAAAATGACCGATTTTACCATAGGCATAACACTTTGACTGGAAATTGAGGCAGTTGGTGCTTGCCATGGCAACGTAGCACCTAAATGTCTGATTCTGAGACTGTGAACTTGCTATAGTAGACCCAGGATTCTTTACTTCAAAAGCACAATCTCAATAGTCTGACTTGGCAGATACTCAGTATAATCCCATTCTTAGTCACGCATTAACATGACTCCAGAATCCCATTCATTTCAGAATTGTCCACGGTACACGGATGTTACCGGTAACATTGGTTGGGCATCATTTCAGAAGCATTTAGCCCTTGTCCATGATGGAAACATTTACTTTATTCCTGTGCCTTGCTTCATTTGCTTTCGGCCAACAGTGTAACCTTTGTTTTTAATTAAATCAATTCCTCTTCATTGGGGTTGAATATCCCTAGACATCTGAGAGAATGCCCAAGACATCATGGTATTTGTCCTGGAGACAGGAGCTTCCAATCTCACTCCAATCATACTGAGTGCAGCTGGAAAATAAAAACCTCTGACACTGCTGTTGTCAGATAGATCTCTTTATTAATGACCCCAGGGATCAGTATCCACACCTCCCTGGGCAGAATCTGCAATGTTTGTGTCCTCCACCAAAGACTCTCCACTGCTGACCCCACACAAGTCATGTGTTGGCTCGTCATCTGCTCAGAGGGATCTTCATCATCTTCCAGTGTCAGCCGCTCAGGAGAATTGTGGGCCTTGTGAGAGTTGAAAGATGTCACTCCACGGAAGAGGTCTAAGTCTTAATATTTCACTTCCCAGTGATGTCAGGCCTCCATGAATGAGTCTTACATGCTATAAGGATGTTTCGCATTTAATTTTGTGACCAGGTATCTATGAGATGCCTATCCTCCCAACATCAATGACCAGGTATGTGGAAACCTGCTTACTCTAGCAGTTCTTCCTCCAATGCCATCAAGCGGGTGTTGAGTGGAGAGTCACCCAGATTTCAATATCTCTCCTTAGTGTTCTCCTTTTCTGAGGCCTGACAGTGTGAACTGTGATATTGTTGAGAGATCAAAAGTACAGGGTTTGTTCAAGGCCATTGAAGGTATGGCAGTGCAATCGAGGAGGATGAATGATGGCTGGTCAGATGTGGAAATGAGGAGGTGCCTTGACAATATAAGGACTAATGTGTAAAACAGGGTGGGAGAAGTAGGGTACACAGGGGTTTCACATAAATGTGGCATTGCTTTATCTACTGGATTAGATAATTACATTTTCTTACACTGTCTTCAGAAGCACAGCACGACATTCCTGCAGGTACACTCCCCGGCACTTCCAGCCTTGCTGCTTTGTTCTCTATGGCTCCTTTCCTTCTCCTACCTACAAGGAACAGAATGTCTCTGACGTCGTTATAGCTTGCAGCCTGATATCTGGCTGCATTGGAGAACAACATTGACCCTCAATTTGTCCAGTTGCTGGCTCAGTTCTGTGACATTTCCATTCTGGGCCTTGCAGGATAGTGGAGCTGGAGTTGACTTCAATGAGTCTCCATCATACCTGCCCACTGTAAATCATTGGGGAACCTCAACACCAAATGTGAATGTCATCATAGGTCACTGACAAATGCATTGCTTTGGGTTCTTCAGTCACTGCAGGCCTCAGCCAGTGTGAATGGATCAGAATGTTAAAATTCAGTCCAAAACCTCCAACAATTCAGCCCTCCATCAGCACTGCAGTACAGCATCAGCCTAAATGATGTATTCAGGTCTCTTCAGGCCAGATTGAATACACATCTTTCTGCCTGAGAGACAACAGGGCTACCAATGAGTCAAGACTATAATAACAACCAAGGATTTAAGCTTTGCAGTTATGCCCCACATGTCTTTAATGATCATTTTGTTGAATTTTATGTCTCCTTTCCAACATAAACATAATTATACGGCTTTCCATGGAAAACAATGTTGAAAACATCATTGTGTCTGTTTTCTATCACGGTTTGACCACAGCTACTTGCTGCAGGTTATTTTGCTTCAGAATATTTGCCAAGCTGTGGCTAAGTTCAGTTCTAAGCATTTTCTGCAGTAAACAAGCATCATGATTTCATGATAAAAAAAATCTCATTCAAGTGACAAAGAAGCATCTAATTTGAAGTTTGATACCGGTTCTAGAATTATCTTTCAATATTTTATTTCTTCCATTTTTCTAATGAAGCCTCTTTCAGGGTGGAGTGGAGTTGTGTCTGCAGTTTTGTCCAGGGTTACAATGAACAATGCTTTATCCCAAACAAACCTGCTTTTTCCAAGTCTTCCTTCTGAGATATTATCGCTAGACTAGTATGGCAGATGGTGGAATTCAAATTCAACAAAAATCTGGAATTAAAAGTTTAATGATGACTATACAACTATTTATGGTTGTCAGAAAAATCCCATCTGGTTCATTAATCTCTATTAGGGAGCGCCATTTGCACATAGAGGGTGGTTTGTATGTGGAATACACTGCCAAAGGAAGTGGTAAATGCAGGTACAGTTACAGCAGTTAAAAAACATTTGGATAGGTACATGAATACACAATGTTGAGAGAGAAAAGGGCCAAATGCAGGCAAGTAGGACAATTTTAGTGGGGAAACCTGGTCGGCATGAACGAGTTAGACTGAAAGGATTGTTTCTGTGCTGTATGACTCTATGATTAGCCATGGAAAATGCAAGGTCACAGAGAGAGGGTAGGGGGTTGGGTTTGGGTGGGAAGCACTTTGGCGATTCATAGAGCCATAGAGCTGTACAGCATGGAAACAGACCCTTCAGCCCATCTTGTCGATGCCATTGAATTCTAAATTCTAACATTTGCCAGTATTTGGCCCATATCCCTCTAAATCCTTTTTATTCATGTACCTATCCAGATGCCTCTTAAATGTTACAATTGTACCAGTCTCCACCACTTCTCTGGCAGTTCATTCCATACATGCACCACCCTCTGTGTGAAAAGGTTGCTCCTTGGGTGATTTTAAATCTTTCCCCTCTAACCTTAAACTTATGCCCCCTAGGTATGGACTCCCCTACACTGGGGAAACGACCTTGACTATTCATACTTTCTGTAACGCTCAAGATTTTAGAAACTTCTGTAAGGCCATCTCTCAGCCTCTGATGCTCCAGGAAAAATAGTGCCAACCTATTCAGCCTCTCTCTATAGATCACACTCTCCAACCCTGGCAACATTCTTGTAAATCTTTCCAAACCCTTTCAACTTTTACAACATGTCTCCTATAGCAAGGAAACCAGAATAGTATTTCCAAAAGTGGTCTAACCAATGTCCTGTACAACCGCAACATGACCTCCCAACTCCTATACTCAATGCACTGACCAATGAAGGCAAGTGTACCAAACACCTTCTTCACCACCATGTCTACCCACAACTCCATCTTCAGGGAAATATGCACATGCACCCATGGGTCTCTTTGTTCGGCAACACTCCCCAGGGCCCTACCATTAACTGTAAAAGTCTTGCACTGATTTGCCTTACCAAAATGGAACACCTCACATTTATCTAAATTAAACTCCATCTGCCACTCCTCAGCCCATTGACCTATCTGATCAAGGTTCTATTTTACTCTGAGATAACCCTCTTAGCCGTTCACTCACCACCAACTTTGGTGTCATCTGTGAATTTACTAGCCATTTCATTTATTTAAATGATGAGAAAGCAGTGGACCCAGCACCGATCCTTGCGGCACAGTGCTGGTCACAGGCCTCCAATCCGAAAAACAACTCTCCACCACCAACCTCTGTCTCCTACCTTCAAGCCAATTTTGAGTCCAATTTGCTAACTTCCCCTGGATTCAATGTGATTATAACCCTGCTAACTAGTCTACCATGCAGGACCTTGTCGAACGCCTTACTGAAGGCCATATGTACAACATCCACCACTCTGCCTTCATTAATGTTCTTTGTTACTTCTTTAAAAACCTCAATCAAATTACTGAGACATGATTTCCCACGCAGCAAAGCCATGTCGGCTGTCCCTAATCAATCCTTACCTTTCCAAATACAGGTAAATCCTGTCACTCAGAATCCCCTTCAATGACTTACCACCATTGATGTCAGGTTCATGGTGTATAATTCCCTGGATTTTCCTTATCACCTTTGTTAAATGATGGCATCACATTAGCCGTCTCCAGTCTTTTGAAACCTCAACAAATTAGCAGAGACCCACCACCTCATCAACATATTCACAGGGATTAACTTCACAAGGGAAGAAGAAACCAACAATCAACTTCCGTTTCTGGATGTTAAGGTAGAGTGACTGACCAATGGGGAGTTCCAAACCTCAGTATACAGAAAAGCAACTCATACAGATCAAATTTTCAACTTCCAAAGCAACAACCCCAACGCACACAAACAAAGCTGCATTAGGATACTGTTTAAACAGGCCAGGACACACTGCAACACTCCAGAATTACGCCGGGAAGAAGAAGAACACTTATACAAAATCCTCGCCTTAAACGGATAGCCTTGCAACTTCATCCGCAGATGCCTACTAAACAGAAAATAAAAGAAGAACACAGTACACCATAACACACTTCCACACTTCTGTACATCAGGAACATATCGGAACTGACAACAAGACTCCTAAGACCATTAGGAATCATGGTGGCCCACAAGCCCACAGCCACTCTACGGCAAACGCTTACAAGGATTAAAGACAACATTCCCACAACATGCAGAACCAACGTGGTTTACAAAATACCATGCAACGACTGCCACAAACATCACATCGGACAGACAGAAAGGAAACTAGCCATCAGAATACATAAACATCAGCTAGCAGCAAAACGGCACGATGAACTCTCCTTAATACCTATACATTCCGACAAGGAAGGCCATCAGTTTAACTGGGACAAAGTAACTGTAGTGGCCCAAGCCAAACACAGACACACATGGGAATTCCTAGAGGCATGGTTCTCCACCCATACTTCAATCAACAAACATATAGAATTGAACCCCATATATAAACCCATACAGGTGAAAACGGGAAATGACAGTACTCACCATAATGGACCAGACAGTATAAATTCCAAACAGAGTAGAATAACATCGCTTCATCGGAGGATCCACTGATGATGTCACCTCACATGGTGATGAAACGTCTGACCGAGAACAAGCCAGCTCGGCGAGCAAGTCAACAACCTCATCCACAACCCGAACTACAGATCTTTGCCAATACTCTGGAAGCCCTTACAAAGTCCCCCTCTACACACAAACAAACACTAACAGGGAAAAGGAATATGTTATCCGCAGAAGGGAAGTCTGGAGAGGAAGTTCGGTGGTCTCTGTTCACAGGATTGCTGAGATGATTCTTGTAACTGATCGAAGTGTTGCTAATTGATCTTCCTTTTCTCGATACTTTCATTTGTTTACAGGGGGCACAGGGTGGCTGTTTACTCTAGAAAGGTCTCTGACAGATTAAATAAAAGTCACAGTTTATGGCAAATGCTGAAACGTGAAGTAAACTGGTTTTCTTCAGGCTTAAACTAGTTTTCCTGCAGAGAAGAGAGACAGGTCCTGAGCTTGCAGAGATCTCTTTCCTTCTCAATATATTGTTCACGACTCCAAGTTGTTCAGCTACATAGGAGCCAATCTCGTGTTTATTGACAGCAAAATTTATTTGTCAGCAAAACTGGTCACCGGTCCACAGGACCAATCATCTATTTATTGCTGGCTGAGTCTTAATTTGTACACTCGCTGTTGGTTCCAGCTCATCTGTAAACTTTCCACTACTGCTTGTGCCAGCAGCTGTGTAAAAACCATTTACCATGAGTATCAGGGTACTTACTTTTAAAAAACGCAGCAGACCCTCAACAATCCTTTATTTTTAAAACAGTTATTTTCCCATTTCAGTCCACAAAAAAATAAAGAAAAATAAAAAAGACAGTCTTTACATTAACAACCCTCTGAGAAAGGAAATAATTGTTCATCTTCATCTTAAATGGAAGATCCTTGATATTTAAATTATGCTTCCTAGTTCTAGATACCCCGACAAGAGAAAAATCCTTGTTAAACTGCTGAATAATTCAAATCAATAAGATCACCTCTCATTCATCTTAACTCCAATGTGTGTTTGTCAAACATGTTCAACCTTTCACAATTAAATTACACCTTCATGTCAGGAATCAATCTGATGAACTTTCTTTAAATTGTTCCCAATGCATGTATATCTTTCCTTAAGTAAGGAGGCCAGAAATGTACGAAGTATTCCATGTGTGGTCTCAGATATCCCCTGTACATTTGTAGCAAATCTTCCCTATTTCCATACACCATCCCCCTTTTCAAATCGAGGCCAAAGTTTCATATGCCTTCCTAATGACTTGCTGTGCCTGTTTGCCGACTTTTTTTTACAGAGTGCAGACTTGCATCAAAATATCATTAGTTATATTTGCCAGATTGACTTTATTAACCTTCATTTGTTGAGATCGGCTACAGTTGGTATGGCAGCAATTGAGAGAAAAATATTTCAAAAGGACATTGGGTGATGAGCTTCTCAAATTGTAACTCTGAAACGTTGTTTGAAATCCAAGATTGAACTGAATGGATGAAAGCCTCTTCTATTTGTGGTGTATAATTTTTTTGGTGAAGAGAACAAGGAATGAGAAGGTGTTCATGGTTGAGATGACAATCTTCATAATAAAGAAACTGATTAGCTTCACGTATGTGTTGGAGATCAGTGTTAAGCAGGTGGGGAGAGGATTTTAAGAAGATAATGGGTAGCTCAGAAAAAAGGCTGAAATTAATCTTTGCAATCCAAGAGAATTTCTTTAAACATCTGAACATTTCTGAAGAAGGGTCTCGACCTGAAACGTCAGCTTTCCTGTTCCTCTGATGCTGCCTGACCTGCTGTGTTCATCCAGCTCTACACCTTGTTATCTCTTCTTTAACATCTGATGTTATTTAAACTCATCTTTCTGGCAGACCTTTGTAATGCAGTTGAAGGGTAACTTATCATATATAAATTTTAAACAATTTCAGCATAGCTGTTTCTGATGATAAGTGTTGATTACTCAGTTCTTGTTGCAGAGAATACACATGATTCCCATGCTAAGCATCTGAGACTGAATAGGGTATACATGAGATTCTGCCAACAATATGTCAGCAACTTTCCATCTCACAAGATAATAATTGTGGACTCTGTATTAAAATCAGTGCTGGGGAGGCAGGTGTTTGAGTGGTGGATGGTGTAGTGCACTCAGAACATGAAAAATTCACTAGCTCCTGTTTTCCCTGCCCCTCTTTCAGCTTTCATTTCTACTCATCTCTTCCAATGCCCATCAAACAGACAGCCTCCAGATATCAGGGCTGGGAGTACAGAACTGCCAGCCAATTAGACTGGCCAGGAGCTCTCTGGGGTGGGACCTCTATCCAGATGTGGTCAGAGTCACAGAGGGGCAGCTGGGTTTCTGGCTGATGTGATGCCAATGGACCTTTCATTTTAAGGTAATCCATACCGCATGAAATTCACCTTATTAACATTGTGTCTTTTTCCACAGATGCTGCCTAACATGCTAAGTGTATGCAGCGCATTCCCCTTCTCTAAAGTTGTCCTTCACTGTTGATAAACATCTGTATTATATTTTCAGTAGTTTAGTTGAACGGAGGCTAAAGTGTACACTTGATAATGTTGTGCATTTATGCGTCACAAATGATATTAACAATGTATCCCACTTAAAGTTCATGGCTTGATGTGTTATATTGAGTTTTGGCGGAATACCAAACCTGTTATTCAAGTACCAGCTGTGTTATTCAAGTACCAGTATCAGGCACTAAACTGCACACTTGAGGGGTGATAAGCGAATTCTAGTAGATAGCTTCACCTCACTTAGATGTCACACCAATTACATGGTGGAACTTCCGGGAAATGTTTTATTATTCACATGTTGAGAGAAAATGTTTTAGTTTGCAGGCTGCAGCTGCCTCCTCTTTACCATGGATGTGCAATCCCTTTACACATCCATCCCCCATCAGATGGTCTCAGGGCTCCCCACTTCTTCCTGGAAGAAAGCCTGAACCGTTCCCATCCACCGCCACCCTCCTTCGCCTGGCCGAGCCCATCCTTGCTTTGAACAACTTCTCCTTTAACTCCTCCTACTTTCTTCAGATCAAAGGGGTAGCAATGGATACCTACATGGGCCCCAGTTATGTCTGTCCCTTTGTGGGGTACGTGAAACATTTCTTGTTTCAGTCCTACTCAGGTTCCAACCCACAACTCTTTCTCTGGTACAACAAAGACATTATTGGCACAAAAATAAAGTTGCTGGAAAAGCTCAGCAGGTCTGGCAGCATCTGTGAAGGACAAAACAAAGTTAATGTTTTGGATCCGGTTGACCCTTCCTTAGAACCCAGGAAGGGTCACCAGGTCTGAGGAACGTTCTGAGGAAGGGTCATCAGACCCGAAACGTTAATTCTGTTTTTTCCTTCACACATGCTGCCAGATCTGCTGAGCTTTTCCAGCAACTTTGTTTTTGTTCCTGATTTACAGCATCCACAGTTCTTTTGATTTTCATCTAATGACATCATAGGTATTGCCTCCTTCCCTTGTCCAGAATTGGAAAAATTAATTAATTTTGCTTCCAATTTCCACCTGGCCCTCACTTTCACCTGGTTCATCTCTGACTCCTCCCTTGCCTCCTTCAACATCTCTGTTTCCATTTCTGAGGATAGGCTGGCCACCAATATCTACTACAAATCCATCGACTTCCACAGTTACCACGACGATACATCCTCAAACCCTGTTTCCTGTAAAGACTCGGTTCCATTCTCTCAGTTTCTCCATCTCCATCACATTTGTTCCGATGATGCCACTTAATAAAATAGGGCGTCCGAAATGTCCAACTGATTCCTCAACTGAGGCCTTCCAACCATCGAGGTTGATAGAGCCCTCAGCCATGTCCGACACATAGAAACATAAAAGATAGGAGCAGGAGGAGGCCATTCGGCCCTTTCAGCCTGCTCCGCCACTCATCATGATCATGGCTGATCATCCAACTGAATAGCCCAATCCCGCTTTCTCCCCATAACCTTTGATTCATGTGTTGTAGCTACATGATGTTGGAGCTGGCTGATCCCATTGCGAATGGCAGTGACAACATCTACAGCAAGTGTTGGTTGCTCAGAGTTGATGAGCTGGAAACTGAGCTTCAAACACTGCAGCACATCCGAAAGGGAGAGAAGTACCTGGACGCTGTGTTTCAGGATGCAGTCACACTCAGTAGATTAAATAATTCACATTTAGTCAGTGGCCTGGGACAGCAGGTTGCGACTATAAGCGAGGCAGGTAGAGGGATCCTGCAGTCAGGAACAGAGGAGCCTCAGCTCTTGACCTCGTCCAACAGGTGTGAGGTACTTGCTCCCTGTGAGGATGAGGAAAAGGCCTCAAAGGGAGGATGAGCCAAATGACCACTGCACCATGGCACGGGAGGCCATTCAAGAGGGGGGAGCAAGAAGACAGGTGGTAGCTGTAGGGGAATCTATAATTAGGGGGATAGATGGTATCCTTTGTAAGCAGGATCGAGAGTCCCGCATAGTGTGTTGCCTGCCCGGTGCCAGGGTAAGAGATATCTCTGACTGGCTTGAAAGGATATTGGAGAGGGAGGGGGAGGATCCACTTGTTGTGGTCCACATCGGAACAAACAACATAGTCAAGACTAGGAAAAAGGACCTGTTCAGGGAATATCAGGAGCTAGAAACAAAATTAAAGAGCACGTCCTCAAGGGTTATAATCTCCGGATTACTGCCTGAGCCACGTGCAAATTGGCATTGGGACGTGAGAATAAGGGAACTAAACACTTGGCTAAAAATGTGGTGAGGTAAAGAGGGGCTCCTTTTCATGGCGCACTGGCATCAGTATTGGAGCAGGAGGGACCTGTATCGATGGGATGGCTTCCACCTGAACCGAGCTGGGATCAATGTCCTAGCGGAAGGGGTAAATAGGCTGGTCAACAGGACTTTAAACTAGAAAGTGGGGGGGGAAGGGAAGGATAAAACCTCCCCCAGTGGGGAACAAAGCAGCAGGTTAACATCTGTAGGGGTAGATTCCACTCTATGGGAAAATATGAAAAAAATGACAGGAAAGGGAAACTCAGGAGAGGTTATTAAAGTCTCCAGCACAGACACAAATAAGACAGAGTGTTTGGCAAGGGTTGGGAATCAAACTTCAAGCACACTGGATAAACGAATGACAATGAGAAGAGGGACGGTTAATACAGGACTGAAGGTGTTATATCTGAATTCACACAGTATAAGAAAGAAGGTAAATCAGCTTGAGGTACAGATCGAAATTGGCAGATATGACATGGTGGGCATCACGGAGACCTGGCTACAAGGGGATCAGGATTGGGAGCTAAATATCAAAGGATACATCTTATTGAAAAGATAGGCAGTTGGGCAGAGGGGGTGGGGTTGCCTTATTAGTAAGAAATGAAGTTAAATCAATAGTAAGAAACGAAGTAGGGTCAGATGGTGTAGAATCTGTGTGGGTAGAATTGAGGAACAGCAAAGGTAAAATAAATCATAGTTGGAATTATGTACGGGCCTCCAAACAGTTGTCAGGAGCTGGGGCGCAAGATACACCAGAAGATAGAAAAGATGTGTAAGAAAGGCAAAATTACGGTGATCATGGGGGATTTCAATGTGCAGGTGGACTGGGAAAATCAGGTTGGTAGTGGATTGCAAGAAAAGGAATTTGTGGAATGTCTACAAGATGGCTTTTTGGAGCAGCTTGTGGTGGAGCCCACAAGGGAACAGGTAATACTGGATTGAGTGTTGTGCAATGAGGCAGACTTGATAAGGGATCTTAAGGTGAAGGAACCTTTAGGAGGCAGTGATCACAATATGATTGAATTTACTCTGCAATTTGAGAGGGAGAAGATTGAATCAGAAGTAATGGTATTACAGCCGAATAAAGGCAAATATAGAGGGAGGAGCTGAGCAGAATTGACTGGGAGAGGACCCTAGGAGGAAAGACAGTGAAACAGAAATGATAGGAGTTTCTGGGAGTAATTCAGGAGACACAGCAAAAAGTCATGCCTATAAAATAGAAATATGGCACAGGGACGATGAGGCAACCATGGCTGACTAGGGAAGTCAGGGATAGCATAAAAGCAAAAGAGAAAGCATTTAATGTGGCAAAGGGCAGTAGGAAACCAGAGATTTGGGAAGCTTACAAAGGTCACAGAGGGCAACAAAAAAAGAAATAAGGAGGGAGAAGATTAAATATGAGGGTAAGCTAGCCAGTAATATAAAGGAAGACTGTAAGTGTTTCTTTAGATATATAAAGGGCAAAAGAGAGGCAAAAGTGGACATTGGACTGCTGGAAAATGATGCTGGAGAGATAGTGGTGGGCAACAAGGAAATGGCTGAGGAACTGAATAATTACTTTGTGTCAGTCTTCACAGTGGAAGACACGAGTAGTATCCCAAAAATTAGAGAGAGTCAGAGGGCAGAGCTGAGTATGGTGCTGTCACCAAGGAGAATGTGCTAGAAAAACTGAATGGTCTGGAGTGGTTAAACAACCAGGACCAGATGGAGTACACCCCAGAGTTCTTATGAATATAGCTGAAGAGATAGTGGAGGCGTTAGTGGTGATATTTCAGGAATTGCTATAGTTAGGGAGGATCCCAGAGGACTGGAAAATCACTAACATGACACCCCTGTTTAAAAAGGGAGTAAGTCAAAAGATTGAAAATTACAGGCCTATTAGCTGAACCTCGGTCGTGGGTAAGATTTTAGAGTCCATTGTGAAGGATGAGATTTCTGAATACTTGGAAGTGCATGGTAAAATAGGACAAAGTCAGCATGGCTTCATCAAGGGGACGTCATGCCTGTCAAATCTGTTAGAATTCTTTGAGGAAATAATGAGCAGTTTAGACCAAGAAGAGTCAACGGATGTTATCTACCTGGACTTCAAGAAGGCCTTTGATAAGGTGCCGCACAGGAGGCTGCTGAGTAAGATAAGGGCCCATGGTGTTAGAGGCAGGGTGCTAGCATGGATAGAAGATTGGCTGCCTGGCAGAAAGCAGAGAGTGGGGATAAAAGAGTCTTTCTCAGGATGGCAGCCAGTGACAAGTGGTGTTCCGCAAGGGTCAGTGCTAGGACCACAACTTTTCACTTTATACACTAATAATCTAGATGAAGGAACTGAGGGCATTCTGCCTAAGTTTGCAAAAGACTCAAAGATAGGTACAGGGATAGAGGTAGAGTATTGAGGAAGTGGGGAGGCTGCAGAAGGATTTGGACAAGTTAGGAGAGTGGGTAAAGAACTGGCAGATGGAGTACAATGTGGGAAAGTGTGAGGTTATGCACTTTGGTAAGAAAAATAGAGGTATGAGCTATTTTCTAAATGGGGAGAAAATTCAGAAGTCTGAAGTGCAAAGAGACTTGGGAGTTCTAATCCAAATTCTCTCAAGGTAAACTTGCAGATTGAGTCAGTAGTTAGGAAGGCATATGCAACTTTGGCATTTATTTTGAGAAGACTTGAATATAAAAGCAGGGATGTACTACTGAGGCCTAATAAGGCTCTGGTCAGGCCACATTTGGAGTATTCAGCGCAGTTTTGGGCTTCATATCTCAGGAAATATGCACTGGCCCTGGAGCGGGTTCAGAGGAGGTTCACAAGAATGGTCCCAGGAATGAAAAGCTTTACGTATGAGGAACATTTGAGGACGCTGGGTCTATACTCAATGGAGTTTAGAAGGATGAGGGGGTATCTAATTGGAAGTTACAGAATACTGAATGGCTTGGACAGAGTGGATGTTAGGAAGATGTTTCCATTGGTAGGAGATACTAGGACCTGAGGGCACAGCCTTAGAGTAAAGGGAAGACCAGCAAAACCAGTCCCAACCTAGCCAATCTCTCCTGATATGTCAGACCCGCCATCCCCGGAATCAGCCAGGTAAACCTTCGCTGCACTCCCTCATGAGCAAGAGCATCCTTCCTCAGAAAAGAAGACCAAAACTGCACATAATATTCCAGATGTGGTCTCACCAAGACCCTGTACAACTGCAACAACACACCCCTGCTCTTGTACTTGAAACCTCTCACAGTGAAGGCCAACATAGCATTTGCCTTCATTACCGCCTGCTGCATCTGCATGCTTACCTTCAGCAACTGGTGCACAAGGACACCCAGGTCCCGCTGCACACTTCCCTCTCCCAATTTACAGCCATTCAAGTAGTAATCTGCCTTCTTGTTTTTGCTTCCAATGTGAATAACCTCACGTTTATCCAAATTATACTGCATCTGCCTGCATCTACATCATCTGCATTTCGACCCTCACCTTCTCTTCCCTCCCACAGCACCATTAGGTTCCCCCAGCCCTCATTTACTACCCCATCAGCATCCACATCCAAAGTATCACCAGCTGCCATTTCTGCCACTTCTAGCTGGATGCCACTACCAGAAACATAGCTCCCTCCCCTCCCTTGTCAGCATTTTGCAGGGACTGTTCCCTCTGGCACACCTTGATTCACGCTCCCTCCACTCCCAACACCTCCCTACAGCCCCATGGCAACTTCAGAAGATGTAACACCTACGTGTTTATTTCCTCCCTCCTCAATATCCAAGGCTCCAGACACACCTTCCAGGTGAATAAACAATTTACCTGCACTTTACTCAATCTAGTCTTCCGTATTCGCTGCTTACAATGTGGTCTCCTCTACCCTGGGGAGACAGAGCACAGACTGGGTGACCGCTTTGCAGAACATCGACATTCTGTCAGCAAAATGGCCCTAGGCTTTCAGTTGCCTGCCACTTCAACACATCACCTTGTTCCCTGGCCAACATCTCTGTGTCAGGCTTGCTGCAGTGTTCCAACAAAGCCCAGAAAGAGCTGGAAGAACAGCACCTCATTTTCCATGTGGGGACCCTGCAGCCTTCAGGACTCAATATCGAGTTCAACAATTTAAGGTCCTGAGAACCTTCTCCCCTCGTCCTTACCCCAACGCCCATACGCCATGTTATCACATGGTCTTCTACCACAAGCAACCCATTTCAGCCACGAATGGTCTCCATTAGCAGCTGTTGAGTCGCCCAGAACGACTTTACCCACTCTTTTGTCAGTCCAACTGTTCTTTTCTCTCTCAGGGCTCCAAACTCAGCCTATTGTTTACTCCTCCCCTGTTCCCCTGCCCCATCTTCAGCATTTAAACCAACCTATCCCTGGCTACAATCAGTTCTGAAGAAGGGTCACCGGATCTGAAACATTAATTCTGATTTCTCTCCAGATGCTGCCAGACCTGCTGAGTTTTTCCAGCAATTTCTGTTTTTTTCTTGGAGAATATGCACAAGCTCTCCCATAGTCTCCTGATTTGGAACTGACCTGAAAAGGAGACACCATATTTGTTGACCGTAAATTCAGCTGGTGGCATATTTACAATCCACTGGCTGCACTTGGCATTATAAGATTAGCATGCAAAAGGTAATTATATGAATTCACTCTGCCAGCAGGTGGCATCTCCTGCCCGAAGTTCAGATCAGAAATTCAGACTCGCAATGCCCATTCCTGTTACAAAATCTGATGCAGTAGACGAGGCTTTCTTAATAATCAGAAGTTGGAAAATGAGGCCCACCTACCACAATAACAAGAGACTCAGAATACCAAAAGGCCCAGGTTTCCTGTGCGTATTGAAGTCTGATTTCATACCTAATGCAGATTGACCCAAGCATTGAAAGCTGAACAGTGGGTACAGCAAAGGGAGTTTGAATATGTTGGATTCTACAGCAGACGGTGGGGGCACAGCTCCTAATAAAGCAGCCTGCCATTTGTGCGGGAAGGTCTGTTTCAATCTGTCTCATTGCAAATATCTGCAAATGCTATGGGAAGACAGGGAGTTGTGCTGGAGCTATGCTCGAGGAGGTAACTCAAAAGAGAGCAGTAATTATTGGCTGAGATGGATGCAGTTGACTGTACAGGAAGACATGATGCAAAACATATGCGACCCTGATGAGGTAAAACTTCTGAAGGTTGAAAATCTCTTTACAGTGCTCTGAAGTTTGGAGGATGTATCTGAAAACTGATGCCATCCAATACAAGCCTCCAGACAGCACTGTTTTCTGAGCACCATCAATATGTACTCCCTTTAGGAGTGTGTAAAGAATACTGTAAAGTGTAAAAATTAACATGGAGGTCTATTGGTGTGCACTAAAATGCTAATTGCTACAAGATATTGGAACTATATCACTACTTCTTTACTGTTGCTTGGTCATGTTCCTGGAACTCCTTCCCCAATGGCATTTTGGGTCTACCTACAGTAAATGGGCTGCAACAGTTTGAGAAAACAGCTCACCATCACCTTCTCACAGGTAACCAGGAATGGGCAATAAATGCTGGCCAGCCAGTGACACCCACAGCTCATGAATGAATAATAAAAATGACGACTGCCATAAGCAAGATCTTCCAATTACATTATCCGAATGATCCAGATAAAGTCAGAAAATGAGCAAGCAAAAACATTAACCAAAGCAGCAGTTATAGAGTCTGCAATCATAAGGACATCTTTCACCTCTGTGGAGAGAACGAAGAAGGAATCATCGTCCAATAAGGCTGCTGGGGTCTACCAACAGCTACTTAACTCACCACCTTCTCTCATTAAAGAAACAGCCAAGGAGAACACAACAACAATTGATAACAGATATATGTATATAATCATGTATTGTCAATAGAAAGGAACCAACAAACCCTAATAACATATGAAAATATACTACTGTAGTTCAACTAAATATAAGGAATTTGCACTAGATATTTGGGCTGCAAGCATTTTTGTTTTGCAAACAGACACTATTTCAGGTTATGAGTGAATGCAAGTGAATGATGGCAGAAGTGCTGTTTAGCTGTATGTTTGGGCTTGGAACAACGGTTCAGTAGGAACATCATATAGGAATACTCTTGCTAAAGATCAGGGGTGGGCAGAAGGCTTCCAGCATCATGGATTTGATTTTTTTACCAGATGCTGCTAGATTGTTATCAGATTGTTTACTTTGCTGTTCCAGCAGACTTGGCAGAGTCTAGGAGAATCAGCTTCCCCTTCATGAAAGGAAAATCGTGTCTGACTAATTTACAGTCATAGAGTTGATCAGTGCAGAAACAGACTCATTGGCCCAATCGTCAATGCCGACCAGATTTTGTAAGTTAATCTGGTCCCATTTGCCAGCATTTGGCCCATGTACCACAAACCCTTCCTATTCACATGCCCATCAATATGCCTTTTAAATGTTGTAATTGTACCAGCCTCCTCCACTTTCTCTGGCAGCTCATTCCATACACGCATCACCATCTGTGTGAAAAGTTGCCCCTGAATTCCCTTTTATATCTTTCCCCTCTCTCTTTAAACCTATGCTCTCTAGTTTTGGACTTCCCTACCCTGGGAAAAAGACCTTGGCTATTTACTCTATCCATGCCTGTCATGATTTTATGAACCTCTATAAGGTCACCCCTTAGTCTCCAATTCTCCAGGGAAAATAGCCCCAGTCCATTCAGCCTCTTCCCACAGCTCCATCCTTCCAACACTGGCAACATCCTTGCAAATCTTTTCTGCACCTTTTCAAGTTTAACAATATCTTTCCTGTAGCAGGGAGGCCAGAATTGAATGCAGTATTCCAAAAGTGGTCTAACCAATGTCCTGTACAGCTGCAACATGACATCCAACTCCTTTACTCAATGCACCTACGAATAAAGCAAGTGTACCAAACACCTTCTCCACTATCCTATGAAACTGTAACCCGAGGTCTCTTTATTCAGCAACACTCCCCAGAACCTTCCCATTAAGTGTTTAAGTCCTGCCGTGATTAGCCTTCCCAAAACGCAGCATCTCACATTTATCTAAATTAGACTCCATCCGCCAGTTCTCGGCCCATTGGTTCATCTGATCAAGGTCTTGTTGTATTCTGAGATAACATTCTTCGCTGTCCACTACACCACCAATTTTGGTGTCATCTGCAAACTTACTGACCATTCCTCCTATACTCACATCCAAATCATTTATGTAAATGATGCAAAACAGCACCAATCCTTGCAGCACACAGCCGGTCACAGGCCTCCAGTCCGCAAAATGACCCGTCACCACCCTCCGTCTCCTAACTGCAAGACAATTTTGTATCCAAATGGCTAGCTCTCCCTCAATCTCACATGATCTAACCTTGCTAACCAGTTTACCATGCAAAACCTTGCCAAACGTCTTCCTGAAGTCTATATAGACAATGTCCACTGCTCTGCCTTCATCAATCTTCTTTGTCACTTCTTCAAAAACCTCAATCAAGTTAGTGAGACACGATTTCCCACGCACAAAGCAACTGGTCCAGCAATCACTTCTCTAGCTTCCCTCAAAGTTTTGGGGCACACCTGATCAGGTCCTGGGGATTTATCCACCCTTGTGTGTTTTAAGATGTCCAGCACCTCCTCCTCTGTAATATGGACATAAATTTATCAGAGTCTTTTTGAGGAAATCGCAATTGGAATGGATAGAGAGCAACAAGAGATGTTTCATAATTGGACTTCCAGAAGGCAAGGTAAGTGTCATAAGATGCCATGATATTGGAAGTAGTATACTGGCAGGGATAGAGAATTGGCTCATCGACAGCTAACAGGAAGTGGGGTATGAAGTTCTTTTTCAGGTTGGGGACCTTTGACCAGTGAGATCCCACACAGATCGGTGCAGGGACTGCAACATTACAATATATATTAACAACTTGGAGGAATGAAGTGAATGTGATTGTAGCTAAATTTGCAGATAATACAGAAGTAGGTGGAAACGTGGGTTATGAGAGTGATACAAGCAGTTTAAATAGAGATATTGATAGGTTATGTAAAGGGATCAAAATTCATAAATGGGATATGATGTTGGAAAATGTAAAGTTGTTCATTTTGGAAGGGAGAACAAAAGTATAGAATATTATTTAATGTGCAGAAAGCTGCAACACAAAGGGGCCTGTGAGTACCTGTGCACGAAACACAGAAAGCTAACATGCAGGTATAGCAGGTAATCAGGAAGACTAATGGAATGTTGGCCCTTATTTCAAAAGGGTTAGAGTATAAGAGTAGGAAAGTCTTACTGCAACTGTACAAGGTGCTAGTAAGACCACATATGGAGTATTGTGAACAGTTTTGGTCCCCTTGTTTAAAAACATGTATCATTCCAATGGTAGCAGTTTAGGGAATGTTCACGAGGTTGATCCTTGGTTGGGAGGGATTGTTTATGAGCAAAGGTGAAACAGGTTTGGACGTTACGCACTGGAGTTTAGAAGAATAAAATGTAATCTCATTGAAATTTACAGGATTCTTAAGGGCTTAACAGGGTAAATGCTGAGAGGATTTTTCTGTCTGTGAGAGAATCTAGGACCAGAGGGCATACTCTCAGAATAAAGGGATGCCAATTTAAGACAGAGATGAGGAGGAATTTCTTCTGCAGAGTGTTGTGAGTCTTTGGAATTCCTTATCTGAGAGACCTGTGAGGGAAGAGTCCTTGTGTATATTTCAGACTGAGATAGATATATTCTTGATAAGTTGAGGAAGGGGCAGGAAAGTGGATGTGAAGAATGTGGGATCAGCCATTATTGTATTGAATGGTGAAGCAGGCTTGAGGGGCTGAACGGCCTCATACTGTTCTTATTTCTTAAGATCTTATCAGCTTTAGATTTGTCATAGAATCATAGAATCCCCACAGTGTGGAAACAGGCCCTTCAGCCCAACAAGTCCACACCGACCCTCAGAGCATCCCACCCAGACCCATCCCCCTATAAACCCATCTAATCTACACATCCCTGAACACTATCGACAATCCACCTAGCCTGCACATCTTTGAACTGTGGGAAGAAACCGGAGCACCTGGAGAAAACCCACATGGACACAGGGAGAATGTGTAAACGCCACACAGACAGTCGCCCGAGGATGGAATTGAACCCAGGTCCCTAGCGCTGTGAGGCAGCAGAGCTAACCACTGAGCCACCGTGCCAGGAATTTAACTAGTTCCACTGTCCCCTCTTTTGCCATATACTTGCAAACTGTTCCGCTTCAGATAATCATTTACAACATTTTACAGTATATCCTCATTCTTTTTTCATGTCACCTTTAGTTGATTTGACAATCAGCTTTATCTACTCTGACGAGGCACCTCAATTTTGAACACTTCTATCAAATCTCCTTCTCTTCTCTCAAGTGTACAACCCCAGCATCATAAATCTACCATTGCCATAAATTTCTTCTGCACCATGTTTATAACACTCACATCCTTCAAACATGTAGTGTCTAGAACTGGATCAAGTTCAGGCCAAATTAATGTTTTTAAGAACATTTAACTGCAACTTCCTTTCATTAATACTCTATGCTTATATTAATAAATCCAGGATATGGTAGGCCATTTTAGCCACTTACTCAACATTCTTTGCAATTTGCACCAATCTGAGCACCCATACACCAAGCTCCATAACTTCTTGTGCTCAATTTAGCCATGTAATCATTAGGTTACATTGCCTCTCCTTGTTCATCAAAAATATTGATGCACTACAAGTTGTACAAATCTGCGCCTTGCAAATGGCTCTTGAACTAAATTATTTCAGTGAATTAGTATGAGGGATTAAAATTCAAGTGCAAGTTTGTTTTTCATTACTGTTGCGGAGCTTGTCACAAACTATAATAAAGCAATCAGACTTTATTAAGACCAGTCCACAGCATAGCATACATTTTATTAAGAAAAGAAAAGGTAAAATTGTATTTATTGAATGCTTTTTACACAGTCTCAAAATGTTGCAAAGCATGTTCCAGCCGACAAAGTTTAGTTTCATTGACTCTGTCTTCAGGTGTACTATCTCACTCTATTCCTGTTCCAGCTGCATTCACATACCTTCTCTGAGAGAACAGAGGAGATTACTGCACACAACTGTAAATTTTGGTAGTAATAGGTCAGCTGCATTCCATGAGCCACTGGAGGGATCCAGATGGCTGAATATTTGTTTCAGCAAAGATAATTATTAAGTCTGCTTTCACAGAATAATTCCCCCTCTGTTTGAAGTATCAGTTGTAAAATCTGACCTGTGGTTGTGGAAGTTCACCGTCTGTTTTGCAGATAACTCCACATGCAACACTTGCATTTTCCTCCTGTTTGATTCCAGCATTTAAAACAAAAGAGTGGTGGATAGGTAAAGGTTGTGTCCCTCTTCTCCAAAAGCCCCTTCTTCTTTATCTTGCGCTCTGTCAGAGGATAAGGGGCTAATCTGTCATGGGAGGCAATCTGTAAGAGCAGGAGGAGGCGATCGCTCAGAGAACGGGGGAAGAGGGCTGATCCAAAAATAGAATCAGAAGGGGCTATTCGAACCATCATTTCTATCCCTTCTTGGGTTATATGGATGGGATTTTTTTTTTTAATTCATTCATGGGATTATGTGTGTTGCTGGCTAGGATTTGTTACCTATCCCTAACTGCCCAAATATAGGCTCGACTAGGTAAGGACAGCAGTTTCTTTCACTAAAGGACAATAGAGAACCGGATGGATTTTTCCCCGACAATTATCAATAGCTTAATTACACACTTTTTGAAATTGATTTTAACTTCTACCATCTGCTATAGGGGCATTTGAACCTAGGTTCTCAGGCTTAATAGTCTAGCGATAATACCACCAGGCCATCACCTCACCAGCCTAAACCGCTGTTTAGCATTCTTGGTTACTCAAGTTTATAAACCACTAGAAAATGAAAGAATAGAGGTAACTTCAGGAATATTTGGCATCTACTTGTACAATTTATTCGAATGTGGTTCTGATAGTCACATACAAGCTATAGATCAACTGAATGAAATCCCCGCCTGTTCACAGATGCTATTTCTTGACACAAAGCCAATTGGCCACAGATATTCTAGGACATAAGTCTTGAATCTTTTGGGAATTCATCTGTAAATATGATCCCCCTGTTTCTGATTCACAGAGCTGATTCTTTCACTCTTTATTCTCTGAAGATGCTTCCCAATGTTGTCAAATGTCCTCATTAACCTCTTCTGTTTTAATGACTTCATCCCATCGCCTATTTTGAGTCTGTCATTATAAAGGCACATCTCACTTCTGATGAGCAGAAAAAAAAATCTGCCCAATATTTGGAATGATGTACATGCAGCTTCCCTCTTTATCGAATCTGGTTTCCCCATAAATGAAGATTTGTAGCTATTTTTTGTGACCTCAAGCTACTAATATAACAAGGCTGAGATGTGGAACTTTGATTGATCACTATATGCAGAGCTTATGATAAATTGCCACACTGAAAATTCTTCAGAAGAAATCAAGGATGTTTACATTTGAATTTGACACTTGCATTAAAAATGTGCCTGTCAGATTTTCTCATATTTGTTGACATATGCTGCTGAAATCAATGATCTCATTGCTTGCTATTATTAACCAAGCGAAACAAAACTTTGGCTATATTTTGTTTGATGGGCAGCTAACATTCTGGAGCACCTTGATGCAGTTCAGAGATGATTTCTCTGTCTTGGAGCTCATCTGAGTTTCTCGTTTTGGAGTAAAATCAGACTGTGGGGGTCACATTCTGGTTACACAACGCACCCCCCAATTTTACAGAGAAAGAGACCATTTTAGTCTCAACAAAGCACAGTGTGGTGCATGCAAGAGCACAAATATGACATGCAAATTGATTTTTTTAATAACGCATTAGAAACTTATTGTGATTCCATCATAACACTGGAAATACTACAGTCAGAATAATGTTAAATTCACTCATCAATGTTTGCACTCTCTGGGAACAGAGGATGCTGAGGGGACATCTGATTCAGGTATACAAAATTATGAAAGGCATTGATGGTGATAATCTTTTTCCCATGGCAGATGTGTTTAAGACCAAATGGCATAAGCTTAAGGTGAGGAGTAAATAGTTTAGAGGGGGGTCTGAGGAAAAAAAAAAATCACCCAGAGTAGAAATATGGAACACGCTGCCTAAGAAGGTAATGAAATCAGGTACTCGCAGATGGAAGCATCTGGATGAGGACTTAAAATGCCAGGGCATAGTAACTTTAGATCCAGTGCAGGTAAATGGGATTAGTAAAGTGTTTGTTTGTTGGCATAGAAGTGGATGTCCAAAGGGACTGTTTCTATATTGTATAATTGTATGACTATGACTCTATTTGCATTTCAATGGTTAAGGCAGTTGACATTCCTGTTCATTGGATTACAGTCGCAGGAACAAAGCAAATCTCCAATTGTTGAGGCAAAGATCTATATTAAGTACTGCATTGTGACAACTATATATTGTTTCTGAGGGGAATGTTTGAAATAACATTCAATTTTCAATATTGAGCTATTTGGGAGAGGAGCCAAGTGAATTCCTGGCACTGGTCCAAAAGATGGGAGTGAACATTGTAAGATCATTGGAACCTGCTAATCTTGTCAGATGCCTTGTGGTACATGCTGGCAAACCTGTATTGACAGAAGGCTAGGATTCGCTTTTCTGCTATTCACCTCTGTTAAGCAGTGTTGCTTGTCACAGTTAACATGTGTGAAAGAACATTGTTTCATTGAAGTACTTCCTAATTTGTGAACATTAATTGGCAATTTTTTTCAGATTTTTCTCATTCTTTTCTCATGCAGCTGAATCATAGCTGAGCCAGTGAATCATGGACACCTTTTTTTTAAGCTGGTACTTTCTCCAGGTTCCTTTTCTTAACATGTTAGCTGTTGGATAAGGTTATGGTTCTGAAAGGGGTAATGTTGTAGATTGTTTTAGGCTCCACCTAATCTGATGATGCCACATGGTTTTGAGTAGAGAATCAAGAGTTTGAGATCCCGATGTGGCTCCTATACTGTTAGTCAATATATATATAACTAGCCAATGTAATTAGTACTCATTGTTGCAATTTAATAAAGTACAATTGTTGTTAAGTGCCTTTTCTTGTTGAGACTCACTAATATTTCATCTTCTAATACCTTAACCAAACAGGTCCTAGACCCTCGAGTACACAAAGGAGGATTGGGAGGCAGCAATCTAAACCAGCCGTTAACTTGCAGTGATCGGTTCGAAAACCATACAACACACGCTGTGTCAAATAAGCTGCCAGAGCAATCAAAACCGAACTGACCTGATCACTACATATCTGCCTGTTTCAAGTAAACATTGCTGAATAACAGTTAGGTATGGGAACCATGTCTGAATGTACTTCCGAGCTTTTAAAAAATGTCATGAGCGAGAAACAGCTAACCCAGTACAGATCAGAGAGGAAGCCAACAGAGCTCATACAAGAAAAGTCTCAGTAGTTTCATGGTTCATTCACTCCACTTCTGGTTCTTGCATTTGATTTGATTTGATTTATTATTGTCACCCGTATCGAGATAGAGTGAAAAGTATTGTTTTGCATGCTAATCAGACAAATCATACCTTACATAAGCACATCAGGACAGAACGCATCCAACAGTCCATACAGGCATCACTTTGCATCTGCCTGGTTACAAAATTTGTAAGGCTGAGAGAATTACAAGGAAGAACGGTTGTAAAATTCATGGAATATTGAAAATTATGATTTACATTTAACTCCTGAATACATTCCAGATGGCAATGCCCATTTTACTTCCTACTCTCCAACTAGTAAGTTAGAGTTCTTTATGGGCCCAGTTTAATAACCTGTAGGACATGAATATGTTTGTGTGAACAACTGCAAAATCACAGACGTGTAGAAGACTCTGACAGTCTGGAGTGTGGAAACTGTTCACAAGAGTGCTCTGCGCACGTTCAAAGAGTACAGGTGGCACTAAATGCCAACATGCATTCAGCATTATGACTCCAAATAATAATCCCACCAAAGAAGATAATCCATGTCCTTCCTGATTTCCTGAATATGTTTTCTGCAATCCACAGATGGTGCCAACAGGAGATCAGTAAACATCTGGTTTGCAGGTGTGTATACAGCTGTTTTTGTAGACTGAGGGGTGGAATTAGCTTCTCAGCTCAATCACAGATCTGCCAAATGTTTAACACATTAATTTTGTTTTAACTTAACAGGTTAAATATTTTATTTAGTTTCCTCAGCCTACAGTATAGTGAAAGGAATTTTTTTTTTCTGCTTGAGAGTTGAACCCTACCAATCAAAAAATCTCACCAGCCTATGTAATCTGTATTTTCAAAGCAGTTTGCTGTGTGTTTCTGGAGAATATTGGTCCTTACAGATGTAGGGATATAAGAAAACAGTGTGATCGAACTAATATCGTATAACAGTTAAATTTGTTTCTGCTGCTAATAGAGTTAATAGACAAACAGAGCATTGAACAGCTTATCTGATTGTGTCAATATCATGTAACAGTTAAATTTGTTTCTGCTGCTAGTACGGTTATGGTTTACTGATGGAATGTCATATTGTAATTGACTCATTGTGTTTGCTAAGGCTTGAAAATGAAATGTAATTAGATAAAGCTATCAGTGCCTTAATGTTTAAAAATGTAAGCCGAGCTTAGATCTAATTACACGCTTATTCTCGGGCAACCAGAAAGTAACTATCACTGCTTCTTAATAAAAATCCTCAAATTTTTACCCATTGATGACTGGTTATTCTAAATATAAAAGAAGAGAATGTCCAACAACTTGGCGTAGTTGTCAGGATTCAAAAAGACTGCTGAGGTCCCGAGAACATCCCATACACCCACCAGCGCCCTGAGCTAAGGACTCATCTTTTAATAAGAATCCATTTGTGCTAAGGATTTTCAGGGACAGTCCAGCACGATTCTATTAAAAGAACCTTATTACCAATAGGAAAGATAAGCCCATAGCAAAAACTAGGTGTCTAGACAGTCATAAAGGACCCACAGCCCTATAAGTAAGCCCAACGGCTCTAATATCAGAAGCATAAAGACATCATTCAAGATGTCTGAATCTGAGTTGCCCAGTAAATCTGAGGATGAACTTCTCCGAAATTTAAACAATTCGACCTCTCCCTGATGCTGACTGAAATCCGCCAAAAGTATGGAATCTCCACGGGACAGTGGTCCCTGGATGACATTAAACATGTTTGGGGTAAAACTACAAAAAATGGTTTCGCTGCTCTTTATGTGTAATGCAACAAGTCCGAAAGTGACAAGAAATTATTGAGAAATCTAACCATGACCGTGAAATTAAGTATGTAAAAGACCAATTAAAAGTGGTCTGTGCTGAACTAAAAACCACTAAGTTGGAATTCCAAAAGGAAAAGGAGGCAAACTCCAGCTCTAGCTCACCTAATGTTCCATCACCACTTCCTGATCCGAGTGCCCCTCCTGCTCCTCGGTTCTCGGAATGCCAACCTAAGGTCTGAGCCCTAAATGGAATTGAGGGACACGACTCTGATGACAGTGATTTGTGACGATTCGGATAATGAGGGCAAAAACCAACAGGCCTTTAATTTATGGCTGGTCCAGACTGGGAGCCACAAAGAAGAAAAAATGAAAGATGAAAAGGGTGTAGTCAAGTATGAATATACACAATGGACAGACCACAAACCTGCCAACTCTAAGCTGTTTGAAAGGTGGTCCAAAGAACAGCTCCATCCTAAAAAAGGAGACATGAAAACATGGAAAGAATTGGAAAAACTTAAAACTATATATAGCCTCCATCTTATGGACGGTGTACAAGTATTGTCCATCATAGTAAGAGGTAACAACGGCAGGAAACTTGTGAGGAAGGTGAGCGGGGAATTGGGCGAAGATGGGCACAGCTTTGATGATGGATGGAAAGCTATTAGAAATTGGTTGAAGGATTATGGCCACCCTGAAACTGATTGGAGTAAGATTTCAGCAAAGAGGCAATGAGGAATTGAGAAATTACGTAGAATGTTTTGTGGCAGTCTGGGTTGAACACTCCTGGATTCGCTGGAAATATTGACACTCCAAATCTCACACCCCTTAAATCTGCATTAATTGCGGAGCTAAAACCAGAGTTAGTGAAGATGTTAAAAGTTAGGATCCCAGTTTGGGAGAACAGTGGAAAGACATGGAGAAATAGTTGAGGCTGCAAATCATCTTGAGCGAAAAATAAAATCCAAATTGAGGACTCTGCAGACTGCAGTAACTACACCAGGGATCTCAGCAGATAGACACCCAGGCAAATGTCATAATTGCAGCTGAGTAGGACAGTGGGTGAAAAAGTGCTGTTTCAAAAAGGAAGTGACCTCAGATAAATCCACTTCTAAACCGGAACCTAAAACCCAGAAAAACCCTTCGGCCAAACAGGCCTTACTGGAATGCATTATAGCAACAAGGTGTATTAGTAAAAGTCCATAGTTCATCTAATGGTCCGGTATGGCCAGTTAAAAAGCCAGACAGAACCTGGCATCGGACGGTAGACTACAGGAGAGTGAACCAGCGTATTGATCAAACAGTACCCTTGGTTGCTGACCCCTCTACCATTTTTAACTCTCTCTTGCCGGATCATAAATACTTTTTGGTGATAGACATGGCCAATGGATTTTGGTCTGTTCCCTTGGCCCCTGAGGTACAACCGTGGTTTCCTTTTACCGTCCAACAGCAACAGTATACCTGGATATGTCTGCTGCTTTTGCAGTAGCCCTGCTGTATTCCACATGGGTTTGCAAAATCATTTACAGGAATTGCCTCCAATGGCATCCCTGGTATGTCAATACACAGATAATATTCTAATAGCATCCCAGACGGAGGAACAACGTAGGGAGGGATGCACGCATCCTTCTTGTCCATTTACACACCTGCAGCCATAAAGCCAACCTTAAGAAGACACCAATTGCCCAAGAAGAAGTAGTATGTTTGCGGCAATAGATTTCAGTAACAAAATGTGAATTGACCCAGGATAGCACAGCTGCTAATTGAACCGTCGAAGAACCCACAACTAATCAGGACTCGAGATCTTTTCTGGGCCTTTGTAATTTCAACCGAAACTGGATCGATTGTTAGTTATACACAGTTAGCTCAGCCGCTGAATGATCTTTTGAAAAGAAAGAGGGAATCCAAGGAAGCTGTCGCACTCACCCCAGAGCAGCGTTCTGCCTTCCAAAAAATAAAAGCTGCTCTGTGCTCAGCCCCAGTTTAATTAATCTCTGATATTGGGAGACCATTTACCCTGTATGTACATGAGAAGAACAGTCATGTGAAAGCTATTCTCACACAGGAGCATGGTGACAGGCAGTGTCCCATTGGACACTATTCCGCTTGGCTGGGTATAGTGGCTCCAGGATGGAGCAGTTGCCTGAGAGACATGGAAGCTACATGTAGGGCTGTGATGGCCATGGCACCCATCGTACTTGATCAGAATTTGATTATTAAATGTCCTCACACTGTTCACACCCTGTTGTTCATGAATCGGGTCTCCCAGGTGGCCCAGTGGACACACTGGGGGGCAACCCTCTTGGAAGCCCCCAAACTCCACCTTGTTCACTCTAGTCTGGTCAATCCCGTTACTCTGCTCCCAATTTCGGAGGACCAGAAGGTGGGAGGTGGAAAAGAGACTGATAAGATTGAAGAAACCGGACCTGGTCCTTTTCACAGATGGGTTTGTTGAGAATGGCATACGGAAAGCAGTCTGGGCCATTACCACCTTATACAAAGTGATAGTGCAAGGCAGCTTGATAGGGGGTACCTCAGCACAACAGGCAGAACTACAAGCACTTACAGAAACCTGTAAAATAGTGGAGGGAGAAACTGCAAATCTTTATACAAACTCCCGCTATGCGTTTGGAGTGGTCCATGATTTCAGACCCTTGTGGCAGAAAAGGGGATTCCTTACAGCAGCCAGGACACCTATCTGAAATGGGAATGAAGTATGAAACCTCCTCAATGCCATACAATTGCCACAGGGAGTTTCAGCTTTGAAATATAAAGCTTGTACCTGACAGAACACTGTCGAAGCACAAGGCTTTGCCTTAGCCAACCAGACGGCTAGAAGTGCAGCTTCGCAGGGAAATCACTCCAGTGGATCAACAAAACCCAAAATACAGAACCTCACAAACAAGTTGCAGGACTTAAAGACCATGCAAGGACAATGCTCTCGAAATGAGAAGTGGACATGCATTGAAGCAGGAATTAAGTTATTCAAGGATGGTGTGTTGGAGGCAAAGAGATACAGATAAACCAGTTACTCTGCCAGCTTTAATGCCTTTCTTGGCACAACAGATCCATTCATTGGGACATCTGGCCCTTTTACAAATGAAAGCATCATCAGGATCTAACCAATGCTGTCAGTTCTGCTTTCCAACAGTTGTGAGCAACTTGGGGAGATGTCCCTGAGGCTGGATACGATACAGTCCCCACAACGTGGGTCTACATCAAGAAAATACATAAAGAGCCACTGGGTGCCAAGTGGGAAGGTCCATATCAAGTTCTTACAACCGCATCAGCAATCAAAGTACAAGGCAAGAAAGCTGTTACTTTTGGGATTCATATCTATACTGATCCCCCTTGCAGTGGGAGAACTTATTGTAAAGTGTGAACTCAATGTAAGCACCTTTTTGTATTGGTCTTATGGATATGCTGAGCGCACCAATGTCTCCAGCTGCTGGGTTTGCTCTTACATTCTTGTACATTCAAAGGATGGTATCCCCTCAGACCTATTCCATTTAATATATCTGAAGTGGCAGAATGGGTCATTCACCCTTCTGACTGGGGCTCGCATGGCTGCCACATCTTCCACAGAGAGAGGGATATATTGGGTGGACGTTAAAAGGACCCCAGATAAGTGGAAATCGGCAGGGCACAGCTTTTCGGCATTTGAAGGTTGGTATCAACCTCAGTTTAAAGCCCCCTATACCCCACCATTTGTCACCATCACTAATACATCAAGGTTAGGTATTCTATTTGCCTCACTAGATCTGAGCCTATGAGTTGGGCTGTAGGTCAGAGTAATTGTACCCAATATTTTACTGTCACACTGACGCTTGGCTTCCAGCTAAACTTAATTTTATTAACCCACATCAGCGGGAACTTATGACCATGTCTGGTTTTCCAACTATATAACTCGGTTTGTCCCATACAATGGTAAGGATTTCATTTGTGGATACAAAGCATATACCTGGTTGCCCCCGACGTGGACAGGCTCCTGTTACCTTGCTTTTGTAGTCCCATTGAAATTCACTCTATGGTACACAAACGTGCCATCACAGAAACAGAACAATTCTTTGTTATTCTATTCCCCCTGTACGGAACAGCCAAGCTAGCCAGAGAATCTATCAATATGGCAGCTATCCTAGAATAGATAGCCAGTGACACCTCTCAGGTCCTTGCTAGGATTAATGTGGAAATGATTGTCCTATGAGCCACCTCTATGTAGAATCTTATAGCTCTGGACTGGATCTTAGCAGAGAAAGGTGGCACCTGTGCTTTCTTGGATCAGGAATGTTGCACCTATATCCCGGATAACTCTGTGGAGATAACTGACTTGGCTGACCATATCAACAAAGAGATGGACAAACTTAAACAACCCCCATCCTCGAACCTGTGGAGCTAGGCAACCAGCTGGTTCAGATCATTGGGTACGTCAGTAGTGCAGGGTATTGTAGTTTTTCTTTTAGTAATTCTTGTCCTGTATTTTGCTTTCATGTTGCTTAGATGTTGTATTCAACAAATGCTAAAACCTAAAGTTCACTATCTTACAGCTTGCCAATGCTCTCAGAATTCTACATATTATTGTTAGCTTGTTTTGTTTGTGTGATTCTGTTCAGGAAGAATCAAAAGGGGGGAGATGTGGGGGTAGAAGAAAACGGCATGATTGAGCTAATATCGTATAACAGTTAAATTTGTTTCTGCTGCTAATAGGGTTATGGTTTACTGATAAAATGTCATGTTGTAACTGGCTTATTGCATTGCTAAGGCTTGAAAATGAAATGTAATTAAATAAAGCTATCAGCATCTTAATGTTTAAAAATGTAAGCCGAACTTAGAATCAACGCAGTTACACACTTATTCTGAGCAACCAGAAAGTAACTGTTGCTGTTTCTTCATAAAAATCCTCGAATTTTTACCTATTGACAACTGGTTATTCTAAGAAGAAAAAAGAGAGTACCCAACACTCATATACCACGTTTTCTTAATGCAGAAAAAAAGTTTCTTGAAGAAAAAGTAAATCCAACAATCATTCTCAGAATTTGCTTGTTAGTTTGTATACTTATTAACATTTGTCTTATTGAAGCATATCTTTGCTCATTTGTGTCATCATTCCTACCTTGCACTGGCAAAATCAAACATAGTTGGTCCCTATAGCCAGGAATAATGAAACAAAACTTCCTGTGATAATACAACTTCATTTTCTAAGCAGGGCATTCTTATCGATGATAGTGAAGTAAAATGTCCTTTTGAAGGTTAGACATCTCCCATGGCTTGAATGTTTTTAATACACTCAAAGTAAGAGCAGTAAGCCAGCCAGAAGATCAGATCTATTCTGCCGTTTTAACTGTATCATGGCTGGTTCGCTTATTTCAGATCATATGTGGATATACTCACAACACCTCACATTTTACTCCATTTGCCATATTACTTTTCATCCAATCAGTTAATCTGCATTTGTCCATTTGTATTTTCCTTCTACTAACTGCTCAATGCTTTTCCCAGGCCACCAGCATGGAGCGACTGCAGGCTATAGAAGGACTGTAATATTTTTCTTTTAACTTCATTTCTTTATTTTCCTAATTTATGCTATGAAGAACTGTAAGGTGGAACTTTTGGCTTTTCTCTTTATTGCTCTATCTTTGTATCTAATCTATTTTCGTACTAAAATTTGTAACTAGATACTTTGAACCTAAGATGGTGCAGTGTGTGTCAACATTATACACGTTTCACTGTACTTGAATACGCATGACAATAAAATCTAATTCAATTCAATTCAATTCAATACAATTCAATTCAACCTTGAATTGACACCCCAATCCATTGCTTCATCAAAGTCATGTATGCTGAAGAGCTGAGGCCCAATGACAAATTTTTGGATAAGATTAATTATCAAATCCTGCTAATCCATCCCTTCATACTTAATCTCTGATTTCTTATTCCAATCCATTCCACAAGACTGTAACCACTTCAATACTAAAACAAAAAAAACAAAAAACTGTAGATGCTGGAAATCTGAAACAAAAACAGAATTTGCTGGAGAAACTCAGTAGACCTGGCAGTATCTGTGGAGAGAATTACTGGAGAGAAAACAAGTTTTCTGACGAAGAGTTACTTTAAAAGTCGACTCTGCTTTCTCTCCACAGGTGCTGCCAGATTTTCTGAATTTCTCAAGCAATTTCTGTTTTTGTTTCAATATTAATTCATATTTGCTAAAGTCAAGCTTTACAAATTATTTCTGAAAATTCATTTAGTGACACCCATAGAATTAGTCAGGCATGATCTAGCTTATATAATTCCATACTAACTCCCACTACTGCCCTTCATCTTAACCACAACAGTAAGTATACAAAAATCACATTTAGTCTATTAGTATTTCAGGCCATCCTTGTTTAATTCCTTCCTGAGTAATTTGCTCATTTTCAAGTCAGAGAGTCATGCATTGCGAAATTTCAGTCCTTAAATTGTTAAAAATGCACATTAAAAAGATGGGAAGATTATTCAATAATATTTTCCAGCCATTGAGCAGTTTCAGATTAAACCCTGTGCAAGGAAATATAACAGCAATCTTAAATTAAAACATGTCTGTTTTTATCAACCACTGCGCTTACGCTCTAACTATATTTCCATGCCAAGCAGGTAAATGTTTGTTTGAAGTGGTTCACCATGACATGTCCAAAGTAGCTGATAGATGCTGAAATATCTGGTCTCGCCTCTGTGAATATATAAATGTACAAATTTAGAGTCAACCATAGGACATTCAGTCCCTCAAGCTTGCTCTGATATTAATAAACCCATATGATTGTAGGCTCAGTCCTAGTTTTCTGTCTACCACTTATACCCCAATTATCAAATTATCAAATCCTTATCATTCAAGAATCTATCTAACATCCTTAAAAATATTCAGTAAGCTTATCTCCATGCGTTATGGAGAAGAGATTTCCATGGGCTGTAGACCCTCAGGAGAAAGAAAATCTCCATGTTTCCACCTATAATGACAGATGGTTTATTTTTAGTAAGTCCCTCGATTCTAGTCTCTCCCACAGGGTAAATATCCCTCAGCATCTACCCTAACAACTCCCCTCAGGATCTTAATGTGTTTTAATAAGATCACCTCTCATCCTTCTAAATTCCAATGGATACAGGCCTACAACCCTACTCACTGAAAAAGATGTATTTTTTAATGATATATCAGCTTTCAACTTCATCTAATTTCAATGTCCCACATTAGTTATTTCATTTTTTTGTTGTTGCTGGGGCTGTATGAATGCGAACTGACTGTCATGTTGCCTGCATAACAACAGTAAGTACATTTCGAAAGCAATTTATTGACTGTGAAATGCATTGGATTGACGAGTGGATGGTCAAAAACAGCTGTGATGGAAATGAGATACAAACAGAAAATGCTGAAAATACTCAGTAAGTCAGGAAACATGTATGAAGAGAAACAGATTTAATATTTCAGGCCCATGACCTTTCATCAGAATTAAGGAAACGTAGAAATGTAATAAGTTTTAAGCAATTGAAAAGTAAAGGTGGAGCAGAGGGAAAAGGAACAAAATGAAACATCAGGGTTAGGTTAGAGTGCAGGAGATATTAAATGATGAAAGGTAATGTGGTATAAAAGCCAAGGGAAGTGGTTATGGTTGTGTGAATGATTGGAAAAGCCATCTGACTGTAAAGTGAAGGAATAAAAAAAATTGTGAATGCTTATTTACTCGCATTGCTGTTCTGTTTCTGATATTCGCCACACAGGTTCATTAATAGCCTGACCAATCAACCCAGCCATAACAGGGCTGCAATGCAGCAGAAATGCAGAGAAGTGGAGGAGAAATAGTTGTACCAGCAAATCCAGGACCGGCAGCAACCTCCATTAGCTGCTGAACAGCTTTGACATGAATACATCACAGTCTCAAAATGAGCAGAAAGGATAGAATCTAATTTCTGATGTCCTTTCCTCCCAATGAGTAAGTTACAGTATGCATGCAGAACAATGTCTCGGGACACTGTTTCAAAATTATGCAAGGCCCTGATGTGGGACCAGCAATCCAAAGGTGCTTATCTTCTCCCAGTCACCATCAAGTTGAAAGCTGTGCTAAACCTCTATGCAACTGGCTGCTTCCAAGGATCAACTGGGGATCTGTGTGTGATCTCATAACACTTGTATTGACGGTGTTATCAATGCAATATGATCAATGTTCAAGTCATCTATGATTATAGGTACCAATTCTGAGAAGTCTGCACCAGGTATCGTGGGAACTGCCATTATGCCTACAGTCTTGAGGATTCATGTTCCTGCTTTGTTTCAATGATCCAGTGGCTCACAAGGATGATTAATGGGAGGAAAGCCTTCACTTTGCAACTGTGGCTGATGACTCCATTTTTCAATTTGCAGATAGATGCCGAGTGTAGATAGAATGCAGCCATTCTGGCAGATGACAGTTTTTTTTTACTCATTAACAGGATGAGGACATCGCTGGCTGGGCCAGCATTTAATGCTCATCCCTAATTGCCCAGAGGGCAGTTAAGAGTCAACCACATTGCTGTGGGTCTGGAGTCACATATAGTCCAGACCAGGTAAGGATAGCAGTTTCCTTCCCTAAAGGACATTAGTGAACCAGATGGGTTTTTCCTGACAATCGACAATGGATTCATGGTCATCATTAGATGCTTAATTCTAGATATTTATCTGCAGTGGCAGGATTCGAACCCAGGTCTCCAGAACAGTAGCTGGGTCTCTGGATAAACAGTCCAGCGATAATACCACTAGGCCATTGCGTCCCCTTCAGTCCTCCTGAAGGTGAGATTTTGATGATTGGATCAGTCTCTGAGACCATGAAGTACACCCCAAACAGGATTTGCCACATAATTCTGTGCTCTGCACAACTTTAGCAATCAACAGAGGGAGGTGATGGATGCTGAGGAACTGGAAGATCAGCAGCCGTCATCTGAGGAGGAAACTGAGGCCATATAAAAGGACAATAAAAATCATTCATTCATTTAAAATGTGTCATCCTCACCTGGTCCAGTTTACACTTCAGATCTACAGCAATGTTGTTGCTGACAACATGCCAATGCTTTGGCTTCTGCTTTTAGAAGGTCCATGTGGAGCAGAAATAACAATTGGACGGAATGTGATCATGAAGACCAATATCCCAAGAATGAATCTTTAAGAAATCAACAAATGTCATGGAGTTTGAAGAATGAGGCAAATGATCTGGATATAATTATTGTGATAGAATGTTATTCTGTACTGTAAAGACATATTATACTGTATAATTGATTGATTAACGCACATTGGTAGGTCAATTATTGCACATTGTTAGACAGAGCATGTCTCTTGGCTAAGATTTTATGGAAATGAGGAGAGTAAATGGAAGGAAATTATCCTACTGGTTGGGGAGGCTAGGACTAGAGGCAGAGTCAAAATTAGAACTCAACCTTTCATCAGCAATGTTTTACAGACAAAAGGTGTTAGGAATTTCATCCTTGCTTCTCAAAATGATTGAATTCTCCACTCGACAGAGTTTCAACAACCTAAAGTATTAAGGGATATGGGGCAATGGCAGACACATGGAGTTAAATATTGGCTCAGCCTAAAGGAAATATTAGCAGTTTTAGCAGGCTTGGAGGTGGATTTCTACCCAAGCCCAAATAAGATGTACCCCAGGCTAATGTGGGAAGCAAGGGCGGAGATTTCAGGGGCTCTGTCATTAACGTTCAAATCTCTCTGGTGCCAGAGGACTAGCGGACAGCAAATGTAATACCACTATTCAAGAAAGGTGCCAGAGATAAACCAAAAACCACAGGCCAGTGAGTCTAACATCTGTAATAGGGAAACTATTGAAAAAAATTCTGAAGGACAGAGTTAATCTCCCACTTGGAGACACAAGGATTGGTCAAGGATAGTCAGCATAACTTTGTAACGGAGGGACCATGTTCAACAAATTTGGTGGAACTTTTCAAGGAGGTGACTAGGATTATAGATGGGGGTAGTGCAGCTATTGTCTACATGGACTTCAGCAAGGTTTTTGACAAGCTCTCACATGGCAGGCTGGTCAAGAAACCAGAAAGCACAGGATACAGAGCAATTTGGAAAACTGGATACAAAATTGGCTTAGTGACGGGAAGCAGAGGGTGATGGTCTCAGGGTGTCTTTGTGACTGGAAGCTTGTGCCCAGTGGTAAATCACAGAGTTCAGTGCTGGGTCCTTTACTATTTTTTGTATACATTAATGATCTAGACGTAGCTGTAGGAAGTAGACCAGTAAGTTCACAGATGATGCAAAAATTGCTGGTGTGGTAAATAGTGAGGAGGAAAGCTTTAGCCTATGAGTCGATATAGAAAGGCTGATTAGATAGCCTGAACAGTGGAAATGAAATTTAATCATGAAAAGTGAGGTGACACTTTTTGGGAGGTCTAATAAGACAAGGGACTCTACGTTGAATGAAAGAACCCTGGGAAGTACAAAGGATCACAGCAAGTTCGGTATGAATGTCCGTAGATCCTTGAAGGCAGAGTATTTATACAGTTCTGCTCATTGCACTATCAAAAGGATCTGATCGAACTTGGGCGGGTGCGAAGGCGATTCTTCTGGATGTTGCCTGCACTGCAGCAATCCAGCTGTGAAAGAGACTGGTTAGGCTGGAGTTGTTTTCCTGAGAGCAGAGAAGGCTGAGGGGAGATATGATTGAAGTGTACAAAGTTCAGAGGGACATAAACAAGATAGATGGAGAGAGGCTTAAACCCTTAGTTGAGAGATCAATAACCAAGGGCACATTTTTGAGGTAAGGAGCAGAAGGTTTAGATGGGATTTGATGAAATATTTTTCACTGAAGGTTATAGATATATGGAACTTGCTACCCAAAATCATGGTAGAGGCAGGATTCCTCAAGGTATTTACAAACTATTTAGCTGAGCATATGAAACACCATAGCATAGTAGGCAATTGGCCAAGTGTGGAAAAATTGAATTAGAATAGATGGATTAATGACACAAACACTATGGCCTGGAAGGTGTTTTTCCATGCTGTAAACATTTTATGACCTTATCCCATTGAATTGTGGATCTTGGAGCTAAATTACCACCTCCTGATTTATGGTCTATTTCGGGAGTGGGTTAAGTATAATTTTGGAATTTTCACAATAGTGTAAAGATATTCTTTCTTCCATTGCAGTCAAATCAAGAGAGTTGCAAAAGGGTTGTGTTTCATTTACACCTAATCACTTGACATTATTGTCCAAAGTTAGAATTATGCCGTTTCCTACGTAGCACACTAGATCAAAAGAGTGCATTAACTCTTGCCTCTCTTGATTAGTAATACTGCAAATACTAAATTTAAACTTCATACCCAAACATATTTTACTTAAAAAACACCTCATAAAGTAACTGTGTTTTATGAATAATGTATAATAAGCATGATTCCAATAAAAATAGCCGTAATTGCCTTTAAATGGTAGTCCAATAAGTTTGTATCCTTAGCACATTTTCAGGACTCCTAATTTTCAGGTCCTTGGGGAAATCAAATGTAAAAGGTAAATGCAGTCTGTACAAATATTGGCTCTCCTGCTGTAATTCACATGAACATCTGAGTTTGTAAGAACTTGTAGCATAGAGAAATCGTCACAGCCCGAGAAGGCTATCTTACAATCATTGCAGGAGTCTTTTTAAAGCTGCTTCTTTTCCACACTCTCCAATTCAATGCTAATTAATGAATGCTGAACAAAAGATTTCTGAAAAGCATTATTAAAAATCCTCGTTCATTTCACAACAAACTCAGTTGTCAGAATCTTCTGCTCCCAGGGGTGGTGTGTTTGATGGTAGGAAAGGTACTTTCAACTCTGACCTTACAGCCCTGGCACCAAGTGAGGCCCTTAATTATAATTAACACCACTTAAAGGCCTCACCCCACTTGCCCTGGGGTTAATGTATTTGTAAGCAAACCTGTTACCATTCAGAGGAAAATTCCTGCTATCCTCAGTTCAGCTTGTCATTTTGTGGGAGGTGGAATGGTTTCTCAAAGGCAATCAGCAAATGTCAGGAGATAAAGCAGACAGGTGTCAACTTGAAGCCAACCCCTTGCACTTAAATCCAATTCTACTGGCTCTCTCTTCCCCCGTCACCCGTAATCTGAGAAATCCATCATCCCACATCACTTACCCTTGTCATCTGTGGTTCTGGGGTGGAGAAGTGGCTGACAGTAGCCACAATCCCCTTCCTGGCACCACTGACTAAGACTTCTGACCTTCCTCCCAGGTTTTAATTGCAGGGAAACCTGCTGGTGGCCTCAATGTTGCCTCATTGTATGGTTCAGCATATAGTATGAGCAATCTGCACTCCTTCACATGTTGTACGGGCTCACTGAGCTCTTGGCCATTCTAAAGTAGATTTGCTGCGCTATCTTCTCTCAGGGTAGGGATCAACAGGATCTACTGTGTTAAAGGAAAACCACTTGGTAGTCTAGTGAAAAGTCACTCTTGTCTTAAATAAGATGTAGTTTATTGTATGATAACACTGTATACAACTTACTGATCTGATAGGCATTGCTGATCAGACTGAGGAAGACCTAAATGTTCCATTGTGAACATTTCCCCCCAGGCTTTTTTTACCATTATGAATACTTTCATGTTTATGTATGTAATTACTTTTACCATAACCCCATCTTCCTCAAGCCTCTGACTCCACAAATGCATTCATATTTGTGGTTCCACTATTCTCTCAGAATGCATTCGCTTGGGATTTGGAAAATTGGTCTGTTCCTGAATTGAGCACTGTTGATTTTGATTCTATTCCTGACAGTGCAAGCTCTGAAAATCCCTTTACAAAAAATGGAGGGCAGTTCTTTTCCCGCTGCCTGCCCATTAGAAAGGAAATCTGGTGACAATAATGCTTGGAAAAGGAAATCAGGAAATTGAGATCGTCAAAGATAACCAGAATATTTTTACTGCTGAGAGTTCAAATATCAGCAAATTAAATGTGGTCTCAGGTGAAATCCTGAATTACGACAACACCCCAAAATTGCAAAATTATATTCTTTTATCTTTCTGTTTTGAATGGGATACCATCCATTTTTTACTTTGTACCTGTCAGTGTAACTGCCAAACATTACATGCTTAAATATCATGGGTAGAATCTTATAGGAGTCTGAACAAGGTGGCTATGGTTAGAAAAATGGAAGTAGATAGAAAATGTTTGGCAAGGACTTTCTTGTCTTCAGGAACAATCATTACATTTTCAAATTCCAAGCGTTGAAAGAAGATTCTTACTAGGGAATGGTAAGATGCTGACTAATGGGGATTATTGCTTGTTTTCAACTTCATTAAATGCAAATTTCACCTCATGATATGCAGCTTCCGATCTGACCCTGCACAGCACAGGAATTGGACCGTGACAATAACTGACATGAAGTTCTAAAGGGTATCTGGCAGCTCTAGCTCACTGCTTTGCTTCTCTGGATCATCATCTTGGACACCCAGTACCAACGCCTCTGGGAAAGCTCCTGGACACCTGCCATACTTACACATCATCTACTGATGCTGGTATCCAACACCCATCAGCCTCTCAGGACTCTCCTGGCACCTCTTCTGTCCATGTATAGGATGCTTCTGCACTTTGAAGTTACACGTCAGTACGGTCTGGCATTGAAATACTGATGCAAGGACACTTTACACACAGGGTGATCACACAGCTCATGAACTGGACCAGGCTGCATCTCAAGGCCATTCACCTGCTCTCTTAGTGACTTACGCACTGTGAGCCTACCTAAATGTTCACAGCATTCCTGCCTTGCCTTTTTGTGCTTTGCCCACTCCTATTCCCCAATTACCCCTAATTTGCCATTTTTAGGGCAAAAAAGACACAAACAGTGCAGTGCAGGTCCTGACTGACAGTGCTTGTCGAATTGCCTATACAATAGCCTTGTAAAGATAGTGAAGCCAATAAGTATACCACCATATTCCAGGATATGCTAGAAGTGGCAAGCTCTTTTGGGTACAGCAAGAATGTGGAACCCAACTGAGACAGGAGAACTACCACAGCTACACGGTAAGTAGTTACTCGTGTTTGGGACGATACTGAGAGAAATCTTGTGCGGCCTCTTAGACAGAAACTCTGCAAGATTTCTACAATATTGACACTTAACCGAAATAATACAAGACACAGCCCACCATCTTTATTTTTCTTGTGGATAGCCTTTATTTTTAACTCAAGGAGACCTTAATACTGGCTGAGACTACTACAGAAGCTACGACATCCCAGCTAGCAGTATTTGGGTTGTTTAATGTTGCTGAGCTGAGAGATTGGGGAGCTGGTTAAAATTATACCTTGTGGATCTTGCAGTGCGAATCTCACTCTGGCATATTTGACATTTATTATATTGTAGGAAATGTCTGCTTATGTTGTGGAAGTATTGTGCACAGTTTTGGGCCCCATATCTCAGGAAGGATGTAGTGGCCCTGGAGCAGGTTCAGAAGAGGTTCCCAAGAATGGTCCCAGGAATGAAAAGCTTAACATACGAGGAACATTTGAGGACTCTGGGTCTATACTCAATGGAGTTTAGAAGGATGAGCAGGGATCTAATTGAAAGTTACAGAATATTGAATGGCCTGGACAGACTGGATGTTGGAGAGACTAGAACCCAAGGGCTCAGCTTTAGAGTAAAGAAAAGACCTTTTAGAACGGAGATAAGGAGAAACTTCTTTAACCTGGGAGTGGTGAATCTATGGAATTCACTGTGGAGGCCAGGTCATTGAATATATCTAAGACAGAGATAGATAGGTTCTTTATTGTCAAGGGGATCAAGGATTATGGGGAGAAAGTGGGAGAATGGGGTTGAGAAACTTATCAGCCATGATTGAATGGTGGAGCAGACTCGATGGGCTGAAAGGCCTAACTTCTGCTCCTATGTCGCATGGTCTTATGGTCTTAAGTATATACTTTGTTTTGTTTTATCATTTTGGTGACTTAATCATGAAAAGCACATTTATTGATTTCTTATTCAAAAATGATATTCCGGCTAACACTTAAAGAATTGACATTTTCCTGCAGTGGTAAAATTAGAATAATGGACAGTACAAGCAGAAAATATTTTAAAATGCAACTTAGACTCACCTGGGTAATGTAATATTTAGCACTGCTTTCAAATACTTATTGGTGCATTAGCGATTTGCTGCATTTAATGCTGTAATTCCAGTTTAGTTTTGATTTGCATGCCTTAGAAACAAGAAATGTTTCAAAGCTTAAAACTTACATTGTGTCTGTTGATGGGTAAATTTCTGATCACCCAGTGAACTTGTTCACTTTTCCAAACTCTTGAGTCTAAAGCATAGCCCAGTGTGTACTGCTGACTTTCCCTGTCTGAACATGTTTTCTGGGTCTCATGCCTTTAATTAATTGAATCCAAGGACACCTTTGAACTTCTTTTCCTTCTGTGCCTCAGGCTGTTTCCCCCTTTTTTCAGAGGCACATTGAATCTGTAGAAGATTTAATAGGTTCTTAACCCTGACACTTAAGTTTGATTCAGTGGATTCTTTGTCGACATAAATTCACATGATATACTTGGGTCTATAGAATGCTACTGGCTTCAGTCTTCAGATAGGTGTAGAAATATTTCATCATCAATTTTATACGCTTGTCAATTTTCAATTTTCCAAAGAACATGTTTGTTTGTAATTTGTTCAAGCAATGAAGAATATTAGTTTGCACTCAATGTTAGAATAATTGGTCCTTCACTCTAATAGCCTTTTGTAGCAAGTTGTTGTTTGTGGAACATAGCTAAATTAGTAGCTAGTTTTCAATAGCTGTCCCAACACCATTCCCTAACATTCAATTCCATCCCCCTCCGGGGTAAGAAGCTGAGGTGAATCCAGTGTTTACAATCTTGTGTCATGTTTGATCTTGAGATGAACTCTCAACTGTATATTTGTGCCACCTCCAGGATGTCTATTTGCACCTCCATAACTTCACTTGACTTCAACCCTTAACATCTCACCTATTGCTGAAAACCTCATCCATGCTTTTGTTTCTTCTGTGGTGGATTCTGATAGATTCTTTGCTGTTCCTCCAAATTCTACCCTCTATAACTCTAGAACATCCAAAACTCTGTGATTTATCTCTTATCTCTCAGCCAGTCCTGAACTTCTTTCATTCTTATGTTTGCACTCTTACCTGGTCAAGGAACACCTCAATTTTAAAATTCTCATCTTTGTTTTGAAGTACCTCCATGGCCTTTCCCCTTACTACCCCAAATTTTCTCCATCCCACAACCCTTTGAGATATCTACTGTCTTCTCATTCTGGCCTTTTGTGTATCTCAAATCATCATTTTGCCACTATTGGTGGCAGTACCTTCAGTTACCGGGGCCAAGCTCTGGAATTTTCTCCCTGGATATCTGCAGGTTTATAAGATTTTGGTTAGGCCACACTTAGAGTATTGCTTTCAATTCTGGTCACCACATTACAGGAAGGATGTGCAGGCTTTGGAAAGGGTACAGAAGAGTTTTACTAGGATGCTGCCTGGACTTAAGATCTGAACTATAAGGAGAGGCTAGAAAAACTTGGATTGTCTTCTCTGGAGGCTGAGGCTTAATGGAAGTCTACAAAATTATGAGATGCATTGAGAGAGGTGACAGTCAGAATCCTTTTACCAGAGTTGAAATATCTAATACTAGGAGGCATGCATTTAAGGTGTGGTGGGGCGTGGGAGTTCAAAGGAGATGAGAGGGGCAATTGTTTTGCAAAGAGCCTGGTAAGAGTCTGGAGAACATAGTGCCGGTGGTGGTGGTGGAGGCAAATTTAAAAGGCATTTAGATAAGAACATGAATATGCAAGGAATTGAGGGATATGGCCTGAGGGCAGGCAGAAAGGATTAGATTAATTTGGCATCATGTTCAGCACAACATCATGGCCTGAAGGGCTTGTTCCTGTGCTGTAGATTTCTATGTTCTGTGTTCTATCTCTACCTCTCTGCCTTACTTTTCTCCTATAAGGCACTCCCCAAAACCCACCTTTCTGGCAAGATTGTGGCTATCCTATCTAATATCTCTTTTTGTGGTTTGGTATCACACTTGGCTTTAGGTGCTCCTGTGCAATACCTTTGGATGTTTAACACATTCTAGGTGTTATATGAAGATTTGTTGCTTTTGACAGAATAATCAAGTACAATCCAATTGTAACCAATATTGTGCCAAGGAATTCTGCCATTGAGTCAGCACTGGTATTTCCCACCCATGTCAGTTTCCAAGTCTAGTCACAATCCCCCACCCTTTGCTCATATCCAATAATATTTCTCTCATTCAAGTAACTACTCTTTTTTCTATTCATTTGTGGGATGTGGGTATCGCTGGCTAACCAGCATTTCTTGCCCATCCCTAGTTGCCCTTGAGAAGGTGGTGGTGACCTGCCTTCTTGAATTGCTGCAGTCCACCTGCTGTGGGTTGCCCCACAATGCTATTAGGGAGGGAATTCCAGGATTTTGACCCAGCGGCAGTGAAGGAACGGCGATATATTTCCACGTCAGGATGGTGAGTGTCTTGGAGGGGAACTTGGAGGTGGTGGCGTTCCCATATATCTGCTGCCCTTGTCCTTCTAGATGGAAGTGGTTGTGGATTTGAAAGGTGCTGTCTGAGGATCTTTGGTGAATTTCTGCAGTGTATCTTGTAGATAGTACACACTGCTGCTACTGAGCATCGGTGGTGGAGGGAGTGGATGCTTGTGGATGTAGTGCCAATCAAGCAGGCTGCTTTGTCCTAGATGGTGTCAAGCTTCTTGAGTGTTGTTGGGGCTGCATTCATCCAGGCAAGTGGGGAGTATTCTATCACACTCCTGACTTGTGCCTTTTAGATGATGGACAGGCTTTGAGGAATCAGGAAGTGAATTACTCGCCTCAGTATTCTAGCCTGCTCATGCAGCCACTGTGTTTGTGTGGTGAGTCCAGTTGAGTTTCTGGTCAATTATAACATCCAGGATGTTGATAGCAGGGGCTTCAGTGATGGTAACACCATTGAATGGTGGTTAGATTGTCTCTTATTTGGTGATGGTCATAGTCTGGCATTTGTGTAGCGCGAATGTCACTTGCCACTTATCAGCCCAAGCCTGGATATTGTCCAAATATTATTGCATTTGAACAAGGACTGCTTCAGCATCTGAGGAGTCACAAATGGTGCTGAACATTGAGCAATCATCGGTGAAGATCCCCAATTCTGACCTTATCATGGAAGGAAGTTCATTGATGAAGCAGCTGAAGATGGTTGAGCCTAGGACACTACCCTGAGGAACTCCTGCAGAGGTGTCCTGGAGCTGAGATGATTGACCTCCAACAACCACAACCATCTTCCTATGTGTCAAGTATGATTCCAACCATCGGAGAGTTTGCCCCCTGATACCCACTGATTCCAGTTTTGCTAAGGCTCCTTGATGCCACACTCTGTCGAATGAAGCCTTGATATCAAGGGCTGTCACTCTTACTCTCACCTCTGGAATTTGGCTCTTTTGTCCATGTTTGAACAAAGGCTGTAATGAGGTCAGGAGCTGAGTGGCCCTGGTGGAACCCAAACTGGGCATCACTGAGCAGGTTATTGCTGAACAGGTGCTGCTTGATAACACTGTTGGTGACATCTTCCATCACTTTACTGATGATTGAGAGGAGACTGATGGGACGGTAATTGGCCGGGTTGGATTTGTCTTGCTTTTTATGTACAGGACACACTTGGGCAATTTTCCACATTGTCACGTAGATACCAGCGTTGTAACTGTACTGGAACAGCTTGGCTAGGGGAGTGGCAAGTTCTGGAACACAAGTCTTCAGTAGTTTTGCCGGAATGTTGTCGGGGCCTGTAGCCTTTGCGGTATCCAGTGTTTCCAACCATTTCTTGATGTCACGTGAAGTGAATCAAATTGGCTGAAGACTGGCACCTGTTATGCTGGGGATCACTGGAGAAGGCTGAGATGGATCATCCACTCGGCACTTCTGGCTGAAGATTGCTGCAAATTATTCAGCTTTATCTTTTACACCGATGTGCGGGGCTCTTCCATCATTGAGGATGGGGATATTTGTGGAACCTCCACCTCCAGCGCATTGTTTAACTGTCCAACACGACCGGATGTGGCAGGACTGCAGAGCTTAGATCTGATTTGTTGGTTGTGGGATAGCTTAGCTCTGTCTACCACTTGTTGCTTTCTCTTTGTGGCGAGTAGTCCTGTTTGGTGGCTTCATCATGTTGATACCTCATCCTCAGGTATGCCTGGTGCTGCTCCCAGCATACCCTCCTGCACTCTCCATTGAACCAGGGCTGGTCCCCTGGCTTGATGGTAATGGTTGAGTGAGGGATATGCCGGGCCATGAGGTTACAGATTGTGCTGGAGTACAATTCTGCTGCTGTTGATGGCCCACAGCGCGTCATGGATGCCTATTCTTGAGTTGCTAGATCTGTGTGAAGTCTGTCCGACTTAGCATTGTGATAGTGTCACACAACACGATGGAGGTTGTTCTCAATGTGAAGGTGGGACTTCGTCTCCACAAGGACTGTGCGATGGTCACTCTTACTGATACTGTCATGGACAGATGCAACTGCAGCCGGCAGATTAGTAAGGATGAGGTCAAGTATGTTTTTCCCTCTTGTTGGTTCCCTCACCACCTGCCGCAGACCCAGTATAGCAGCTATGTCCTTTAGGACCCAACCAGCTCGATCAGTAGTACTGCTGCCGAGCCACTCTTGGTGGTAGATATTGAAATCCCCCACCCAGAGTACATTTTGTGCTCTTCCCATCCTCAGCGCTTCCTCTAAATGTTGCTCAACATTGAGGAGTACTGATTCATCAGCTGAGGGAGGACAGTATGAGGTAATCAGCAGGAGGTTTCCTTTCCCATGTTTAACCTGAAACCATGAGACTTTATGGTGTTCAGAGTCAATGTTGAGGACTCCTAGAGCAACTCCCTCCTGCAGGGTCTGTCCTGCTGGTGGGACAGGACATATCCAGGGATGGTGATGGTGGTACCTGGGATATTGTCTGCAAGGTATGATTCTGTGAATATGACTATGTCAGGCTATTGCTTAACAAGTCTGCGAGATTATAGGTGATGGCCTAGTAGTATTATCGCTAGACTATTAATCCAGAAACCCTGCTAATGTTCTGGGGACCTTGGTTCAAATCCCACCACAGCAGATGGTGGAATTTGAATTCAATAGTTAGCAGAAAAAAAGGTCTGTAATTAAGAATCTACTGATCACCATGAAATCATTGCCAATTGTCAGGAAAAACCCATCTGGCTCACTAATGTCCTTCAGGGAAGGAAATCTGCTACCCCTTAATGCTTTAACCAGCAGCCACCCTAACTTAAAGATTTTTGAAAATAAAATTAAGGGCTCCCTTCTGCAATCATTTGACATAGGATATCCTACGTTCCTGTGAGCAAATACATTTTTCAAACTGCTTCTTCCTTTTCACTGTAAAAAATTGAAATTTACCCCTTCTTGTTGGTATAATATGACCAGTGGAAGCAAGGCATCACTGATTACCTCACTGGAATCTTTGTGGTCTGTCAGGTCCTCACTAGTGCTAAATATCAAGAATTCCTCACTATTGTCTTCCGTGAGTTGTAAATGATAGCATTATCATGTGTTCACGCTCATCATTACCATCTAAATACATGTTCAAAGATGCCCTTAAATATAAATGTCCCTTCCTCAAGCCTTTACCTACTAGCTAAAAACAGAGAATATTGAATCTACACAAGGTCTTTAGTAGAGGTGACTTTTCATGTGTAAATGCTTTATTAGAACAGTTCCCTGCCGGTAATAATCCCTCTCTATTCTAAATTATCCTAGTTTACTGTTATACAGCAAGCACAGTTTATTCCTAAGACATTTTTCTCAATAGTAACTATAGACTTTGACTATCGACTACAGATCTACTCCAAAACCTTAGAGACTTTGACCACTTCCACCCCACTTATTTCTATTGTACAGTATGAGATGCTCGTGATTTGTTTTACCTGAAAAGTTATGATGTTCTTCTGAACTGTTACATAAGAGAGACAGTTCTGGAGAGAAGATAGCAAAACTACAATCTCTTAGAAGGACAATGGTGTGGTAAATTCTGATATTGTATCCTCAATGCCTAAACCCAATTCATTTATTTTGCGTGCTTTTGAATCCTGTAGGACAGGCCATGGTTCCAGTCCTAGAAACTGCTTTCTATCCAACCCTCTATTTTCTGCTTGTGAACAATCTAATTGTAATATTGTCCTCATTGCCCACTGTTATGACTCACTGGGATTACAGATTGGAAATTGAGCCCTGCTATTTCCAGAGTCCATAGACCAATCAACTTGTTGTTGGCAGCAAAAGCTGCAACTGTACAATCCCTCAGCTGTAAATTGTCAGCATCTCAAACTTGAATTATTGCTTGTTCAATCAATTATTTACACAATACCTGCAATGAGTGTCAGGTTGCTGTCATTTTAAAATATACAGCCACTCTTTCAAACATTGGATTTAAAACAGTTCTTTGTGACCTGAATTCTAAAAAACACAGAATCAGGAAAAAGCAAAGACAAATGTAAGCTATGGTGGAAAAAAAAGTTATTTTAATATACCATAGTTTACATTTGTCATTGCTTTATCACATGCACTGTAAACATCCATTGTTACAAATATAGAAACTAATAAGATTGTTTTTTGCGGCGAACAAGTAGCAAACAAAGTAAAATGGAAGGAATAATTTGAACTGCTCTGAATTCTGTTGATAACAAACCTGGGTGGTTTAGCTATTAATGGTTTAGCAGAAGAGGCATATTATTCCACAAGCAAAAGAGTGCAAGGTATTCACACCAGTAGACAATGATCCGAGTAGCTGTGATGATGCTGGATAGATAATTACCTTTCATCTTCCAATGAGATCTTGGGAATGTCAAGGTTTTTATATGGTTGCACATTAAACGATCAATTTAATTTCAAAAATGATGATGTTGATGGAGGTCTACAGGATAGTTTGTTACAATTTCATGTTGGATACAAGGGCCAAGTGATTTATATTGCCATAGGGATAGGGTTTAAGAGAAGCTTCCGTAAGAAGTCATTTTCTGAGTGAGTTGTAGGTTTTTCTCAATTATCACTCAACCTTACAGGCACAGACAGTCTGCAAGAATCTGAGATAACAGAGAAGTAGATGCAAGTTTTATTATTCACTGCTCAGATATACTCAGATTTAAAATAACAAGTCCATGCATATTTGCACAAGACGATACAATTTGCTGAACTTTGGTTAGAAGGAGGAATCTAATTGTCCCTTACTGTGCAAGTCAGTTCTGGGATTAAGAGTCTTCCAGCTGGGAAAGCAAAGGAAATGATACCCTTCCTTGGGAATTTGTGTCGAATGTGTAGTCTGACATCAAGGGTATGAATTTGTGCATTGTTAAACTGATAACAGTGAATGAAATAAATTTTAAACACAGAGCAAATGCATGTCAGATATTCTATTAATTCAAGGTGGTAATTTTCCACCAGTTGCCTGATTTTGTTGGGCTTCCATTTTCATCATTTACATATTCAACATTTCAAAGATCGGGAATTCCTTCACTTCTTTTTGCTTCAATAAATATAATTCCAGTTCTGCTTGTCTCTCATACTCACAGAGCGAAGCCATTCAGCCACTCCAACCCTTCTTGTTATTATACTAGATCAAAACTGATCTGCATATCAACTGCATTTACTCACCTTAGCTCTGAACCCCTTAATACACTTACCTAATGTCAATTTGTCAATTTCTGTGCTGAAATTTTCATTTGGTCCAGAAACTAGAGCTTCCTGGTGGTAAGATTTTAAACTTCCACCATCTTTTGTATTGATTTCACTGTACTGATCCTGCCCTAAACTCAAAATTAGCATTGTCATTTCAACTGAGCCATTTCCAAACTATATGTTTTAAATTAAGAAATGAATGCTCATTAATGAGTTGATTCTAATTTTAATGTTTTGAAAGTGCTACGCTAGTTGCTGTATCACTTGTTACTGTGCATTAATAAGTAAAATCTGCTGCACAGCATTATCTTGTACACCTCAAGTCTTTATACAGAATTCTCTGACTTTATGAAGCAAAAGAAAAGCTTGATAGATATCCTTTGATCTTCAGTAAAGCATACACCATGCTCAGTTAAGACCTAGAAAACTAAACATGCATGATATACATCAGAGAAAATGTTTGCAAAAGACCCTAGTTGCTCTAGTCTAAGTCAGCAAGAACAACATAACTACTTGCACAGCAAATGACCTCAAGCGAAATTTATGAAAGGTTGTTCATACAAACATTCAGAAATAGACAGAAACAGACTTAGAAACAGTGTATTTTACAGTCAGCATCGCAATATATCTCAAGTTTTAAACTAATATTACAGGAGAAAATAATGAGTTCCATTAAGGGTGAGCAAACAGAATGGCAGCTCAATTATAAGGATGTGCCATACGAGTTCCAATAGGCACAATGCCAATCCAATGAATCAGAATACTGGCCCAAGGAGGCACAACATTGGCAAAAGTAGACGTATAATGATGGTATAATGAGATACAGTCAGGCCCAAGAAGTCACAATACTGGCACAAGAGTATCAGTACAAGGAGGCAATAACATGGCGTTAGGAGACAGAATGCCAGCACAAGGAGATGCCGTGATAGCACAAGAAAACACATGATAGGTGTAAAGAGGCACAAGGTTGAATTTTACCAGAAATCAATTTTGTGTCAATTTTGCTGAGTTTCATGGAAGATTTTTCTTTGCAAGCTAGAATGAGTTTTCTGGGGTTATCTTCTTAAACTCATGTCATTATCTCAGCACCATGCCCCATTTCATCCTTTCCATAATATTCTCCCAGTTGCCACAGACGGAGGCACTGGCCACTGCTGGGGATCCTGGTGACCACACCATCTTTGAAGCTCATGAACGCAGTCAAGCACATGCGGTCTGGAACTGCCCTGCACCATCCCTGTTAATTGCCATTGACATGTCCAACAGAGCTTTGCTAGCAGAGTCCTGGTGGTCCTGGTTTAAGGGGCTGGGTGCAGTCGCTGCCCATGGAGCATACCCTGAGATGCTGGTGCTTGGTGTCCAAGGTGGAGGGACAGTAAATAAAGCAGCGAGCTGGAGTCACCAGGTTACTGCTCTGACTTGCATGTTGAGAATTGTAATGTTTTCGATCTGGAAGGTGGGAAAATGGGAAACTGCATCACAATGAAATGAGATGATGCGCTAATGTGGATGTTAATGTATGCTGATTCACATATACACTTCTTGCCACTCACGAGTTGAGAATCTCTCCTCACCATTCAACACTTGGATAGAAAGTGGGACATTTTCATCTCGATGTTGAGAAACAACTTAGTACCAATCTCACCTGGTTCTCCCAACTTTTTCACCGATGCCCATATCATTCAGTGCTTGGGAAGATTTTGGTACAGTGTGGAATGGAGTTATAAACAAAAGAAAGCTAAAACATCTATTTGAATTAGTAGAGGGTGCTATTAACAACAGACTTATTAGTAGGTGACAAGTAGCCATGTGCTAAAAAACTTTAGACTTTCTAACCTTGTTCCCAATCTTTGGACTAGCAAGCATTTGAATTGTGAACTGATTATTGTTGTTGGGAGAAAGAAATGATTTGAAAGACTGGAAAGATATCTATAAAGTACTAGTTGTCCTCTTACGAGTAGATCTGGTGTACACTACGGATTCTATGCAGTGAAATGAGCTTTGAATTTGGTGCCAGGATGAAGGAGGCAATGAGAAATGTAATGAAAATTGCAGATAAAGCTCAGTGCTTCATGTTAAGATCATCTGGAAGCACTTCTGTATATTGAAGGGTGTGACCCCAATGTATTGGCAGTTTTTCATCTTTTTCTCTTCAAAAAGTGTCTGCTCATCCAAAGCTCTGTTGCCAATAACCCAACCTGCAGTAAATCTTGCTCACCTATCACATCCCATCCTTGCCTAATTATATTGGCCTCCAGACTTCCACAAAACTCTCATTTCTTGTATTTCAGTCTGTTTGTGGTTTCACTGTTCAATACTGCTGTACCAATCTCGAATACTACCAGTTAACCGAGCCTCTGGGTGAGCTCTTCCTTCCACTGAAACATGTGCCTTCTGAGAATTCCCTCATTGAATTTGTTTGCCTTTTTTTTAACCTATTCTATTTTTATAAATCCAAAACTATAGCTAAGGTTTCAATCACCTTTTCAATATTTCCTTCTTTACTTCAGCTTCCATTTGACTCTCATGACCCTGTGAAATGCCTTGTTACATTATCATTTAGTGAAGGAATTACGTAAATATCAATTACTGGCTCTGAATACTCCAAATGGCACATGACAAACAGAAGTAAGAGCTTAATTGCTTAAAAAAATGGACTTCACCTTTCATAGAGTACATATTTGCATATCGTGTCAGCTCAGAGAAAATTCAATCTGCACATTGAAATCCTCTTTTTCTTCTGCAGTTAAATGCATTGGGAAAAACTCAAACTGAAATGTTGGTGGCGTATTATAGGGGTTTGAATGATGTGGGTTATGGTAAGAAAACTGGCAGAATCAGGAGAGAGGTTCAGCAAGGCCAGTCTCAATGTCAGGAAGAGCTCACTGCAGCAATTAACTACGTTCCTGGCATCAAGGCAAGTTGTCGCTAAGTGGCATTGAGTTGCCTATTAAAGGGAATTATTGCTTGTTAATGACCTTATTAATTACAAATCCCATCTCATTAATGTGCAGCTATCACACCACCCACTGCAAATAAACTGGACATGGAGAATTCTTGACATGGTAGTCAGAGGGGTTACTTGGTGACTTCAGTTTACTAGTTGCTTCAAAAGATCTTCATGTTGGGTATCAGGCACAAATATCTCAGGCTATGGGCCATGGGCACTGGCCCCACATGTACCATATCAATGGAAATTGGCATGCAATATGTGGCAGCCTCTAACATCTATCTAAGGAACATCTCCGATCCACTTACAGGATGTGTCTGTATGTCAATGCTACACTTTGGGGTCCAACTACCACTATCATTGTCATGGTGCAGCAACGGCACTGTGCACTCACAGATACACACCTACCTTATAGTCCAGAACAACCTGCATTTCGGTGTTGTTAATTCTCATAATGCCCACTCACGTTGAGCCCATGTGGATGGTCACAGCATCCCTGGCTTGCCTTGCTTTGCCTTGCCCTTAATTAGAGATACCAAGCTCACAATACTGCTGTATTGCCATGTTGTTTAGTACAGACACAAAGCCAGGAAGCTTGTCATGGTTGTCAGGAGTCCTCAGGCAAATCAAGGGGAATAGCCTTCATTGAGTGGGCCCTGGCACAGAAACTCAGGGATCTTATAACTCATAGACACTCCAGGGGTTTGGACATGGTTAATCAGTCACTTGGAGTGGTTTGAGTCAGATCCTCTCCTTCTAAAGGGTGAGGGATTAAATTTCAGGCAGCCCACCACCCATCATAACTCTTGCCATAGTATTGTGGGCTGCTTTCTTCCTGGAATGAGAGACAGGCAAGTATTCAAGTAGACAAAAGCGAATGTTGCTTCTACTTCAAGTGGGGAGCGAGTGACTAGGTAGTGCAGAGGGCATGCAGGGTTTGCAGTGTTGGGGGTTAGCTTGGTGCCAGTGAATGAGGGAAGATGTTACAGGCAATAGTGAGAGTGGTAGAACGTGAGAGATGGGGTGGGAGATGACTACAGTAGCAGAGATAGAGTGAGTGTGAGGTATCAGAGAGAAGGTGGTGACATGTACACTGGTGGCGAGGAGACCATTCCTGTAGGTGGCTGTGACTGCACTTATCCACGTGGCAATCCCGGTCCAGGTTGGCAAGGGGCTGGTGTCATGACTTCCATTGATAGTCCTGGGAGAAGAGGACATTTATCTCCATTACACCCTGTGCAGTAGGATGTCCAGGTACCTGCCCACAAAGCAGGGAGCAAATTGGCCTTTCTGACATCTCAGGAATGGTGTGGACAGCAGTGCTTATCTGAATGCACAACAGCTTTTCAAATGTGATGCTGGTTTATTCGTGGATATTACAGCAGTTACATGTTGTTCTGGTGAGTGGTAGGATCAGGTTAGAATCAGGTGAGAGGGGGACCATAGGCGTGGGGTAGGTTTGGTAAGCTATGGCGAGAACTGGGCTTGGCTTCATGGAGAGAAACTCCCAATGGAACTCAGTGAAACTGACATGTGGCCAAAAAACATTTGATTCAGCCTACTGTTTCTTTAGTTTCTCTTGGCTTCTAAAGAACAGTTTGGACACATCACTCCCTTGAAATCATCAGAGAAATGCACTTGGTGTGCCGTTGCAATGTTGAGATTTACCCAGTTTCACTGAGCTAATACCAAATAACAGCTCTCGGAAGTCAGAGGTTGCCTTCTATAACTAGCGGGCACTGCATGGTAACATAGTTTAATTTCCTTTTTCTTCTTTTGTTCAATTTTTAATTAACAATGTAGGATCATCAGAAATAGGAACATGAGAAATTTTTTCGACCCCTCGAGCCTGCTCTACCATTCAACAGGATCACGGTAGGTCCGACATTCCTCATTTTATTTTCCTGCTTTTTCTCATAAGTCTTGATTCCACTGCAGGCCAAGAATCTGACTATCTCAGCCTTTAATATACAAAAGAATTCTACCCTCACAGTTCTCTGTCATAAGAAGTTCCAAAAGCTCCCATCCATCTGAGAGAAGAAATTCCTCCTCATCTCAGTCTTAAATTGGCACCCCTTTATTCTGAGACTATGCCTTCTCATCCTAGTTTTAGTTTTAGTTAAAGTAAAGGAGTTTACACCACCCCTTTCTGACTTCAGAATGTCCAGAAACACCTCAGCAGCATTGCACATTATTAATACAGGAATGCTGAACGCTTCCTATCTACTGTAGTGATAGTGTGATACTATCATGGTCAGCTGACCCTCAGTTTGTGGATGATGAATATTCAAGGTGAAATGTTTCTACTGTGTGTGTTTATGTGACTGAGCAGGGAAACCCTTGACACATAGATTTTGAAGCACACGGAGTGGGATGTTCCATGAGGCGGGGAATCTGGATTGCAGGAGTTTCTTCTTTTCCTTTCTACCTGTATCACTGCAATGCCTGATCATTAAGATGCTGCAACTCAAAGTTTGACACAACTTAATGGACACCTTACCATTTTGATCAATTCTATTATATAATGTGTTATAGTGCTCATAGAATGAAATGTTAGTGGTTTGTTCTTTTCTAATATCTATCGATATAGCTTGATGTAGTGCCTTTTGATATCTTATTACTATTTTAATGCAACTTGTTATTTTCAGCCAATGAGCTTTTCTTGACATAGAGCCACTGTTGTGATATTGGAAACATGAGAGCTAATTTGTACGTAATATTTGACATGTAGCAATGTGGTAACGACTAGATAGTGATGAGCCATAATTAGCGGCCAAGAGACAGGGAAAATTCCCCAACTCCTTTTAAGTTAGTGCCGTGGGATCCGTTATGTCCCTAAATCAACAGACAGTCCTGCACGCTGAAAGACAGGATCTCACTCAGCACTGCACTGAAGTATTAGTCTGGATTTTAAGCCCCAGTTTTGAAAAAGAGCCAATGTTAAATATGCTCAGCAGGTTTGAGAACATCTGTAGAGAGAGAAACAAAGTTAATGTTTCAGGTCAGTGATTTGCTGAATGTCATCATCCTGAATTATTTCAAGCATTTTCTATTATTTCTATAGATTTCTAGTGCCCACAGTATTCTGTTCTTGTTTTAAGTGTGATTCTTTGGAATGGGACCTCAAACCACAACCTATCAACTCAGGTCCAAATACATGTTGATTTTATTGTGTGAACTGCTAAACACTCCAAAATGTTATATCCCGCACAGATGTTAGAGGTCAAGAGAATAATAATCTAGGTGCAGGGCTGGATGAACACAGCAGGCCAAGCAGCATCATAGGAGCAGAGAGGCTTTTTTGTTTCGGGTCTAGACCCTTCATCAGAAAAGGGGGAGGGGAAGGGGGTTCCAAAATAAATAGGGAGAGGGTGGGAGGCAGATAGAAGAGGGATAGAGGAGAGGATAGGTGGAGAGGAAACAAACAGGTCGAAGAGGCGGGGATGGAGCCAGTAAATGTGAGTGTAGGTAGGGCGTTAGGAAGGGGATAGGTCAGTCCAGGGAGGACGGACAGGTCAAGGGTGCGGGATGAGGTTGGTCGGTAGGAGATGGAGGTGCGGCTTGAGGTGGGAGGAGGGGATAGGTGGGAGGAAGCACAGGTTAGGGAGGCAGGGACGAGCTGGACTGGTTTTGGGATGCGGTAGGGGGAGGGGAGATTTTGAAACTTTTGGCCTGCTGTGTTCATCCAGCCCTGCACCTTGTTGTCTCGGATTCTCCAGCATCTGCAGTTCCTACTATCTCAGAATAATAATCTATACTGATAAACTATGTAAGTGGTTTGAACCAGTTAAGAAAATCAGAATTAAGATTCAGTGTTGAAATTTAAAAAAAACAGTCATGGATTACCAAGAAGCCACTGAGTATGATATGAAATCTGCGTTCAACTCCCAGATTTACTTCAGGCAGGGAATCAATTCATGTGAAGTTCTCGGTAACCTCTTCCTTGCAGAACAAACTCTTGTACATCAAAGCAGGGAGGAAAGGGAATCTTCCACATTAACTGACATGTTTTATACCAATGGTCTCTAATTAGACACTTTTTAGGAACAAATTATACAGATTGCTTCAAGCCATGAACTTTTTACGTCTTTACTGGATCTTAGATTTACATCTTTTCCCCAAAGGTTGCACTGCGAATGTAAACTTAGTTCCATAGTAATAACTGTGTCTTCATGCCTTTTCTGGGGGAAAAAAATCATTGAAAAATGAAATGCACCTTTATTTATTAAATTCTCCAACCCACAGACAAACAGCAACAACTCATAAAGTGTAACATTGGCCTCAACTCCTTAAAACAGACACATTTTTAACATCAACAGATGCAAATGCAAACTGTCTGGCACAAAGCCAAAATATTTGCATATTTTGTTCTCATTTAGCTTCAGGGAATTACCTCAGCGATTGCTTTTTAGGCAGCTGTGTCTCATGCTACTTCATCGTTGTCAGTGTGTTCTCTGCACAAAGCAGCCTTTAACCATAAGAACATGGGAACAGGAGTAGGCCATTTGTCGCCTTGAGCCTGATCTGAGCTTGACCATGATTCAACACAAAAGTGCCTTCAACAGAGAAAGTACATTCTTCAAATTATGGGTAATGTTTTCAAGGTTACGAGCAATTTTGAGAGGCTAAATAGGACAAGATTGCATATACTGGTTTACAAACTGATAACAAACATAGAAAATATAGGAGCAGGAGGAGATTATTTGGCATTTCTGGCCTAACTCCACCATTTAATTTGTTCATAGCTGATCATCCAACTCAGTTTCTCACTTTCTCCCCATACCCTTTGAACCCTTTAGCCTTAGGAATTATATCTGAATCCGTCTTGAAAACTTTCAATGTTTTTGCCAAAGTGATATGCACTTGGTATTGTCACTAGGAGAACAAAGGTTCAACGAGTAGATGTGTCTGGTTATACAGAGGTTTTTGGGACATTTATGCTTTAGGAAAGTTTACTGAGACAGAGACAATGAATTGCATTTTGAAGTAGGAACAACACTGAGCCATTAGTGGTCACTGTCATTAAGGAGAAAATCAGTTCGCTAGCACCAATGTATGTACTGTTAAACTGGGGGATCAGGAAGGTGAATTCCAATGGTGGTCTGTCACTCCTTACAATGGTAACAATGCAGTGGTTTCGGTGCTGGTTTCAGCAGTGGCAGAGTGTTGGGCCCAGTCCCAAAATCCTTGCTTTCGTAGCCTCAGGAGTGGCTTCAGCAATAGTGTCCCCTAGCCACTCCAGAAACCCAGGGGCAGTGGAGGAAACAAAAGATTTGTCTTAACTTTGACTCAATTATTTCTTTTTATAATTTCTGTAATTAAATTGGTGCTGAATTGTGGTGACTTATGCACATCTCACATTCATAAATATAAGTGGCAATAAATCGCATTTCTGTTCAATCTGTCCTTGAGATGGTATCGGTGAGCTGCCTTCATGAACTTCTCAATTTTAGAGCTAATTTTCCAGACTTTAGAAAACAATGTAAAAAGACCCTTGCGTCATTATTCACAAGGATTTTGATTTTAAGCATTCCCAACCTATCAGACATTATGAAATAAATGCCCAGCAAACAAAAAAAAATACAATTGCCCCTCTTGCTAGTAGTTGACTCCAGTGAGGTATATAAGAATGTTTCAGCTTGGTGCAACAAAATATATTTTTCTTCGAGATACTAACATGGCAACTCTACTATTTGTAGATACTTAGGCCTTATTTGAGATGGTGAGAACAAGATAATCATTATCATATTTGTGTGCGTTGCCTGTAAAACACCAAGAGAAATTAGAGAGTTAAAAAAATACCCAAAGAACTGTGGATGCTGGCAATCCAAAGCACAAACTGAAATTGCAGGAGAAACTCAGCAGAACTATCGGCTTCTGTGGACAGAAAGCAGATTCATGTTTCGGGTCCAGTGACCTTTCTTCAGAACAGCTCTCCCATAGAAACCAAAGGCTCTGACTGTGTCCACTTTGAAGAGTTAACCCCCACACATAAATTTTTTTATGTCGCAGTCAGTTAAAACCCACAAATCTGAAAACCACTCGAGATAATTACACGAGATTCCACCTGAAAATATGTTCTGGCATTTCAAACTTATGTAGCTGCTCAGATAATCAGAGTAAATCTTTCATCGCTGTAGTCCTAACACTGGAAATATGAAATTAACAGGATCCTCAATAAACCAACAGCCGTGAGACTACTGAGAAAAATTGTGATTCCAGAAGCAACTGTGCCAAGCAGGCTTTATATTTTATCATTGACTTTCTATGTCTATAAACTTGTCTGAAACTCTGCTCTAATCACACAACATTGTACAGCTCAGAGGGCTATCCAAAGAATACTGCTTGTGAACTCTCCCTTTGATGAGAACATTGATGTATCCCACAATCGATGCCCAAAAATTTAATAAAGAGTGTTAAAAGAAACTTTTGACAGCAAACCAGCAAGTAATATCAAATAGACAATAGCTTTGTTAAATATGTGCCAAGGAAAAGAGAGTCAAAGTGAACATAAGCCCTTGAGAGAATAAGATTGGAAAGAAAATTATGGTAACCAGGAAATGGCATGAGGTGTTTAGTGAATACATTGAAACAGTTTTCATGGTAGGAGACATTAATATCATTCTTAAAATACAAAATACTCAAGGGTCAAAAGGGGAGAAGTAAAAACTACAATAAGTATTACTAGAAAAACAAAGGACTGGAAACTCATGGGGCTGAAGGCCCTTAAATCCCCTCAACCTGATGGGACACATCCTAGGATATTAAAGGATGTAGCTACAGGGATAGTGGGTGCATTGTTGGTAATCTTCCAAGAATCCTTAGATTCTGGAAAAGTCCCAAAGGACTGCCAATGTCGGACCATTATTTAAAAAGGGAAGGAGACCATGAACACACAATGGGCTAGTTAGCTTAACAGTTGTCATTGAAAATTGTTAGAGCTTACTATAAATGATGTAATTACAGAGCACTGAGAAATACATACCTTCTACATGCCTTCATAAAGGGGAAAACATGCCTGACAAATTTATTGGAAATCTTTGAGCAAGTTAAAAGCAGGATGGATAAAAGGAAACCAATAGATGTAATATATTTTGATCTCTAAAAGAAATTTAAAAAGGTGCTGTATGTTAGGTTACTTATAAGCATTAGAGCCCACGATGTTGGACTAGTATATCAACATGGATAGAGCATTGGCTAAATTATAGAAGGCAGACAGTTGGGATAACAGGTTCATTTTTAGGATTGAAACCTGTAACTAGTCGAATACCACAAGAATCAGTGTTGGAGCTACAATTATTTGTAATACATATAATAAGTTGGATGAAGTAAGTGAATGTATCATAGCCAAGTTTGCAGATGACACAAAATTACATGGGGAAACAAGTGATGATGATGTTGATGTAAAGACTATATAGTGTTATATAGGCAGGTTAAGTGATTGGCCAAAAACTTATCAGATAGAATAATGTAGAAACATGTCAGGTTATTCACTTTGGCTGGAGGAAATGTGGAGCTCAATATAACTTGAATGGAAAAGGATTGCAGAATATTGCAATAGAGAAGGACTTGGCATCCTTATGCTTAAATCACACAATCTAGCATACAATCTTGCAACAAGAAGGGCTCTTCTGGCACTGTGATAGTATCCTTGCCTCTTAGTAGGAGTCTCAAGTTCAGATCCCATCTGAACCAGAGCTGTGGAGTGTTTAGTTCTGTTGTAACAGAAAAGTATACCAGATAGGAAAGAAGGGTTCTTATGGTGTAGTGAAAGTGTCACTACCTTTGAACCAGGAGGCTGGGTTCAAGTCCCACCCACTCCAGAGTTGCGTAACAAGATATCTGTACAAATAGGGGCGGCACGGATAGCTCAGTGGTTAGCACTGCTGCCTCACAGCACCAGGGACTCAGGTTCAACCCTACCTTTGGGTGACCGTCTGTGTGGAGTTTGCACGTTCTCCCCATGTTTGCGTGGGTTTCCTCCAGGTGCTCCGGTTTCCTCCCACAGTCCAAAGATGTGCAGGCTAGGTGGATTGGCCATGCTAAATTGTCCCATAGTGTTCAGGGATGTGTAGATTAGGTGGGTTATAGGGGGATGGGTCTGTGTGGGTTGCTCCAAGGGTCAGTGTGGACTTGTTGGGCTGATGGGCCTGTTTCCACACTGCAGGGATTCTATGATTCTGTGTGCAGGTTAGTTGGATTAGCCATGCTAAATTATCCAGAATGTTCAGGGGTGTGTAGGTTAGGTGGATTAGCCATGAGAAATAAAAAGAGAAATTGCTGGAAAAGCTCAGCAGGTCTGGCAGCATTGTGAAGAGCAATCAGAGTTAATGTTTTGGGTCAAATGACCCTTCCTCAGAACTGGTTCAGAACTCCCCTAAGATGCTGGTCCAGTTCTGAGTGAGGGTCACTCGACCCAAAACATTAACTCTGATTTCTCTGCACAGATACTGCCAGACGTGCTGAACTTTTCCTGCAATTTGTCTTTTTGTTTCTGATTTACAGCATCTGCAGTTCCTTCGGTTTTTATTTAGCCGTGGGAAATGCAGGGTTACAGGGACAGAGTGGGGGGATGGTGGTGAGTCGGGGTGGGATACTCTTCACTGGGTTGTAGTGGACTCAATGGGCCAAATGGCCTGCTTCCACACTGTAGGGTTTCAATGATTCTCACATACAAGTCCAGCAGGTAATAGGGAAGGCAAACAGAATGTTGTTATTTATTTCAAAGGAAATGGAGTATAAAAGTAAGTCTTGCTAAAATTATGCAAGGCACTAGTTGGACCACAGCTAGAACACTGTGAGCAATTTTAGTTCCTTTATCTAAGAAAAGATATACTGGTATTGGAGGCAGTCCAGAGAATGTTCACTGGGTTGACTCTGGATGTGGGAGGATTTTCTTATGAGGACAGGTTGAGTAAGTTACGTTTGTATTTATTGGAGTTTAGAACAATGACAGCTAACCTTATTGAAACATGTAAGGTTCAACACAGTACCATGTTCCATGCCAACATTTATGACACAGGCCTGCTGCAGTGTTCCAGAGAGTGTCAGCACAAGCTTGAAGAACAGCATCTCATTTCCCACTTGGGACCATACAGCCTCCAGGATTCTACATTGAGTTCAATAAATTCAGAGCCTGATTCCACCTTCCATATTTTTTGCCCATTCCCACACACAGGTCCCGTCATCATATGGGCTGCTTTCAGCACAGCCTACCATTCTCTCCTACTCTCAACTCTCTTTATCACTTATTCAGCTTCCCTTCTATCCTGACTTACTATGAATAATCCCCTCATCTGCCTACTCCTTTCATATCTCTGCATGTCTGGCTCCATCTCCACTTAGCCACTCACCTCTTCCCCACACCCAATCTCATCTTCAGCATAGATACCACTTTTTCCTAGCTGCGATCCATTCTGATAAACAGTCACTGGACTTAAAACATTAACTCTGCTTTCTCCCACAGATGTTGCCAGACCCACTGAGTTGCGCCAGTAATTTCTGTTCTGTTTAAGACTATGAGTGGTTTGGCAGGATAGATATTTATTTTACACCAAAAGATAACATTTCAGTATTTTCAAAGCAGAGACAAAATTTTAATCAGTATGGGAATCAAAGGACATGCGAAAAGGCAGGCAAGTGTCATAGAAATCATAGAATACGTACAGTGCAGATTGAGGCCATTCAGCCTATCAAATCTGAAAAGCGTCCCTCCCAGACCTACCTCCCTATCTCTGTAACACTGCAGTTATGATTTCTGCCAACTTTAGCGGGAGGCCACCACCAGACAGATATTCCCCTCCCTTGTCAGGCTTCTGCAAGGACCGTTCCCTCTGGGACTCCCTGGTCCACTCCTCCTTCATTCCCAACAATCCCCGCATCCCCATGGCACCTTCCCCTGCAACCGCAGAAGGTTTTACACCTGCCTGTTTATGGCCTCCCTCCCCAGTGTCCGAGGGCCCAAACATACCTTCCAGGTGAAGCAACACTTTACCTGCACTTCCCACAATCTAGTCTGCTGCTTTAACTACTCAATGGTCTCCTCTACATTGGGGAAACAAAGCATAGAGTGGGTAACCACTTCACAGAATACCTACGTTCTGTCCGCAATAAAGACCTTGAGCTTCCAGATGCCAGCTACCTCAACACACCGTCCTGTTCCCTGGCCAACATCTCTGTCTCAGGATTGTTGCAGTGCTCCAGCGAATCTCAGTGCAAGCTCAAAGAACAGCAACTCATTTTCCACTTGGGAATTCCACAGCCTTATACAGTCACAGAAATGTACAGCACAGAAACAGACACTTCAGTCCAACTCGTCTATGCCGACCAGATGTCTAAATTAATCTAGTCCCATTTGCCAGCATTTAGCACATATCCCTCTAAACCCTTCCTTTTCATGTACTCATCCAGATGCCTTTTAAATGTTGTAATTGTACCAGCCTCCACCACCTTCTGGACTCAATATCAAGGTCAACATTTTTGGGCTGGAGGTACCTTCTCCCATGTCCCCACACACCAGGCCTTGTTATCACAGTCCGCTATTATACACTACCCATTATTAGCCACTAATAGTTTCCAATAGCAGCTATCCATTCTCCTACTCCTAGGCTGACCATTAACCACTTCTTGTCAGTCCAGCTGTTCTTCCCTCTCTTTGGACTCTACCTCCACCTATCATGTACTCCTTACCACTTCTCCTCAAACTATCTTCTGCACAAGAAACAACCTTTTCCTAGCTACCAACAGTTCTGAAGAAGGGTCACTGGACCAGAAATGTTAACTCTGATTTCTCTCCACATATGCTGCCATACTTGCTCAGTTTCTCCAACAATTTCTGTTTTTGTTTTAGGTTTCCAGCATCTGCAATCCTTTTGTTTTTTTTTTTATTTCCTGCAGTTATCATGGCCAATCCATCTAACCAGGGTGTGGAATGAAGGATTATCATATTGGCAATGATCTCATTGAATGCGGAGCAGACTTGATGGGCTTTTTGGCCTGCTTCTGTTGCTACATATTGTGATGTTATGGTCACCCCCATTTCACCTTTCCTTCAGCTCTCTCCTTCTCCATTCACATCATCTCCACCTTTCCCTCAGCTTCCTTGTGCGATAGATTGATGAAAAAGCAAGCAGAATGAACACCTAAGATAACAAGGTGTAGAGCTGGATGAACACAGCAGGCCAGGCAGCATCAGAGGAGCAGGAAAGCTGACGTTTCGGGCCTAGACCCTTCTTCAGAAATGGCATTTCTGAAGAAGGGTCTAGGCCCGAAATGTCAGCCTTCCTGCTCCTCTGATGCTGCTTGGCCTGTTGTGTTCATCCAGCTCTACAACTTGTTATCTCAGATTCTCCAGGATCGGCAGTCCCTACTATCTCAGAATGAACACCTATGTTTCCACTGAGCAATCAAGCATCAGGAATGGGGCCTAAGAAAGCATTTGATGAGACCACACCCATTTGTAGAAAAAAGTGCGGCCATTTTCGAGAGGGCCTGCTGCTGTCAGGAATTAATCCCAGTTCCATGACAGCCATTGTTGCTTTGTGCCCCCAAAATCTTGTGCTGCCACCCTAAAGGAGGTTGACACCCACCTTTTCAGAAGCTCTGATCTATGTTTTGAAGAAATTCCCACCGAGTATGCAACTGATTCATTTTGACTTAATCAAAGTGCAATCATTCTTAAGTTTAAATCGACAGTTACAAATTAAAAATTCAGTTCAGGTTTCCTTAAGGATCAAAAGCAAAGCAGATATAAGACAAGAAAAAGGTGAAATTACAAAAAATAACTTCCAGCTGTGAGCCTGTGTTCTCCTATGATCTGGACAGCTACAAAAACTCCATATAGTCATGATTCCTTAGTCTGTGACCCTCAGCATTTAGTCAGGTTTGGGGTGGTGTATTAATTTGTATGATCAAACTAACAAAATCATTTTCAGCTTTTACATTGTCGTAGTCTTTTTGTTGTTTTTTGGTTGTCAAGGTATTGCAGAATTCTAGGTTTCAATCCAAGTATGCAAAACAACTCAAAGTTTTAGCTGCCTGACATAAATAGCCTTGGGGTATACTTACCTAATCAGGTTGTGAATACATCAGCAAGGTATAAACAGACCCTCTCAGTCATATAAAAGAAATAAGCTAAACCATAACAGACATTCAGATGCTCAGAACACTCACAAGACATTAATGGTTTGGGACATGACTCTGGCATCACTCTTTAATGTCATAATAATGGCTAGGCGTTCTCTTATTTGAGATTATTACAAGGTGCCATTTGTTAAGTATCACCTGTCAGCCTCAGTGTTACCTAGATCAGGCTTCAGGTTGGTATGCATTGCTTCATTTTTGAAAAAAAATAACTGTATCATTAAAAGAACTGTACTCCACCTGATCTTATGACTGAGGTCTTGCTATTGATGTCGCAGCTAAAGATGGTTAGAACAGAGACATCTCCAACAGGTTCTCAGAAGGCTCTAATGATACGATGGTAGTGTCCCTACCTTGGAGCCAGGGGACTGAGTTCAAGTCCTGCCTGCTCCAGAGGGATGTAATAATATCTCTGAGCAGATTGATGAGAAAATATCTTCCTCAGATTCTCAGAGGGCTTTTGTAGTACAATGATAGTGTCCCTACCTCTGAGCAAGGAGGCCTGGGTTCAAGTCTCACCTGCTCCAGAGATATGTAATAACATCCTTGAGAAGGTTGATATAAAAATACCTCTCTAAATTTCTCCTGCTATGATATTCCAAAGCCATTGCTGACTGGCTTGCGATAATTATAATCCTCTTACTGTTTTGCACCTTATGACTGTGACAGTGGAGGGTTTTGCAAGGGTCCCTTGTGCCCATACTTGGCTGAATACACAACGATTACACTCACCACTTCTCCAGGAAATTTCTGTAAATGCAAAAGAGCAGTAAAGGGAAAAACAAGTCCAACAGCAGTTCTGAAGAAACAGATCTCATGGCTGAAATCAGGCATGTTGTTTCTCTTTCTAATTGCTGAATGACTGTCAATCAAATTCAATTTTGTACTGAAAGAGTTTTATTTATTTAACATTTCAAAATAAGCAACTCTGAACAAACAAAAATAAACAGTAACAGAAAAGTAATTGACAACTCAAATAAAGCAAACTGCTGCAGATGCTAAAAATCTGAAACAAACATAGAAAATACCGGAGAAACTCAATAGCTCTGGCTGCATTTGTGGAAAGGAAAACAGAGTTAATGTTTTGGGGCCGGCATAACTCATATTCAGAACTGAACCAATTGGATTGATTGTTGGTCTACTGCTGAAGATGGGCAAACCTTCTGCTTATTAATTTAAAAGCAGCCTAGAAAGACACATCACATGTTGAGAATCACAACACATCCATGTTATAATGGGGTCTGGTGATTAGGTTTGTACATAATTAGTTTAAGTCAATTATAAAGGACAGTCTCCCCAAACCAACCCAAAACAAAATGGATTGGATTTCCCTGCCAGTTGAATATCACATTCAGTCCAACTTAAAGTTAATCTTTCCCTTCTGGATTATGTTTTACAGACATCTGAGCTATTTGTCTCTAAGTGGAAATGTTGACCAGGAAACCATTTGGCATCACATGCTTTCTGCAATGACGAGGACCGACTAAATATAACACACAAATTCTCACTGAAAATGGCCAGCTAATATGATTACTTTGTCATCAAGTGCCCTACTAATGAACATAATATGCAATATAAAATGACATGGAGCTACATAATTCAATTGCATTAAGGGGTGCTCAGAATTGCTTGCCTTTTTCTGATAGCTTTGCACCTCTCTGGTTAGAATCTGTACTGTGCCAGCTGCTGTTCTGGACCAGTGCCTGGTTATGTTTCCTTAGCTCTTTGTTAAATTAATACACTTGCAAAACACTTATACGGTAGCAGCATCAAATTATTACCAACATGCTCTCAATTGAAATGACAGGTTATCTCCATCCCAATCCCATTGATTGTTGAATGTGGATTGCCACCAATTGCTTCCACACATTTTCTAATATGACATGTTGGTAAATTACTGTCACTTTCCGTGGCTCATAAAATTGCTACGTTTATAGTAAAGACATGCAATTGACCAGTAGCTGAAATTACACTGCTTATACTAAGACAATTAATTAAGGGGAAAAAAACAAAGACTTGAGGTAAGATAGTTTTGCAGGTCTCAGAGAAGGTGACAGTACAGAGAATCTATAAAAACAAAAATGAAATAACAAAAAATCACCGTGCAAAGCTGCCAGAAGGTGTTGAGCTGATATAAACTTCTCATCCTCTTTCAGACAATTTTTTAAAAAATGCTTATGGTTAATCTGTTCACAATATTGCTGCATGCCTCCTAGTGGCAGGCGACAGAATGGGACCTGGTTTGCCCTTTGTGGTCTTAAAACACTTAATGATGGTCGTAATAAAATGTGACACTAAGGATTAAAATTATTTGTTTCAGAAGCAAGCACTGCATGACTTCAGTTACTTTGATAAAAAAATAGATCTTAATGCTTGAAGGCATTCCAGTGTATTGTGAAATTGTATTCATCATGGTTTGGGAAATGACCTCAGTAAACAAGCAGAGAAGAATGTGGCTTTCTTTGTGTTGCCTGTTCTCACTTGTCTCTCAATTATCTGTTACAGAAGTGATAAAATCTACACAAAGGTGAAGGGAAGATTTTTCACATAGTAAAACAATTTGTATACAAACCATTTTGTGTTTTTCATTGATTAATACCAAGTCAATTTGTACACATGGAAGAGATTTTGTTACATACGCAAAACATTTAGTTTTGTTAATCAAATTCCTGCAAGTGGGAGGAACACAAAGGGTTTTTTGCAAACTATTTCAGAAACTTGGAACTTTCAACCCAGCAGAAGTGTGTAGTTGGTTAAATGTTGGTTTGACAGACTTCTGCTGCATATTTTGCACCACATTTACTATGTCAAGTAGTCACAACAATGATGTCGATGAAATACCCCAACAAACTTCACAGGGAGTGTACTTAAGCAAAATTTGACATTGAACCAGTTGAAACAAGATTGGTTGGGGGGGCGGTGATCAAAATAAAGATGGGTTTTAATGAGGGGAGAAAGATAAAGGGGTGGTAAGGTTGAGGAAGGAAATTTCAGAATTGTGTCAGGTCCTTCAAAATGAAAGGATCTAGCAGGGGTTAGCACAGTCAAGTCACACGACACCAGGTTATGGTCCAACAGGTTTATTTGAAATCACAAGCTTTCAAAGCACTGCCCCTTTACCACTTCACCTGACGAAGGGGCAGTGCTCTGAAACCTTGAGGTTTCAAATAAATTTATTGGACTATAACCTGTTGTCATGTGACTTTAGACCTTGTCCACCCGCAATCCAACAACGGCACCTCCACGTCATAGTGGAGCTTAGGTATCCATCTTTCTCGTTTAACTATAAAAGTCTTGTTGTGTAAACAATCTGAAGTTTCTGCACTACTATAACTACTTACAGACTATTTACATGCAAATGACCTGTATTACTACAGAAGCTGTGAGGAGCGCACTAGTCCCAGGTCTCTCTCCTACATAATCCTTCTTTATTCTGACCAAGTGACTTCATCACAGTGGGTTGTGCTTATTGTACTCAGTCAAGTATTAACCCTTTCAGACCCATATGCAAGATCTGCTCACAAGTCTTTTCCTCTCATAATCATATTGTTCTTACACATTTGTTTATATATTTACATTTGTCACTATCAAATGTCCACACCACACACACACCCTCCACCCCTCCCCCAGCCAGTCTTTGACTATACTCATTCAGACAAATGGAGATTTCACTCTTCTCCTTGAACATGTTCTCTTCAGACTTGAAAATATGGTAGCTTGATGGATAGAAAGTAGTTAAATTAGACTATTTTCCTAATGGTGTGAGATCTGTCATTTTCTCTTGAACTGGAAGATCTTTAAACTTTTGTATTCCTTTTGTGGAGCACTTTGGTGATATATATGTCTGTTCTTGATAGCTGCTGCTGTGGTACCTGCTATAGTATATCATTTTTTTCATTGCTGTATCTTGGATCTTTGCATGTTGTATGTATCTTCTTAGTACTGCCTTCCATATCACATCATCAATTTGGATCAGTGGAATGTAGTTCATGTTCAGCCTGTTGTTCTATGCTGAAGCAGGTAGACTTATGACAACAACGTCTTGAATATTTTGGATTTTCTTCTTCTCTCACCAAATAATTGGTGAACCCAGCTTGTCCACTTCTCCAATTGCATTACCTAGAGATTCATTTGTTCTTGATATGATTACCATCTTTTTGTTGTTAGGGATTCTTCTTTGGAAGGCAGGAGGTCAGAAGTTTTGCTTGACCTTGTCCCTTTATAGTCAATACAGTCCCTAATGGCAGACTTGATTTTGGAATAGATAGCTGTTCACTGTGCTATGTCATTTTCTGAATCAATTCAGTTGTAGAAGACTCCATTATCTGTCTACCATCATACATCCTCAAGATAGTTCAATCATGCATCTTTGCTTGCTCTTTGTCAAAGTTTGTTGTGGTTTGGAATCTGGGCTCTCTTCAAATTTGATAGCAGACTTCAATCTCATTTATGATTTGAAAGAAATGCTCTATTCCAAAGTAACAAATCTCAAGAGATTCTGCTTTTCCTTTAAGTTCTGCTATCAGCTTTGGGAGCCGAACAAAACTATCTGCTGGCTTTTCCCTAACTTCACATTTAAACTCTTCCATTTTTTGAATGAGATTGAAGTCAATCTATACCTTTGTATGTAGGTCAACCCTTGGTTGTGAAACATTTGTGTTTTTCTAGTATTTCGTGCCCCCAGTGATAGAGCATTACTTTAAAATTAAGTATGACACTCCTGGACCATGTAGCTGAACTTCTGTCAGCCACAAGTAGTGTTTCATTAGCTAAGGCCCTCTGCATAATAATCCTATGATAGTTTCTTGCATGTTGAACTTGAAATTTGTGAGATGCTCATTGATGTAAATGTCTGCATAACAAAATGTTTAGCCTTGATTACTGATTTTCCCTGGGAAAGCTTTGGATTCATCTTATATAGAGGCTGTTCCAACTCTTCAAGTGGGTCATTTGCTGGAATATTGCTTTTCTGTAGTTATGTTCTGCTTCAGCACTTTTGCTGGAAGTGATCTACTTTCTTACAATAAAAGCATTTGGTTTTGAAAGCTTACCATTGTTCCTGCCTGTGATATTTATTTACCACATTGCAATGGCAAGGACTTTAGTAGCCGGGGTCTGTTTTGTCCATTGACTGATCTGGTTTGTCAGGTTTGTACCTTAAGAAATGAACAGGTTCAGTAAATCTTTTGCACAAAGTTTTATCTTCTTCTCTTAGAATTGATCAGTTTTGCTTTCGGACTTTTGTTTCCCTCACCAGTTGAATGGCTTTCTGTGGAATTAAATCATCATCGGATGGTAATATATTTGACAAAAGCTCATTGTTAATGCCTACAACAACTCAGTCTCTTATAAGTTCTGACTTTAAGTCACCATAATCACATTAGTTATTTGGTTGAAATAAGTATTAAAGGCTTTAAGTAACTATTTCAATTTGCCTGATAATTCACTTATGCCTTGGGGAGTATTAGCATCATCTGTTATCTCCAAGAGTGTCCAGAAGCGGATTTAATTGTTCAAATTCTGGTTTTCTGCAGAATATCCAATTTTGTGTTCTAGTTAGCAGATTTGTGAATTCAAATCTTCATGACAATTCTATTTTTGATGGAATCACTTCCTAATGGGATAAAGTATTTTATGGTTAAAGATTTTCATTCTGCTTTAATGGGGTTTTTTCCATCTTTTATGCCTCAATGTTATTCCCATTGTTTTCTCTATGTTTCTGGAAATGATACCAGTGTTAGACAGAAGTGCATTAAGTGACTTGATTAGCTATTTTCCTGGCTTTTCAGTCCCAGCACATGAGTTTTCTCTCACGACCTCTCTAGAGTTTTCTTTTTCTCGCCCTTCCATCCTCGTATGCAATTTGGTGAAGATTAATGGGAAGCCAGAGGATTCAGAAACCTTTAAAACCCAACTGTCACTGTTTTATAACCTGCACAATAATTTGTACACAACAATATTGTACAAATACCATTGCGTTGAATGATCTGTTGATGTGTTTTGTTGGTCAAGGGAGAATTGTGAGCTATAGCCACAGTATAATTTGTGCCACACAAGTGCTATGCAATGACCATCTCTTGAATTTAACCATCTCACATTTAAATTCAAGAGTATTACAATTATCAACATTATGGGAATTACAATTGCCCAGAAACTTATCAAGACTAGCCATACATATATTGTGGCTAGAACAGCATGTCAGAGGCTGGGAATTTTAGGCTGGATAATTCATCTCCAGATTCCCCAAAACCTGTCCACCACCTACAAGGCATCAAGCCACCAATGTGATGGATTGCTCTTCACTTGCCTTGATGGGTACAGTTCTAATAATCCTCAAGAAGTTTGACATCATTCAGGGCAAAGCAATTGTTTGAGTGGCACTCTATTTACCACTTTCAACATTCACCCTCTCTGCCACCCATGCACAGTGGCAGCAGTAAGTATCAGCAGTGGCGGCAGTAAGAAATATGCACTGCAGAAACTCAGCAAGGCCTTTTCAGCAACATCTTCCAAACTGTAACAAAGGCCACAGATACATGGAAACATCATTAACTGCAAGGCCCCCTCCAAACCACTCAGCATCCTGAGTTGGAACAATATTGCCATTCATTCACTGTCACTAAGTCAAAATCCTGTACCTCCCTTCCTAACTGGTGATGTACCTACTTCCCATAGCCTGCTAGATTTCAAGAAAGCAGCTTGCTATCACTTTCCCAAAGGCATTTAGGGATGGGAAACAAATGTTAGCCCGACAGCAAGTTGCATAAATATAAGAAAACAATTTCAGTGTATATTCAAATTGAGCTACGGGACCTCTTGCATTTAACCAAATAGGGCGTTCTTTTAAAAGACAAAAATTACTTCACAATGTGATGAAGTAGTCTAATTTATTGGGGAGAGTTTCTGGTGATTGGAAGCAAAGTACATCCCAGGTTGCTTTAAGTTTCAGAAAAGCTAGTTCTTAAGTTGCACTCAAACTCACTACATAGCATTGATTGCAAAATCTGCTGGTACATTGGACAGCATTTTAAAATGTATATTTTTAAAGAACTTTGCTTTTAAAAAAAACTGCACTTAAAATTGTAGTGATTGTAATGCAGTCAGCCAGGTGGACCTCATAGAATATAAATTCCCGAATTAGGGTTGTTAACCTGGTCCAATCAGGGAGCCTTGGCTGACAGATATAAACAGGAGTGTCAGAGGTTCTGCTCACTCTGAGGGCTGCCTCTGAGGAAGTCAGACCAGTGTCAAGTACTATACACGTGTAAATAAAGGGTGACTTGGTGATGGGATACTAGCCTCTGTGGAGGTATTTATAAAGTATTTTATGAAATAGGTGAAAATGGAGTTATTGGAGTGTCCCATCAACTGCCTGTATTTTAAATAACTGAAAATGACTTGAAAAAGCAGTAGAAACCAGATAGTTAGAGTGACATACTGTAATCAGTTAGTTGGAAATTTAGAATGATGTTCTTTGCGCCGGTGTTAACAATAGTGAAGATTTCATGCCTACCTGGTTGTAGTTGATCTGCACAGGACACACAGCTCAACTAATCAGAAATTGCAGTGTATTCCAATCTGGGATGGGATCCTGAATCCATAACTTTTTGGCTGTCCAAAATGTCATTATCTCTGCCAGCTAACACAGGGAATTACAATGAAATAAGTTTACGCTACTAGTTTCCTTTCAGGAAACATATTTTATTGTTATTACAATGGGTGAAGTACAGCTGGGTCACTCAAACATTTTGCTGTTAATATAAGAGGTTTGATTAGGAATCTTGATTGCTCAATATGAGTACAGTCAGTTCTAATTGATATTCAGGGCTCTGCATTCAACACCTTCCTTCCTTGACAGGCTTCAGGGTCTATCACCACAAATGCCACATAATTCTAGTACTGTGTAAGTAAAATCCCAACTTCCCAGCGACTTTTTCTGAGGAAATGTCCCAGCTCTGTTCCTTAGACAAGAGAGAAAATCCCAGGCCCTAATTGTTTGGTGTTAAGTATTTAATTACAATTGAGTAATTTGCTTGCAACACACCCACCATCTGTAGGAACTAATGTGAGAAATAATATGATGGAAATAAAATAAAGTATTAAATCCACAGCATTAAATACCAAGAGTATTTTAGCTCTTTCAATCAACCTCCCATAACATACCTCCAGAGCAGGTGGGTCTTGAGCTAAGACCTTCTGGCTCAGTGGTAGAGACACTACCACTGTGCCACAAAACCATAATTCCTGCAGTGTTTTAACCTTCTTTTCTGAGCTTGATTGTGAGTAGCACAGATGCTGACATGATGCAAAGATTTCTCAAAAATTTCTGTTTCAGCATACATTAAGGAGCAACATTAGCATTAACTTTCAGCTTAGAGCCATTGCCATCAGCTTTGTGGTCTTTAAGGAAAAGGCAATTAATGAGACTTCAGTCGAGCAATAAATTCCAAAGTAAATCATTAATGCAATCATCTGTTAAGGAATCCTTGCCAATTCTGCTGAGGCATCCTTTTTCAGTATACTGTTAGAAGCTTTAGAATAGCCAGTTATATTTTGTTGGCATTTATACTTCAGCTGCTGCATTGTTCCCAACATTAGAACTCCATTTCTTAAATAGTCACTGACAAACAAAATGGGATGACCTGAGTTCATTTACAGGATGGGTTTTCCTGTATAACAAGCATGCCTTACAGCTAAAAGTATGGAGTATGGCATTCTGTGCCAAAGATGGTAGTAACTACGCTCTGTCTTTTTGGAAAATGCCCTTGATTTTGTCATCAGCTGTAAAGGAACAACACTCATTGCTCACCTCAAGAAGAAAGATTTCCTATACATTTTAGTGGTCTCTAGATTACGGTCTTCCACTTTACTGAGGTCATTTTGAATTTAGCATTTTCTCCAGAGCACCTGCAACATCCAACAGCTGGGCAGATACCAGAACTGCTATTTAACTGATCATAAGTAGGGCATTTGGCCCATCAAGTCTCTCTGCCATTCAATGAAATCATTGCTGATCTGATAATCCTCGACTCCACTTTCCAGCCTTATTCTCATAACACTTGACACCCTTAAAGACGACAAAGTCTGTCTCTCTCAGCTTTGGATATAATTAATCACCTAGCCATTATAGACCTCTGTGTTAAAGACCGTACCTTCCCTATTACTCGTGAGCTTGATTGATAGCTTCTTGTGATTTAGATATGAAGACCTCCCAATCCCTTTCTGCTGCAGCTTTCTGTGGTATTTCACTTTTTAACTAATATTCTGCTTCTGCATTCTTCCTACCAAAGTGCATAACCTCAGATGTTCTCATATTATATTCCATCTGCAAAGTTTTTGCCCACTTACTTAACTTTATCTGTATCTTTCCGCAAACTCTCAGATGACTTCCTCAGCATTTGCTTCTTCACCTATTTTTGTAAAAAAAATCACTTTTCTCAGCTGATTCCATCTACAAAGATGCCAATAAAAGAGCCAGGCATTACTTACAGAAATTTTCTATTTTCCATTTTTAAATGTATGTATGTGGACACCAGGCATTGCTCCCAGTCCTACTCAATGTTGAGAATGGCTTTACAATTGAGTCATTTGTTTGTTTGATAATCTCAATGCAAAAAAATGTACGTTGACTTTCTTTTTCAGTCACTAGTAAACTGATTTATGATTTACAAACAATCTCTATTCCCATACTTGCTGGTACTTGAATACCTTTCAGATTCCCAGCATTATATTAATATTGTATAGTGGCTCAGAGTATTTCAACTTCTGGCTTAATGCCATGCTCCATATTGGCCAAGAGCAACATTTCCCTCCATAACAGTCTGAAGTAAAAATGCAAGCCTTTTAAGCCTCTTAAACAAAGAATCCCCAGCAGTTTTTTTTCCTCGAGGATTCAAACCCAAAATGGAATAACCAGTGACAAATTGATGTACTACATTTGAATGCCTTGTGATTTGTATTTAATAAGGTTACCAATAGTTTGTTGTAGAGCATGGTATCCTCAGAGATAGTAGGATGGCACTGGTGACTGTGTAATGCCAAATTATGATCAAAATCGTCTTCCTGATCCTATTCATACATATTTTAATATTGTTGAAGAAGTTGAAAAATGCAGCGTACTGATGCCTGCCACAGCTTCCTGGCCCACTGCATATTTGGAGAATTGTTTAAGGAGAAGATTTACGTTTAAATAATACTTTTCACAACCTCAAGGTGTCGCAAATTGCTTTACAGCCAATTAAGCATTTTCGAGGTGTTGCAATATTGGAAATTCAGAAGCCAAGTAGAACACAGCAAGCTCCCACAAATAATATAATGCCAAGATGGCCTTTTTTTGTGATAATGATAGAATGAATTGCTCTGAGAGAATATTTCGGAAAACACGTCTTAGTTTGCTGCGGTTATATTTATGGATTGCACTTCTCTAATAACTCCAACTTGCGTGGTTATCCTTACATGAATTCTTTCTGCCTTGAGTTCTATTGGGAGCTGACTGCCTATACTGCACTCATAGAGTTTGTATTGTGTGGCCAGACAGTAAATGCTCTGAGTCCCTTGCACCTCTAGCTTATCCTTAACTGACAGTAATTCTCAATCAAGCTCAGAAAATCCTAAAACACTTTATTTACACTAAAATATACACTAATGAATGTAACTCTCTGATACAGTGTTTCTCTGCTGCATGTTTTCAAGCCTCGATTGCATGTTTCTCTGCTGATGTCAGTGTAGCACCCATCATTCACATCATCATATTATCAGATTAATTTCTCATTAAACCACAACCCCCCAAGATTTGCTCCACTTCTTTAGTCTACATAATTCCAACAATTTGTTTCAAACACTCGCAAAGTAACATCTCCCTCAAAGGCTGACCATCAAAGCTCAAGATGCTTTGAAATTCCCACCGCTCACCATTATTGATTTCTGAATAAAGCTGGCAGTTTTCCACCATTCCTTGAACAATTGTACCAATAAGGATCAATGCCTTCCTGCTTCCCCTGAATGTTCCTTTAAGCATGTGATCTATATATGATTTAGAGAGTTCTGCTCTTCTGAGGACTGTATACTCTGGTTGCCTGCTCCTTATTCAGATATTCTGACATCCAGTCAACATTGATCATATTTTTCTTGACCTTCTTGCAATCCTGAGAAGTTATGTTCAGTTTAAGATTGCACCTCGATAAGCGAATTGTAAGCCAATACACACACACAGACACACACACACTGACACACACAAACACACACATACAGACACACACACACACACACACAAACACACACAGACACACACAAACACACACACAGACATACATAAACAAACACACACACACACTCTAACACACATGCAAAAGCTTAAAAGACGGAGACGGAGGAGCTGAGAGAATGGGATGGAGCCTTTACAGGATGTGGGGTGTGGACTATACCTAGACTATACATCCGCACACCCCACTTTCTGTAAAGGCTACATCCCATTCTCTCAGTTCCTCCGTCTCCGTCGCATATGTGCAGATGAGGCCAACTTCGACAAGGGAGCTGCCGAAATGTCCACCTTCTTCCTCAACTGAGGATTCTTCAGCTCCGTATCGACAGGGCCCTCCACCAGGTCTGACCCATCTCCCACACTTCTGCCCTCACCCCTTCTCTTCCCTCCTGCAACAGCGATAGTGTTCCCCTTATTCTCACCTACCATCCCACCAGCATCCACACCCAGAAGATCATCAGACGCCATTTCTGTCACCTTCAGTGAGATGCCACCACCAGACACATATTTCCCTCACCTCCCTTGTCCGCCTTCCGCAGGGACCGTTCCCTCTGGGACACCCTGGTCCACACTTCCTTCACCCCCAACACCTCCCCACAGCCCTACGGCACCTTCCCCTGCCCATTTACCTCCTCCCTCCCCAGTATCCAAGGGCCCAAACATACCTTCCAGGTGAAGCAACACTTCACCTGCACTTCCCAGAATCCAGTCTACTGCGTTCGCTGCTCACAATGTAGTCTCCTCTACATTGGGGAAATGAAGCATAGGCTTGGTAACCGCTTCACAAAACATTTACGTTCTGCTCGCAAAAAAGACCCTGAACTACCAGTTGCCTGCCATTTCAACACACCACCCTGCTCCCTGGCCAAAATCTCTGTCTCTGGCTTGCTGCAGTGTTCCAGAGAAGCCCAATGCAAGCTGGAGGAACAAGACCTCATTTTCTGCTTGGGGACCCTACAGCCCTCTGGACTCAATATTGAATTCAATAATTTTAGGGTCTAAACTCTCCCATGTCCCAGCCCCCCAACCCACACACTAGGCCATGTTGCCACATAGCCTGCCATTACACCCCCTCTGTTGTTAGTCACTAATAGTCCCCATTAACAACTATTCACCCTCCCAGCCTGACCGTTAGCAACTCATTTGTCTGTCCAACTGTCTTTCTCTCTGTTTGGGCTCTATCCTATCGTTTACTCCCTACCCCACCCACCTCCCTATTTTTTGCATATAAACTGACATTTTCCCAGCCACCATCAGTTCTGAGGAAGGGTCACCGGACCTGAAACATTAACTCTGTTTTCTCCATCACAGGTGCTGCCAGACCTGCTGAGCTTCTCCAGCAACTTTGTTTTTGTTGTTGTTGTTGTTGTTCATGTCTACATTAACCATGATATCTGTGCACTCATTGTCTGATTTCTGAATTGCACACGTTTCTCTTGGCTTCATCTCTGTATCTAGTAATCTACTCATTGATCTGGTGGAAAATGGTTCCACCTATCAGTAAGGATTAAATCTTCCCGTTCAGCTGTTATCCTGGATAGTGCAAAATCCATAATCTGCCTGGATATTGTCTGGGACATGGACTGTTCATTAGCCATATCTCTGAGCCTGAACCTGCGTCTTCAGAGTGGCATTTTCAGTATTTATTTTGCTTCTAATGATGCAACTAGTAGTACGTGATGTGTTTCCGCCTGGAACCTCAAATAATGAAATAGTCTGAGAAGATTTCACAGGCCTGTGCAATGGTGAATGCTTCTTTCTTGGTTGTAGTATAAGCCTGCTCTGTTTCTGTAAATGTTCTTGATACTAAACAAATATTTTGCATCAGTGTTCACTATGGAAAAGGATATAGAAGACAGAGAATGTGGGAAAATAAATAACGACATCTTGAAAGATGTCCATATTACAGAGGAGGAGATGTTGGATGTCTTAAAATGCATAAAGTTGGATAAATCCCCAGGACATGATCAAATCTACCCTAGAACTCTGTGGGAAGCTAGGGAAGTGATTGTTGGGCGCTTTGCTGAGATAATTGTATCATCGATAACCACAGGTGAGGTGCCGGAAAACTGGAGGTTGTATAACGTGGTGCCACTACTTAAGAAAGATGGTGAGGAAAAGCCAGAGAACTATAGACCGATGAGCCTGACATTGGTGGTGGGCAAGTTTTTGGAGGAAACCCTGAGGGACAGGGTTTACATGTATTTGGAAAGGAAAGGACTGATTAGGGATAGTCAACATGGCTCTGTGCATGGGAAATCGTGTCTCACAAACTTGCTTGAGTTTTTTGAAGAAGTAATGAAGAGGATTGATGGGGGCAGAGTAATGGACATGATCTATATGGACTTCAGTAAGGTGTTTGACAAGTTTCCTCATGGTAGACTGGTTAGCAAGGTAAGATCACACAGAATAGAGGGAGAACTAGTTATTTGGGTATGGAATTGGCTTGAATGTAGAAGACAGAGGGTAATGGTGGAGGGTTGCTTTTCGAATGGAGGCCTGTGACCAGTGGTGTGCCACAAGGATTGGTATTGGGTCCATTGCTTTTTGTCATTTATATAAATGATCTAGATATGAACAAAGGTTGAATGGCTCGTAAATTTGCAGATGACACCAAAATCGAGGGTGCAGTGGACAGCAAACAAGGTTACCTCAGAGTACAATTTGATCAGATGGGCCAATGGGCTGAGGAGTGGCAGATGGAGTTTAATTTCAATAAGTATGAAATTTTGGAAAGGCAAATCAAGGCAGGACTTATACACTTAATGGTAAGATCCTGGGGAGTGCTGCTGAACAAAGAGACCTTGGAGTGCAGGTTCATAGTTCCTTGAAAGTTGAGTCACAGGTAGATAAGATAGTGAAGAAGGCATTTGGTATGCTTTCCTTTATAGATCAGTGTATTGAGTATAGGATTTGGGAGGTCATGTTGCAGCTGTACAGCACATTGGTTCGGCCTCTTTTCGAATACTGTATTCAATTTCAGTCTCCCTGCTATAGGAAGCATGTTGTGAAACTTGAAAGAGTTCAGGAAAGATTTACAAGGATGTTGCCAGGGTTGGAGAATTTAAGATATAGGGAGAGGCTGAATGGAGTGGGGCTATTTTCTCTGGAGCAGAGGCTGAGGGGTGACCTTGTAGAAGTTTATAAAATCATGTGGCACATGGATAAGATAAATAGACAAGGTCTTTTGCCTAGAGTGATCGAGTCCAAAACTAGAGGGCATAGATTTAAGGTGAGAGGGGAAATATTTAAAAGGGACCTAACAGGCAACTTTTTCATGTAGAGGGTGGTGTATTGTGGAGAAGTTGTGGAGGCTGGACAATTTCCAACATTTAAAAGGCATCTTGGTGGGTTTATGATTTGGAAGGGTTTGGAGGGTTATGGACCAAATTCTGGCAAATGGGACTAGATTTATTTAGGATATCTGGTTGGGATGGACGAGCTGTACTGAGTGTATGACCCTATGTGAAGTCTACAGTTTCTGCTCCCGTCATTCTGAAATTGAATGAGAACTTCGCTTAAACCCATGGAAATCCATCATGGGGAGCCGAAACATCTGAGGAGAGCTGTTAGACTTTGTTGTCCTCAAAGCTATAGTCCTTTGCAGACTTCAGTGCATTGTTGCCCTTTCTTTAAGAGCTCTCGTAGTGTTTGTGTGAGACTGGTTAGGTTTTTAATGAAAGACCCCAATTGGTTCATCATTCCTAACTCGTTGATGTACTTCAGTTATGGAACTCACTTGTAATCCTCAACTTTTTTGGGATTAACTGTAAATCCTTCTTCCTCTATAATCTGACCCAGAAATATGATTTCTTTCTTTGAGAATTGATGCTTCTCATTGAGTGGAAGGCCTACATATTGCAATGTTTTCAACACTCTACGAGTCTCTATGATCATGCTCTGTTTTGGTCTGACAGTGTATGCCTTTCACATGGCAGATTAGATCTTGTTTGCCTTCAGGGATCTGTGACATCACACATATTTCTAGTGCTGATAAAATTCCAAAAGACAGATGAAAGAAACAGAATCATCCAAATGACATGATGACTCGTAGTCTAGGGGTACTTTCGAAAATGCACTGTTCAGATCCAATTTGGTTAAGAAACTGCTGCTAGCCAGCTAGCTTTGCCAAATTGTCATTCACTGAAAGTGAATGAATCTCTCTTGTATTTCTGTTTTAAAATGATGTGCTTTCCTTCCTCAAGACTAGAGAGTCTTGTTGGTGTTTCATTGCTTATGGCAAAGTGTGGTAATGAATTAACCTCACACCTGAAAATCAGTGCCCTCAAAACATTGCAGTTTGATGCTTACTGGTTGAACATTGACTGATTTTAACCATCGGGTCTAAGCTGCCAGCCAGTATCGAATAGGCTCACCTGTAATTAATTTAAATTCTGCATTAAACCTTTATCTTGATAGTCTAGAATCTCAGAGATAGCCTTCTTTGACTTCACCTAAAAGTGTTGACTTACTTATTCGGCCTTCAACTTTGATTTCTTGAATTTTGAATTTTCTGTGTTGCATTGTTTTTCCTTTTCCTTTCCTTAATGCGGCTTCTGCTTTTTTTCTGCGGTGATGCAAAATTTGTAAGTTAGCAATATTAGACCATAAGACCACAAGAAGTAGGCCATTCATTCCACTGAGTCTGCTCTGCTATTCAATGAAATCATGGCTGAACTATTAATCCTCAATTCTACTTTTCTGCCTTACCCCTACAATTCGAGATTATCCAACTGATTAAAGACTTGTCCATCTCAGTCTTGAATGTACTTAATGACCCAGTCTCAAGAGTCTTCTGCAGTAAAGAATTCCACAAATCTACTATTGTCTGAGAGAAGAAATCCTCCTCATCTCTGTTTTAAATGGATGACAAGTTCCTCTGAGATTATGCCCTATAGTCCTAGACTCTCTCACAAAGGGAGATCATTTCTTAGCATTTGGTCTCCTCTCAATCTTCGAAACTCCAATGAGTACAAGCCTAATCCACTCAAACTCCCCTTATAAGAAAATCCCTCTATACCTGGAATTAACTGAATGAACCTTCTCTGAATTGCCTCCAATGCCAATGATTATTCTTAGATAAGGTTACAAAAATGAATGTGGAGCCAGACGTAACACTGCAGACCCACACAGTGAAATAGCCAGCTGACCTTTCCCCATCCCAGTGAGGAATCCACATGTCCAGAAGAGGGTGGTAGAGGCGAGAATTAGCAGTAAAATTTAAAATGAGATTGGAAATATCCATGTATTCTGGGTGCTGTCTGACTAATGCCATAAACAGTTTTAGCAAGACTCCTCCTCTTTTTATACTCCATCATCTTTGAAATATAGGCTAACATTCCATTTAGCTTCCTTATTTCCAGCTGACCTTGGATGCTGATGTTTTGTGATTCATGCTTGAAGACCCCCAAATCCCTCTGTGCCTGTGGCTTTCTGCAGTCTTTCCCCCTTTAAATAATATTCAGCTCCTCTATTCTTTCTGTCAAAGTGCATAACCTCACATTTTCCCGCAATATATTCCATCTACCAAGTCTTTGCCCACTCACTTACTCAGTCTATAGCCCAATAGTTACTGTCCTTATTTCTACCCCTGGCCCACTTGATTATTCAATATTTTGAGAATTAACTTCCTCTGTTGTGAAGACTGATGCAAAGTATTTAGTCAACTGCATTTTTTCACCTGTATTTTCACAATCCAGGTTGTGGCACAGCTATGTTGGAACCTAAATGAGAGTGGAGTCAGACCTAACTCTGCAAACCAACAAAGTGGAATGGCCAACTGATCCCCACCCTAGTAAGGAATCCACATCTTCAGGAGAGGACCGCAGAGGAGAAAATTGGAAGTAACATTTAAATGAGATCGTAAATATCCATGTTAATGTCACTAATACAATCTTATCAGACTGGTTTAAATTGTACATGTCAGATTGCCAGTTTCCAGTTCAAGATTAGAAAGGGAATGACAGGTTCTTCAATGTCAAAAGATATGAATGCTTCTCTTTCAATACCACAAGCAAAAACGATTCTTCTTATATGCAGAGCCTGGAGATAAAGATCAGAACAGGCCAGCCATGCATTGAAAGGCTAATAGTCTGGGTAGAGAGTGAGGCAAAAGTATACCTACATATTGGCACTAAGATAGATATTGCTGAAGGCAAGGACGTGATGTACAAAGGTCCCATTGGGCAGCATTTTATGGAGGACAGCTGGAAGCACTGATGGGGGATCAATGAAAAGTAACACCAGTAGGAACATTACAAAGAATTTGCTCAACAGAAAAGGAAACATTCTGGTAAAGAGAATAGTTTATTCATAAGGGAAACTTGTCAATTCCTGCCATTCATCTGATAGACTGCGAAATAGGCATTGTTTATCAAATGTGGATTTGTCATTGATGAAATTGAGATGGAAACTTTGTTTCTATGTGGTTGACAGCCTGTGTAACGCTACATAGTTGGATGCGGATGAGAATACAGGAAATAATATTGAAGAATGAAGTTTGAACTTAAAGGTTACTGGAGAGGTGATATCCTATTTTATTGACCTTTAGTCGGCCTTTGAGAACTGCTAAATGATCAAACACATCTTAAGAGGATTTTAGTATTCAATTAGATTGAAAGCAAACAATGTCCCATATGGCTTTTTATACAAGTTAATGTGGTTTAATTGAACGGGGGCTTGGGGGTAGAAGTTTAAAAAGAACATCAATCACTCATTTGCTACATAAGACCTAGAGGACTTGACATGCCTAGCACTCAAGCCTTAAACAGCCTCATTCAAATCCTTAAATTGATGTCCTGTGTCATACCCCATGTATCAATTTCATCTGGTTAGAGTGACCATCCCAGCTAGCTGATTGTTGAAAGGCTAAATTAACACTTCTTAAAGGAATTTTCTGCAAGTTGTAAAACATTCCAGTTTCTGGGGTTGATTTTATAGTCATGCATTACACTGAGACTGGTAAATTCAAATTCTGTTCTCCACTAAGGTCCCAATCCCAGGTTTGAATCCTGCACTCTGCTAAACTTACTGCTCTCTGCTGACTAATTTTACTCTGGAAAATAAACATAAATTAATTCCTTCATTGTTGCCTTCTTCTGCACTGAATTAGTAAAAAGGTGTCAAAATATAACCCATTTACTGTTCAGTGATCTCTGCTGTAAAAGGTGTGTTTTGAAACAATTGAATAAGCATCAGATTCCTGTAGTGATACTCTCTACGATTAAATGACTACTTTGATGAGAGTCCAAAAGGTGGAAACATGCTGAACCATAATTCAGCATAGGTGGAAGGGAGAGCAAAGAATACAAAGGAACATATTGCATTGGTATTTGAGAGAATTGAGGTGGTTCATCTATTAGCAAGCAAATAACAAAAAATAGAGATGGTGATAGACTGCTGTGTCTGATTTCAATTTTTATCAAGGAGAACAACAATATCAGAATGTCAAAGTGGCTTAACATTTCTATTTACGAATCAAGACATGAGAAAGGTGACAATATGTCAAAGGGGCAGCACGGTGGCTCAGTGGTTAGTGCTGCTACCTCACAGCGCCAGGGACCCAGGTTTGATTCCACCCTTGGTTGACTGCTTGTGCATTCTGCGTAGGTCTCCACTGGGTGCTCCAGTTTCATCCCACAGTCCAAAGATGTGCAGGACAGTTGAATTAGCCATGGGAAACGCAGGGTTACAGGGATAGGGTAGAGGGCTGTGTCTGGCTGGGATGCTGTTCAGAGGGTTGGTGTTGACTCATGGGCTGAATGGCCTGCTTCTGCACTGTAAGGATTCTATGGTTCTATTCTATGTAATGAGGGAAAGATCAGTATCAATGGAGTCAGAGAACCCTAACCCACCCATTTCTCAACCCACTAGTTGGCCTCAAATTACCACTTATACCCAAAAGGATAGTTCACTTTATAAACTTAATTTCTTTTAGTTTACATGCAGTATAAATTGAATACTGTAGGATGCAATAGGGTCCTCTTTGTGCCTTATTGTGAAATGCTAGTCTGAAATAGTTTTAGGATGTTTGCTGCCAAACATTATCTGATGTGACAACACCACCCAAAAAAAATCATATTCTCCAGGTTTTTCACAGAAAATTTTTGACATTGTTCATGAGTGTTTCAAGTTATGCTGATACTTTATTTGGATTGTTTCACCAAGATGAATTAGTCACTTCTCTTTGCAATAAGATCTGACAGTTATAAGAACAATCTCTGGATTCACTTCAAATTGTTTCTTCTCCCATATCCAATGTGGCTTCTACAAAAATATCATGTCATCCCTACATTAAAGAACGCCTTGAAAATGGTGCTTGGAATTTGCTGGCATTCCCATTATTTTCATCAAAATGTGCAATCAGTAGGACTGGTTGTTATAATAGCTTGTCCCCTTTCGAGTATACAGTGTTGGTTTGTTAACATAAATATAAACGCTGTTTTGACTTTGAAAGCTTTCTTATTTTTACCCTGTTTGCTCTTCCCAGACACAGCTTTCGAAAATCTGTGCATTAGACTTTGGTGCCATACCCTGCTATTTAAAGCTGAAGGTCTATGCACACAAATTAACTCCAATGTATCAATGAAAATGATAGTGAGAGTGCACAACATGCTAAAGGATATGACCACAGTTCCTCAGGCTGAGTAACACTCAGACTGAAGCACTTTTAATAAAAGTTTTATTCTTGTCTCTGTCCTGTTACAAATCATTTTCTTGGATTTGCTCATTGGATTAAGCAATAAACAAAATAGATAAATTGTGTGAAAGCTTAAGTGCAACAATTTGGTAGCACCATCTGTCCTGTACACTTCAGCTGCACAATTTGTGACTACAATGGAAGAAACAAAGTATTCTGGGTTTTTATTGCATGACCTGCTAATGTTTCTGTCCATCTTCTCAGGACATCCTACTATGTTAGCAGCAACAGGCGACAGGACATGGTCCCAAATCAGAGCAGAATGCAACAGATCTTCAAACGTTCAAAACATTCAAGACATTCAAACAGACCACAAATTATTAACAGGTTGAGATTAATAGCAATCATAAACTTTAGTATTTACATTAAGGGAGCAAGGCGATTCACAAATGAAGGTTTTAAGTTGAGTCAGGTGTGGAAAGACGTGTGATTAATTACTCATGAAAAAATGAGCTGCCCTACTGATGGGAAAACTTTCAGACAAACAAAGAAACCATATTCATTAAAATTCAATGTTACGATGCAAAACCTGCAAATCTGCTGCTTTTTGCTCCCAACCCTGTCCAGTCACCTTCTTGCTGCTGATACTGTAAGATGCTCAAGGTGTTCTGGCTAGCATTCATCTTTACCCAGCACCGTAAGTAACAGGTTAAAACCTATAAAATTCTAACAGGGCTAGACATGATAATTGCAGGAATGATGTCCCCATTGACCAGGAAGTCCAGAACCAAGGTCCACACTCTAACAATATGGGGTAGACGACTGAGATGAGGAGAATTTTTGTCAATCAGAGAGTGTGAGCCGGTAGAATTCTCTGCCACTGAAAGCAATTGAGGCCAAAACATTGAATGTTTCCAAGAAGGAATTGGATATAGTTCTTTGGGCTAAAGGGATCAAAAGGAATGGGGAAAAGTTGGCAATATAGATGATCAACCATAATCATATTGAATGGTAGAGCAGGCTCGAAGGGCCAAATGGCCAACTCCTGCTCCTATTTTCTACAATTACTGTATTAACCTCTCAAAAGATAACTATTTTATTTGTTATAGACTTGCAGTAATGAGAAATGCTTGATAAATGCTATATGAAGTATTTTCTTGCTATTTCCAAAATTGTGTTCTTTTATGGGATGAGGGCACTGCTTGTGAGGCCAGCATTTGCCACCCATCCCTAATTACCCTACACTGAGTGGTTTGCTGCTCTATTTCAAAGGGCAGTTAAGAGTGAGTCACATTGCTGTGGGTCAGTCACATGTTGGCCAGACAAGGTAAGGATGGTGGATTTGTTCCCTAAAAGGGCATTACAACAACTGATGATTGTTTTATGGTTACCAATACTGAGACTACCTCTCAAACTAATTCAAAGAGCTGCTGTAACGGGATCGCAACTCATTCCCTGTGAAGTTTTAAGTTTGCCTGTTGAATAATGAGCCCAGTAATGTTACCACTACGCCACCATCTTCACAAGGAATTAGGTGTTGACTCATGGTCTGTGGTCTCATAAACCTGTTTTTGTATTGTATTAAAATAAATTTCCGTGTTTTCCCAGTGAGTATGAGGCATGCTATTTCAAGTGCCTTGAAAAAATGTTGGTTAACCAAAGGAGTTTAAAGGCTATATTGTGTGGTTATCAAGAAATGTAAACTGTTTGGTTTGGTATTACAGTCATTTCTGAGTTACATAGACAGTTGTAATGCTTTGAACACTGTTTATGTTTGACTTAATTGCACTGTTTACAATATAACTGCATTACCTGTTTTACAATTAACTGAAAAGTACAAACAGCACATGTCATCTTACCTAGATTGTAATGTAGATATGTTTGGGAAGAATAGTCCAATGAAGAAATCATAAGCTTAAATTTTATTTGTTTCTTTGTGGTCTATGTTCAATAAATAAATGTTCCAGTGATTAAAATTACTAGGCATATAATCCAGGCTGACATTTCCGTACAATCCTCAGGAATTGCTGATTTGCCATTTTTACTGGATTCACAAATGATACATAAAAACAGATGGAGACCCTGTGACACTATTTGGAAAAGAGCAGAAGTGGAATTTGGACTGATACAATGCCATGTCTTCAGGATGTCCCAGCATATTTCAGCATAAATTAATTTTGAAGTACGTAAAATCGTTGTTATTCAGGCAAGAGTATCCAAATGCCCTGACTAACATTTTTAACTCAAGCAATATCAAGAAAAACAGATAAATTGGTCTGCGAACTGATTACCATGGGCGTAGATACTTTTGATCAACCTTTTCAGACATGTATGACACACCTCTGGTATAGGTGATCTTCAACCTGGGCCTTCTAGCCCAGAGATCTGAGCACTTCTGCTGCACTACTATCATAGGTATATGGATCCAAATGTTCCTTTTGTTTGCAAATTGCCAAACCCGCTCAGAGAAGCCATGTTGTCGGTCAGACAAAAAGTTGACACGAGCAAAATTAGGTGCTATTGTGAATTTGGATTCATGAACACAATTGAAAAGAGTAGCAGGAGATTTACTTATAATCTTGACTATTCTAGTACTGAACCTGGCTGTATGTTTTTCCTGAATAACAAAAATGCAAAGAGTCCTCAAGGCTGGCATGCCTTATCTTATTCCTGCCTTCAAGCATCAAAAAATAATCAAATCCATAATTTACTTAATCCTGAGTGATGATTCTATACATAGGGAAGCATTTTAATTGCAATAGCACTTAAGTTTGGGACTGACAGGGAGGATAATGGATGTGGAAATTGACTGCACACAGGGTCATCACATCTAGTCATCAACAACCACTCTCAAATGCAATGAGTTACTGATTTTCCCAACTTCCTGAAACTTGCCAATGGTGATTGAGGGGCTGAAGATACAACCGGAAAATATTGCAATAAGTACTGAAGCATCACAGGTAGATCATAGAATCCCTACAGTGTGGAAACAAATCCCCACCAACCCTCAGAGCATCCCACCCAGACTCATCCCCCTATAAACCCATCTAATCTACACATCCCTGAACACTATGGGCAATCCACCTAGCCTGCACATCTTTGAACTGTGAGAGGAAACCAGAGCACCCGAAGGAAGCCCATGCAGACAGAGGGGAGAATGTGCAAACTCCACACAGACAGTCGCCTGAGGGTGGAATCGAACCCGGGTTCCTGGCGCTGTGAGACAGCACTGCTGAGCCACCATGCCACCGTTCTTCCCTGATTGTCTCAAGATTTTGTTTACAGCTCTTACGGTGAGACATACTTTTAAAACTTTGAAAATTTGTACATCATCTCTCGGTCTTGGAGCTCTGATCAATCAGATCAGTATGAGTACTTTTTTAAAATTTATTTGTGGGATGTGGGTGTCTCTTGCTGGCCAGCATTTATTGTCTGTCCCTAGTTGCCCTTGAGAAGGTGGTGGTGAGCTGCCTTCGTGAACCGCTGCAGTCCACGTGCTGTAGGTTGACCCACAATGTCATTGGGGACAGAATTCCAGGATTCTGACCCAGTAACAGTGAAGAATCGACCAAGTCAGGATGGTTAGTGGCTTGGAAGGGAATTTGTAGGTGGTGGTGTTCTCACATATCTGCCACTCTTGTCCTTCTGGATGGAAATGGATCATGGGTTTGAAGGTGCTGTCTAAGGATCTTTGGTGAATATCTGCAATACGTCTTGTCGATAGTGCACACTGCTGCTACTGGAGAGAGTGGGTGTTTGTGGATGTAGTGTCAATCAAGTGGGCTGCTTTGTCCTGGATGATGTCAAGCTTCTTGAGAGTTTTTGGATCCGAATCCATCCAGGCAAATAGGGAGTATTCCATCGCACTCCTGACTTGCACCTTGTCAATGATGGACAGGCTTTGGGGAGTAAGAAGGTGAGTTACTTATAGAGTCATACAGATATACAAAATGGAAACAGACCATTTGGCCCAACTCGTCCATGCCGACCAGATATCATAAATTAATCTAGTCCCATTTGCCAGCATTTGGCCACATCCCTTTAAACACTTCCTATTCATGTACGTGGCCAGATGCCTTTTAAATGTAGTCATTGTACCAGCCTCCGCCTCTTCGTCTGATAGCTCGTTCCATACATGCACCACCCTCTGCATGAAGATGTTGCCTCATAGGTCCCTTTCAAATCTTTCTCCCCTCACCTTAAACCTATGCTCTCTAGTTTTGGTCTCCCCTACTCACATAATGTAGATCTCAGAATCAAAGAACCCAGGGATTAAGAGACTCATTATTCTACAAATGAGCTGATCAGGCTGTGCAGGAATTCCCTTGGGATAATCTTTTCAAATTTGCTCCAATTCTGCTGCAATATTTCTAGCCTCTGACCTGCTCTTGTGGCCACTGTATTTAGATGGTGAGTTTGGTTGAGTTTCTGATTAATGGAAACCCCAGGATGTTGACAGTGGGGGATTCAGTGATGGTAATGTCATTGAACGTCAAGGGGTAGTGGTTAGATTGTTTCTTACGAGTGATGGTCATTGCTTGGCATTTGGCTGGCGCAAATGTTACTTGCCACTTGTCAACTCAAGCCAGGATATTGTCCTGATCTTGATGAATTTGAGCATCGACTGCTTCAATATCTGAGGAGTCACAAATGGTGCTGAACAATGTGCAATCATCAGCGAACATCCCCACTTCTGACCTTATGATATAAAGAAGGTGATCGATGAAATAGCTGAAGATGGTTGGGCCTAGGACACTATTCTGAGGAACTCCTGCAGAGATGTCCTGGAGCTGAGATGATTGACCTCCAACAACCCCGACCCTCTTCCAATGTGTCAGGTATGACTCCAACCACCGGAGAGTTTGCCACCAAATTCCCATTGATTCCAGTTTTGTTAGGGCTACTTGATGCTATACTCAGCCAAATGCAGACTTGATGTCAAGGACCGTCAATCTCACCTCACCTCATTTATATTGCTTAACTGGGATCAAATTACTTTCATTCAGTAATCTTGAATCTAAATTAATCTTAGATAAGGGCAAAGAGGATCATGTAGAATCAAAAACATTACCAGACCATCAGCAGGGGCAGTGAAAGCCTCCTCTCTAATCTGAAGGGAATTGCAGATAATAGCCCATACCTGTGGAATAAAGGGTAAACTAACATTACTCTAAAAATAATTACTGGGTGTGTGCATAAGGAGTTGTGCAATAGCAATGTTAGTGCACTGAACCAGGCTCTAGAAGCTGACTTCTGTCATCATCCTTTGTGTACTGTTATGTTTAACAGAGCCGTTTTATGTTCATTTATCCAAGTGCAGACCTGAACTCTTACTACCTGGTGGCAAACAATGACCAGACACAAGCGACCAGAAGCTAAAGTAAGATGCATCTGAAGTGAAGCTCAGAGACAGCATCTATAGGTGCACGTCTATTTCAAGGAGGATTTCAAGACTCTGGGGCACATTATTAAGGTGAGAGGAGAGAGATTTTAAAAAGACAAATATCAGTTGGCCCCAGTGAGAAGTAAATTCCTACGAATCACAGATCTCTATGAAGAGTGATAACCAAACAAGAGAGTGAACTCTAAAAGGATAGGGAAAAAAAGAAAGAAACATTTTGATAACTATAACCTTCATAACAAATCCGCTGACGTTCAAAAAGACTTTCACTCACCAGACCCTTTAGAATGGATGGCCATATACTGGGTAAATTTGCACTGCAAGTTTAACAGATACAGTACTACTTCAGGTCTTGATACAAAGCCAAACAATAATCAGGACTGTGTATTATTGCATGCAATTGGTGGCAGTGCAGATGCCATTCTCACCAGACATGGTACAGCAGAAGAAACTACAAGATAGAAGATGTAATTCAAACCTTCATTTCCTACATCAATCTTATCTCAATATTTAATTGGTAAAACCAAGAAGCGGGGAAACCAATGGTTCTTTTATCAACAATTTATGCCGCCTCATGGATAATTGGTGGAACCTTGAAAGAAGAACTCATACAGAGCTGCATTATAGTTGGGGTGCAGGATGACACCCTATCAGAATTATTACAGTCTAAAGAAGACCTTACACTACTCACTTTGTTAATCTGAGGTCTACTGTTGCAGTGGAAAGACTATCAGCCCTAAGGGGAAGAGGATACCTCTTCCGTCATTGCTTTCTGTCTCTATTGTGGTAGGAAAGCTTCAGATCAATGCCATCTCTACCAGGTCAGCAATGGATGCCATGGGAAAGGCCATTTTTAGGTGGTTTGCTGAAGAGACAAGAGTAGATTTCAACCTACAGAAGGAAAGCTTCAAAACAGACCAACCCAGTTACAACTACCTAAGAAGTACATGCTATTGACAATCAGGAGATATTCTTTTTGGAGGTAGTAGTAGATCAACAACAGCATGTAATTCATAAAATGCAATCCAGAGGAAAGGATATTCTTACTTTTAAATTGAATCAAGCCAATACTCATTTTTCAGAAACTGTTAATCTATAAAAAAAAGCAATTAATGTCTGCAATTGATCCTCATCAGCAACCCATGGGAGCACTCCAGGCTTTTTTCAGCAGAGAGAAAAGGGACAAAACTATTGAATGTTAAGAGATGCACAATGCCTTGGTGAAGCTTAAAGTTGAGCATCAAAAAGAGGAAGAATGAATCAAAACTAAACAAGAGCTGAAGTAGTCTCACCAGTTCAAAGAGGTGCTAACCTAAAAGCCCAGCTATTAGGATTCATGCCTTGGAGACTGAAAAAGAAAACATCAAAAAAGAATTATAAACAACCAGTGCAAGCAGCTTGTGTTCTTAGATAACGAGGACAAAGGGAATTAAAAAAAAGTATAAAAGACAAATAAAAATTAATAGTGAAAAAAGTCTCTTTTTTATTTGAATATTCAGAACTCCAAAATCACTGTGAATGAATAGCTGAAGAAAATGTTCTGCTCCAATTAATGAGTGATGATCTTAAGTTTGAAAAAGCAACTTTTGAGAGAGAGAAGAAAAATCTCAATTTCAGTTTATAGAAGATAGAAACAAGCCCCTGTTAATGCTGGAGATCACCTGCAGAAGGAGTAAGTTTTTTTTCAATAAAGCGGCTTAGATATACATAAGGAAGCAAACCAATTTGCCAATCAATGAGCAAACAATGGAGCTAAGCAAGATCTTTTATCATAGGTATTCAAAATCTATAGATCTATGGAAATTATTCCCTTGTTGATAATGATACACTTAAACACTTATACTTTCTGATGGTATTTCAGCGGCTCCACCTCTATGATCAGCCAATAATAAGTGAGCACATAAATCATGTGGATCCTCCAAGAAATCTCAGAATATTGTTGGAGATTAACATCTCAAACAAAAGAAACCTCTGACCAGGCGAGGGATGGAGTTTGAAATGGGAGTAAAGAGTTAAACGTTAATAGTTAAATGTGGAATCATAAAGGAGCACAGGGTTAATTATAACTTTACTCTGAGAATTGTTACTGAGCATGTGCATAAGGAGCTATGTCATAGTTATGTCAGATCATATGGAATTGAAGCCTAGTCAGTAGCGTTCCAGTGGATGTCCTACCTTACAATCCCTTTGCATTCAGTTATGTTTAACGAAGCCTGTTAATGTTCACTGACAAGAGTATAGACCTGAACTTACTACAATACCTGCCACACAGGAATTACAAACTGAGGATAAACCTCCTTGACGTACCTGAACAACAGTGCCTTAGGGAGGTATAGGATCTTGCATTAGATGCTGTCAGACATTTGCATTCTGCTGAAACTCGACTTGGTGCCAAATAAACGTAATGACCACATTTTAACAATGACTGTCAAAGTCAACGCCGCCCGCAACTTGTCTGCTTATGAATTTTACCAGGGATCTACCTGACACATATGCAGGATCCCTCAGTTAGTGACAAAGCTTAAGACTGAAGGTTTGTTTTAAAGGCTGGCGATTAAATATGTTTTGAGATAGAAGATGCCAATTAGAAAGTGCAAGTACTCAATTTTGTGTTTCTGCTCAGCTTCAAACAAGTTCACCACATTGTCACAGCAATGAGTTTGGACCAGCAGGTGTCTCAGCACACAGAGGACAGAGCTTCTGCACATGATTCCAAAGAGCTGGAGGAGACTGAATGTGATGTAGCTAAGGCAGGAGCAGTGACATACATGACTGCCTGGGGTACTCTGATTCTTGCAAGGCACACTTAGGCACCCACCATGTGACAATCATATTCAAAGAACACTTCCATCATCTTCCTTCAATACAAAACCAAACTGCAAATAACCAAGGTTCATCTTCACTGCTCTTATTGCAAGCATGAATTCATGTGTTACCATTATCACAAGTGATAAGGCCACTTTCCCGATAACAACGACAACTGGATCCAAAATGTCCTCTCCTACTAAACTCAGGAAGACTGAGGGATTGCTTCATGCTAGATTTCCTGACTGTTAAACTTAACTCCAATCTACCTGTCTCCTACACACATTGAGCCATCATTGTGTTATATAAACGTATTGCTAAAGTAAAAATTTCAGATTTTCAATACAAATAACACCCTCAACTATATACTAGAGGATAAAAATGGGGAAAATACTTCTGGACACTAACTTGGTCATGCCAAAGTGACATTAGTCCTTAGTTCCCATGTAAAATAATTTATATAAACCTTAATGTAAAATGACTTTGAAAAGATACAATTAAGTACCAAAGTCAATCAGAATGTGTTATTGATTCAACATAGGACCTAAATGTCGTCAAGGTTACTGAAAGAAACAAAGTTAAACTATAAAGCTTTCCAAAATAATTGCGGCAACTGAATAATCATTTTCAGTCATTGTTTTCAGATTGGTCAGAGGACTTATGCATCAGCAGTAGATTCCTTAACTAAATTTCAACTCAGTAAAGTTGAATTTAAAGTAATATAAAATCATTGTCACACCACCAGTTGGTACATAGCTAAGTGAGGCTACTCTGGCTGGTTGTAGAGCTTTAACCTTGGGTTAACGTGGCCATGGGTGCCTGTTGATCTGAAACACTAGACAGAAGATCATGAATGACCTGAATGGGTGAAATTGGCAAACAAGTGCCTTTTTGAAATATGGGAATTGGGGAGCTCGAAAATCAGGAACAATTTACATTCAAAATACTCAGAGGTTTGAATATTAGTGGCTGTGGGCTTAACAAACCTGCATTTTAAATCATATGATCCTTCGTTGCACTTGAATCACTTACCATTAGAAAGGTGCAAAAATTATAGGAAGTTGCAACTCAATTATTGAATACTTTTGGTCCACAATTTTTATCATCTGTTCACTTTGCACCTCTCATTGGTAAGCATCCTGTTTAGTCTGATTCTACATTACTTCTAGATAGTACCTTATGACTTAGGCTCCCTACAGTATGGAAACAGGCTCTTCGGCCCAACAACTCCACACTTACCCATCCCCTTATAACCCACCTAATCTACACATCCCTGAACACTACGGGCAATTTAGAATGGCCAATCCATCTAGCCTGCACATCTTTGGACAGTGAGAGGAAACTACAGCACCTGAAGGAAACTCACGCAGTCACAGGGAGAATGTGCAAACGCCACACAGACAGTTGCCCAAGAGTGGAATTGAACTCATGTCCCTTTCTTCTGTGAGGCAGCAGCGCTAACCACTGAGCCACTGTGCCACCTGATATAGATTGACACTGTGCCCAATATTGTGAATTGCATCACCAACAAACCAATTTGTAATCTGTGGAGGACAATAAATTGTTTATTCCAACATCCAAACAACTCTAACATGTTAAAATGTTCCTGGTAGTCAAACTTCGAAACTTTGAATTCAGAAGAAACGTTGTAAGAAAGCTTTGTTTCGGTATTTGCGGGAGTCAGTGAACCCTCAACTACTTTAACGCCTTGTTAACATGGTGTGTGAGTTTCACTTTATAAGGTATATCTAGAGACCTGTGATGTTTCAGAGATATTAAAAAGGATTCCTAAGTGTCCTCTCACATGATTGTAAAATAAACCCCATGCAAAGCACTCAAAGAAGTCAATGCTGTTCCCTCAATAGTGTTCTGTCCATTATTTATCTTTAAAACCAGTCTCACAAAAACAGGTAAAGTCATCAGGTCACGAGTCGTTGTGTGAAAATTGACTGCCACATTTCCTATTTTAAAGCAGTGGCCTTATTTCATGGCTCAGTTGGTGTTTTGGGCCCCCGAGACAGTAGGTTGTGCGTTCAAGTCTCATGCTAGAGATGTGAGTACAAAAATGGAAGCTAGCGAGGGAATACCATGTTGTTAGACCTGCTGACTTTCAGAAGTGAGGCCCTAATCTAAAGGATGTAAAAGATCCTACAGTACAATTATGAAGAGGAGTTAGAGGTTTTGTCACAACGATTTGGTTGATATTTATCCGTCAAAGATGTGGCCAGCACAATGGCTCAATGGTTAGTACTGCTGCTTCACAGCTCCTGGAGCCCAGGTTTGATTCCATCCTTGTTTACACGCTGTCCCACTGTCTATGTGGGTTTTCTCCCAAAGTCCAAATATGTGCGGGTTAGGTGGATTGGCCATGCCAAATTGCCCATAGTGTCCAGGGATATGCAACTCAGGTGGATCAGCCATGGGAAATGTAGGGTTATAGGGTAGGGAAGGGGGTCTGCATGGGATGCTCTTCAGATGGTCTGTGTGGACTTGATGGGCCAAATGGCCTGCTTCCACACTGTAGGGATTCTGTGATCACTCACAGATTATATGTTTATTATCATAGTACTGCTTTTGTGTGCTTGATTTCTGCATGCTAGTTGCTGTGTTTCCTATAGGACAACAGTGATTTTGGTCATTCTGAGGTTGTGAAAGGGGTTTAATTAGGCAAGATTTCTTTTTGTTGGAATTTTTTATTTGCTTTTTCTAATACAATTTTTTTCTTCACTCATTTCTTCCAAACTCTTTAATATCATCATTACACAATTATTAGCGTTTACATTCTTGTTATTCAGCTGACTCCCTTTACCATTTCACAATAAACATTTTCAATCAGTCATTCAAATCTATCTGTTATTAATGGATATACTGATAGTTATCCACCTGTCATTCTAATGGCGCCGTAAATCTTGTAAAGTCAAGAGCGTTTTAATGAGTCTCCAGGAGTTATCATTTGCTCTGCACGCTGCTTCTTTTTGACAAGCAGCAGGAATTTTCTTGAGAAATATTCAGAATAGTTTACAATTTACTGCAATCTTGAAGCTATGTGCTTTCTGTTCATCCAGCTGCAGCAGTTATTATCTGTAATGAAGTTATGACAAGTGAGAAAGCAAATGCTAAGAGCTGCCCAGAGGATGATGCTAACGCCTTGAGAGGTGCATTTATCAGCTACTTGGTGGAAATGAAAAATCTTCTAATATTGTCCTTTGTCCTGCCTTAAATGGAGTGTCAAGTCTTTATTCACACACAAGTTGCTGGAAAAGCTCAGCAGGTCTGGCGGCATCTGTGAAGAAAAACATCAGAGTGACCGATTCAGGTCTGGTCACCCTTCCTCAGAACATCAATTTGCAGCTTCATATCTCATCCATTCATTGCCGTGAACTACATTGCAAAGCACCACAATATGAAGTCACAAATATCGGCCTGGTTCACATTGATCTGAATAAAGGAGTTGTTATTCTGCCTGCTTTTTATAATTTCTTCTCCTTGTCTCCTCTTTTGATCTGGACATTGTGTATGTGTCATGGTGCACATCACAATAGGGTTCAACCTGTCCTTTTCCACATCTATGTTTTGAATTTAGTACAAATATTTCCTCTCCTTCATCATCACTAACATGTATAACATTTCATATTCGTCACTGTTAAAATTCAAGAATGTTTATATCGAATGCATTTTATTCATTTTTTTAACCAAGTTGAAATCAACAAAGTTAACTGCTCCTTAATGTAATAAAAACAGAAATGCTGGAAAATCTCAGTGTGTCTGGCAGCATCTGTGGAGAGAAAGCAGAGTTAAAAGTTCTGGCTCCAGTCACCCTTCTTCAGAACTCAGAACTTAAAAAGAGTCACTGAATCTGAAACATTAACTCTGCTTTCTTTCCACAAATGCTGCCAGACCCGCTGATTTTTTCAGCAATTTCTGATTTTGTTTCTGACTTCCAGTATCTGCAGTTCTTTGGTTCCCCCAAATATAATAAATTTGATTTTGCCTGGCTGATTTCCCCACTTAGTGGATTTTAGCAAGACTTTTGACAAGGCTTTACAGGGCAAACTCCTCAGAAAATTTTAAGTTCATGGGATCTAAGGAAAAGCAACAAAAAGTTTGCTCACAATTGTTTCAGTAGCAGGAAGTAAAGCATTATAAGTCAATGGGAGCTTGTTTTGTGAATGAAGCTTGTTTCCAATGCAGGGCTCAAGGGCTGTTTGCTTTTGATGGCACATATAAGTAATAAATACTTCAAAGTAGGGATCATGGATAAGAAGCTTGAAGTTGATAATAATAATTGCTCATCTGTTTGGTAGTGACGAACAAAACTTTAGACTGTGAAAGAAGATATCAATGAACTTCTAAGGTAGACCAAAAAGTGGCAAATTGAACTTAATCCTCTTGAGAGCTGTGCAATAATGTATTTAGGAGGATAAACAAGATAAGGGAATATGGAATAAATTGCCGGATACTGGAAAATATGGAGGAACAGAGTGTGTGCGAGTAGATAACGTGGTTAAGAATGCATATAGGATCATTGCTTTTATTAGTTTAGACATATATTGTAGGAAAAGGGAGGTTATACTAGAACTGAAAAAACAATTGAGTAGAATGCAACATGCAGTTCCGGTTATCACATTACCAGAAGAATGTTGTCACACTGGAGATTGTACAGAAGAGATTTAGAAGGATTTTGCCAGGAATTCAGAATTTTAGCTATGAGGGATGAATAAATAGTCTGGGTTTGTTTCTTTCAGAGCAAAGGAAATTGAGGGGACGTTTAATTGAAGCGTATAAAATTCTAAATACTTCTGGATTTAAGTGAAGATTTCAAGTGACCACAAATTTGTGATCAAAGGTTTAGCTGTGCCATGGGAAATCCTGTAAGCCTATCAAAACCTAATACTCCATGATTCTAGTTCTTTTTGGTGATGAGGAAAGATGTATTGTTAATTGTCAGAGTGTATGGAGCTGCAGAGATCTACCTTACACAAAAGAGCAAGATGGATTGCTATATGACTAGTGATAGCCTGGAAGGTTACAGTAACTTAAAGACTAAGTGCTACTGCAATTTTGGCTGTTGCAGGTAATCCAAGCGATTGCACTTCAAAATCAGAGTCTTCTGTCCATATAACCATGGATCACTGTGATTATCTCCTTGCTAAAGCATAGTCTCCAATTTACTGACCTTAGAATGTAGGAGCAATGCTTTCGAAGGACATTGGGTGGACAAGGCCTGTAGCCCCCTAATAAGAGCTTTGCTCATTCTTTTGTCAATCCTGCCCCTCCTTTCAGCAGCAACTAGGGTTGGATATGCCTTACCTCATCTCTGTTTCTGCATTCCCCTTCACCGCACCCCAGCCCCCACCAATGTAGAGCTGGATGGGGCTCTAACAGGATGCTCACAAGCAAAGACTTTCTTTCTTCTGCAGCTTTGACAATGTATCTAATCAGATCGATTAGCACAGCATTTTAGGTAAAGCCCTCAGAGAATATCAAAGAAATTTATTGATTGTTTGTAGATGAAGCATTGAGAAAGTGTCACAGAAAGCAATGAGTCCCAAATTTCCCTTCAAACAGTGTCAATCTCAGTCAGAAATTACAAATAGAAAACTGAATATGAGTGCAAGAATCACTCAAAATTCCCAGCAGCTAACTTCCTCCTGTTCAACTGGCCACTGCTATAGGAAAGTTAATTAAATGCGGGCTGGCTCACTGAAATGGCATGCTGCCTCCTTGAGAACACCAGCAGGCAATTTAATTGTCAAACCATTCCATAACCATCCTTACGATAGCTATTTCTAATGCACTTCAACTCCTGTACTGAGATGCTGTCATGTGGTAAGGGTGAACTAAATTGACCCTTGCATTTCAACAACCTGACGGGCAAAGACTGTTTGACTGAAGCTGCAAAATTAAGTCAATCTGATAGAGGGCTATGTGAAATGCAGCAATCCAGTAAATTCTGGGCCATTAAATAATGATGGTGGGTTGCTTGGTAATTGACATCATTGGTAATATTCTCAATACTGCTATTAAATCCAAAATTATTCTTACTTTACCTAGTCCTTTTACATAACCGCTAAATTGAACTGTGCTTGACTTTTACAATTTGTTCTATTAAATACATTTTAGATTGAGCTGAAGGATTATCTACAATTGAAGATATGCTTGCACTGTAAATATTGGTAAGAAGATATATTTGGTTCATTGAACAGGCACCTGACTTTAACAGATTTCTGACAGATCATGACTAAGTGCATTCACTTGGCATGGAAATACTTCCAAAACGATGAAATTGTGTTCTTTACAACTCTTTATCCTTCTGCTTCTTTCAAATGGGTGTCACAAATAGTGTGCGTTTGCTTGAGTTTGCGAGAATTTACAGCACCTTTACACAAATTTCATGACATTTAAACTCACAAGGGATAGCATGATTAATGATACAGAATTATTGTGGTTGATGACGGAGTAAAACATCAGACTGTTAACTTTTACATCCTCCCAATGCAAATAATGCTTCTATTGTCCATTGACAGCTGTGAATATCAGGATAGATGTAGCAGCAAGTGAACAGTTTTTGTGCTTGACTACAGAGAGTAATCTAGGAAACATACACAGCACGCTGAAAAAAACTGCTTTCCTTTTACTCTAATATCCTTCAGTCAACTGATAGGACTTAAGAACCTGTTGAAAGCAAAATAGCATCTTGTCAGAGTTAGTTAAGTGAGGAATATATTATTACAATGAACATTATGAAATTTTTCAATTCAACGTTCTTTCAGTCATCAGTGCTCATTCAGCTGCATTTAATTTTGATTTAATTCTATTGAGATGAATTCATATGTCTGAAGTCATGACAAGTGGTATCAGCTGGATAAACAGAAACGTGTGTGGTACATTAATTTTGAAGAATAACTGGAAGTTTTTATGATTGTAAAGAATTACACTACGATAATAAATTAAGCATTTCTGTTCTTTAAAATTGAACTTCTGTTTCTAGAAGTGTTCCAAACTAAATTTCAAAGAATTCCAACACTGTTCTCAGCACTAATAAAAAAAAACTTTTCAAAACTTCAGCTTATAATTCTCCATAAATATCATTGCAGAATGGTCAAGCATTTGAACTGTGCATAGCTAGCAGGAGTTACACTGTGAGACACAACAGTGGCTTCCATTAAAAAGAAAATACTTTTCACAGATGTGCCTTGTAAATTCCTGAAAACATTGCAATCTTTTAATGTTTTACAAATCAGAAAGAAAAGGAAAATCGTAATTAAAGTTACTTTAACCATTGTTTAATTTAGGGAAATGTAACCATGCACTTGAGTGGAGTGGACCCACATAATGGTGAGAAGTGGAGCCATATACAGGAGAGAATGGGACCAGATACTAAGCAGAGTGTGGTCACATACTGAGAGGAATGCAGCCATATAGGAGGAGAGTGGAGCCACACATGTATACATCAAATATTTTTACACATATTTCTTGTGAGTCCACGAAGGATGGCATAAACTGAAGATAGATGTCACTGTACTTGCTGGGAAGTGTACTTTAAATCATTACGAGTATCCATTATCCTTCCATCTGTTATCATTATTTAATGTAGTTGCACAACAAGCTCTCTTTGCAGACGGAGGTGACTTGTTAAAAAAAAGGTTTTTCTTCCATCTGGTCACCTGTAAAATTCTGTTAAACATTGCTGACAGATGAGCATTTCCTATGGGAATACAAATTTGCAAAACTGGACAAAGACATGATTGGCTTACTGTTACATCGTAATGTGTGAGTAATAGACCTTGTTTCCTCCAGGAACAGATTGATTCATGCAACTGCAAAACATGAAGGACACAAATTAATTTGATCATTCACCATCTGCGGTTGGTGAAGGGAAGACTTTATGTGGTCCTCTTTTTAAAAAGAAAATGTTCATGAACAATGCTGTGGAAGACTCAATGCTATTCTCCGGTTTCCCTCTATTCCTATCTCCCCTATGTCTGCACCAAACCTCCCTTTAATTCCAGCAGCGCTTGTTATTTCATCAATTCCATGTAGAAGCCAGTATTTGATTCTCACAATCTGAATTTGCTGAGAAGGATATTAAATTCCTGGCTCAGTGAAGTCTAATTACTAATTTAAAATTACTTGATTAATTTAGCAGCGATCTCAGGTGATTTCAGAACTTCAGTGCCCCAGAACTGAGTTTGACCGCAAAGAAGGGTAAGTAGAAATTCTGGATTTTGCCCTTTTGACTGGACTTATTGAACACAATTTTTTCCCACAGTTGCTGCACACTTTGACTATTTTTCATACTTGCAATTAAATTGTGGTGAACGTTTTTCCATATATTATTTCTTTATTGAGAAATGTACCTTTATTTTTGCACTTAGTCTTTTTTATTCCATGCCAAAGTGATATTGAGTTCAGTCTACAGCAAAGTGGGTGCATTCCTGAAGCTTGTTATCAGTGTGTTGGGGAGGTGGGAACATTTTGACAGTTGATTAATGTGCCATGGCACCTTCAGACTGTCGAAGTAGATGCTGGACGATAAATTAAATATGTTTCTTTGATACAGTGCTTTATCATTGCGCTAAAAGGCAAGCGAACATTAAGTAAGTTGCAGGTCTATTGGTATTTATCTAGTGGATGAATTACTCCTCTGCATTCAATATTATTAAGAATCAGATAGTAATGTATCAATTAGATGCCAAGTTTCACTTTTATATTGGCTTTAAATTCAAATATCTGTTGTCCCAATGAATAGAATTGAGCATTCTAACCTTCTTGCCACAACTTTTGCTGTCTCTATTCCCACCTTAGGGCTGCTATGGGAGATGGCAGTCCTGAATTCAACTCACCTTTAACTCCCTGTGGAAAAATAATCCATGTGAGTTCAATCAGAAATGAGAGACTCAGCATTGGGGAATTTTCCATCTCTTGATTCCTGAGTCTGTTATGAAAATCCAACCTTTTGCATCTGCCTTTACTAGAGAAGAGGATGATGTCAATGTCACAGTAAACCTGGGGGCAGTGGAGATATTGGTTAGAATTAATAGGTAAAGTGGCATCACCAAAAAAAGTAGAAATATTATCCTGTGAAGAGAGGATGCATCCTACTGCATTTCTATAGGAAGTAAGGGTGTAAATTGTGGAGGATCTATCCAATATTCTCCTGGATTAGACAGTGGAGCCTGGGGACCGGAGAGTTACAAAGGTTATTGTTGGAATCTTATACTGGCCTAAACGACTTGGGATATGGCAAGGAATCTGGTTGAGTAGCATGAAAAGTCCAGCAGGGCCTTTCTCAACTGTGGACGCAACTTGGCATCTGCAAGTTGCCTATTAAAGGGAATTTTTATTTTTGTTAAAGACCTTACTAACTGCCAGTCTTATCTTATTAATATATAGTTTTCCATCCTACTATCTGCCATGGGCTTGACAATTCTTGTTATGGAAGTCAGAGGAAATGCTTACTGATTTAGCTCTCTCCTTGCTGCAAAGGACCTCCATGTTGGATAGCAGGCATCAACATCTCAGAGCACACTTCACAGGCACTGGTCACTCTCTCTCTCTCTCTCTCACACACACACACACACACACACACACACACACTGCAGCCAGACATTGGCATGCATCTCACATGTTCCAGATTCTAAGAACCATCGTGGCACATCTCCAATCCACTTACTGTACCAGCAGTGATTATTGTAATGTTGCAGCAAAGACACTTGGTGATCAGGAATACACTTTTAGCTAATGGACTGGACCAAGCTGCATCATCAGCCTGGGGTCGCTTGTCATCTTAGCAACTCACTCACTTTGAGACTACCTGGATGTTCACAGCTCCTTTGCCTCTCCTTGCCCTTTTGCTCCTCACCCTTCAGTCAGAAATACCAGGCTAACAGTATTGCAGTATTGCCTTACTGTTTAGCAGAGGCACAAAGCCAGGAAGCTTGTCATGGTTGTCAGCAGTTCTCAGTCATGGGAGTTAGCTTTTGCTTATGGAGTCTCAGCACAGTGCAGTTCTGATTTCAGTCCAGGGATTTGGGCACACTCAATCACCCGTTTGGGGTGGTCAAAGTCAGGACATTTTCCTTGTAAGAAGTGAGGAGCTGAATGTCAGGGAGCCTAACACCCATTTTGCTCTCTCTGCCCTATTGTTGGCTGCTTTCCTCCGAGAATGAAAGCCTGGTAGGTATTAAGGAAGATTAATGTAGGTGGAACAGCTATTACTTTTGGTGCAGATGGGGAGGTGTCCAGAATGAGTGAGTAGGAAGCACAGAGGACAGGTAGGTGAGTGGTGTTGTGGGTTTGGGTGGGTTACTGTGGGTGAGGCAAGGTGTTTCAGGCAGCAGTGAAAGTGCTAGAGAATGAACCTTGGTGGGAGATGGGTCCAGTGGCAGAGATAGAGTGAGTGTGAGGTATCAGGGAAAAGATGGTGACACTTGTACTGGTCTATTGGAGAAGGACATATATCCTATGATGCTGTGTATTCCTCCAGATGGCTGACACTTCATTGACCCACATGGCAACCTCAGACCAGGCTGGCATGATCTGGGGCCATGCCCTTTGCTGCTGGTCCTGGGTGAAGCGTACATCTCACTTCTGATTTGTGCCATGGAAATTAATAATTTATATGTCGTTTCTATTTTTACTTAATGTCTAATTGTACTTCAATTTTTGAATTTCTTTGGTTCTGTAAAAAGTTTGTCAGATACAATTTAAAAAAAAAAGTTACTTCTTCTATTTTGTAATGAGAAGGAATATTGGGCCCATTGTGACTTCTGGACTATCAATTTACTTGTTCCATCAGTGACAATCAGAAATAATGTTACCAAGGGGCAGGGACAAGTCCCGGAAGTTAGTGGATGTAAAGTAACAAGCCAACGAGTTCTCCTAGGGACAAGAATCCCCCGTTTGAATCTCCAGTCTTTAATTGCCTCAAGAGATCACACGGTGTAGAGCTGGATAAACACAGCAGGCCAAGCAGCATCAGAGGAGCAGGAAGGCTGACGTTTCGGGCCTAGACCCTTCTTCAGAAAATTGCCTCAATCTTAGCTATTACCTTGCCAGTACATGATCCCAGGATTTTAAAGGATTATTCTTTGAAAGAAGGTACTTTACACTTTAATGCTGTACATGTATCATCTTGTACTATTTCATGTATACAGAATAGTACAGACAGCATAGAATTTGACATGTTCAGATTGAACTGTTAATAATTCATTTTTAAGGGGAAGAACTTCACTCCAGCAGAGGCACAGAATGGGTGGATAAATTAGGAGGAGGGTATGAGGTATTGCCAAACAAACTCCTGCTCATTTTGCTGATGTCCAAAATGGAATTTAATCTCTTTGATTTAATTTGAACTCTCAATCTGAAAGCTAACCAGTGATCCCGCAAACATTAGATTTTTTTAAGCAGTCAACTGTCAGCACCTCAGGAGTTAGAAAAGACTGCATCTTACCAGAAATCACCGAAGTATCAGTTTTGCTGAGTCTTATGGAGAGGTTCTCTCCATGAGACCTGCCCAATGTTCTCACCCTGACACCCAAAGGATGCCTTATTAACTGCCTACCATTTCTCCACAGTGCAATTCCTATCTAATGTTTGCTGGATTCTCCCACTCACCTTTGAACAAATGTACTCTCCATTGCAACTACACATTCCAAACCCAGTCACCATTTAAGCACTACATCACTCAGCTCACCTGTCCTTAGCCACAGTCCCTCTGACAACCCTTTATGTCAATGTTAGTCTTTCCCAGAAGCTTATCATAGGTCAACGTGGGACTATCAATTACACAAGAGTCTTCAAAAGTTTCAAAACATTCACCTTTATTCACCAACGACAGAAATCAGACAATTAGAGAACGCATTTGTTTCTCAGGACAGAAACGACTACTTGTATGTATCAACAATTATAGAGTCAAGGTGTAATCACTGCACCTAAATTTTATCTGCTGTATCTGGGCATCAATTTTGTCCTGTCTGGCAGTTAGAGCTAATACTGATGCACACTATTACCCAAAAGGTGAATCTCCTCCTGCACAACATCCTTATCTTCTTCCGAGGAAGGTTGCTCCATTCTCCGGGCTTGTCAGGTTCCATCACATTGGGTCTCCATCTGCTCCAGTTGTGCAGAGCACAGTATGCTGGAATTGTGCAGCATACTCTGTTTAGGGTGTACATCTTATCTTCAGGATACGATTGAAGAGTGGATTATATTGTGTCTACACTCAACCTCAGTCAGGGGTTGTACAATGGGGTCACCTGTTATGCTGCAGAGGGTAGCTCTTGTCTGCCAGTAACCATCCCCTTGTAAGGAAGTTGGCCCCTCAAATGCAGCAGGAACATAACAGTCCTCAAGGATATTGGCATCATGGTGGCTTCCAGGGTATCAGGCAAGAATATCCAAGAAATGATAATTACAGATGACTTGCACTTTGATGAAATAGAAGCCTTTTCTATTGATGAACTCTGCTGCATAATGGTATGACCCCCCCTCAGCGGGAGATGTGTACTGTCTGTCACACACCACACATGGGGGAAGCCAGTTATGTTGCTGAATCTTATTGCCCAGGCTTCGGCACTAACCTCATTTTGGGGTAATGAGACAGGGTGGTGTGATCTGGCACAAATGACAGCAGTTCTTGACATATTTTTGAGTGGATGATTGCATGATCTCTCGTAGGTACCCAGTAGTTTCTTGGAAGGATCCAGTTGTATAAATATTTAATGCAGCTCTTACATTGAGTGACACCAGATTGGGATGTCCACAGTCCCCTTTCAGGTTGCAGGTCCCATTCTAGTAGTTGGCATTGTTCTTTGACAGTGGCCCAAGACATTATCAGACTGTTTCAACACTGTACTTTATTCATCCAAATGAAATAACATTGAGGATGATAGACACTGGCATTTCTGTACCTCACGCACACCTTGAGGGCACTCTCAGCCGCAACCTCTTCATGTGGAGGCTACTCAGCAACCACTGCAGGTGATTCTGGTCCTAGGCTTGCTGATGTATCTATTCCTCTGCCATCTCTGCAATAATAATACCTGCAGTGGCTGGATCCATCAGCCATATGAACCTGTGTGGGAGACCATAAGGAACTGAACAGGCACTTAGTAATGTGAGCGTTCAGCATTCACATCAGTGATAAATGAAAGCTTTGCATTCAAATCCCGTTCTGCATGGGCATGGCACCCTCCATCAAGGATAACCATGGAACTACCCTCAATGAAACTTTGACATTGGGCCTTATTCTGATGAAAGCACCATCAGTCATATCACAGAGAGATGGTAGGAGATTGTAAGTGCTGCAAGTGTACTAAACATTTCTGCTCCCAGACCCACGTCACCCAAAAGAGGCATCATTGCATACGAGAGCACATTACATAATACTTACAAATTCAGTTAAGAGGGAATGACGCCTATAAGGTCTGCATTTTCTTTCTGCTTTGTGGCCCTCAGATACCTCCTATCAGAATGCCAGGGATTACTTCTGTTTCACAGAGATGTCTATCTTCAATTTGCAAGGACTAACCACATGGCCAGCATTACTTGTGTTCAACATTTGAACCCTACACAGTTGTAAACTGCATATATTTCACATGAATAATGAGATGATTGCAAATGACTTAAAGTTGTACTCTTCAAGTGCATGATAGGTACAATTGCACGTTGATGGGCCTTCTGTTATTCCAAGTGGATATCATGTTTTGACCCAGAAAATAATACTGTCTCTGCTCATTCTGGGTTTGGCAACAGCTATTTTCTGTTCACAGGTTGGATTTTGGAATTGAGTCATCACAGGAGGCAACGTAGGCCATGCCAGGTACTGTGAGTCACAAGTTCACCCTAGTCAGGTTTCCCTCTCACTTCATATCCCATTCCCCAATGTCTCGATCAAACTGGAACTGATCACACATACAACCTAGAGTTATGATGATGCTTTTAACTTTACCTATGTGCCCCGTCACTGCAGTTTTGTTCTGTCTACCATCGCGATACATACTCCACTTTTAGCGAGGCCATGGAGGTGGTGATCACCTATGACTCCATCCTCCCATGGCTTCTCATGTAAAATCCGCTCCCTCTCTACGCATTGAATTTCACCCATCACTGTCCTTGTTCCCAGGTTGCTGCCTCCAATCTCCAGCATTGATACCAGCCAAATTCCCAACCACACAGTATCCCCTGATACACCCTCGCCATGGAAGTTCTATGAACAGAACTCCCCCAGGACTGACTGTGAACATTCCCCCTTATCTGACTTGGACAGACGGCTTGATTAATGTCTGTCCAGGTCCATGCCCTGATTGTCCTGACTGATAATTGATGAATTTAAACACAGGCAACTAAGAGGACATGAAAGCATGGCTAGAGAAAGTGAACTGGGTATTTAGGTTAAGGGATAAGTCAATTGAGGTGCAATGGCAAATATTTAAGAGGTTATTCCAGAAAGTGCAGAATTGACAGCTTCCAACAAAGAAGAAAATTTATAAGGGATGGACCCACCATCTGTAGTTAACTTAAAAAATTCTTTTATAATACTGCAAAGATGGGTGGTAGGTCATACGATTGGACAGAACGAAAAACAGCCAAGAATTACTGAACAATTAGTAAGGAGGGAAAATTCAGGTAAGAGGGAAAGTTGGCCAAAAATATTAAAACAGATAGGAAAAGTTTCTTCAGATATTTAATAAAGGAAAGCGTTAACAAAGCAATTGTTGATCCTTTCAAAAATCTGTCTGAGGAATTGGTAATGGTGCATAAATAGATGACAGACTAATTGAACAAATACTTTGTGTCAGTTTCACAAGAGCGAATACAAGGAGAAACTACAAAAAAAAGCATTAAAATTACCAGAGAAGTATCACTGAGTAAGTTGTTTGAACTGCAAATCAACAAGTCCTTGGGACCTGACAGATTTCATCCTAGGGTCTGAAAAGAAGTTGCTACTTGAGCATTAGTTTTAATTTTTCAAAACTGATAAGGTTCAGGGAAGGTTCCCTTAGATTGGAAAATAGCTAATGTAATCTTTCATTCAAAAAGGCAGGAAGACAGAAAACAGGAAATTGCAGGCCAGTTAGCTTAACATCCGTCAGAGGGAAAATATTAGAAGGTATTATTAAAGACTTTCTAACAGGGAACATGGATAGATTCAAGATAATTAGACAAGATATTTTCAACATGATTTTGTCAAATCATGATTAACTAAGCTATTGTTGTTCTTTGACAAAGTAACTTGAGCTGTAGATGAAGAGGAAGCAGTATATGTGTTGTACTTAAATTTCCCGAAGGCATTTGATAAATTGCCACATCAGAGGTTACCTCATAAAGTGCATGGTGTTGGGGGTAACATTGGCATGGCTAGAAGAGAACATAAGAAGGCTACAAATGGATATAGATAAGTTAAGTGACTGAGCAAATATCTAGCAAATGGAGTACAATGTGGAAAAGTGTGAAATTGTCTATTTTGGCAAAAAGAATAAAAATGAAGCATATTATCTAAATGGTAAGAGGTTGCAGAGATTTGGGTCTCCTAGGTACAGCAAGTAATTAGAAGAGAAAATAGTTTGTTGGTTCATATATTCTTTATTGCATGATGAATTAAATGCAAGAGTAGGGAGGTTATGCCTCAGTTGTACAGAGTATTGGTGAGACCGCATCTGGAGTACTGCACACAGTACTGGTCACCCATTCTTATGCATTAGAAGCAATTCAGAGAATGTTTGCCAAACTAATAGCTGGAATGAATGGATTGCCTTATGAGGAAAGGCTAGACAAGCTGGGCCTGCATCCTCCAGACTTAATTGAAACCTATATGATCTCTTGACCCAGAGGATTTTGAAAGGATATTTCTTCTTGCGGGAGAATCTGAAAGTCGGGGTCATAGTTTAGACATAAGGAGGCACACATTTAAAGCGGAGACGAGGAAACATTTTTTCTCTCAGGGGTGTTGTAAGTCCTTGGAATACCCTTCTTCAAAAGGCAGTCACAGAAGCAGAATGTTTAAATATTTTTGATTGATGATCAAGGGGATGAAATATTATTAGGGATATGCAGGAATGTAGATTTGAGGTTAAAACCAGATCAGCTATGGTTTTATTGAATGGTGGAGCATGTTCAAAGGACGGAGTGGTCTAATCTTGTCCCTTGTTCATATGAATCCACTGACAACTTGCACTGTACCCGTCAGACGCCCATTCCCCAAACTATAGTGAGATGGAGCCCCTGAATCTGATCTTTGCGGGTGGATGACTAACTATGCCTAAGACAATGCACTGTGAACAAATGCTGCCTTTCACTGACTGCATTGGAACCCTTTGACTGATAACAGCTCCCCTTGAAATGATTGAGGACTATGATTTTGAAACGTGGAGATTTGGTTAATACACACACAGTGTGTTTGTAAGGCAGGCTGCTGACGCATGCTGTAGGTGTGAGATTTACGTACCAATGTGTCGAACAGTAACATGTTCAACTCTTTTCACTGGCAATTGTGAACAAACATCATACACTGCCTGGCTTTGTGTCTGTGCTAAACAGCGAGGCAAGACAGAAGTACCGTGAGCCTTTAAGGTTAGGCCGAGGAAGCAAAGCACAAAAAGAAATGGCAAGGCAGATAGACGTGAAGTGTGTGTAAACTAAGACAGCAAATGACTAGCCCTGTGATGCAGCCTGGTACAGTCTATGAGCTGGACCCCTGCATGTACAGTGTCCTGGCAGCAGCATCGAAATGAGCGTCAGTGCACTCCAAAGTGTAACATTAAAGTGCAAGAATTTAAATATAAGTGGATCAGAGATGTGCATTATCATTCACTGAGGCTTGTAGTATCAGATGTTAATGTCTTGGGCGTGGGGTATTTGTGTTCTTTGCCCATGGAGAGTGCCGTACGACATTGGTGATGGATATCCAAGATAGAGGTCCAGAGGAGGCAAGCAGTGAGCTGGAGTTGCCAGGTAGAAGGTCAGACTTTGTTGGGATTCTTGGCATCTACCTCTATCGACTGGGTGGGTGAATGGTGCATATTAATCAGGTGATATTAGGTGGTAATGATATTGATAATGGGGGTCTTCTCACCGATCACTAGCGAGAACCTCATCTTAACGTTTGGCACACAATTGGAAAATGTAGCTTTTGGTCTCAACAACCATTCGACATTTCACCAGATTTTCCCAAATTCCTCCCCATTGTCCACATCATCTAGGACATGGGAAGATTCAGCTGAAAGAAGCTTCTCATGCCTGGTGATGCACGACGCAGTCAAAGAGCATGCTTGTGGGTGTCGTGTTGGTTACTCTCTCCCAGAACAAGTCACCAGCCTGTCACCAGAGGCCTCAGTAGCACCACTCTGAACATAATGGCTGATCTGGTGACTGTCCTTCTCTTACCATCTGCCATTGGCATTTAGGAAGAGTTTTCAGGTTGAGAAACAAATTGTTTGGCCATATCACTTACACATCTTTAACCTCAAATTTGGAAACATCTGGCCCAGAAGCAGGGAGGCTACCTATTGCAACACAAGACCTCTCCAAATTTAGATTTAGATTTTGATTTCAACTTAAATTTAGATTTAGATTTCATTGTCACATGTACTCAAGTACAGGGGTACAGGAGTACAGTGAAAATTGTACAAAGTCACCATTCCCAGCGCCATCTTAGGTACAAAGGTACCTAGGTAGAAAATCTTATGCGTAAAGTAGAAAAATAAAGAAGTAAGTTAAAAAGTTCAATATTATAGTTCTTATTATATAAAGTTGAAAACTAAAGAAATAAAGTTAAAAGTCAAGCATTACAATCCTTTCTTAAGGCATGGCCCTGCAGATGCTCAGAGCTGGGCTTTCCCCAGGAGGGGTCTTTCCCCCCCCGTGTTGGGCAAGCTTTCACCCGCGCTGGGATAAGTCCAGCCAAATGTAGGATTATTTATTTAGCATACAGTGAGGAAAATGTTACCATTTACAATGGGAAAGTCCTGGAATCAGTCTAAAGCGTAAAAGACATAAATCTCCAGCGCAACATATTCTGTCTGGTAACCTTTATGTTTTGAAACCTGGACCTGGGTGGCATGGGTTTTAACCTTTGATTACAAGGTTCAAGTGCAACCAGTAAAGAGGAATAATGATTTCCTCTCACAGACAGCTGTTAAATGTTACAAATGAAAAAAAAAGCTCATGATCTAATTTCTGTCCTCAGCAGATGAATACCATTGATATTGTGCTATCTGGCAGAATTTATCTGAGCAGACTCATTCTAATGGTCCCTAGGAGTATAATTGTGGACAATGGAACCATCTCTTGGTGTTGAAGGGATTCTGGCAAAATTCCAGTCGATGTACACTGTCAGGCCAGAACAAACAAGCTAAGTCTTTCATTTTGGGAATTCTATCCTTGCTGGATTGCACAAAGAGAAAAATGCTCTCCTTTTGGGAGTATTATTCTCCACAGGGAAATGATCCTCAAGAGATAACAGGCTAAGAGGTCAAGTTACACTTCTGACAGTCCTGGGGAAAATTCAAGGATAACGACATCATTAGCTTACAAAGATATATACACAAAAAATGCTTTATGTACATATAGAGGCTTAATATGCAATTTGCAATTTTTAAAAAAAACACCAAGTTTTAAAATGAGTTCAAATTCTAGGGTGCGACTAAGTATATCGCTCAAAGTAGCTTGTTAATTGAACAGTTAAGCATTGCTTGCTTTTGTTTGGGTGAAAGGGGAAAGCTTTTTATAATTTATTAGAAGATGCCTTGGGCAATTGTTATGCAGTCTGTGTCAAATTTGCGAAATTATAGTATTAACAGGCATTTCTGATTTACTACCAAATTGGTCAAAATCTCAGAAAGCATGCTTGCAAAAAAATAGAATGACACACAGTTCTACATTTTCACCAAGAAGTGATTACAAGGGATGTGTGCATTATTCAAAACTCGATCAACATCTTTGATGAAATAGGAAAAGATCCATGTGGTTTCAATAAATTCTCAGGAATTGATTTGAAAAATTAAGCAAATACAATTTCACCATCTTTCACTAGATTAGCATTGCTGAGAAAAGACAGATGGACAATCCTTCACTATCTATACTTACTCTGATCAATAGGAAATATGTCCTGAATTGAAAAGTTACAATAGTTGTAGTAATTATTATTTGGAAAGAAAATTCTCTCATTACTCTGTTAATTAAATCAGACAGTTAAACAAACATGAATGATTGCTGCACTATTGTATGATTTAATGAAAAATCTAATCAAGTTGTAGCAATTTTTCAATACTAAGTTCCTGTCTAGCCTTTTGCAAATATTTTAATTATTCACTGAATCATAATACAATGCACATGAATGCTGAAATTTGCCTTGCAGCTGAAATTGATTCACCCAGTTTGATTTTAGGATGATTCGGTCACTGGGAAAACGTGGCAAGGTGTGGCACTGAAATTCAGTCCTAGGAAGTCGCACATCTGCAGTTTGAGTTTCTGTAACAGTGCTGCAGGGCTACCATCAGCTACCTGAGTTTGCTGTGAGGAATAACTCCTGGATTAAGAGATCCTCCTAACAGAACCTGTTTCCATTTTCTTTCAAAAGTGACATGTATCACTTCTGTTTTCCATCCCCATCTTACCATGCACCATTCCCAGAACAACTCACCACTCACTGGATATCCTCGAATTGACTGGCATCCCTGGCACAGGTGCCACATTTAAAAGGCTGTTATCTACCCAGAAAAGCCCTAACAGCTGGAGCTGCCATTCAAGGTTGATGACGTTTGCCTTGGACATAGTCGACAGAGGGAATCTAGTGCCCCAATATGAGGGAAGAGTCCTGGAGGTCCAGCTGTATAGGCAGGACATTCTTTTGCTTCAGGAGCAGCAGTGGAAGGCATGATTCCAGACCATGCCAGACCACGTAGAAGCATAGAAAAATAGAAAATAAGAGCAGGAGGAGGCCATTTGGCCCTTCGAGCCTGCTCCACCATTCATCGCAATCATGGCTGATTGTCCAACTCAATAGCCTAATCCTACTTTCTCCCCATAACCTTTCCCATTCGCCCCAAGTGCTATATCTAGCCGCCTCTTGAATACATTCAATGTTTTGGCATCAACTACTTCCTTTGGTAATAAATTCCACAGGCGCATCACTCTTTAGGTGAAGAAATGCCTTCTCACCTCCGTCCTGAAAGGTTTACCCCGAATCCTCAGACTGTGACCCCTGGCTCTGGACACACCCACCATCAGGAACATCCTCCCTGCGTTTACCCTGTCTAGTCCTGTTAGAACTTTAGAAGTCTCTATTAGATTCGCCCTCATTTGTCTGAACACCAGCGAAAACAGTCCTAACCTAAATCTCTCCACATACGTCAGACCCGCCAACCCCAGAATCAGCCTGGTAAACCTTCACCGCACTCTCTTGAGAGCAAGAGCATCCTTCCTCAGAAAAGGAGACCAGAACTGCACACAATATTATGGGAGTGGCCTCATCCGAGGTTATAACTCAAGTCATTACAGTCTCAGTCTCCTGGGGGAATGTCCAACATTGTGAGGAGATTCATGCCCTTCTCCACTTCACCAACATGTGGTTCCATCATCTTGCCTCCAATAGCGCACACTCAATCTCTCTGTGCTACTGGTCCCACAGCCCCATAAGGTTCATCTTCTGCCACTCTCACTACTGTCTGCAACATCTTCCCCACACACCATCACAATGCCTGACATCACAACCCTGCATGCCCTCTGTGCTGCTTACTCAGTCGCTCAGGACACCTCACCACCTGTACCAAGAGCAACGCTTGTGCCACCTACTTTCATCTTCCGAAACACCTGCCTATCTCTCATTCTATAATGGGACAGAAAGAGTCAAGACAAATGCCCATCGTTGGGCCTCCTCACGACTTATGAAGAGAGCATCCTATCTCTGACCTCCCCGAGAGGCTGACTGACCATGTCCAAACACTTGGACTGATATCAGATAGTGCCCTTGATTTACTTCGCTGGTACCCCTTGAGCAAAGGTTGTTCCCCTTGAATTGACTGAGATGACAACTATGTCGAGCTTCCTGGCTTTATATCTGGCTAAATGGCCCAGGAGGACAGCAGTAATATGAGCCTGGTATCTCTGACTGACAGGGCAAAATGCAAAATCGCAAATCATTAGCAGCTGGAAAATGTTGCCTTTCATTGCCCCTGGAGATTGTGTGCATGTGGCCAGTGACCACGGTGTATACTCTGAGATGTTGGTGTCTGCTCCCCAACATGGAAGTAATTTTGAATGAGCTCAACCCACCAATAACTCACTCTGGTTTTCATGTAGTGTTTTCCAAATATCTAGTTTGTTTGGCGAGTTCAGTAAGATCAAAACCGAGCTATTAATAAGGTGGGTTGGACCATCAACAAGGATCTGAATCAATGTTGATTGCCATCAATTGGCAACTCATTGCTGCCTGGCCAGAAACCCACCATCTGCAAAGTGTAAAAGATGGAGCAAGATAATCTCAATGTCAAAATCGGCCTCACTTCTCACCCAATTCTGTCACGGATCTCACTACAGCCCGCGTCACTCAAATGCCCTGTCATTTACCATCAGATTGAAGCTTAATACAGCTTCAACATTAACTCTTTCAGAACCACTGCCGTATACAACAAAAGATAACAATGTACTAACTCCCTGATTGAGATTCTGCTGAAACTTCACATTTTGGTGGATCTGATAAACAGTTATAATTTGTAACCTCAACAAAGGAAGGAATTAGACATTGGAAGAAGATGTACTGGAGTTCTGTGCAAATCTAAGGAATGGAGAAGGCTGAAAGCTTGTCTTTCTGAAATAGATTATCAGGAAGAAATTGAGGATTTTTGTGGTTTTCACGGAAGACCTTGCTCTTTCAGAAGGATTATCAACAATTAGGACATCAGTTACCAATCAAAACTAAAGGTATGAAGCATTGCCAAATTTAAAGATGGTCAAGCGAAAGGAAGAAAATGATATAAATGTTAAGAGAAATTCCTGCATGGTGGTGGAGCTTGGTCAATTCCGCCCAGGGACCTTCAACACTGGCAGAAGACAGTAAGTGTAATCAAGTTAGGATATTAAGTTAGGAATAAGGGGAGCTGGCCTCCAACAGGATTTTGGATAAACTAATTGTTGCTGCAAGTGTAATTTGTGATTACTAAGTGTAACTCTTCTCGCAGAATTGTGGCTGATTCAATCAAGTGTTTGGGAGCAATGAGAGAAAAAAAAAACATTGTCTCACTGATTATTCTGTTCAAGTAATATATTTTAATTCTGATGTCGTACACTCAAGTGTGGTAAAGAGAGGCTATTGATTGAGGGAGAGAATTCTCTACAACACACTGCTGAAGATTTAAAGGAGACTTTTGAAAAATATTAGGAGAATTTCTGACACACTTCTAAACATTAGAGCAACATTTATTCTGGAAAGTAGCTTGAGGACCTCACCAAAAAGGGTAAGTTTTACGTCATTATAACATAATGAGTTCCATGAAGATCACAAAGAGAAAGTGTCTGTTGGGTTGGGTCCACCTTGCTCTGGAGGAAAAATGAGATGAGGAAATGAGGTTACATATCACAGCATTGACTGAGGCAGGAGGGTGGACAAGAGGGCAGTGTTGCCTCTTTCTCCTATTCCCCAGAAACACTGCAACTTTCTTTCTCCGTTTCTGAGACGTGTGCCCACCCTCCCTCAATCTCAGAGCCAGTCAGTCAAAATTCTCCAGACTTCCAATAGAAGTAGCTGAGTAGAGCCCACATACACTGCTGCATAAACATTGTGTGTACACACTGCACTGCATACTGAATCTGTTTTAATACCTACAGGCAGGTTTAAATCATGGTGTTTAGCAATGAGGACCGAAGTTCCACTTTAAGATGGCAGCAGAGTAAGATGTTCCAGTTGGAGCTCTTCTGCTCGTCAGTTCCTTCTTAATCTACCCTACCCTACCAGGAGAATGGAAGTGAGATGATGGGAGATGAGTCATGGCCGGAGCCCGGCTGGGAGCGGAGAATGCAGGCCGAGTCACAGAGCGGGGTGCAGAGAGAATCATGGCCAGAGATTAGAGCAGCAGCAGGCCAAGCACAGGCTAAGTCCTGGAGCACCAGCAGGCTGAGCACAGGCTAAGTCCTGGAGCATCAGCAGGCCGAACACAGGCTAAGTCCTGGAGCAGCAGCAGGCTCAGCACAGACTAAGTCCTGGAGCATCAGCAGGCCCAGCACAGGCCAAGTCCTGCAGCATCAGCAGTCCGAGCACAGGCTAAGTCCTGGAGCAGCAGCAGGCCCAGCACAGGCTAAGTCCTGGAGCATCAGCAGGCCGAGCACAGGCTAAGTCCTGGAGCAGCAGCAGAGAGAGCGCAGGCTAAGTCCTGGAGCATCAGCAGGCCCAGCACGGGCCTAGTCCTGGAGCATCAGCAGGCCCAGCACAGGCTAAGTCCTGGAGCAGCAGCAGGCCCAGCACAGGCTAAGTCCTGGAGCAGCAGCAGGCCGACCACAGGCTAAGTCCTGGAGCAGCAGCAGAGAGAGCGGAGACTAAGCCCTGAAGCATCAGCAGGCCGAGCACAGGCCAAGTCCTGGAGCATCAGCAGGCCCAACACGGGCCTAGTCCTGGAGCAGCAGCAGAGAGAGCGCAGGCCGAGTTGCGGGCTGAGTCCCAGAGCAGGAACAGAGTGAGCGTGGGCCGAGTCATGGGCCAAGTCCCGGAGTGGCAGCAGAGCGAGCATGGGCCGAGTCCCGGGCAGGAGCAGAGAGCGTGGACCAAGTTGCGGAGGGGCAGCAGAGCGAGTCCTCGATGGAGACCAGCACATGGAGGCAGCGTGGCTTTGTGCTCTGAAGCCCAGCGGGCACAGACTCATGTTGGAAAAAACTGCAATGACTATAACTTGAATACTTTATTGACACTTTTTATTCTCATTCTGGACTTTTAAACTCTGTATTCTCATGCTAATCTTTTTTCTTACTATTTCAATTCTGTAAAACACTTAAAGTATCTGTACCTAGGTACCCTGTACCTAAGATGGTGCTGAGAGGTGACATTACATACTTTTCACTGCATTCATTTGAGTGCATGTGACAATAAAGGCTATTTTACCCTATTCTATTCTAAAGTACATGCTTCCAAACCGGCTAATCTTACTCATGTAGCATACATTAACACTTTCAGATTTTCACTAAAATAACCCCCATAATATTTCCTTAAATTTGGAACATGGTGAACAGCACTGGTGTCTTTTCTAATTCATTGGCTATGGATACTACTGGCTTTTATTTTAAATTTATTTATTTACTCCATTTAGGGCACTTAAGTGTCAAGTGCATTGCTCTGGGTCTAAATTCACATATCAGTCCAACCAGGTAAGGAAGCAGTTTCCTTTCAAGGACATTAGTGAACGAGAGGGGCCATTTCCCCAACAATTGGCAATAGCTTCATGGTCAGATTTCTTTTCCTCGCTCCTATCCTAATTGAATTCAAATTCTATCATCTGCTGTGGTGAGACTTGAACCTAAGCCTCAGAACATTACCCTGGATCTCTGGATTTATAATCTAGTGACAATATCACTAGGCCATCACTTTCCCCATAGCTACATGAGTTACTTCTTTCTCTCCTAGTAGAAACAATCGTTACTTTTCGACTTTAGAAGTTGCAAGCCAATATTATGAAAGTTCATTACAGAAACACTCCGCTTCATTTAAATTCTCTTGAACCATAGAAATTCCAGTTTGGAATTATATTGAATTCTACATAATGTAGAGGATAAAAACATGTCACTTGAGCCACAAATGTGCCTTTGCCCAATCTTCTACATTTGCCCAATAAGCCCAAATATCTATTTCTTTCACTCGCATGAATTCATCTCACGTTGTTTAAATGGTTTCTCTTCAAAAGGGAGCCATTTGACCCATCATATCTCAACTTGTACTATCTCTTTAATTGGAACTGTCCAACTCCACTCATCTAGAGGCATGTTTTGATTGGCACATGCACCACATTGTAGGAGATGGTACACTGGCTCTCAAATGTAGCACCAACGGTAACTGTGGAGGAGGTCCAGAAGACAAATGCCCTGCACATGTTCAGTGAAAGGGTTTCACTGTCCCTTCAGCCTTTTGTCCCAGCAGCAACAAGAACAGCTCTACCTGGCCTCAAGTCCACCTTACATTCCTTTTCAGGTTAAGACTATGCCTAACACCCTTTCTCTTAGTGACTCCGATAAAGTTTCCAATTAGATAGAAAAGGACAGAACTTGCCAAAGTTTTCAAAGTATTTCCAGAATAGAATGCTACTTGTTGTTGTTGATGTACGGACAATGTACCAGAAAATCTCTCCACGAAATTCAGAGCTCTTCTTCATAGGCCCAGCAGCAATCATGGTAATTAGGCATGGGCAGAAAATGCCAGCTTTGCAAGCAAAGCCAACACCCCATTAAGGAAAAAAAAACTCTCCATTTCGAGAGTTCCTTTTTAATTGCTGTTTGAAATCATCATCCACACAATGTTTATTCCAATAGAGCTGACCATAGTTAGGAATGGGTATCAGTTGAAGTGCGCACCATCAAAGTGAAGTACAGTTTCTTTAAAATATGTTCGACAATATCAGAATCAATCAACTTTATGACAAATGTCCATGCAACCTCTACTAATGCTGGCTTCATTTCTTTCACAAAGATGGTACTGGTTCTACACACAAGCTAAAGCTGCATTTGAACTTAAAACCTTACCTTGGTAACCTCATGATATTTGCAATGCCCACAATCACACTGCACTATGTTGATATATAGGAATTGGATCACACCTAAGTTAATTATCTATTTTCTGCACAAGAAATTTATTGTATTGTCTATTTGAGATATATTTTACAATAAACGTCAGTTTTGTCAGAGCACACTTCAGCCCAATTTTGTGTTCTGCTGGGAATAGATGACTGCCAGGATCAAGTGACGCCCCTTGACAGCGGGTAAGGAACTAATATCAGCGCAGCCTTAATTTAATGTCAGCATTGAGCATAATGAAAGGGCTAAGAACGAGTTTAAAAGGGCTATTCTGCAGTTTAGAAAAATGCACCCAGATTGGTATAATATTTGGCATTCCCGAGTGAAGAGCTTTTCTTAAGGCAAAAATCCTTTGAAATTAGTTACCAGGATAAGACATAGCCACATGGTAACTTACTTCCTGAATAGGAGGTATGGTAAACAAATATTCTCCATCATCCCTGTGTGGTCTGTCTGGCCAAATAAATGTTAGCCCGTTGAATAAAAACAGATAATCATAAGCACATTTGGTATGGACAGGTATGCCTTTCTTTTCACTTCAAAAATGGCTTTATCTTGTCGAACCTTGATTGGAACATCCAGAGAGATTGCCTTCTGCTCCCTTTTGGTTTCTGTCACAGAAACTGCAGCAAGAAATGGGTTTGGAGATAAAGGGGACTTATCATGTAGTTTCACAATCCCACACTGGAGCTTCATGAGTGTTGAGGAATGAGGGTCAGGAATCTGTCAACTGGGCTAAACTCTGCATAATTTTCTCCATCCACCTGCCCCCATGCAAATCCCACCTCACAATGAAAGGAATCATAATTGAACTTTTGCACCGAGTGAGTGAGCCAGTTGGGAAGATTAACCTCCTTTTCTGTAGACAACATACATGAGAAAACCACAAATCTATTTCCCCCACTCCAACCATTTTCACTTTTTTACTCATTCTCTACCCTCTATGTGCGTTTAACAATACATAGCTTAATATTTACAATAAAGGTTGGCAATAAGGAACTGCTGTGAATAAGCTGAACAACACTGGACGCTGTTAATCTACTTGCTGCAGTTGGTTAACACATTGTAAACCTCAAAATGTAGGTCTCTTTTTTTTTAAATATAGAAGTGTTGTGTGCTCCTTCTTTAATCCTAAAATGATAAGACTGTGCAGGCATCAAATTGAATGAATGATGTTTACAAATCTGATGGATTTACAAGTAGGTTCAAACAGCCAATGAGAGAAATTACAAAGTAAACATGATTAAGATAAAGTATTGATGTACCCATTATTGCTTTGTGATGGCACAAACATTTTGCATTATCCTTCAAACTCTATGCTCATGGTTATTTGCTTGTTTGTAGTTGTGGAGTCCCATTAAAAAGACAAGATTTGTGAAAAGACTACATATTTAACAGAGTCTCGAACTCTTGTGATTTCATTGTGACTTCAATATATGAGACACAAGGATAAAATAAACAAAAATTAATCTCTCATCTTAAATGGAAAATTATCGGGCTTGTAATTTTTCTAGGGTGTGAGGCAAATTTCTTCCTGCTGACTCTGCACATGGCAACAAATATCCAAAAGGAGTAATCATTTAAAGAAAGGAATCTTAAGTCACATGAACTGATACATTCAAATGTGGTATTCATTTTTTTCCTGAAAATAAAGATGAAATCTCCATTTGGAACCAATGGAAGTCTGACAAGGAATAATTTTTTAGATAATATTTACAAAACACGATGACAGCAGGTGAATTCCTAATGCTGTAGAAGATAAGGATTCATGAATAGACTAAACAGCAGCAAGATTAAATCTAACAGAACTGGGATTCTTGTAACTAGTGGAGTGCTGCAGAGATCAGTGATGGAGCCACAGTTATTTACAATATATGTGAGTGACTTGGATGACAGAAATGAATGTACTACAGTCAACTTTGCGGATGAGGCAAAAATAGTTGGGAAGGCAAGGGGTAAGGATCACTCAAAGCGTCTGCTGAGGGGTGTAGACAGGTTAGGTGAGCAAAGATTTAGCAGACGAAATATAATGTGGGAAAATGAGAGGTTATGCATCTTGGCAAGAAGAATAGAAAAGCTGCATATCCTTTAAATGGAGGAAGACAGCAGAAAGATACATCTTCGTCCAGGGTAGTGGTCTTGTCTCTGTGGCGATTTTCTTCAGCGGAGGCTTTCGGCCCAGTTTTTCCAGTGGCCTGGCACGTCGGTTTCATCCCAGCATGGCATTCTCGCCATGGATTGATGGTCTCATTCCAGCTGGGTATTTCGTCTCTTGTTTGGTTTCCTCTGAAACCAGGAGCCATTAAATGGACTGTGATGAACTTTTGAACTTTTGTCTAAAATTTACTTTTTATTATTGCTTACGAATTTACTTATGACTTCTGCCATTAATACAGGCGCCATGGTAGGGCGACTTATACACTTTTCATTGTATTTTTCTTGTAAAAGTACACAAGACAATAAATTCTAAATTCTAATTCTAAATTCTAAATCTCACATAGCACACATAAACTAAGAATAAATTAAACATACATGAAAATAACACATTCAAGTGGTTTATTACAATAAGAATTTGACATTATAGATCAGAATAGGTTTTCAAAATTTTAGTAACTTAATTACTCATTATATAATTGTAATTAATTATAATTATATACTGACTTGTTATGTTTTTGCTCTGGTAGCTCAGCATGGTATGAAAATGAATTATATCTGTCATTGTATTGTGACTGGCAGAGATGCTGTTTTATTATGTATTTTCCTTTTGAACTGCTTTCCATTTTAATTAATACTGTGCTACTGCTGACTTGATAGTTGACTCCCATCTTTATTGCTGCTGTGACTACTACCCTTGCTTTGACTGTGAAGAATGTCGCCAAATCTCAAGGATTGCCCATGAGTCCTTGGGAATTTAGAGTGATAAAGATATTTAAGATTACTCTCCCAGATACTGTTTCAAACAAGCCAGGAGCATGAATCATAAGATCATTAAAAAATGATTTTTCTTTTATTTGTCTGGAACATAGTTTTTACATAATAGGGAACTATTGGAGATGAAACATAAAAGATTTTTTATTGAGTGAACACATCCAAACCACTCCTACCCCAGGTCTTGTTCCCTTGCTAACCCTACCTACGTATATCTAGATTGGCTCCTGGTCAAGCGCTGTCTTGATTTTAAAATTTTCATCCTTTTTTTCCCAATACTTGGCACTTCCCTCATTTCTATAATCTCTTCAATCCCACAGCACTAGAGTCATAGAATTATAGAGATGGACAGCACGGAAACAGACCTTTCGGTCCAACTCGTCCATGCCGACCAGATATCCTAAGTTAATCTAGTCCCATTTGCCAGCATTTGGCCCATATCCCTCTAAACACTTCCTTTTCATGGACCCACTCAGATGCCCTTTAAATGTTGTAATTATACCAGCCTCCATGACTTCCTCTGAAAACTCATTCCATGCATGTACCACCTTCTGCATGAAAATGTTGCCCCTTAGGTCCCTTTTATATCTTTTTCCTCTCACCTTAAACCTATGCTGTCTAGTTTTGGACTCCCCTACCCTGGGAAAAAGGCATCAGCTATTCACCCTATCTATGCCCTTCATGATTTTATAAACTTCTATAATGTCACCCCTGAGCTTCCAGGGAAAATAGCCCCAGTCCATTCAGTCTCTCCCTACAACTCAAACCCTCCAAACCCGGTAATGTCCTTGTAAATGTTCCTGCATTCTTTGAGTTTAATAGCATCCTTCCTAGACATCTGTGTTCCTCTAATTCTCGCCTCTTGTGCATTCCCAATTATAATTGATCAGCGCTGGTGGCTGTGCCTTCACTTGCTAAGCATAATGCTATGGAATTCCCTCCAAACACATCTCCATTCTTCTGCTTCAGTTTCGTCGTCTCAGACTCTCGTTAAAACATCCCTCTTTAACTAAGCATTTGGTCACGATATAATGCTGCCTTTTGTAGCTTGGTGTGTACTTTGTGTTATAAAACTCCTGTGAAGCACTTTCGGAAATTTCATTGCATTAAAGGTGCTGTAATAATGCAGCAGGCAGTGTGATGCAACTTTCAAGAATATGTCAAATCAGAGTAGGCAATCTACCTTTGGAATATTGAAGTGTCAGTACAGGTAGGTTTCTAACTGAAATAACTCCACAGAGCCTGGTATCCCATTATCAATTCACCCTTTATTTGCTCTTATTCCTGTTCTTATCTGTCAGCCAGGGCTCCCTGATTGGGGCTGTTAACAGCCCCAATCAGGGAAATCTGTGATGCCCACTCGGCTGACCTTGTTACAAACACTACACTAACCATCGGGCTTACTTCCTACTTTAGCTTTTGTACCTGTCCCTCCGGATAGTCAAGTACAGGTAGTTCTCCTGTAATATGATAGTAGTGTTCTTACACAGGCATCTTTGCACGCATAGACAGTGTATCCTCGCACTATAGAAAATCACAGTATAGAAAATAGTGTTATAGGAAAATCATTATAGAAAATTGCTATACCTGAACAGCAGAAAGTTTGCGTTATCCAAACAGCATCCACTATTCATCAATCACATTACAGCCAATTTGCATTAACAAAACATGCAATATAGCAGAGCTATCTGTACTGCGCAATCATGCTCATATTAATAACTCATTATCCAAAGACTGTAAATGTCAGACATAAATGTAAGGAGAGATTGAAATTTGAAGCCACGTTTCACGAGGCAGAGACTTCCTGTCACTGTTGAGGAATTTTATTTTCAGAAACAAATAAAACGATGCGATTGTAAATGAGCAAATCCTGACTTACCACACCACCTGCGGGAGCTGTCACTCATTCTACATTTAATACTTAAGCAAACTGATCACTGTATGTTGAATTAATAACTTGGTTCATCTTCATCAGAATGGAATGCATTTATAATAATGCACAATCTTGCATTCTTTTATCTGCTTTTTGTCAGAATTATTCTTGTACTGTCAGTTTATTCTTTTTATTTATTCATGAGACAAGGCTGTTGATGGCTAAGTCAGCATTTGTCACCTATTCCTAATTGTCCAGAGAGCAGTTAAGAGCCAAACACATTGCTGTGGCTCTGGACTCATGTGTAGTACAGACCAGGTAAGAATGGAAGTTTCCTTCCTAAAAGAATGTTGATGAACCAGATAGATTTTTCCCAACAATCAGCAATCGTTTCATGGGAGTCCTATTTCCAGAATTTTATTGAATTCAAATTCCACCACCTGCCTTGGCAGGATTCGATCCTGGGTTCCCAGAACGTTACCCAGGTCTCTGGATCACCAGTCCAGCAATAATACCACCAGGAAGCCACCTCCCCATATTACTTTAAATTAATTTGAGTTACGTTTATGAACTGTACTATAGGAAAGAAGCTTGACTTTTTGAACCCTAAAGCTATGTCTTCATCTCTTTGGGTAAATCCAAATTACGCTGTGTTTTTTGGAGGATTTGTCTCTGTGAAGCCTAAAATATTCTCTCACCCTATCTTATCAAAATCACCTCATTAATTACCTACCCCACGCCTTTGGAATATCTTACGTACAATTTTTGCCCCATCTTCCTGCCATTCCCAGAACAAATTGTCACTCAGTAGATATCCCAGAATTCGCCAACACTCTTGCACCTGTGCCACCTTTAAAAGCCCATTGTGCATCCAGACAGGTTCTGTCTGTCTGGAACTGCCTGACATTTGCCCTGGATTGGTCTAACCGCTTTCGAGGCAGTACCTTTGCTGGCACAGGCAGGACTCCCTCTTTTCCTAGTACCAGCATGGAAGCCATGACACAAATTTAAACAAAGGACTGTGGATATTGGAGATCTGAAACAAAAACCAGAAGTTGCTGGTGAAACTCAGCAGATCTGGCAGCAATTGTGAGCTTTGCCAGCAATATTTATTTTTGTACTAGATCATGCCAATCTGGCCTAAGGTTGGTACCCAGTTGAGTGCCATGAGGCTGTCTGTCATTACGCCCATCAACCCTTATGAGGACAGCATCCTGACTCCTACTGCACTGGGAGGGCCAGGACAGGTATTAGAGACTACTCTTGACTCCCTGGGTGAAGGCTGTCCCAATGACTTGATTGAGACCCACTGTCAATTATGTCAAGATCCCTGGCTTTGAGCCTGCTCTGTACATCATGGCAAGACAATAATAATATGAATCTGGCATCTTTATCTGAACGGGCAAAGTGCAAAAAGGCAAGCCAATGCAAGGCAGTGTTGATGTGAGTATCCAGGTAAGTTCAGATTGAGAGAATGCTATGACATCAAATGAACAGTCCAGAGATGCAGCCTCTGAGAGAAGATTTTTCTCCTCATCTCAGCCTTAAACTAGCAGCCCTTTCTTCTGAGACTATGCCCTCTGGTCCTAGATTGTCCAAAGAGGGGATAAATCCTCTCAGCATTTACCCTGTCAAGCCCCTTAAGAATTCTATATGTTTCAATGAGATCACACCTTATTCTTCTGTTTAACCTTTGCTCATAAGACAATCCCTCCATACCCGTATCGTCCTAGTGCACCTTCTTTGAATTGCCTCCAGTGAAATGAAAACTTTCCTTAAAAAGGGAGATCAAAACTGCCCACTGACTTCCCTACTCTTACACTCCAACCCCCAGGAAATAATCTCACTCTGCGCAGAGGTCTCAGGTGAGGTTGGATTTTCCTACACGATGATGTTCTTTTAGCTCATTGCATATGCAGGCCTGAGCGAAACACCCAATTTCTGGCAGATAGACAGGATTTTCTGTCCTCTGGCAGGACCTTCTGGCCTCCAACCTCTGGGTGCCAAACTTTAAAGGAAACTGGCCAGTACTTCACAGTCGATAACTCAGGGGTATCACTTAATCTCTGATCATCACCCTCATCCAGCACAGAGACGTCAGAGATCAGGCCAAAGGTGATGCTACATTTTAGTGGCATCCTCCTAAAAGTTCTTTTGAAGGCTGTCCAAGATGGAAAGGAAGCTCTTTTCCCTAAAGTTGGCAACAGGAGGGACTGATCCTGAATAATAAACGCACTTGGGCAGAGATGCCCATGGGCAATTCAAGACAAAGTAGCTCCTGTGCTGCATCCCTGCGTCGTGCCAGGTTATGTCCCACCATCTGCTCAATATTTCAAGCCCCTACAAGTGTGACTTATTATTGGGAAAGTGTCCCATTGGCCCAAACAGATCCCTTCCAGCGACACTCTCATTCACTTGGTGAAACTAGTTGTCACCCTGAACAATTTTTCCTTTGATTCCTCCCACGTCCTACAAACCAAAGGAGTAGCCATGGACACTGGCATGGGCCTGAGCTATGCCTGTCTTTTTGTAGGATTTGTGGAACAGTCACTCTTCAACAACTACACTGGCACCAACCCTCACCTCGTCCTCAGCTACATTGATGATTATATCGTTGCTGCCTTGTGCTCCCATGAGGAGCTCAAACAGTTCATCAACTTCGCCAACACCTTCCACCGCGTCCTCAAATTCACCGGGACCATTTCTGACACCTCCCTCCCCTTCCTGAACCACTCTGTCTCCATCTTTGGTAACTGACTCACCACTGACATCCATTTCAAACCCACTGACTCCTACAATTACCTCAACTACACCTCCTCTCACCACCCTCCTGCAAAAATGCTATCCCATACTCACTATTCCTCCACCATATCTGCTCCCATGATGAGGCATTCTACTCCAGGACGTCCCAGATATCCTCCTACTTTAGGGACTCCAGTTTCCCCTCCCCTGTTATTGAGGATGCCTTCAACCACGTCTCTCCCATTTCCCACACTTCTGCCCTCAAACCCCTTCCCCCCAACAACAATAAGGATAGAGTCCCCTTACATACCATCCCACCAACCTCCGAATACAATGCGTCATCCTCCGACATTTCCGCCACCTACAATCAGACCCCACTGCCAAAAAGATATTTCCCTCCCCACCCCTGTCCACTTTCCGCAGGGATTGTTCACTCCCGACTCCCTTCTCAGCTTCACACTCCCCACCAACCCTTCCATCAACGTGGCACCTTTCCCTGCAACTGCAGGAGATGCTACACCTGCCCCTACAGCTCCCCTCTCACCCCCGTCCAAGGCCCCAAACAATCCTTCCGAATCCAGCAGAGATGCACCTGCAGTTCATCTAACCTCATCTACATTGCTCCTGATGTAGTCTCCTCTATATCGTGGAGACCAAATGCAGACTCGGGGATTGGTTCAAGGAGCATTTACACTCTGCACGCACCAACCAACCCGACCTTCTAGTTGCCATCCACTTTAACTCCCCCTCCCACTCCCCAGGTGACAATGTCCATCCTTGGCCTCCTCCACTGTCAGAGTGAGGCCAAACATAAACTGGAGGAATAACACCTGATATTTCGCTTTGGGAGCTTACAGCCCAACCACCCCATTGACTGAACATTGACTTCACCAGCTCCAAAATCTCTCCACCCCCAACCTGTCCATCTTCCGACTCACCTATCCACTCCACCCTTCCCACTGACCAACCGCAGTAACCCTCTACCTGCAACCACCTATCTCCATTTTACCTACCCTCCACCCAGTCCCACCCCCTTCCCTCTATTTATTTCTGGCCTCCCCTCCCTCTCCCCAGTCCTGACGAAGGGTTTCAGCCCGAAACATTGACTTTCCTGCTCCTTGGATGCTGTTTGGCCTGCTGTGCTTTTCCAGCTCCACATTTCTTGACTGTAGCTTCCAGCATTTGCAGTCCTTACTGCCTCCATTGGGAAGGCCTCCACTGCAGAGGACTGTCACACCAGGGGATTGAGTTACAGGCATCTCTACCAGGTACCTCATGTGCAATGCATATCTGTCACTTAATTGCAGCTACCGATGTAGCACTATTGCTGCACAGTGGTACTACTTCTCACACATCTTCCAGAGTTCACATTTAAAATAAAATAGATGGCTTTAGATTCAGAACTTCACAGATATCTCAGGCACACAGATCACATAATGCTCTATTGGTTTTCATCAATTGTATTTTTTTGACATCACCCCGAACCATCTTTCGTTCAGAAGTCCTTAGAACCTAATGTTCCCCATATTGCATATGTTTTATAAAGCAATGCACACAGGTTATCACATCTCTGGGGTTTCACTTCTACATCTTTATCTATGGATGAGGGAGAAGTGCTCATATACCCAGATGCATGGCAATACCATCACATGAAAGATCCCTTCTAAGTTACACAACATCCTAGCTTGGAAAATTATTGTTGCTCCTTTGTTGTCACTAGGTCAAAATCCTTCCTAATATAATGATCTGTAATCCTACACCTCAAAGACTCCAGTCATTCAAGAAGGCAACTCGCCATTACCTTAGGGATGGTCAATAAATGTCGGCCTAACCAGCAACACTGACATCCATGACTGAATAATATTAAACAACATTAACAGGCCCCGGCAGATTGAAGATACAGAGTCAGGCAGACGAACATCTAGCAGAGATGCCTGAAATCACATACAAACTAGAGCAATGGGTAAAGGAATCTCCTATGTTGAATCTGATGCTGTGAACATATGGTTGCCCCTTGGATGGTGACCTAAGAGAGCGACATTGACAAGAAAATGTCTTCTTCTGTTCAATTCAGTTGAATATCAAGCAGCCTGTTCAAACATCTTCCTAAGTTCAGCATATGAACTGCATGAGTAGGAATTTCACAATAGATATCTCTTGGGTAGGAGATTGAATCCTGTCTACCTAGGGAACAGCAGTGAGATTCAGCAATTTAGAAAAACGTTACGGGTCAGTAGATGAAATGTGCGATCCTGTGTGTCCCTTCTTATTTCTCTTCAAAAACAAATTAAAATTAGCAGCAATATCATCATTATGGCTTCCAGATGTTGGTATAAATGAAACAGTGTGCACTCTCTCCTGATTAGTAGCACACTAGAGTCCTGACACTAAAGCTAACTACTGTAATTCTGCAGTTTATTATCAAAGCATTCAAGATATATTTCATGCTGCTTTCAGCCTATGCATGATGCAAGGCAGCAGAATGAATACCACTTGTAAGTTATTGCCTCCCTGTCCTCTTTTTTATGAAAATGTCCATTTTGTTTTACCATTGCAGCTAATGAAGACAATATGTCATGCGAGTAACATGTGATATAAAATAAAATGTTAAGCTATGATATAGACATTGCTGTAGGCTGCATGTGCTACATAGGCCATGTGATGGATATTTTCATTCCTACAGCACTTCACTGCCATACAAATACGCTTATTTTCAAATATATTTTCACAGTTCATTTTAATGGTGCACTTTTATTGTGGAACTCTGCTGCCTTTTAATACGGACAAAGTTACTGAGTGTCATTGTTAAGTCCAAGCTGACATAAATTTGATTTCTGGTTGCCAAATAATATTGAACTGATTGCACAGTCCATCACAATGTAACTACATATGCATTGATTTAAATATGTGCAAATAAAATGGAATGTGAGAAAGATCACGAGAAGGCCTATCAATGTTTACCTTACTCAATAAGAGGTGCAAACTAGCTCACTACCCTCTCTAACCTCCGATAATGCAATCTCTTAGACTCCTTAATTCCCATCATTAACTAGCTGCATTAGAACTGAACAGGAAGATGACATTTGCAAACAAGAACAACACGACGTAAAGAATAAGCAAAGCAAAGAAATATACAGCTCCAAATATTTTATGGTTTCTGGATAGGTGGATGGTCTGTGTACTGTAATGCAAACGTCTTAAGGCAGGTTGGAAACGGATTTTTTCTGTCTGTCACTCATCGTGTTGTAATATGAAATTTTAAGAGGGGAGGATTTCTCAAACTGTACCTCACCAGTAATATCTCCTGCTTGCACAGCATGTCCAAGGAGTTATTCCACGCAGTTATCATACTCTGCATAGAGCGGTTGTATCTTACTGTCATATCTGTGTTCACTTTTTTACAATTAGAATTAGAATTTATTGTCACATGTACTCAAGTATAGAAGTACAGCAAAAAGTGTATAATTCCTAGTGCCGTCTTTAGATATAAAGGTACCTAGGTACAAAGTAGAGAAATAAAGAAACAAGTTAAAAGTTAATCATTACAGTCACTCTTATTATACAGTAGAAAAATAAAGAAATAAAGTCAAAAGTTCAGCAATCTTTCTTATGTACTTAGCAATGCTGATCTTGCACTCCTACAAAGGCTCCACCTCCTCCGCTTTGGCCCACACTCTGGAAGACTATGGACTGCCTGCTGTTGACCCCATTGCAGATGTTGGGGTACTTCCCTCACTGCCGTGTTGTCAGGCTCTTCCTGCATTGGGCTCTATCAAAGTCCCAATCCAGTCCCCCGGCCACTGCCAGGCACCGGACCTCGAGCCGACCACCAAAGTCTCGATCCAGGCCCCTAGCCGCTGCCACGCTTTGGACCCAAAGAAACCGTGATGCCATCACCACTGCTGCCTCCTTGACTGAGATCTCTCCAGAAGGTATGTTTGACTTCTCCCAAGCTTGCTACTGCCATAGATGCCAGGGACCTCTCTCACTGCCATGTTGGGCTTGCTTTCCCTGTGATGGCTTAATCTCCCAGGCACTGGGCTCACTCTCATTCGAGCTGATCTCCTCCATGCTGCGCACACTTGCTGTTCACAGAGGGTAAGTAGATTAAAGTAAGAAAAGAAAACAGTGAAAGAACCAGAAAGAGCAAAAGTGAACAGAGCAGCTGAGCCCTTGGCAGGAGTCCTCACGCTGTGCCGCTACTCCACCACTATCTTGGATCTTCAGAGTTGGGACACATTTAAAACTATCAGTTAAAAGATCCTTGTCGTCTTAACTTTACAGTTTAAATTTGATGTTGTGCACTTTACAGAATCATAAAAATGAAGAAACATTGACGGATATATTGTTTGAAGTTTTGAGGGGTTGAATATTATTTAAATGGTGAAAGACTGCAGAATGCTACAGAAAAGAGGTATTTGTGAGACCTTGTCCATAAATCACAAAAGGCTAGTATTCATGTTCAGCGGGTAATAGTGATGTTTGGCCTTTATTTTAAAGGAAATAGAGTATAAAAGTCAGGAGGTTTTTCTAAAACTTTACAAAGTATTAGTCAGACCATAGCTTGAATATTGTGAACAGTTTTGGGCCCCTTATTTAAGAAAAGATATGCTGACCTTCAAGGTTATCCAGAGAAGGCACATTAGTCTAATCCCAGGTTTGGAAGGATTGTCTTAGGGAGGAGAGATTGGGCCTGTGCTGATTGGAATTTAGAAGAATCAGAGACGTTATTATTGAAATATGTAAGATTCTTTGGGGACTTGACAGGGAAGATGGGGAAAGATTGTTTACCCTTGTGGGAGAGTCTAGGACCAGAGGATGTAATCTCAGAATGAGGGGTCTCATATTGAAGACAGAAATAAGGAGGAATTTCTTCTCTCAGAAGGTAGTGAATCTATGGAATTCTTTACTGCAGAGGGCTGATGTGATATGATCGTTAAATGTATTCAGTGCTGAGCGAGATATTTTTAGATAGTAAGGGAACAAAAGGTTATCGGGGAAAAACAGGAATGTCAGAATTGATGATTATCAAATCAGCCATAAAATAATTGAATGGTGGAGCAGATTTGATGGGCTGAATGGTCTATTGTGCTCCTACATCTTATTGTCTTTCAAATATGTCAGACAGGAGACATGGAAGTTGTAAAATTACCACAGCAGTTGTGTTGGCCTGGGTGATTACCAGTTGTAAACCTTATGTTATTTTAATTTTCTTTTTGGGGTGCCAAAACTGACTCCTATCTTTTTGCCCCATCAAATACCACCGAGTAAACAAGTTCCTTCAGTGTCTTTTCAAACTTGACTCGAGGAAGTTTCATAACTTTTGACTGCACATCTGGCAGCATGTGAGTCACATGGTCTTACAATCTATTATATATCATCCACTGGTCCTTATCACAGATGCTCTCTGAATGACTGGGGCATAAGGTAAAGATGTTTAATATTTCCAAGGGACAAATAAAATATGGGAATGTGTTCAGCAAAAGAAATTCACAGCAATGTAAATAAGAATCACATTGCATGTATAGAAAGAGTGAGCTGTTCAAATACGTGGGACAATAATCTAATCCAGTTAAACTGCAAGACATAAATGTTCACAGACATGATTGTCTTTTAACATGGGCTGTTTGTTTCTTAACCTGACACATACCTATGCAATTCAATAGGTCAGCCCTTAAGTACCTCCATATGTGGCTCAGTTACTTCTGCTTCGGTGTTACAACATTGTAGGCTCAAGTCCCTCTTAAACCTCAAGCAGACCAATCTAGCTTGATGGTTCATGCAGCTCTGTGGTAATTGCCAAAGGTGCCATCTTTCAGGTGAGACATTAATCCAAGATATGATCTGCTGTCTCAGACAGATGTAAACAAATTCCATGACATTCTTTCGATGGAAAGCAATGGATTATTCTGCGGTGTCACAAATGATATTTATCCCTCAGACAACATCATTTAAACAGTTTAACTGGTCTTTAAGACTTTGCTCAATGTGGGAGTTGGATATGCACATTTCAGCTTTTGCATTTACAACATTATAACAGTGTCTATGCTTCCACTGACTTCAAAGGCTGTGAAATACTTAGGAAAACAGAGGTCATAAATGACGCTGCAGAAATGCAAGTATTTGTTATAATATTTCATTATTTCTTCAAGGTAAAGAAATTTAATTCATGGCAGACAACTTGGTACCTTCAGTAACTTAAAATCAAAGGTGTAGCTCAGCCACTCATTAGCTCTGTAGGACCAGCTGATGTCATGTTTGAACAGGAATATAAATGCATTCACCTAATAAAGAAAAGGCTGTTTTTAATTGCAAATTGGGAATATTTGGTTGCGACATTCTAAGAGCAAGATTTGGCAGAAAGCCCTTGCTTAGTTCCTGCTCTGTCGAGTTGTAGAGAGTAGACATTTCAGGTGCCTAAGAAACAGCTGTCGGCTGTTCAGATAGAGCCTTGGCTATACTGAGTGCTTCTCCTCAGCTGCCAAAATAACTGTGGCAATTTGATCTCATGTTTGAGGACACATCTCCACATGCCCCGTATCTCCTTCTCTGCAATTCCTTGATTCCTCTCATCCCACAGCCAGTAAGCTGCATTGGTGCAGTCCCATTTGGCTTTCACAGTTTTCTGGCAGAATTTAAACAAGAATTGAACTCAAACTCGAGCATCATCATGCCAAGGTGAGAACAGACGTACTGCTGACTCTGCCTGTCTTTGGCCTCTTGAATATTTATGACTGAATTTCTTTCTGAGATTCACTTCAACATTACTGAACTGAAACCCCAATTTTTGTTCCGGATAGATGGGAAATATGTGCACAGCTCAATGTGAGTTTCTGGTCATTCAAACTCCCTCGCTCCATTTGCATTCCTCTGGATTATGTGTTCAGCCAAAGCTGACAGGAATCATAGGAGCCAGTGTGAGAGAGCAAGTAACCGGGAAGGAGCCCACCATCCATCAAAGGAATCGTCTCTAAGATGACAAATAGTAAGGTGTTCTACTTGGCCCAATTGTAGCTGGAGAAGAGGACTATGTCAGATGAGAGTAGATCCAAGGATTCCTGCCTCCACCAGGATGAAACATAGGAAGATTTTAAAATGAACACTTAGCTTGGCTGTCGCTAGTCTGGTGCCAATAGGTATCAGCTTCAGTTATTCTGCTTGGCACTTTGCAGATCTTAGAGTTTAAACTATGTATAGTATAGTAATTTATTGTCACTTGTATTTACGAAAGTACAGTGAAAAGCGTAAGTCGCCATAATCCAACGTCAGTTTAAATATTGAGACAAAGTTAAGACAAAGTTCATTTTTTTGTTCCCTCCACGGTTCATGGGCTCTGAAGTGGCCATGGGATAATCAAAGCTGCAACCAGGAAGGACTGGATCCACAACACCTCTATCACTGCTGAAGCAGCCCTCTGCTGCAAGGACCTCAGACAGGACCCACCACGAATTCTAGACTTAGTGAAATGAAGAGTTGAAGGAATAGCATGTCTCTTACTGTCTCAGGACATGTCAAAATGCTTCATAGCCCATATTATTTGAAGTGTAGTTACTGTCATAATGTAGTAAAACACAACAAAGTTTGTCAAATAACAATAATATAAATGTCCAATTGATCTGTTTTAATGGTGTTGATTGATGGATAACTGTTGACCTAAAGACTGGAAAAATTCTCTACTCTTCTTAAAACATGGATGTTCTACATTCACTGAACAAGTAGATGGAGCCTTGGTTTAAATCAAATCTGAAGACATTCAGGGCACTGCAAGACAGCACTAAAATGCAGGAAGCATCAGGGTGATTTTAGTAAAATTACTGAACATGGTTCTTTGTCAATATGAGCTCCAGACATTTGCTAAAGCACAAGTTTCCAAACTCTTACCATAATACTGTAATTTGAATTATAGTCTATATTATCAGGATTATATTTCGGCAGAACTTGAGTTTGACTACAATGCTAAAATTACCCCACCAAATGTGCAGTCTACTTACTGAATAAAAAGTGCCTTAAAACCTGTACTGGGGAAGTAAATATGTCAAATTGACTTGCAAATCATACTGTAAGCGGAAATGAGAAAATTTATCAAGTTTCTGCAGTGTTATCCTGTAAGGCATTTTTTTTTTAAAAGTCAAGGACTTAGAAAAAATGTAAAGGGAGGCAATCTGACCTTCCTGTCTCAGAGAGTGGCTAGAATGTGGAATTGGCTACCATATGCAGCTGATGAGAGTGCATTTAACGGTACGATTAAAGGAAGAGGAAAGAAAAGTTAATGTTGATAGACATAGAGAAAGTAGGGTGTGAGGAGGCTATTTTGGATCATAAATACCAGCACAGACCATTTTAGTCAAATAGCCCTGTGTCTGTGCTGTAAATTCCATCTAATTCTACGAATTACAAGGGAAAGTTATGGGTACCAGACTTTACAAGAGTAAAATTAAGCTTACAGATGTCCCTCACTGCAGTTGCAATGGGATAAGTTTGTAAATGTGTGCTCTCTGACATGGAATCATGGCCCTGAGAAACACATAGTGAGATGGAGGATCATTAGAGATCACCTACTCTGTAATCCTGACCAGTAACAGCATACACGATACTTTATCTCCCTGATATACATTTGAGAACACCATACGCTTGTTACAGTGCTTCAGAATTAATTATGTGTTGCACTGTCAAGAGCTATACTAATACTGTCTCTTTGCTCATTACCAAATAAGCTGCTTCATGCTACAGCTGAGCATGTATTGACCAAGGATAGCTAGCATGCCTTATCATTCAATATGAGTGACAGTTGGACTCAGGACCCGAAAAGTAAACACATATTCACATAGTTTATTTAACACAATGATTAAAATATGTAGATTCCATCACTGAAGTTTTATTCATGAGATGGAGATATTCAACAGCTGCGAAATGGAGTCATAAATAATCATTGCCAGCAACCTTATAAAATTGAATCTCTTTTCAATCATCGCACAGGAATTGTGGAAAAATTGCCAGATGGTATTGTGATGGTAAAACTATTATCACTAACTTTAATCGTAAGCAATCAATGAGGTTATAACTGCAGACTGAGACCTTAAGACATATTAAAGTTAGATCTACAGTTTCTGGAGCTTCCACACAAAAAATAACTATTCTGTCTTTAATCACATACTATCTCAATTACTCTCTTATTCACAGAGAGTCAAAGCAGGTCAATAACTAATTAATATTCAGTACGGGATCACACTCAAGACCCAATATTGTCACTTTTTCAGCTATTTGAGGTACAGCTATGACTCGTTATTAGCAGTTTTGCTTGAGTCCCACACTAAAAGTCAAGGTTAGCACTCCAATGAAATGCTGAGGGAGTACTATATGGCATTTTCTTTGTTGTATTTACCACCTCTACCGGTATTTTGTGAGGGGTAAGGGTTGCCTGGAGGAGTTCACTGTCACTAGTCCTCCCTCTATGTTTGGTTTGTCTTGGCCATATCTGGTGATTAGTGGGAGGGGATACACCATCACAGCACCAAAAGAAGAGGCACCATTCTTAAATAACAGGACAGTTTATTGTATGATAGCAATAAGTACAACTGCATTTGGTCAGGCTTAATTATTAGGACCTTACAGAGCTGGTACAGATACTCCTCCGAAAGCTAGAGTAGAATTATTCTCTCAGTAGTTTGGGTGGAGCCAATGAGACATGAACATTCATCGTTTCAGAACCATCACCTGATACCACAAGCTTATTGTTGTTTTAAGTGCTGTCATTTTGATGAGATGTGAAACCAGGCCCTATCTGCTGCCTTAGGTAGATGTAAAACTCCTTTTACACTATTTTGAAGAAGGGAAGAGGAATTGTCCCTCAATGCAATGCCATCAGATTGTCTAGTTATTGTGATGTTGCTAAATTGTAGGACTTTACTGTGAACATATTGATTGCTACATTTCCTAAGTTACAGCTTTTAAAGTATTTTACTGCAGGTAAAGTCTTTTGAGACATCCTGAGCTGTGAAATCTGCTATATGAATGGATGTTCTTTCTTTTATTAATTATATGAATAAAATAAATCAAAAAGTCAAAAATTAATCACAATTATGGCATGCTCATCCTCACATCTGATCATTCAATTTGTACTCTTTACAAAGTCTCACCACTTCTCAGCTCTTATGGTGCAGTAGTAGTGTCTCTACCTGTAAAGCAGAAGGCCCTGTGTCACAGTCTCCTGGCTGCTAAAACACAGATAGATTGCTAACTTGGCCAAACACCAAGGGATGGTGAGTACTTTGGCCAAGTAAAACTCTGAAATCAAGAAACCCACACAACAGACACAATGCAAACAAAGCAGCCAAGTGCTAATAACATTAGCATTATGTAAAAGGCAACAGTTATTCTGGGTCAGCACCCACAACAATTTATCCACTAAACAAAGGACAGGTCAGACAGAAAAACAAGCGGGTCCTGTTACACAAAGAAACTGATAGTAGCATGCCATCTAAATGATTGACTCTTGTTTCAAACCATTAAGTGTATCTCTCTGACTGGCTTAAACTATAGAAATTTCCAGAAAACCATCTAAAATCTTGCTCTTGGAACC
>NC_063353.1:12728489-12752396 GCF_021869965.1 Rhincodon typus | reverse complement strand
AGACCCTTCTTCAGAAAGGTCTAGGCCCGAAACGTCAGCTTTCCTGCTCCTCTGATGCTGCTTGGCCTGCTGAGTTCATCCAGCTCTACACCTTGTTATCTCAGATTCTCCAGCATCTGCAGTTCCTACTAGCCCTGCGTGTGATTTTTTTTTAACTTTGAAGAGCTAACATAATCTTGGTGGGTTGGTTGTCAGATTTCAGCAACATGTCAAACATAATGGCGAAGATACCACACCACTTCAATCTTTTTCTCCTTTGCGGTTGATGAGATACATAGTCTTCCTTTGCCAGTTCTGCCATCAAAGCTTTTTGGAGCACATACTGTCTGGGACCTCTCCCTGACCCTGCTGCTAGGGAGTGACTCAAACAGGAACAAGGATCTCCTCATGGAATTACTCAAGGGTTCATTGGAAGGTACGAGCTCTTCACCAAGCCATGGTTGTGACTCATGGGGAGATCAGTATTATTGCTCACACTGACTTTCCCTTCTAATGGTGACTAACAGTGGTGTGAAATAGTCAGGTTGTCACATTGAAACCAGAACTTATGCAGTATAAGTCAATACAGTGTGGAGCTGGAGGAAAAAAACAGGTCAAGCAGCATCAGAAGAGCAGGAAAGTCGATGTTTCGGGTCAGGACCCTTCATCAGATCTATTTGTGCAGTATAAATCAGGCCAAAGCTCAAACTGATTTGTAATCGAAAAGCAGATCGAGGTTCTCTCTTTCAGAGTCTCACTGTGTTCTCAGTTGGGTCTTCATTCTCAGCTGAGACTTTAATTACAGGATCATTACTCAGTTTGTAAAAATCTACTCCAAAATTGATCAAAAGCAGGAACTTCTATCTCAACCTTACAGTGAATGTTAAAGCAGCAGTGAATATTAAACCTGCACAAAAACAATATTTTTAAGGGCATCATTCTGCATCCCTTGTTGAGAGGGAGCAAAGGCTCTTGCTTTAAAAGAGCCCTCTGTAGATTTTTACCAATATGTTGATCTGTTCTTGGCATCAGGCATGATAGCACACCTGGGCATAGCTGCTTGCACCATGCAGCTGAAAGAATCATCATTGGCAGGAACACATTTATCATCATGTCAGGAAATCATGTCTCTCAGTGGAATAGATTTGGTATAAATATAATGCCACACTGAATACCAAAACGTGGGAACTAAAGACTGGAAATTACTTGGGGCAATATCTATACACGCCATTTCAGGGATGCTGTTTATTGCTGAACTCATCCGTCTTTAAGGACCTTTTAATTAGTCCCTGCATGAGACAGTCTTTCAGATTAAACCAGTTAACCCACATAATAATGTCTTTATTAATTCCAGTATATTGCCATCGAAATGCAAATTGTTCAACACTCTAATACTTTTGCTTTGCAAACATTATTTCCTTGTCATGGTGGCTTAAAGTGGGCACTGCAATTAATTTTTCCAGTCACGGTGAATCACCAGCAGAAACAGTGAGTTAGTGCTCTAACTGGGCTGGAGGTTTGTGGATTGGTTCAGGAGGAACAAGAGAGAGCAGTTGTGAGGTGAAGTATCGTACGGTCAGCTCCTTTTGAACCAAGCATAATGTCCCTGGCAGATCACAGGCAGGCGTATGAAGACAAGGATAAGCATTTTATGTTCAAGAAATGTGGACAATGTAGCTAGGGTAAGTCTCTGAGGAAGGGGTAGTGGGGAAACAAGCGTTGATTGGGCATAGGATAAGCAGAGCAGGGGTTTGGACAGCTCAAATTTCTGAAGGGAAGCAATGTCTGCAAAGGACTGGGGGAAATTGGTGAAGGAAGCGACAATAGAAGTGGGGAAAGAGCTGAAAGGTGGTCTCAATGCTCACAGCGAAGAGAGCCATGAGGTCCTTTCACTTGGCAGAAGAGGTGAACGTGGAAGATCAGAGTTGAGGTCAACAACACTCTGAGATATCTGAACTCCTCTCATTCTGGTCTGTTGAGCATTCTTGGTTTTACTCACTTGCCATTTGGTGGCCAAGTCTTTAGCTTGTAAGTTCTGGAAATCTCTCCCTAAAACACTTTGTCTCTCTGTCTTACATTTCTCTTTTAAAACACTCCTTAAAAACCAAAATCCCTGACCAAGATTTTGATCACCTTCCCTAATATCTCCATAAGTTGTTCAGTGTTCTGCTTTGTTTTATAATGCTCAGTGAAGAAGCTTGGGACATTTTATTTTTGTTTAGGTGTGATATAAATACAAGTTGCAGTTGTTCTTGTTCAGGATTCTTCTGCTTTTTAAAGTACAAAGTCAAAGCCAGCAGCAATCAGGAATAATGAGAAGTCATACTCATTAGGAGGCAAACCAAAAATGGGAAATAATCTGAAAGAACTATCTTATACAGGGGGGTGAAATGCAACAAATAGAACTAACACGAAAACAACCTCCAACTTTAAACTTTCATTTTAAAGGAAATGTGTTTTGAGGCAGAGTCCAAAGACCTTTGGTGCATCAATCCTTTATGTGCAGGGAAGGCTTGTCTTTGTGAGTGGAATCTCAAGAAATAGTCACTTTATTTTACATTACAGTGCCCTTCGTAAACTCAGCTGTCATGCAAATCAGGCGTATGCAGGGTGCCTTTTTCCTTCAACCTAAACTCACTGCAGTAGATGTCCTGCACCAAGGCAGGACCATTGAGAGTACATGCTTTAAAAATATTGAATAAAACAACAGACTTATCTTGTTATGGGCTGCAATTGGAAACTGCAACTGTAATCTCCTGCAACCATACTGAATAATTCATTCAAAATTGCCAAAAACAGTTATGTCCACTGCTGGTTTTGAAAGTAACCACCCAAACAAGTGATTTCCCCTCATGGATAGTAGGAACTGCAGATGCTGGAGAATCTGAGATAACAAGGTGTAGAGCTGGATGAACACAGCAGGCCAAGCAGCATAAGAGGAGCAGGAAGGCTGACGTTTCAGGCCTGGACCCTTCTTCAGAAATGGGGGAGGGGAAGGGGGTTCTGAAATAAATAGGGAGAGAGGGGGAGGCGGATAGAAGATGGATAGAGGAGAAGATAGGTGGAGAGGAGACAAACAGGTCGAAGAGGCGGGGATGGAGCCAGTAAAGGTGGGTGTAGGTGGGGAGGTAGGGAGGAGATAGGTCAGTCCAGGGAGGACGGACAGGTCAAGGGGGCGGGATGAGGTTAGTAGGTAGGAGATGGGGGTGGGGCTTGAGGTGGGAGGAGGGGATAGGTGGGAGGAAGGACAGGTTAGGGAGGTGGGGACGAGTTGGGCTGGTTTTGGGATGCAGTAGGGGGAGGGGAGATTTGAAGCTTGTGAAGTCCACATTGATACCATTGGGCTGCAGGGTTCCCAAGCGGAATATGAGTTGCTGTTCCTGCAACCTTCGGGTGGCATCGTTGTGGCACTGCAGGAGGCCCAGGATGGACATGTCGTCTGAGGAATGGGAGGGGAACCATTCCAACACCTACGCTCGGTTCGCACTAAACAACTGTACCTCCCAGTCGCGAACCATTTCAACTCCCCCATTCCTCAGATGACATGTCCATGGAATTGTTTAGGACCAAAGGGCATTGTCTCAGAATAAAGGGGTACAAATTTAAGACTGAGATGAGGAGGAATGCTTTCTCTCAGAGGATTGAGAGCTTTTGGACCAGAGAGCTGTAGGGGCAGAGTCCTTGTGTATGTTTAAATCTGGGATGGGTAGACTCTTGATCTGTGGGGAATCAAGAGTTATGGGAAAAGGGCAGGAAAGTGGACATGAGGATTGTCAGATCAGCCTTGATCCGAAACAAACTATGCTTGTTTTTCCTTCAAATGGTATTATGGTCTTCAAAAACATTTACATTTCATCACTACATAAAGTGTGTCTTTGACAATATCCAGTTGCTGCATCAACCTACATCAAGTTTCCTCAGAAACAGCAATATTAACTAAAGAAGACTTGATCTCACCAATTGTCAGATTTTCCAAAAATGTCAGGAGTTTCTCATGGCAACAGTGGAGTTTGCCATAATTCATGGCAGCGGTGGGGAGAGTCTGGTGGGAACAGGAGATAGCTTATGTACAGACACATATAGAGAAGGCTGTGGCGCAGTGACAGTGCCTTTAGACCAGAACCCAGAACCTCAGTTTATTGTCGTGAGTTTGGGTCCCATTATGGCAGACGATAAAATTTTAATGAGGTGAAATTCTGGAATAAAAAGTTAGTCTAATGGTGACCATTTAATCACTGTTAATTGTCATATAAAAAAATTGCACCCAGTACATTAATGTTCTTTAAAGAAGGAAATCCATCATCCTGATCTGGTCTGGTGACTCCAGATCCAAGGCAATGTGGTTATTTATTAACTGCCTTCTGAGCAATTAAGGATGGACAATAAATGCTGGCCTAACCAGTGATGCCCACATCCCATTACCGATTAAAAAGAAGATTGATAGTGGCTGCCAAAATTGCACTTGATACCTTGATTTAATTTAATGGTATTTTTCCTCTCAAATTTGCATAATCGCAAATTTTAATGCTTTTCATGAACCAATGCAACTGGGCAGCATTTTAGAATCTAATTTTCTATTTCTTGATATTCCTTAATAGATTTGAATGTTTTGCAGAGGTTTTAGAGAGCATACAGAAAAGGTTGATGACAATGCTTGCAGAATGAATAATTTCAGTGGAATAGAGATGGGAAAGTGAGGTGTTTTCCAAGAACAGTGAAGATTGGGAAAAGCTTTGTTCGAAGTGTTCAAAATCATGAGGAATCTAGATAGAGTGAACAGAGAGCAGGTATTCTTGTTGGCGGAGGGGTTGAGAAACAGAAGTAACAGATTGAGGTGAAGAGCAGAAGAAGCCAAGGTGTCATGGAGGAAAATGTTGTTTACACAGTGAGGGTTAGGACCTTGAATTACTGCCTGAAAGTGTAGTGCAGGGAGATATAATCACAACTTTCAAAAGGGTATCAGATAATTATCTCAAGAGTAAATATTTGCCTGGCTACAAGGATATAGCAAGAGAGTGCGACTGGATAATTGCAATTGCACAAGGGCATCAGTGAACCAAATGGTCTCCTTCTATGCTTTACCCATTCTGTAACTCTAAGGTACTAAGAATGGACTTGCTTGAGTTTTCTTAATACTGCCAAGAATCAGCTCATTGTGAAAGGGAGGACCATTTTCTTTGGCATGTATAATCCACTAGCTCTTAGAATCTGAGTTTCATCAAGTAAGAAATATTTTAAAACAGCTATCCAGAACCGTTGTCCACATCTGTTCGTGTACTATATTCAGTTTCTAAGTGAATGAAATATTTTTTGATGCTTGCAAGCATTAAAAGGTGTCTATTAATGTACTCATGCCTAATGTAAAGCTAATTTTAAAAGCCCCATTGCAGGCCTACAAACAGGTGTAACTAATGAAATCTTGCCATGCTGATTAATGCATGACCAGTTTTGTGGCAGGGCTGACTGCTACCGTAATATTTTCAAAACCAACAAGAGGTTGCAGAAACCCATTTTGGGCTGAAATGTAATTTGTAGTTGGAATTCCTTGATGCGATTCACTCGTTTAACTGGTTTTCGATGACAGTTGTTCTGGAAAAAGTACCTGCACAACCGAATGGAAACACTACGACCCTACACTTACCATAAACATGAGAAATAGTGGCTTTTAAGAATGCCGTTGGATAATAGGATTTTAATACTTAATGTGCTTGCTTGAAACTCATTTGTCTGCTATTTTAGTGGAGGTCAACCCACTTACATGATGCAGACCCCACTAAAATAATAGACAATGGAATTTGCAATGAATTGAACAAGAATTTCTACACTGGCATTCCACAGTACAATTTCAAACTCTGTATGTTTCCATGCATATCAGCTTTCAATATTCATTTAATGAGCCTGGTTTCCTTTTGGACTCATTTCCTTTACACTTTTGATCATGAGGGAAACTTTTGTTTTCAGCTAATAATGAAAGAAAAGTCTGTTAACACTCCATTTTGCTCGCCACTTATATCCTCTACTCTATTGAAGTTCACCCAGAAAATGTAGCTTTCTAAGTACTTTCCAAAACAGACCAACTCCATAATGGTTGTAAGTGTTCTCCGGGGAAACTCTGTGAGACCAAAGTGCTCCTTTCTAAATTACAGAACTTGCATTATTAGCAATAGCGTTCTCATCATGAAGTCTTTTAAAGGAAATGTCGCTTAAACTTTTCAGCAGCTCAAGCAAAATTCTGCTGCAGTAAATTCTGATTGCCCCCTATAGTGATATCAGATGATTTTATTTTTTCCCTTTTCTCAGAGTAGAATGGTGTAAGAAACATACACTTTGCCAACTAAGGGAGCAGCATTCTCAGCATTGGACTCATTCTCATGCTTCTTCCTTTTTTCCATCCCTCATTTTCCTTGCTGTGCTACTGAACCAGAATCCTTGCATTCATTGGTGAGGCTTAAAATCCCAAGTGCAGTCCTTGTGACTGAAGTTTCATTTTGCTCCAATCTTGGATAAAATCTACACCTTCCTATGAGGTAATTGAGGTATATCACTTCCAACGATGAATGTCATGTAGGACTTAGCAGTGCAGCAAGATCAAAGGAGATGCGAGTGAGCTATTTCCACTGATGGAGATTGTTGATTACTGATGGTGTATCTCAGGAAATCAGTTGCGCTGTTTGTGCTTTTTGGTTTGTTACTGGAAACATTGGTCCCAAAGACCCTACTATGGGCAATTATATGATGATGACAATAAAATACGTCTTACAATGGAAATAACAGATGAACACTAGAGACCGATAAATACAATGCATCTGATCAGGAGTAGGTTATTTTTCTGAACTTGTAGCACCTTCAATTATATTATATCTGATGTCCTGTTTAATTCCATCTCCTCACCCTGAATCCATAACTCTTGAGAATCTAACCTTGTAAACAAAATCTATTTATACTAGATGGTCAAATAACCTTGTTTCATAGTTTTTTGATTTGATTTCAGATTTCCACTATCCTTTGTGTGTTATAACACTTCCTGACATCATATCTGAATGGTTTACCTCTAATTTTGTTCCGAACTCAACCATCAGATAAAATAGTTTTATTTTATCAACCATATCAACTTCTTAAGTCTTCTTAAAAAAATTCACATGGTCCCTGAATGTTCTATACTTAAGGGAATATATGCAACCTGTGCCTATAACTTTACCTTTTTAACCTGGATCTTATTCTGGTGCATCGACCCTGCACCTCCAAGATCAATATGTCCTTCCTGAAGTGCAATGCCCAGAATTGAATACAATCATTCAAATGGCATCGAATCAGGCCTTTTTTACAATAGCATCAATTCTACAGTTCCACACTGTCTCCCAGAATACTACACATAGCAATGCAGTTAAAAGTGGATTCAAATGTGTCATGAAAAACAATGAAGAAGTACTGAAAACATTGGAAGAAACAATCATTTGCATTTAAAAAGAAATGCAGAATCAGAAGAAACCGAAATGGGATTGGTGAGATCCAATGTTCTTTTGAGGAACTTATAAATACCATTAAATGTCTTTTGTAATTTGGAATATGACAAGTTTGATTAATTGGGAAGAATTTCTTAGCATCTTCTTCTGTATCAATTCAGACCTCAGGTTAAATCTGACACATAACCAGGTCTGTACTTCATGCCCTTCAAATTGTTACTGCTACATATGGCAGGAGTGAAAGGGCTCCAAAAAAAATCTTTTAGCATGAGAACATAGCACTGAAAACATTCTAAAATGAAGAAACTTTTATTTTTAGGAAGACCATAGTGGAAAATAACTTGCGCTTAGAAAGCGCTTGCCTTATCCATAGAGTTTTGTGGTCAAAAAAGTTTAGAAATAAAATAATGTTGTAACGTGAACAATTACAATAGTCAATTTGTATATAGCAAGACCCCACAGGCAGTTCATAAGATAAGTGATTGGTTGTTCTTGTGGCGCCACAGGTAACCTCCAAGCCTGAAGCCTTTGGTTCATGTCCCACTCCAGGACTTTGTGGACAGGGATGTGTGGTTATAACGTGGTCAAGCAGGTCGATTATAAATCTACAATTCCTTTCAGTACACCTATGGCAGGCATTAAGAGTTGCAACATTTCCTTATCAACCAGAACTTTCTGGTAGCTGCTGAGGAACAGCTTCCCTACATTAAAATAGCTCACACACAGGTTATTCTCTGTGGGATGCATCTTTCTTGCTTTGAGAGACATAGAATGTTAAATGGCCAATTAGTATGCTTCTGAAATGTTGTTCTAGGCCAGATTGTTAGTTGTTACAGCTGGAGAACTCATAAAAAAGTGTGGATCCAATACAATAGAGGTATCATAAGGACTTTTATTTCCCAATGGGTTTTTTTGACAGTAGAATCTTCACACACTCCAAACAAGGCTGTGTATGTGCAGGAGCAATGCTAACAGCAGGAACGCTTGAAGCTGGGAGTTCCTGCTTCCTCAACTAAATTGACATTTCACATGTTTGTTTGCTGTTGAAGCCTCTTGAAGGACAAGCCCCAGTTAAGAAGCAAAGGCTACACAGACAGCTGAACTAAGTATACCATATAGAACGTACAGAGCTAGAGGGCAGGAGGATACTCAGCCAAGATAGTGTAGGAGACAGGAAAAGGAGAAGTGAGGAATTGTAGACAGCAAAATGCATGCAAAAAGAGAGAGAAGGATAGGAAAGGGAAACAGGAGGGGAGCAGAAAAGAATTGGAGAAAATTGAAGAAGATATAAATCTGGCTAAAAGATGGTAGTTGGATATGTATGAAAACTGCTGTCAGTTGTGATCAGGATGGAGATTCTCAAAATACTCTCGGTGGACTGGATTTCGCAAAGCCCTGTAAGCAGGTTTGAAGATGGGTCAGAGGCATGTTGACTACAGCAGGTGACAATTCAATTGCCAAAACATTTGTCTAGACATGTTTGAATGTTGTTGGAGAGGCAGGACAGGCAATAGGCAGTGCTACTGCCCCTGGGCCCATTAAGTGGCTAATTAATGCCTGTTGAACAGCCCCATCCTACCATTGCCAGAGTTCTATTGTTCAGTGTTTAATGACATGTGTCTACTGACACTCCTTTGCACAGTGGGCGATTAGTTCAGTCTGGGCATACTCACATACAGAAAGAAACTAAATTGAGACTAAGGGCTGTTAACATTAGGTATGTAAAGCAGTGAGTATAGATCCTGTTATTCACATAGAAGCTGTTGTTTAATATTTTCATATTTTGAGGCATAAAACACCACTTCCTTCCTAATTAGATTACCACTAAAACCCTTCCACCCCCAGTAGTTCAACCCTACTCAGAGCCTCTTGAATGTAGCCTCTGCCTCCCCTCAGTGGGACAGGTTTGTAGGCCTGGCAAGGCACCCACCCTTGAACTTACCTGGATTCCTTGGCATGGCGAGACTGCCTGTACTCCAACACTGGGCACTGCCCCTGATGGCATTGCTGAGAATTACAGGGCTGGTGACTGCCTGATTGGCTTGTAGTTGTCTGAGGTGAGGTTTCCTATTCAGTATGAAATCTTGTGTTTTAATGCTGTTAATGCCACTCCCAGCATTAAATTACTGCAAGGCAGGGATTGGAAATGCTGATGTGCCCCCCACCTGATTTTTTTAAGCCAGGTGCGGGCACCTCAAAAAATCAACCCCGTGTGTGAATGAGGAAAGCCAACAACAACTTGACAACAAAATAGTGGATTGTGGTGTGAATAGGTTTCTTCCAGAGGCCACAGCATTATATGGTTCAGGGATGTGGTTCAACCACTTCATAAGTTCAAGCAAGCCCATATTCTGGAACAAACACAGAAGTTGCTGGGAAGGCTCAGCAGGTCTGGCAACACCTGTGAAGTAAAATCAGAGTTAACGTTTCAGGTCCGGTGACTCTTCCTCAGATCCTTAATCTGGACTTGATTCATTAAAGTAGTGTAGCAGGGCAAGAAACAGCCATGACTGATGCTTGAGCATTTCAAATTGTGGCACAGAGATGTGTGGGAGAAATTGTGCTCTGTAGAGCCTGTTTGTTGGGTTCTGTAAAGTATCTTATGGTGCCTTCAACATACACACTCCCAACAACAAACAGAGAGGGTGCCATCTTTGTAATAACCATAGGCAGCAATGCAAAGTCAGCAAATTCTGCTGTCGATGAGTACTATTCTGGTTAGCCGCCAGTGGTGCCATTTGTAAGATCCTTCTCTTAACCTCTCAAAGCTGAATATTAATTAAATGGGGAATAACCGCAGAAAGCTGCAGCACAGGGGGATGTAATGGTTCCTGTGCATGAATCACAAAAAGCTAGCACCCAAGTTCCATGGGTAATTGCTGTGTGTAGGGAAGGCAAATGGAATGTTGGCCTTTATTTAAAAGGGAATGGTGTTTAAAACCATACGAGGCATTAGTCAGACCACAGGTGGAATACTAAACAGTTTCCGGCCCTTTATCTAAAAAAACCTGACATTGGAGGTAGTCCAGAGAGCGTTCAGTACGTTGGTCCCGTGTATGAAGGGATTGTCTTATGAGATTGAGTTGGTTTGGCCTACGGTCATTGGAGTTTAGATGGAGGAGAGGTGATCTTGTAAAGGGGACATGACTGGGTAAATTTAAAGATTATTTCCCCTTGTGTGAGAGTCTATAACCAAAGGGCATAATCTTGGAGTAATGAGTTGCCCGTTTAAGTCAGAAATTAGCAGGATTTTTAAAATCTCTCAGAGGGTAGCCAGTCTGTGTAATTCTTTACCACAAGTGGCTGTCAAGCGTGGGTCGGTAAGAATATCCATTGCTGAGCTAGACAGATTTCTAAGCAGTAAGAGAATCAAGCGTTATGGGGATCAGGCAGAAAAGTGGACATGAAGGTAAATAAGTTAGCCATGATCTCATTGAATCGTGAGTGGTTTCAATGGGCTGAACAGCCTACTTCTGCCCCTACATCTTATTGTCTTATGGTCTGAACACAAAGCTAAATGATATGAAGGATCCCTCTGCTAGCACTATTTAAAGGATCATCAACTACTTGAAGATTAGCTGGTGAATTATTTCCACAGCCATTACAATGGAGAAAGTTCCCATTTATTAGTAATTAAGAGCAGAATCCGTCCAAGTATTGAAGATAGGATTCCTCTTCAGTTGGATTTTCTCAAGCACTTTTAGGAATACCTCATCAGTTTGAACACACTGTGACCTACCTTTCTAGACTTTTAAATATCAGTGAAGCAGAACAGCACAATTTGCAAAGACATAAAGTTTTCTAGCTAGAGCTCTGGTAAAACAAGAAAATAATGTTCAACATATACAAAACTTAATACAGGAAATTAGATAATTACACAGTTTACACAGGTAATTAGAGTATTGTGTACAATTTTTGACATTGAATTATGCAAAGAAAATAACAAAATTTTGCATAAACTCTCAAGAATGTGATTAAGCAGTAGGGATTACAATTCTAAAGGGAGAAAATGTTTCAGTAAAATTGGGAAGTTGGAGCAATGTCTCTGTGATTGTGAACAGGATGGGCTTAGATGAATTGATATTTTATGGTGCATTACTATATGCCTATGTAGAGCTTAACATGATAGGAACTAGTAATGAAATAAGGCAGATTAGTGACAAACACCAAATACTGACTTCAAAAAATTTTTTAAAAAACCATTATAAAAATTAAAGAAGATTAAAAAAAAATTTCTGAAGAAGGGTCTAGGCCCGAAACATCATCTTTCCTGCTCCTCTGATGCTGCTTGGCCTGCTGTGTTCATCCAGCTCTACACCTTGTTATCTCAGATTCTCCAGCATCTGCAGTTCCTACGATCTCTTAAAAAAAACGGTTGTTTTGTATAGAAAATGATTAGCCGTTCTCAGCTTTAAATTATTTTTCAAACAATCCATGAACTATTTTGAAGAAAATTAGGTAATTAATTTAAAATAGTTACGTTATAGGATATTGAGAAAGAACAGGAGAGATGGGAATTGACAATATTGTAAAGATATCAAAAGAGGCTTAATGAGCTAAATATGGGATAACACAGTGTGGAGCTGGAGAAACACAGCAGGCCAGACAGTATCAGAGGAGCAAGAAAGCTGACGTCCACACTGTGTTATCTCTGACTCCAGCATCTGCAGTTCTTACTACCTCTCTTGATGAGCTAAATGGCTTGTTTACATTGCAATGTCAGCGAGAAGGTGAACTGGCTCCCTTCTGTCCAACATCCTCCATTGTTTATACCAAAGATTTAAATTATTTTTGCGTGAGGTTACTCCCCTTTCCGATTAAAAGTGAGGTTAACTAGTTTTGCTGTGAACAACAAGAAGCCAATCAATAAGGCTTTCTTGAGTCAAAGGGAAGCAAGAGTTATTAGATGTTAAACCTGAGAAAAATAATAAAAACGCAACATTAAATATTCCGCCTTCTTGCAGTCATTTCAGCAAATATAAAGACACGTGCACCCATATGCACATACACACATATGCATACCACATAGATAATGGGGACAATTCATTTTTGCAGTTACACTAGCCCTTAATCAGATTTGCCCTGTGATCCTTTGACATTGATTAAAGAGGGGGAGTTTCAATCCTAGTTTTTGAATAATGCATTTTCAATTTAAGTCTTTGTTACAGCAAGACCTATAATTGAGAAGTATCGTTCCCAGACACATTGGAAGTTTCATTCTGTGCTCTACATTCCAGATGACGAATTGCAATATCAAGGTAATTATCTCTTGGAAAGCCTTCTCAGGGTTTGAGTCTCAGTTATGTTACTTAGAAATTCCTTTGTAAATTCCTGTGAACTGGCTATTTTTGGACCAGATGACTGTGCTGACCATTTTTAAATGTTCCATCTAATTTTTAACTGCTTTTCTCTCAAATCAAAATCCAAGGCTTTTAACATGGTTAATAAGATTTTATATTTTATATCATCCTTATTGTACATGTGCCTTGGTGTTAAAGGAATTCATCTTTAAAGGATCCATGAACTGTGTGTATACAGTGTTGTGACACTACTTGATAGATAATCCACCATTAGTTTATTGTAACGCCTGCTTCATAAATTGTAATATGCGTTAATGTTTTAACTAAATTAACCAATGGAGTTCATAAATCCCTGATGAGCAATTAATTATTAAACCATTATCATTGACATGACATAGTGAACAGTGATAGAAAACATTGTGCTGATGATGCCTATCATACTTGAGGTGTCAGCAAGCAAACTAATGTACAGGTAAAACATGCTCAATCTTATTACAGCATCCTAAAGTGCATGAGAGAGCCTTTTATGTCTTTGTAATGACATTGCAGTGTCACAACTTACTGATAGGAGATAAATCCCTATCACGAGATCAACTTATTGCACATGAGAAATGATGTGGAGCTAAGCAACTAGTCAGCGTGTGCTGGAATGATAATAAGCAAAGGAAGGTCAAAAGTCTATTGTCAAAATATCCACAAATTTCTCCACTTTATATCAGGACACTGCAGATCTCCTAGCAGAATTTAAAATGTTTAAACAGTATTTCAACCTATGATTTCCAGATTGTGTTACATCTGATACTGAAATTCATAAATAATGAGATTTATTTAGTAATTGAGAAAGGAGGTCTACACCGACTTAACACATCAAGATTAATAGCTGAAGAGATGGATATCAAATCTCACAGCATGAACTGTACTATCCAAAAACATTTTCTTGAAACAAGGAATGTGGCTATGCCTGATTGGGCATTCAGTTGCAGAACCAATTAAACAAGCTGCGAAGATACTCGTAGCAATTGGTAACAATTGAATTCACATAGTTAATTCTTTGAGCTTATCTGAAGAGGGTTTCTCCAAAGATATCAAAAGTTCTGGAAGACCAGCTTCATGTAGAGGTAAAAAATAACGAGATTGTGGGAACTTAATGATACAACCAACAAATAGATGCAATGGGTTGTCAATCCCCTGCATTGATACCCTAATAATGTAATGTTCCAATGGCAGTTCAGTATGGAAATCAGAATACCTTACCTGGTAGACACAGTAGACCAGCAGTGGCAAATCTACCTGCATCAACATTAAGACAATCCATGAAATTGTCAAAGTACTCATAGTAGCAAAAAAGGCTGTAATGCTCACACTGAGTCAGTCCAAGATTTATAACAATTGCAACCAGACATATTCAGTGCCAAAGGAAGTTTCAAAGGTGATGCCATATTGCACCTCAGAGAAACGGCAATTTCTCAAACAAGCCTCTCCAAAAGTGCAGCATTTAAAGTCAAGAAAAGCTTATGTGCAAGCTGGACGAAATGGAGTGCGATGCCCACATCATGAGGATCACCACATAGCCTGGTGTCATTGAATGATGTGCTTATTAAAAATGAATGATGCACTCAGCATTTATCTAGATCTGAAACACCTAAACTTCTCCCTAAAGAGGTGCCCATTTAAGGTTTCAACATCAGAGGAGATGTATCCCAAGTTCACAGGAGCTAAATTCTTCTCCAAGTTAAACATGGCTATTGGTCAGTAAACTTAGCTGGGGAATCTTTGGAAATCAGATCAATTTTCTTGGCTCTTTAATTTCTGGGTGTGGATCTGTCCTGAGCAAGGCAAAGTCAAAAACATTAAGACAAATACATACTGCACAAGGCAAAGAAAACATATAGAGATCCCTTAAATTCTTGAATATCCATTGGGATGGAGGGGAAATCCTGCAGCTGGATTGGCATTGGTCACAATTGTAGCCTGTCATGGTCAAAGCCTCTTCAACAGAATGTGCAATTTCCAGCGGCCTACTAACCTGGTTGAAATAGTGACTTCTTCACATAGTGGGTGCCCAACCCACCAGTGACAAAATGCCAGGGAGGTCAGAAAATTAGGCTCTCAGTCATCCTGATTGATCTCCTAACTCCAAGGCATGGGCCGATGATCTCTTCCTAACTCACCTCCCCTGACCCCACCTCAGAAACCTTGCCCAGTGGCAGGAATGTATCTTTGACCTATTCTGATATGCTTCCCCGACTATTATTTTGGCCCGTCCACTTCCAACCCATCTAAATTAGACCAGGAAAACCCAGCCCACGGACTTGTTTCTGACAAGAAATTTTCAGTTGGAGAATTACAAATGCCATGTTAGTGGTAATGATCTGTGGTTTCACCCATGAAATATTGATTAACTCTGTGAGTTAGTTTATTTAAAACAGTCAAACACACCACAGGTTATGGAGCAGACATTACAGCAAACCAACTGATTTCTGTATGTGCAGCATGCAGACCCAGAGCAGATTAATTCTCAGGCAGAGGCACAGCATTGTATCCACACAGCCGATGGAGTCCTTAAAGACAAATTCTCTTAAATTTACAGTACACATGAAACATTCTCCACTTTTCCAAAGAAAGTTTTACTGTCTACAATAACAAGTGAGCCCGTGAGTATGTACTGTGTATAGATAACTTGCTGATATGTTCAGATCTCATGATGGCGATTGGCTGGAGGTGCCATTGGTTACCACAGAGTGACATGGTCTCTCATGCTGTTTATGAGGTTGCTATCAAATGCTTCTTTCATGGACTCCAATTGCTGTTTCAGAATTTGCTTATCCTGATGCATTACATACAAGTTTTGTTCCAGATGAGCTACTGACTGATCTCATTTCCTTGTGGCCCAAATTTTCTTGGCCTTTACAGTTTAGTTCCTTGAGGGCTTCCAGCTGAATTTGAAGCTTTTGGTTTTAGACCCTGGATTCTTCCAGTTCTATGAAAGTTTTAGCTTCTGATGGTCCAGGTTAACTTTCTTTTCCTTTCTAACCTGCTATAATAATTCTCTAGCCTTTCCAACTTATTGCTTTTTTTCTTCTTGGTTCCTTTGAAGCCTTGGCTTCTTCAACTTACTGCTTCAGTGCTTGATTATTTTCTTCTATGTACTGCTTCAGTTCTTTCTCGAGTCCTTCACTACTAACTTATATTTGCAAGGACTGTCTCATGAGGGATTTGCATTTCCTTGTTAGGTGCTATATGCATCTCCACTTGTTTCGCAGGTCTGTCATTTTCTCCAGTATTGCATTGAGCTCTAAGTGATGCTTCCACAGCTATTCCTGCTGAGGCTGACTTATTTTACATGCGTATGCTTCAGATCTTCCTGTAATCCAGCAATATTTTCATTAGGTTGATAATACATAACTTATAGCACATTCTGCTTCTTTTCTTTTGTGCCCAGCTCTTCACTGGTCTTTGAGAGTTGAGTGGAAATATCCCTAAATACGTCGTCATCTTGGAATGCGAGCCTACCTCGGTCTTGTTCATTTCTTCACTGATGTGAGGGCAAGCGAGGATGGCCACATGTTTAGGTATTCTTGCTGTCCCTGACCTGTTCACCTTTCCTGAATGGAGGTGCCAAGAATCCTGAGATACCAGGCCTTTCGGTCTGCCTGCACAACTTAGTGATATGGTGAGCTCAGAGACGAGTATTAATGAGGTTGCTTCTGGAACAATTGCTGAGTCAGTCTTGCTGCCATTAAACATGTTTTGAAATCTTCATATCATCCCAACATTGGGGTCCAAAAACCCATGGTAAGATGCAGCTGCCTACAGCCAATGAAATATATTCCTTTGAACAGTTTATTTGCATCACGCATTAAGTTGGCAGGTCAAGTAAGATAAGTAGGATAGTTGGATGGTTGTTTTTGCCTACTGCAGACTCAGTGGGCTGAAGGGCCTTTCCTTGCGCTGTAGACCCTAATGACTCCATGACTGTTCCATCTCAGTTGAAAGGAAAATGACTGATTGCTTGAATTATATTTACAATGTGGGTTAATTAGAAAATGATTGATGGCCAGATGTCTCGACATGTACCACTACCGGTGGGAGAATGAGAGTACGTTCATTCAAATCATATTGTAACATGGGCCAATTAACTGAGTATGTTATCTGATTAGCACTATCACAGTGAACCAAAATGTCTTGAGGGAACGATACAAGTAAAGGAAATATTTCCCAACTTACAATTTGAAGAAACAAAAGAGAGTTCATTGAATCTGTAAAAAGTGGAATAGCAACTTGTTGTCAGGTGACTTTTGATGTTGTATGAACAATAATTATTGCACAAGAAGAATGTGTGATGGTGAAACTGGTTACAGAGAAAATTATTTTTTTCTTGTCACTTTTAATCCCTCGGGTAGATAAACAAACCAACACCAGGCTTGATGATCCCATTGTTGAAATGTGACAGAGTAACCTTTATCTACAAGGAATTTAATAGCAAGATTCATGTTTAGAAAACCAAATGGTTCTCTTGGACCAGCCTGGAGATATAATTATCGAAATTTCTAATGAAAATTTTGCCTCAAACATTGCCTCTATTACATTACAATTTTTACAATTTCTGGCTGAATGATGAAGTTGATAGCTTGGAGCCTCCATCAACTTAATCCAACATGTTTTGCAAAATAGAGCAGAAATCAACCAATCGAAATGCAGGTAGTATTTAAACCTGAAAGAACTGTAAATCAGAAACAAAAATAGAAAATGCAGGAAAAGCTCAACAGGTCTGGCAACATCTGTGGAGAGAAATCAGAGTTAATGTTTCAGGTCAGTGACCCTTCCTCAGAACTTTTCCAGCAATTTCTATTTTTGGAGGTGGTTTTATGTAACCAAGAGAGGGGGCTCTTGTGTTACCGTGTGTCTTTACTACTGGGCCAATAAGGCCTGGATTCAAGTCCTGCCTGCTCCATAGATATGTCATATGTGAGAGGTTGATTTAAAAAATAGCGATAAACAAAAGAGTTGTATATCAGTCAGAGGAGGAGATGGTCAAAATTAACAATGTTCTGTCAGCATTGGTTATGTCAGGAGATATCAAAGTCATTGTTGGGAAGAGTAAGAAACTGATTATCCAGGCTAGGGATTGAGTCATCGACGAAAAAAATTTATGCTTCTTGGCCTCAATCAAAGTATCAAAAAGATGATTCTGTGGAGAAACAGCAGCATGTTAAGAAAATGAAAATGGCATACCCAGAATATTACTTGAAATTAAGTTGTGGGGATAGAACAAGGGACACATTCAAACAAGAAAAGGCAAATTTCGACTATTTTCATAAAAGGTATATTCCATGTGGCAAAATGAATTTATAGCGAAAAGAAGCAAAAATTTTGGAATTCTTTAATAATTTGATATTACATTAAATGGAATTTAATGTGCTTATTGGTGGATGAATTAAAATAGGCTGAATGGTCTTTCTCATTTTAAGAACTATACGGGTGCCTTTACACACCAATATTAGTGCCAAGTGAAGTCATTGCATGAATACCAGTATTCTTGGACTGAACTACACTAACTGCATAAGGCTTTACATGTGAGTAAAGGACAGTACGTGCAGATATTTTTGCCCTTCGTGGAAATTGAAATTGTGATATTGTCAATGCACAGTAGGGAGTGATAATAGACCTCTACTGTTATCTAACATAGGCAAACATTTCAATGATTAAATGGCATAGGTCAGCAAAATGTTAAAGAATAATTCTTTTCTCAAAGTTGCCTGATTCTAAATGTTGCCTGAAGGAGTTTAACAACCCATGCTTGGAATGTAGGACAATTCTATAACCATCTGTGGCACAAACGTCCTGACAGAACTCACAGCCAGAGATGGATGCAGTTTTCGTACTGCAATTTGCACAATTAAGATTTTTATTTCAGAGAGCTCAGTTGTGAGGACTGTCAGAAACTATAACACAATAAAGAGATGAGAGCTTGATCTGGCACCAATGAAAGTTTGTTCAATGAATACACAAATATACAAACATAAATACAAGATACGAATTACGAGCAGAATTAGAACATTCAGCCTCTGAAGCCTGTTCGACCATGTAAAAGGTCATGTCTGATCTGACTATAACCTCAAATCCATATTCCCCTTTGACAATGTTTCACCTCCTTGCTTCACAAGATCTATCTACCTCTGCCTCGAAATGATTCAAGGAATCTGCTTTCGCACCTCTTTCGGGAAACAGTTCCAAAGATTCAGACTGTCAGTGGAAAAAAGATTGTCTAATCTCTGTTTTAAATCAGCAACCCCTTACTTTTAAATAGTGACTCCTAGTTCTAGATTCTCCTGTTGAGGAAACATCTGCCCACATCTAGTCCTGTAAAGATCCCTCAAGGCCTATATATTTTAATCAAGTCACTTCTTCCTCTTCCAAACTTCAATGGATACAAGTCTAGCCTGTTCCAACCTTTCCTCCTAAGACAACTCACTCTAGGTGTTAGAATAGTAAACCTTCTCTGAACTCCTTCCCATGCATTTACATTCTTCCTTAATTGAGAAAACCAAAACAATCCACAGTACTCCAGATGTGGTGTAACCTGTGCTTTCTACCACTGGAACATAACTTCCTTACTTTCATATTCAGTTCCCCTCATGATAAATGGTAACATGCTATTAGTTTTCCTAATTAGTTGCTTTACCTGCATATTAACCTGTTGTGATTCTTGCATGAAGGATTTTCACAGCCTAAGTGATGCAATCCTTTTCATTGTCACCCACTTTTTTCTCTCATTTACTTCAGACTAACATCTCCCTTTCAATTATGTTCATTTTCTTCCCCTCTCTTATTGATTATTATTTAATTGCCTTCCCCTTTCCTCTCTCTGCAGAGCCATCCCTCCCTATTGTATTACTGACGTGATTCTAGTCACTGCATGTTTTGGATATGTTTTTAAGAATTCACACCTACTGTATTAAATGTTTAGAATCCAAATTTGATAAAGCATTTGGTCTTCTGACCTAAAATCTTTTTATGTGTCCTATTGTTGAATTTTATCCAGTAATCTTCCTCTGAAATACCTCTGATCATATGACTACATCAAAGACATTATATAAATGCAAGTTACTTTTCAACTGCTGGAATTAGATAGGACCAGCTGCAAGGGAAAGGTGTCATATATTGTGTTGACTTTTGGCAGAAAACATAGACACATATACCAGATCAGAGAAATGCTAACTATATTCATTAACTTGTATCTGTATGGTTCCTTAAACATTTGGAGAAAACTCAGAAATAAGTAAGTTATAAGAAGGATGATTAAAGATTTTGCCAAAAAGATTAGTTTCATTGAGTCAAAAAGAAAGAGAGGGTTTAGGAATATCCTTTGGAATTCCACAGAATAGGGCCTTGGGAGCTAAATTTCAGGTGTCCATTGATGGGGAAAGAGTGACAAGGAATACAAAAAGACTAGAGTCAAAGAATCGAAGAGTATAGATGAGTTGTATGGCAGGGGGAAATAATGAGAAAGGGCAGGATGAATTTAAACATTTGAGCAATTTCTAGGATGGAACTTAATGCCCTTCCCCATGGTGAGTTTGGTGCCAGGGCATATTTAGTTGGGCAGAAGGGCAGCAGACAAAGGCCCCAACATCAAGCCACCTGCACTCCGATCCTGAAGTTGGATTCTACCAAGGCCGCTCTGCTGCTGACCTCATTCCAGCCTTGGCCCAAACTCGGTGAAATGAGCTGCACTCAAGAGGTGAGATAAGAGTCACTGCTGTTGACATCAAAGCAGTATTTGCATGAATGTATCAAGGAGGCCCAGCAAAACTGGAGTCAGTGGCAATCAGGGTGAAAGCTCTCCATTCATTATAATCATCCTTGCGGCAAGGAAGATGGTTATGGCTGCTGGAGGTTCATCATCTCAATCTTATAGAATATCATTGCAGGAGTTCCGCAGGTCAATTCCTTAGGCCTAAGCATCTTCAGTTGCTTCACCAATGACCTTCTCTCCATCGTAACGTTGGAAGTGGGTACGTTCATTACTGATTGTGCAATGTCCAGCACCATCCAAGACTCCTCAGACACTGTAACAGCCTATGTCCATAGGTAGCAATACCTGGACAGTGTTCAGTCTTGGGTTCATAAGCAGCAAGTAGCTTTTCTGTCTCATCTCCTGCCAGACAATGGCCATCTCCAACAAGAGGGAATCTAATTATCTCCCCTTGACATGCTAAGGTAGTGCCATCACTGAAATAGCCACATTCACCTTCTGAGGGTTACCATTGATCAGAACCCAAATTGGATCAGCCATATAAATACAGTGACTACAAGAGCAGGTCAAAGCCTAGGGATACTGCCGTGGGTAATTCACCTCTTTACTCCCAAACACTGCCCAACATCTACAAGGCATTATTCAGGAGTATGATTGAATACTCTCCACCTACCTGGATGTGTACAGATCCAAAAACATTTAAAAAGCTTGACATCATCCAGGAAAAAGCAATGACTTGATTAGTACCCCAGGTAACACCTTCAACATTCACTCCCTCCACTTTGGTACACAGCAATATCATAGTGCTCCATCCATAGCATTGCTTCTCCAGCAGTTTTCTGTTATGACCTCATATCTAAGATTGAGAATTGTGACAATCCCACAGTAAGACTGCAGAGAGTCAAGTAGGGTGTCTCTGAGAGATGGGACCAGGGCACAATTGTTATCATTTGATTTGAAGCTTGATGACGGCTATTGCTGCCTGAGAGCCCAGGACGCCAAGATTTCAGCTCACCACTCCGTTTGTGGGCCTGACTCCCATTTTGAAAAGCCCTGATCTACAAAATGCACTGCAGAAACTTACCAAAATAAATTTGGCAGCACCTTCTAAATCCACAAAATCCACCACCTTGAAGGACAAGGGGAGGAGATGCATAAGAACATCACCACCTGCAAGTTCCTCTCCAAGCAACTGACCATCTGAATTGGAAATATGTCATCATTCTTTCACTGTTCATGATCAAAATCCTAGACCTTATTCCCTAATAGTACTGTTAACCTACCCACAATGGACTGCAGCGGTTCACTAAGACACCGCACTGTCACCTTATCAAAGGCAATTAGGGATGGGCAATGAATACTGATGTTGCCAGAGATGCCCACAGCCAATGAAAGATTTTTTTAAATAAAATTCCTGATATGTACTCACCCACTGCACATGCTGCCAGGCCACCTCCTCCAACCTCCCTCACAATCCCTGTCTTTCAAAATCCCTCCCATAATTGCTAACTTGTAACCTGGGATCAAGGGGCAAACTAGGGGTGTATATGTGCGAGTGTGTATCTGTGTGTGTGTGTGTGTGTGTGTGTGTGTGTGTATATCTGTGTGTGTGTGTGTGTGTGTGTGTATCTGTGTGTGTGTGTGTGTGTGTGTGTTTGTGTGTCTGTGTGTGTGTGTGTGTGTGTGTGTGTGTGTATGTGTCTGTGTCTGTATGTGTGTGTGTGTGTGTCTGTGTGTGTGTGTGAGAGAGAGAGAGATACTGGCAGCAATTACCACCTGCCATGTTGGTACTGCCATCCAGTTGAGCTGCTGGCGTCTGATTTGTTGACAGCTCATAGCAAGCAGGAATTTCTGCCCCAGGATGTTCACTGCTAGCCTGTCAAATGGCTGAGTGCTGGGTGTTCCCTTAAAGTGGTAACATGGGGTTCTCCAGACAGCAGGAGAAGCACCCACCACCTCCATTAAGTACTTGCCCTAGGATTATAACTTAAACCCAGAGCCTTGCGATTCTGAGGTAGGAGTTTTATCAGCTGAGCCATGGCTGTCACAATAAAGGATGAGAATTTAAAATTGAAGGCACTGAGGTGACAGGGTTCAATGTACTCTGATGCAAAAAGGAGTGATAGGTGTGATTAGTCTGAAGTAGAATATTGAGTTTTTGATGGGCTGAACTTTATGGGGATTGGAGAGTGGGAGTCTCGCAAGGAGGCCAAGTAATTGTCAAATCTGGATAAAATTAATGGATAAGGGTTTCAGCAGCAAGTTGGCCATGGTAGGGAGGGTGAGGAAAGGCAATTAGAAAAGTGCAAAGTAAGTGTTCTCTGGGATAAGCATATGGCAATTTTCATACAAGAACAGTTTCACAATCATTACCACTTCCGCCCTCTGGAATGAACCGAACAGACTTGATAACAAGGAATGGACACATATTACAATCAAAATGGTCCTTACTAGATATGGTTCTGTAATGTAGAATAAGACAGCTGAACACGTCAATGCAAGCCTAACCATAAACAGGTCTTGCAAGGTTTCACTAGTTTCTAACAACCTTTATCCTCATAGATTTGTAAAGTTGTATTTCACAGAAAGTTCACAGTTATTACAAAATAACATGATTGAGACTTCAGGATTAATAGGACCAAGAAAAAGATCGCTGCATCTTTACAACACCCATGTCAGTTTTAAAAAATAATCAGTTCCATCTGTGGCATATTAGTAATAATTTTAATGTCACTACATTACACTGGCCTTAAGCAAAAAGAAGTCAAGATGCTGAGAGGGAAAAGCATTCCTTTTGTTACTAGAAGGAGGGTATACATAATTAAAATTCCAGCTTTCTTAGTATAAGCTGTATGTTCACAATAATGCCTCCATCAGTGCTGTTAATCACCTTTTAGAGGATTATACATGCTTTTAAGTAAAATCACATAGGAAGGCAAGCATCTAAAAATCTCGGAGGTATCGTTTGCATGTTCGATAAAGCCTGCTGATTCAGGCTCGGAAGTGAGTTATTCTGGGTCAGGCCCATCAGAGAGAAAGGGCGAACAATATTAAACTGATTCAAACATTGCAGCCTACAATTTTGTGTGCAATCATGCAAACTTATTGTACGGGCAATTTCTTGTGTAAATCCAGCCACTGATTGAAATCTGTGCACTGGTGCTTTCCAGCTCGTTTTCAGAGTTCGACTTCCCATGGCAATGCAGTATATATGAGTTCCCTCTAATCTGATTCAAAATGAGAGGACATTGTCACCTAAAATTTTAGTCACAACAGACAGTAATATCTTGTGATAACAAGGTGTAGAGCTGGATGAACACAGCAGGCCAAGCAGCATCAGAGGAGCAGGAAGGCTGACGTTTCGGGCCTAGACCCTTCTTCAGAAATGAATTTCTGAAGAAGGGTC
>NC_063353.1:12646485-12728089 GCF_021869965.1 Rhincodon typus | reverse complement strand
AATTGCATTTCTGAGGCATCAAAACTATTCACATTCACCATCAACTTGAGTTTGTATTTCTAGGTTGTTATTTTTTTCTTACCTGACAGGTTACTGCAATTGTGAGTTAATAATATTGCAATAAGCGAAACTGTGACCTGGGTGAACAGTGATATCACCTTAAATAATTAGATTGAAGGATTGTGAAATTAACACTCTTGGGACTGAGCAGAAATAATATATTATGTGGGGTGAATTAGAACCAAATCAGATAAATAAAGCAAAATAAAAAGAGGGAAAGAAAAATTTGATTAACAAAGAGGGAAGAAAGATTGAAGGGTGTTTTTATATTTTAAACATCGACAGATACATTCAGTATCTAAAGATTCTGCAGAGTTAATTCACTGTGTCTGGAAAGTTGTCTAACAGCGATTAACTTATCACATTGTTATAAAAGTTCTTAGAAAAATAAACCATTTCAAACTATGCAGAGGTTAGTTTGTATTTACAGTGCAAAAAGAACAAAAACTCCTTAGATAGCACCTTCCAAAACCACAAACACTTCCATCGAGAAGGACAAGGGCAGCAGATACATGGGAACACCACCATCTGTAAGCTTCCCTCCAGGACATTCATCATTCTGACTTGGAAATATATCACTGTTTCTTCAGTGTTGTTGTGTCAAAATCCTGGAATTTCTTCCCCAATGGCATTATTGGTCTACTTATAGCACATGGGCTGCAGTGGTACAAGAAGACAGCTCTCCATCACTTTCTCAAGGGCAACTTGGGCCAGGCAATAAATGCTGGCCCAGTCAGAGATGCCCAGATCCAATGACTAAATTTAAAAAAGGCATCAGTCAACTGGGAACCAAAGGATTGATTGTTTTATTTGTGAAACTAACAGTGGAGCAACATATCTTGGACAGTAACTTCTGCATATTCATGTATAATCCTGCAGATCTGCCTTTCCTGAGGATCCTGTGGCATTTTCACATAAATAAGAGCAAACCTAAATAATTTCACAACAAATAGTGGGTGAACAATAGTCACAAAGCTGCCATAATATATTTTTAATGATGGTTATATATCCTCAGGCATTTTTTACATGTTTAAGGGAGGGATACGTGGTGTGAACTGTAATCTTTCCTCAGACCCCAGTTGTTAATTTCTGCTTGGTTATGCTGATTTTTATCTTCCATTTCCAATGAGATTGATAGTAAAGTTAGACTTCAATAGCCATCGGCTAAATGGTTGAGAATTTTGTCTAAAGGCTTTGCCATGATATGTTCTGAGTATTTGTTTCGAAGTAATTTTAAAATATTCTTATTTGTTTCGATTGATTTTACTTCTTTACCATTGTTTTCAAAGTAGTGATAGTATTTGCCTAATTTTTAATTTTATAGAATTAATGAAATCTCCCTTTAAGTATTTTCTTCTAAATTGCAGAGCTGAAAACTTCTTTGATCTAACCCAATAGTGACATCCTCCACAATTAGATTTGACATTTTATCTTCAGTGGTCCTACCATCTACTTTGTTCACAAAATATAATGAGAAACAAAGGCATTTTGCCAGGTAACATTTTTCTTCATCTCTATATCCATGCTGTCTGTTATTTTCTTAGTGTTACATAGAGTTTCAGAATGGATTGCACTGTTTGTTATTGATGCTGAGCTGATGGATCTGTGGTGGAACTCATCATTTTAGTTGCTTTGTAATGAAAGTACAATTCATTCTCAATCCTATGTATGCGCTACAGTGATGCCAGCCAGTGATCAAGTGCCAAACTCCAAAGTCAAGCATTTGTAACTGATGACATTTAATGTGTAAATGGTACAGAGTACTGAAACTGTACTGTAACTTGCACATAGTTCAGGACATGCACTATTGAGTTTGCAGCAACCCTATCATTCTGTTATTTTGTTAACTGATAAACTTGTTACTGTTGATGAAACTTATTATTGCTCAGAAACGTTACTGAGACAATAAAGTTTTACCACTATTGTACGTGTATGTGAGTGGATAGAGTGTGCTTTGGTGAGCTGAAGATGCAGATTACCATGTGGTAATATGATATTGTGGCTATAACAGAGATCTGAATCAAAGAACGGCAAAGCTGAATGTTAAATACAGGTAGATATAAAGTGTTCAGGACAGGATGCAATGGAAGAGAGTTGACAGTATTGAATAAGGACAGCAGTGCTGTGCTGTGCAGAGGAATCTGCCGGTAAAAAGGGGAGGGTCAAAGACAGAACCAATTTGGTTACTACTAAGGAACTGAAAAGATGCAATTACATCATTCAGTGTAATCTTTAGGCCACCTATCTTCACTATCTTTAGTGAAGTGAATTAAATGGAACAAATTTGCAAGAAAATTACAGAGGTGACAAAATTATAGAGTACAATACGTGGCTTTCATTATCCGAGTACAGACTAGCATGGTCATTGTTAGTGAAAGGCAAGATTTCCTGGGGTGTGTTCAGGAAAATCTGCCCTAACAGTATATTTTCAATCCAACATGAAAGGAGCAGCACCGGATGTGGGTTTTGAGACTGGAGTGAGGGAGGTAAATCAAGTGACAGTGGAGAACATTTTGTGGGCAGTAATCATGTATGATAAGTTTAGGCTGACTATGTAAAAAGATAGTGAACAATCCAAAATAATAATAACTAACCAGAGGAAATCCAAGTCCAATGGGGGTAAGAACAGATCTGGATCGAACAAACTGGAGCCAAATATTGGCAGGAAAAACAATAGCTGAATAAAGAGCCACCTTCAACGAAGAGACATTTCAGTCACGGTTGAGATATATTCCCTCAAAAGTGAAAGCTGTGCCAAAGATGGTGCCGTGTGTGGCAACATTGTACACTTTTCACTGTACCCTTATGCCCCGTACTCAAGTTCATGTGACAATAAGACCTGAATCTAAATCTAAAGAACTCAAGGGCTCCCTAAAGAATGAGAAAATTATGATAAAGAAGCAAAAATGTGGGTATGAGATGTCCGGTGGAAAATACAATTCAGAATCAGGCTAAATAAAAATGTTCAGAGCAGTGGTGAAAAAGCTGAGGATGAGAAAAGACTGCAAACCAGCATTAAAAAAAATCCCAAAATCTTTTATGTGCGTGTAAATAGAAACAGTGACAAAAGCAGGATTAGAGCTGTTTAGGGACCAACAAGGAAATTTATACACGGAGGCATAGAAACTCAGCAGGTCTGGGAGCACCTGTGGAGAGGAAGCAAGAGTTAATGTTTCAGGTCCAGTGACCTTTCTTCAGAATGATTTGCTGATTTTCTCAGCAATTTCTGTTTTTGTTTCAGGTTTCCAACGTTTGCAGATCTTCATTTTTGGTTTACTGTTTAACTTACTGCAACATCTCTTCCAGGTATGCCCAACTTGAAGAAATTCTGTTCCTCTCTCCAACAGCATTTCTGTCCTAATCTTTCTTCCTGTTCGCCATCATTACTTTTGTTGTCACTCCTAGTGTTTGACAAGGTATTTGTTAAAACTCACTTCCACAACCACATCACATTCCTCAGTGACTGCCTCCGGCTCAGAATTACCCCACATGGATTCCAACTCAAGTTTCATTTTTTATGTTTCAAATCCACCCAAGATCACAGTATCTCCAAGATGTTCTTGCCACATCTTGAGATTCACACTCAGTGCCACGTGCCATCATATGTGCACTCTCGACCTTTCTCTCCATCAGCACCATCTCATGCTGGCTCAGAGCTGCCCTGCCCCCAAATTTCACTCCATTCTCTGGCTCACCTTGATATTCTAACAAGAAATATTTTCTTTTAAATTCAGGCATTAAGGATCGCAACCTGCGCCAACTCAGAAATGCACACATGCCTCTGTAATCATCCTTCCCTCTGACTCCATCCTTTCATCTGACCCCACCTCCTATCATCTATTTATTATCCCTTCTGACCTTCTGCTCTCTGCAGTTGAATACTCTGTACTCAGCAAAGATCGTAATTTTATTTCCCCTGTGCCCCCACCTCAATGAATTTCAGGCACAACATGACATTGAACTCTTCTTCCATCACCTTTGCCTCTGTTTCCATGTCTTTGAGCAACAGTCCTCTCCCTGTTCCACAAACACCTTTACCTGTCTTCAACACATTTCCACCTGGACACCACCTTCTAGGCTCTTACCTACACCCTACTTGTTCATTGAGACCTATCGATGTGACATTGTCCGCCTTAATTTCTCTGCCCCCTCACCCATTTAAACCTGTCTCCCTCTGGACCGACTGCATTCCGTGCTGTCAGATTCAACCCTGACTTTGTCATGAAGCCTGCTGACAAGGGTGATCCTGTTGTTATCTGGCAGACTGACATCTACATTGTGGAGGCTAACTGCCAGCTCTATGACACCTACTCCAGTGATCCCCTGGACCATGTCCCCATCATCGAACATCAAGCTATTATATCCACCACATAAGACCATAGGAAATGGGAGCAGAACTAGGCTATTTGGCCAATCGAGCCTGCTCACCATTTGATCATGGCTAACATGTTTCTTAACCCATTCTCCTGCCTTCTCTGCATAATCCTTGATCTCCCTATTAATCAAGAACCTATTTGTTTCTGTCTTAAATAGAGTCAATAACTTGGCCTCCACTGCCTTCTGTAGAAATGAGTTCCACAGACTAATCACCCTCTGGCTGAAGAAATTGCTCTTCATCTCAGTTCTAAAGGGTCATGTGTTCACTCTGAGGCTGTGCCCTCATCTCTTAGTCTCTCTTACTAATGGAAACATCTTCTTCATGCCCAGTCTATCCATGCTCCTCTGTATTCTGTAAGTGTCAATGAGATCCCCTCTCATCCTTCTGGACTTCATAGAGTACAGACTCAGATTCCTCAACCACTCCTCATATGATAAGCCCTTCATTCCTGGGATAATTCTTGTAAACCTCCTCTGGAGCCACTCCAATACCAACACAACCTTCCTTAGATACGGGACCCAAAACTGCACACAATGTTCCAAATGTGGTCAAAGCAGAGCCTTATACTGCCTTAGCTGTACATTCTGCTCTTATATTCTAGCCCTCTCAAAATGAGTGCTAACATTGCATTTGCCTTCATAACAGCCAGCTGAACCTGCATGCTGACCTTAAGAGAATCTGGAACTAGAACTCCCAAATTCTCTTGTGCTTTGGATTTCCCTGTTTAGAAAGTAGTCTGCAACTCTATTCTTCCTACCAAAGTGCATCACCTAACACTTTCTCACATTGTATTCAGTCTGTCACTTCTCTGTATATTGTCCTAGCCTGTCCAAGTCCTTCTGTAGCCTTCCCTTTGCCTTAACACTATCTGTCCCTCCAACCATCTTTGCATCATCTGCAAACGTAGCAACCATGCCCTCTGTTCCTCCGTCGAGGTCATTAACATGGATATTTGTGCTCCCAACATGGACCCCTGTGGAACTCTGCTAGTTGCCAGCTGTCATCATGAAAACAATCCTTTTATCCCTACTATCTGCCTTCTGCCAGTGAGCCAATCCTCAGTCCATGATAATATCTTTCCTTATCACCATGGGCTCTTATCTTATTTAGCAGCCTCCTGTGCAGCACCTCATCAAAGGCCTTCTGGAAATCCAAATATATCACATCCACAGACTCTCCTTCATCTAACTTACTCATTATCTCCTCAAAGAGTTCTAATAGATTTGTTAGAAATGACGTCCAATTTACGAAACCGTGCTGATTCAGTCCTATTACCGCGCACTTCCATGTACTCCGCAATGTTATCCTTAATAAAGGACTCTAAAATCTTACCAACAACTGAAGTCAGGCTAACTGGCCTATAGTTTCCAGTCTTCTAGTCCCTCCCTTCTTAAACAGTCACTAATCTCATTGTATCTGTTGATCTCCCCTCCACAGTCTCTGAGCTCATTGCCCCCAAACCTATACAACCTATTTATTTCAAAACCCCCTTCCCCTCCCCCTTTTCTGATGAAGGGTCTAGGCCCGAAACGTCAGCCTCTCTGCTCCTATGATGCTGCTTGGCCTGCTGTGTTCATCCAGCCCTGCACCTTGTTGTCTCGGATTCTCCAGCATCTGCAGTTCCTACTATCTCTCACAATCCACTTCTACCTTATTTCCAGTTCGGAAGGAGGATTACTGGAACTAAAACATTGACTCTGCTTTCTTTCCACAGATGTTGCCAGACCTGCTCAGTTTTTCCAGCAATTTCTACTTCTTTTTGAAGTTTTATGTAAGCACTTTGTTTTGTTTTTGATATAACCCATGCCATGTTAAAAGAGGAGGTAATTCAAACATAAGAAAGGTTCAAGGTTAATAAGCAGAAAGTATTGGAAAACTGTCTATACTTAATGCAGTGATTAATCCATGTTTCTCTGGGATATAGGAAAGTTTGGAGTGGAGTTCCTCAGTATTCAATTTTGGGATCTTTGCTTTTCCTGATCTATATTAATGATCTAGACCTTGGAATGTAGGGCACAATTTTAAAATTTGTACCTGATCCAAAACTTGGAAATGTTGCAAACTGTGAGGAGGATAGAGTAAAAATTCAAAAGGACATAATTCTAGGCCCGAAACGTCAGCCTTCCTGCTTCTCTGATGCTGCTTGTGTTCATCCAGCTCTACACCTTGTTATCTTAGATATATTGGTGGAATGGGTGGACAGATATCAGATGAAAACTGAAAGAACTGTGGATACTGGAAATCAGAAACAAAAACAGAAACTGCTGGAAAAGCTCAGCAGGTCTGGCAGTATCTGTGGAGAGAAATTAGGGTTAGCATTTTAGGTCCAGTGAAACGTTAACTCTGATTCCTCTCTACAGATGCTATCAGACCTGCTGAGCTTTTCCAGCAGTTTCTGTTCTTGTTCCAGATATTAGATGAAGTTTAATATGGAGAAAAGTGAAGCAATTTACTTTTGTAGAAAGGATATGGAGAGGCAATATAACAGGGTACAACCCTAAAGGGTACGCATGAGCAGGGGGAGCTGGCTACATGTATACATAACTCACTAACAATTGACAAGACTTGGTGAGAGATTGGCTATTAAAGTATACAGTATCTAAGGCTTTATTAATAGGGGTACACAGTACAAGAGCAAGTCAGTAATATATAATTAGCTTCAGCTGAATCATTATAATCAGTTCTGGGCACAGCACCTTAAGAAGGATGTGAAGGCATTGCAGAGTATACACAAGAGATTTACATGAATGGTTCCAGGAACGAACAACTTCAATTATAATGATAGATTGAAGAAGTTGAGACTGTTTCCATGGATGAAGAAAATCTAATATAAATCTTCAAAATCATGAGGGGTCTAGACATACTAGATAGAATGAGGGGCATAAATTTAAAGTAATTGGCAAAAGAAGCTAAAGCGATGAGAAAAAGTTATTTTGCCAGATACAGGCTAGAATGCACTGACTGACACTTCTGTGGAAGCTTTCAAAACAGAATGTGCAGAGTTACAGGGAGAAGGAAGAATAATGGTAGTAAGTGAAATGCTCATTTGGAGAGGGATGATTGACCTCCTTCTGCTCTGTAATAATTCAATGATTTGATATTTGGTAAGTTCTCAGATCAGAATGAGTATCAAGATCTACTACTGCAGTATCTATCTACTACTATTGTACAAGTCACAGGGAAAGACATTTGACTTAACTACACCTGTTTCTCAGGCTGAAAATGGGGCCATGGAGATCATTTGTTGGGGGCAAGCTTCTAAGTCTGAACAGTATCATATTGGGCTCTGGATACCTGCCACTGGCAGTTGGTATTTGGTGTAACATTGCCATGAATGCTGCTTTCTAAAAAGTCACTCTGTTTTGACATGTAATGACACATGTCTGTGGCCATTGTATCCTGAGGTGGGACTTGAACCTGAATCTTCTGGCCCAGAGGTAGGGACATCTTTGACACTTTACTGTGGTAGGTGAGCCTTTAACACGAACATTCTTTACAGCATGCTAGAAAATCAAATGTTCCATTGTGTAGAGAATGTAAGGAGCTATCTAATTATCAATGGTAGAGGATAGACTAGTAGAGAGTTTTAACTACAAGAGACACTTACTTAACAAAGTATGAAGTAAATTATAATATTAAGTAGCTAGGCTAAGTGCATGTTATGCCTGTCTCCATTGGAACATCATGCAAAACTGTCCCTCCACCCAAAGATTGTGAGATATTATCAGATGGGGCAGGACTAAAGCAACCTCAATATTAACTCTTTCAGAATCATTACAATATTAACTCTTTCAGAATCATTACCCTATACAACCAACAGCATATTAAATATACCTGCTGCTATATTTGTTTTAGCATGGTAAACATAACCTTGGCAGATGCTTAGAACAGCAATTTAGAAATGTGTTGACTTGAAAAGATAAGATGTCACATCTACTGCGCTCGCAATCACTTGGACTACATCTAATCTAGCCTGCGGCCATTCAATGGTCCATTGGAGCTTTCTATTAAAATAGTTTAAAAAGTATTTGCAGTTATGTGGACTTCCTTAACACTAATGTAGGCTAAAGGCAGCCAATGCCCATATTATCCCTGTCCTCTCATCTCAGGGCTTACCTTGAGAAAATTGAAGTGGATTAGAGTGTAAATTGCCCTGGAAACATGATAAGAACTGGCAGCTGTAATGAAATATTAAAATTAGGCCTGATGACCAATTTTATCTGGTCTTTTTGTCAATTCTGACTGCACCCAGTTCCTTAAGGTGTGGCACGATGTACGGTTAGTGCCAATGACTATGCACAACAACGTGATGTCATGTCCAACATCCCTAAAAACCCATTGGTTGATAAGCAAATGAAAATAAAACCTGGGATAACTGAATCATTCATAGCCAATTATTTAAATAGTTTACTGATTGCTGAGGTTGTGCAGAAACTGTGTGCTTCATTAAAGAATTTTTCAAATTGGGTCCAGATTTTTAACATGCCTACCAACTATATCTTAGACACATCACTATTTAATTGGTCACAGATTAACTGCATTTGGAAGTAATTCCAATTTAAGACAGATGCCAGTAATAGACAAAAGTATAGATTTGTTTTGTCAAATTAAATAGCAATTATCTTTGGTCAATGCTAAAACATAATGAGGGTAAATGGTGTAAATGTGTTTGGTAAACAACGGTGTATTTTTGCTCACATTTTTCCTTCCCTTGATTATGAACGATGTTCCAGTTGCTCTTGCTCCTAATTTCCTCATTGTTAACTTGTGCCTTTGTTTTGAATCTATTAGGGTTGTTAAATGTTGACAACGTATAAGTAATGGCAACTCCGATTACAAGTTACAAATTAGAGCATTGCATTGATCTTCACTTATGCAGGATGAAACCACGTCTGGAGTATTGTGTACAGCACTGGTCGCCTTTCTTACAGAAGGATGTTGAATGCTCTGGAAGCAGATCAGAGAACATTTATGAGGCTACTATCTGGAATGAGCAGATTGCCTTTTGAAGAAAGGCTTAAAAGGCTAGGCTTGTATCTCTGGAGTTTAAAAGAGTCAGAGATGGTCTAAATGAAACATAAAAGATCCTGTGGGGCCTTGACCAGTGAAGTAACTCCATGAAGGCTGGTATCCCATCACCTTTATTTACACATGCACTGTACATGACACTGACCCAGCTAGTTCAGAACTAGCTCCTAGCGTGAACAGAAACTGTGACACTCCTTTTTTTTATTTGTCAGCCAGAGCTCTCTGATTGGACCAGATTAACAGCTCCAATCAGGGACCTCATATTTTATGAGGTCCAGCTGACTGACCTCATTACTGTCACTAAATCCCTACTTCTCCAAGTCCACAGACAGGCTGGTCCTTTTTCTTAGAGAGACTTCTGGGGCATTTTAGCAAGTCAAATTAAATTCTATTCTAAATTAATTTGTGTGCCACATCTAAATGACATTATTGATAATGAGACTGTTGGAAGACTGCACTACTGAACTACCAACATGAACAATTACTACATTCCATTGTTTCTATTTGTTCATAGAACATGGGTGTCACTGTCTCGGCCGGCACTTATTGCTCTTGAGAAGATATTGGTGAGCTGCCTTCTTAGACCAAAGATTGTAAGATATCAGTGCAAAAGTAGGCCGTTTGGCCCATCAAATTGTCTCCAAAATTCAATGAGATCATGGCTGATCAGATAATCTTCAATTCTGGTTTTCTGGCTTAGCCCCATATCTCTTTATTCCTTTAATAACTAGCAGTCTATCTCAGCCTTGAATATACTTGACAACCTAGCCTTGACAGCCTACTGCAATAAAGAAATCCACAGATTCACCACCCTCTGACAGAAGACAAATCTTCCTCATTTTTGTTTGAAGCGGGTGACTCCTTATTCTGAGATCATGTTCTATGGTTCCAGACTCTCCCACAAGGAGAATCAGCCTTTCTCTATCTATCTATCCTGTAAAATCCCGTAAGAATCTGACTTGTTTTAATGAGTTTCCTTTCATTCTTTTAAACTCCATTGAGTACAAGCCCAACCTACTCAACTTCTCCTCATACAACAGTCCCTCCAAAGCTGGGATCATTGTGGTTGGTTGGCTCGCCGAGCTGGTTCGTTGTTCCGCATATGTTTCATTACCCTGCTGGGTAACATCATCAGTGCAGTCTCTGATGAAGTGCTGTTGTGTTTTCCCGGCTGTTATACAAACTCTTCTGTCTGTTGAGCTGGGTTACCTTACTTTCGGTTTTCCTTCGTAATGGAGTGCATATGGTGTCTAGCTCTACGTGTCTACTGATGGCTTTCTTAACGGAGTACCAGTTTTGTTTGCTCATAGTATTGTGATGTTCTTGTCCTTTTTCATTCCTTTTAGGGCTTTCCTTTCAGATGTGTTGAGAGTGTTGAGTTCACTTTTTCTGGTCAGTGTCAGGGTCACTGTCTGTTTTATGGCTTGTTGTGTTTCTTCATTGATGCTGTTGGTCTTCAGTGTGACTTCCAGTGTGACTAGGAATTCTGTTTTGTTGGCGTCTGTGTAGTTGTAGTTGAGTCTGTGAATGACAATAGCTTTCTCTGTGTCTGTCAGTTTCCTGTCTGAAAGGTTTCTTATCCAGGTGTCTGCTCTGTTGTTGTTGTTTTGGTGGGTTAGTTTGTCTAGTTTTTCCTGAAGGGTCCATCTTTTCCTAGCTCTTCTAGTCTGTTGACTGATGTTGATGGCTCATTCTAGGTCAGTTGTTCAGTCTTGGTTGGTAGCTTTCAGGAATAAAGTTTCTTGGTGCATAATTTCTCTATCATATCTGTGGAGCCAGTTGTGTGCGTTGCTGATCATTACCTTTACCATCCTGCGGCCGTTGCGTTCTGCTGTTTTACCAGCTTGTGGGTTGTTGATGGGGGGTTTGTTTTCACACTGCACGGTGATACCTGGTTCCTGAGTCATCCATGTAGGAAGTAGAGTTGTTCACAGGTAGCGCCCTGTCGTTTGGTGTAGTCCTCCCATTTTCATGCCAATTTGAGCTACAAATCTAATCTAAAATCTTAAAGCTGGGATCAGCTCAGTGAACTTTCTCTGGACTACCTCCAATGCCAATGCATATTTCCTTAGATAAATGGACCAAAACTGTTCACAGTATTCTAGCTGTGGTCTGACAAGAGCCTTGTAAAACAATTAGCATGACGTCCTGATTTTTGTACTTCATTCCCTTTGGAATAAAGTACAACGTTCCATTTGCCTTCCCTTTTACTCACTGAACTATGTGATTTTTCTTTGTTATTTATGTACAAGGACCCCGAAAGTCCTTTGTGCATTCACTTCTGTCATCCAAGGCATCAATATATATTATAAGTAATTGTGACCCCAGCAGTGATCCTTGTGGTATTCTACTAGTTATAAATTACCAGCCTGAAAATGCCCAGTTTACCCTCACTCTCTGTGTTCTAATAGTTAATTAATCCTCTGTCCATGCTAATATACTACAGCCAAATCCATGGGCTCTTGTCTTATTAAGTAGCCTTATCTGTGGCACCTTTTTGAATGCCTTTTGGAAATTGAAATATAATGCATCTACTGGCTCCCTTTATCTGTCCTGTTTGTTACCTCCTCAATGAACTCTAATAAATTTGTCAGGCGATGATTTTCCCTTCATAAAGTTGAGTTGATTCTGCTTGATTATGTGACGCATTTCTAAATGTTATGTTATTGCATCCATTGAAACAGATTCTAATATTTTCCTAATGACAGATGTCAAGCTAAAAGTGAACTCACCATAGTCCTACCGGACAATAGGCTGCTGTCTCTATCTCTAAAGAGAGTCAGCTGGTGGTGGTATAGATTGAGGGTCACTACGCCTCAAATGAGGGGAAGGTTGAGAAGGAGAGCCCTTCAATGGTATCTTCAGCTGGTGTGGGAATTGAACCCATGCTGTTGGCATGACTCTGCATTGCAAACCAGCCATCCAAGCAACTGAGCTCGCCCATGATTCGTGCCTTTTTTTTTATATGCCCTCATTGCCTTCTGATTTATTCACTGTCTTACAGAACAAACACTGTTAGGGGGCCTGTATACCACTGCTACCAGTGCCTTCTTTTCTTTGTTATTTCTTACCTCCACCCATATGGATTCTACATTTTCTGATCCAAGAACATTTCTTACTGATGTATTAACTGAACTGCTGCAGTTCTTTGGGATATAGGGCACGCTCAGTGCTCTTAAGGAATAAGTTCCAGGATTTTGACCCCCTTAGAGAGACAGAACAGAGAAACCAAGCAGTGCAGGTATATACTAAAGAAGTGGAGTCACTATTAGACAGGGTAGTGAAGAAGGAGTTTGACACACTTGCCTTCATTGATCAGAACACTGAGTACAGGAGTTGTAATGTCAGATTATAACTGTACAAGGCATTGGCAGGCCACATTTGGAGTACTGTGTACAATTCTGGTTGCCGTGCCGGAGGAAAGGTGTTATTAAGCTGGAAAAGGTGTGAAAGAGGTTAACTAGTATGTTACCAAGACTGGAAGGTTGGAGTTATAAGGAGAGGCTGGAAAGGCTGGGACTTTTACCCCTGGAGTGTGGAAGGCTGAGGGGTGACCTTATAGGGGTTTATAATATCATGAGGGGCATAGACAAGGTGAAAAGCCAAGGTCTTTTCCCTAAGGTAGGGGAGTCCAAAGCCAGAGGGTATAGGTTTAAGGTGAGAGGGGAAAGATTTAAAAGGGACCTGAGGATCAACATTTTCACACAGAGGGTGGTGGACGTATGGAATGACCTGCCAGTGGAAGTGGTGGAGGTGAGTACAATTCCAACATTTAACAGACATTTGGAGAGGTATGTAAATAGAAAACGTTTGGAGAGATGAGAGCCAAATGCAGGCAAATGAGACTAGTTCAGTTTAGGAAATCTGGTCAGCATAGACAAGTTGGGCCGAAGGGCTTGTTTCCATGCTGTATCCCTCTATGACTCTATGACTCTTACTCCATGTTGGAACTCAGTGCTGTTCATCAAATTTTTATCATTGTTGCAATCAAATCAAATATTTCCAAATAAATGCAAATTCATTGATCCATGTTCCTGGACAGAAGCAAGTTTGCATGGAATGTGAACCAGTTATGGAGGCCAAGATCAATAAATTAATCTAGCATGTATATATTTTTAGACACAGAATAAGTAATTTCTATTTTATAACATTAGCTAAAATCATCAAACTAAAATTTCACCAATCACCTCAATGATGTCTGTTTGATTGTGTTTAACACTGCCAATGACTGTGGGTTCAAACCCCGCTCCAGAAAGTGATGATATAATTAGCTTCATGTTTGAGTGCAGGCCTGAGGAGTACTGCATTGGCACCATTTTCCTGATGGGATGTGAAATTGATACCCTGCCTGTTCGTTCGGTTTGAAGCAAATCCCATGACACTATTCAAATTAAAGCACAGGAGTATCAGGGCAACCATTTAACATTGTGTTCACATCTTTTAACCAATATCGCTGAGTCAGATTAACTACTGCTGAACTGCGGGAGCAGGCTCCTGCATCTGAGTCAGAAGCTTGGGCTCAAATTTAGGGCTTGATAGACGAAGAATGTGCACCAATAGTCTGTTCAAACAGATTGATTAGCAACCTGTAAATTCTTCCATACGAAGGATGGTAAAAGTGTGAGAATCTCCTGGCTAGTCACATTTGGTGGCCATTGAGTAGTCATGCCCCTCAAAAAAACTGTCGATAACAAGCAGGTGACCTAATCCAGGAAAATATGTCAGTGGAAACAGATGTAAATACATACTTTGTCTGAGAGATAGTAGGAACTGCCAATACTGGAGTCTGAGATAACAAGTTGCAATGCTGGATGAACACAGCAGGCCAGGCAGCATCAGAAGAGCAGGAAAGCCGACGTTTCGGATCTGGACCCTTCTTCAGAAACATACTTTGTCTGCCTGATGTGCTAATAGACACAGGAAAGTCTCTTAGTCTACGGTATAAGTGTGTGACTATAGCTTTATGTGATCTTCTGTGTATATATTGGCTTTTCCATTTATTTAGGAAACTACAATTGATGCAATTTTTTGTTAAGAAAAATATTCATCAGTTGTAAAGTTTTGCAATGGCCCAAGAAAATTAAGGTGCAGCACAAATGCACATTCATTCTTTCAATTCACTTGAGCCTCCAGGCATACACATACGATGCAGCAATGCGTATAAACAAGGAATACGCATGCAATACACCAACAGCGAAAAGACCAACAACACTATTTAAACAGGGCCTTTAACATAATCAAATATCCCTGGGCACTTCAAAGGGAGCATTATGTAACAAAATTTGACATCAATCATGTAAGAAGATATTAATGTAGATGACCAAATGTTTGGACGAAGAGTCGGTTTCAAAAAGTGACTTAAAATTGGTGGGAGATTTAGAGAGGCTCAGAAGATTGGGAAAGAAACTCAGAGCTTAGGGTACAGGCAGCTACAGGTGTGGTCACCAATGGGGGAGCAATTAAACTTGGGAATGAGCAAGAGGTCAAAATTGGGCAGTCAAATGGGCTTCCTCACAACACCAGTGACCCAGGATCGATTCCAGACTTAGGTAACTGTGTGGAGTTCAATACCGTGTCTGCGTGGTATTCTGCATGGTGCTCTGATTTCCTCCCGCAATCCAAAGGATTGGCCATTCTAAATGTCCCAGTGTTCAGAAATGTGCAGGCCAGGTGGATCAGCTGTGGTAAATTTGGGGTTATGGGAATGGGGTGGAGGGTGTGGGTCTAGGTAGGAGGCTCTTTGGAGGGTTAGTACAGATCCAATTGGCTAAATGGCCTCTTTTTGCACTGTAGTGGTTCTATGATTGTAAATTGGAGCGACACCAATAATGTTGGAGGAAAATTAGGAGGTAGGAAGGTGAGAGGTTTTGGAGGGAATTGGAAACAGGGAAAAGCATTTAAAAGTAAAGTGTTCAACAAGGAGCCAATGTAGATCAGCAAGCACCAGAGGTGATAGGTGAGTGAGGAACAAGTAAGAACATAAGCAGCAGAGTTGGGTAACTTCAAATTTATAGAGCGTGGAAGGTGGGAAGCTAGCCAGGAGAGTGTTAGAGTGTTAGAATAGCTGAGTCTACAGTGCAGAGATGAGCACTTTAATAGGTAATGAGCTGAGAGTGGTGGGAGTCAGATAATGTTATGGACTTGGAAATAAGCAGACTTTGTGATGACATGGATATGTGTCAGTCGACTTACATCAGGATCAAATAAATACCAGGGCTGCAAACAATCTGGTTCAACCTCATGCAGTTGTCAGGGAGGAGGATGGAGTTAGTAGCTAAACACTGGGAGGGGCACACAACAGTGGTTTCAGTGTGGCCAATTGTGAGTTGAAGGAGGTTTCTGTTCTTCTAGTACTAGGTGTGGGCAAACAATTTGACAATTTAGAAGCAGTTGTTTCACATATACAATATAGCCATAATGATACATTATGTACAATGTTCTTCTTTGGCTTTCTGCGAAACAAAAAAAAATCTTAAGATATTTTCATTTCAAGATAATTTTGTGGGACTCAGCTTTAATATTGAGTCTGTGTTATTGGGAACATGAGACACATAACATGTTACTGGTCGTCGGAATAGCTGACCTTTATTAAAATGAACAGACCATAACCATGCTCAATGAAGAAATTCGTCAATATCCATTAAACATAGATTTTAAAGACAACAGTGTTTAGAGCAAAGCACTGATCTGAAATGTTCCGCTTACATTGATATCTCTTTGTTTCAGTGAGATTAATTACAAATGATGTTCTAACACAAGAAACAAAGTTAAGATCGTAAAATAGCACAGAAGGTGTAACTCAGTTTACAAGACAGTTTCATGATTATTGAAAAAAACAGTTCCCAAATACAAATATTTTTGTTCGTGGGAAACTGTAATAAGGAAAGTCTTCAGGCCTCAGGGGTTCCACATTCAACTCATGTAGGAACATCTCTGTCCTCTTCTGACCCATTTTTCTAATTCTCCATGAGACCACTAGATGGAGCACAGAGTGGCAATGTAGCCGTTTCGAGGGTGGGCAGGATAAAGTGGCAGGACTGGTCATTCCCCACAGAGCTGCACCTCCTGTTAACCAATCAGAGCGAAACGTCGACAGCTGCCAAGGAGAGCTTTGTGAACCTGATGGCTTTGCCCTTCTGGCTATAGGAGGTAGTGTGCATGTTGTCGAAAGACAGCAGTGTGAATCTAAAATAGCAACCAGGACGGCTGAAGCAGTAATTAAAAAATATCTTTCGCTTTACATCTGATCATGACCTATATTGTTAAATACTTGTGGAATTTATTAAAATTAATTCACTTTGAAAAATACAGGTAGGAAAATATAATTTAAAGAAAACTCCAAATGCACTGGCTGGATGGAATATTGGTGCTAAGGAATCCATAGGGTAAACATACTATTTTGATAGTGCCAGCTTTCCAACCCTGGCCAGCAGGAACACATTATGAAATTGCTCATTCATAACTTGCCAATGTTTTCATCCATTAGTGAATGCTGGTTGTGGGTGCTTGATCTCTTGGTGAAGATAGGGCTACGCCAGGAGCATGGCAACAGAAGAATCTTGTTGGACATTTCTCCAGCTTATGGAAAAGACGCATTGAGCAAATCTTGTGTTTTTTTTTAATGTCAAATGCTTTAACACTGGGTTATTATGAGGAAAAGGCGATTTTTTTCTTGTTACTAAAGGATAGTGAGGCATTTAAGAGGGCATTGGGTGATTGCTTACATAGAATCAATGTGCAAAGTTGCAGAGAAATTACAAGAGATTGACACTGAGTTAAAATGCTCAGAGAGACAGTGTAGACATAATGGGCCAAGTGGTCTCGTTCTGCACTGTAACAATTCCGAGATTCTGCGATAAGTGAAGTGTTTGGTCACAACTTGTTAATCTCAGGAATGTGCAATGTTTCGTCCATTCCACAATTCAGAAACACATTGAACAAAATGATATTCTTGTTTAATCAGTCCTGATGTTGCAGCGCAACTATCCAAGCAATCCTAGTATTTGTTCTTCTGTGTGTAGAATAAGGAAATATTCGAAACAACCAATCGTTACTAAAAATGTTTTAAAAGTTGTTCCAATAATTTGCTTTTACAAGAATACACACACAGACAAAATACAGGCCTGAAATCAGGAAAGGCAACATGATTTGTAGTAGAGATAGTAGAAACTGCAGATGCTGGAGAATCCGAGACAACAAGGTGCAGGGCTGGATGAACACAGCAGGCCAACCAGCATCATAGGAGCAGAAAGGCTGACGTTTCGGGCCTAGAGATGAAGGGTCTAGGCCCGAAACGTCAGCCTCATGATTTGTAGTAGAATGTTTGGTGTCTGAGGGATACCAGTTGCCTGTCTTGATGCAACCTATTGACAATGCCAACTAATCCTACTGTCAGTCATTGATAGGTTTTACTTGATTATAATGCAGAGATAAATTGAATAAAAATATATAGATTTTCAGAAAATATTCAATAAAGGTGGAATGGATGAAGGTCAGAAAAAATTCTTGCAAATAGATAGTTTTGGGCTAACAGTATGTTGGCAGTCATGTGTCCCAAGCATTTGTGGAAATGGTTTGAACATGGATATGAGAGGGATGCTATCAAAGTTTACTAGTAATCATGGGGACAATGCAAATTGCAGGAAGAAAGAACCTGTATAAATATTGCATCCTCTCTACCTTCAGACCTCAACTTCTAAAGTTTCTTTTGAAATGTCTCTGTTATTATCTAGGTAAATACAGCAGTAAATTTGCATACGTAAGAAGTCCAACAGAGATGAATGGCTATTTAATTTGTGCTTTTGATGGTATTTGTCACAGAATGAGTAGTCAGGAACACAGGAGAATGTATTATTTTTTGTCAAACAGTATAATGGACTCTTTCATGTCTAACTAGACAGGTGAAGCTTTCGTTGAACATCCTGATCAATGGATAGCACCTACAGTGCGACACTGAGGTATTGGCCTAGATTATGCATTTATGTCCCATAATGGGATTTAAAACCATAATTCGTTTGACTGAAAGTCAAATGGGCCACTGCTGAGCAAAGCTTGAAGTTTAGGAAATGAGGAATAAAGTAAAAGGTTTTAGGAGGACACAAGCAGGAGTGAGCAAAATAAACAATAGATCTGATTAAATTGAGAGAAATGTGAGATAGTATTTACGGAAAAATAAAACTGTCAGAAGAAATATACCTGAATTCATTTCAGTGAGGGTCCTAAAAGAATGGAATATTGGGCAGATTTAGTGATACAGATATGATGAATGTTTCAAAGCTGCACTGCTTGCAATGCAAAAAAAAGCACAATGAGAAATCATTGGAATTATGCCAGTAATCAAAGGCCATAGCTATGGTCATAAACTTAACAATTTGATGTTTCTTCCCTGAAACAGAGAAGGTTAATGGTGATTTTTTACAAGTTTTGAAAACTATACAAAGTTTAAAGAAGCTTTTAAATGAGTGATTTTTCTCCAGGAATTTGTGACTCAGTAACAAAGTGATATTGGCTTGAAATGATCACTGAAAAGCAGAGGTTAGGAGATATCTTTTTTACCCAGTGATTTTATAGATGGATCGAACGTGACTTATCCAGAATAGAAGTGATTTGAATGTTCAACAGGCAGGACTTCATGTGGAGCAGGTTGGACTGATACAAATAATCTGAATGCAAGTATTCTAGCATTTGAACAGAGCTGAAAAGCTACAGTGATCTCTTTTGAAGGACATTGTAGGGGGCGTTGAAAGAGGTATAGTTGGATGATCGACATCACAGAATGTTTGAAAATTAGCTACAGTGGATGCATGATGATGGTAGAGGACAGATGAGGATGGCAGACCATAAGAGGAGATCTCCTGGGAGAAGTGGCTACACGACAGGCAGCAGTAGCAGGAGCAGGAATATGAGCCAAGGTCAGGTCAGATGAGATTTGTCACTGTGCATATCTGGTCTGCTCATGCAGAGAGGGAACAGAGTTGTCTCTGCTGAAAGCCAATAGTGCTACCTACACATTGAGATATCAGTCTTGGGTATCTCTGGCTATGGGTGCCTGCACATACACTGTCCCTGAGGCTGCTTGGTTCTTATCACTAAATAAGACTCTTCAACTCCTTATGGACTATAATCCTCTTTATTTACATCTGCACATAGTAGATTATCAACTATAGCTCTCTAGTTTAAAGATTTTTTGAGAAGATTTGTAGCTTGGGTTGTGGATGAGGTTGTAGATTTACTCGCTGAGCTGGTGTGTTTGGTTGCAGACGTTTCGTCACCCTGCTAGGTAATATGATCAGTGCATCTCCGGTGAAGCATCGGTGTTCTGTCCCACTTGTTATTTTTATGCCTTGGTTTGCTGGGGTGGTTGGCATTACTTCCGGTTCTGTTTTGCAGTGGTTTGTATATCGGGTCCAGTTCAATGTGTTTGTTGATGGAGTTCCGGTTGGAATACCAGGCCTCCAGGAATTCCCTGGCATGTCTCTGTTTGGCTTGTGCTATTATGGATGTGTTGTCCCAGTCGAATTCGTGTCCTTCTTTGTCCAGGTGTATCGAGACCAGTGAGAACTGGTCGTGTCTCTTGGTGGCTAATTGGTGTTCATGTATCCTTATTGTTAATTTTCTTCCAGTTTGGCCTATGTAATGTATCTCGCAGTCCTCGCATGGTGTTTCGTATATTATGTTAATTTTATTGTTTGTGGGTATGGGGTCCTTTATGTTTGTCAGTAGCTGTCGCAGGGTGGTTGTTGGTTTGTGGGCTACCCTGATACTTAGGAGTCTGGGTAGTCTTGTGTTCATCTCTGATATGTCCCTTGTTTGAATAATGACTGAGAAACAGAACCGGAAGTAATGCCAACCACCTCAGTAAACCAAGGCATATAAATAACAAGTGGGAAAGAACACCGACATTTCACCGGAGATGCACTGACCATGTTACCTAGCAGGGTGACAAAACGTCTGCAACCAAACACTCTGGCTCAGCGAGCAAGTGAAGAGAGGGGCGGCATGATGGCTCAGTGGCTGGCCATGCTGCCTCACAGCACCAGGGACCCGGGTTTGGTTCCACCCTCAGGCAACTGTCTATGTGGAGTTTGCACATTCTCCCTGTGTCTACGTGGGTTTCCTCCGGGTGCTCCGGTTTCCTCTCACAGTCCAAAGATGCGCAGGCTAGGTGGATTGGCCATGCTAAATTGCCCATAGTGTCTGGGGATGGGTCTTGGTCTGGGTGGGATACACTGAGGGTCAATGTGGACTTGTTGGGCCAAAGGGCCTGTTTCCATGCTGTAGGGATTCTATGATCTCTCTAGTGTAGTGTCTAAGACCTCTCTTTTCACATGCTCATTTCAAGTTGCTGTCTTCTGTCTTACTGATATCAGAGCAGTGTGATCATTACATCATCATAATTTATATGAATCTCATTATAGCACATCTATCTATCACCTCACCTCCACCTTTCTCTCTATTTGATCATCATTATTCCAATAGTCCATTTTGTAATCATTAGTATCATTATTAACATCATTAGTACCATTATCACTGCTATCATTATTATTAACATCTTCCTGACACCTCCAGCCAAAGTATCAATACCATAGATCAGGACAATCTGGAATTCAAACTGAATATGGTTCATTTGTTCAACACTAGGGAGGGATAGTTGTAGCACATATAATGTTGTATATGCATGGCTGTGCTATATTCTATATCTGGTCTCACTTCTTAGTTCAATTAACACCAATTGCACCCTGTTCCTCTGATATCTTTCAGACTTCCTGACGACGTAAGATTTAAGTTGTTTTGTTTGTCTGATGACTGTGGTTTTTAACTTCTTGTCTCATCGCCAGACTTCCTGCCCTGACCTTAAGGCTGATCAAACTTTTGTCCTGAATCTAGACTTGTACGAAAAACAGAAGTTGCTTGAAAAGCTCAGCAGGTCTGGCAGCATCTGTGAAAAGAAGGGTCACTTGACCCAAAATGTTAACTGTGATTTTTTTCTTCACAGATGCTGCCAGGCCTACTGAGCTTTTCCAGCAACTTCTGCTTCTGTTTCTGATTTACAGCATCCGCAGTTCTTTCGGTCTTTATTTAGACTTGTACCAACTCTGATACCTTTTTCTGTGGCCATTCTCAGTCGTTTCACCTTCTTGTCATCTTGAGAGGTTATGTTTGGCTTGAGGTTGTGTTCAAAACCCGATACATCTGTTTTTAACCATCCCCCACCCCAATAACCATCCCCCTGATGACTGGCTGTAATTCAGTGATGTTGTTCTGTCATTGAGTAGAACTAGTTTCTAGTCTGGATTCTTATGCATGAGTGACTTGACTGCTCTTTCTGTCTCTCCATTTGACTGATGATGGAATGGAGAAATTGTCATTTGATTCAACACCTCCCTCCAAAAGGAAATTCCTGGAATCCTCGTTCATGAACTGGGGAATCATTCAATACTATACTATATATATATTACATAATACAATATGGTTTCTTTTGGGAAACCATGTATTGGAAAGATTATTTTCAATGCTCTGATAACTGACTTCACTGTAGTTGAATGAAAGCTTGTAATTTGGCTGTGTGGACATTGACTTGTAGATATATGTTTGACATGATGAAATGTTATTCTGTATATCTTTCAAAATGTCTAACCAGGACATTGATGGCTGTGCTCTTGCTCAGTGCTTTGTGATACCTGAATGTCCCCCCAAAGTGTTGTCGGATTTCTCTTCTCAAAGACTTTTGTATCGTCATTCTAAGGTCATACATGAATAAATCTTCCATGTGTGTCAGATGTTGCTTCTGATTGTGGTATCTCTTCATCCCTTGGTCTGCTGGGTGATATTTCAGTCATGCTCGCATCCAATTTTGTCTGCTAGAGGAAGTAGTGGATGCAGGTACAATTAAAATGTCTAAAAGACATTTGGATAAGTACATGAATAGGAAAGGTTTAGAGGGATATGCATTTGGCCTATCTTCCTCTAAACCTTTCCTATTCAATAGTTTATCCAAATGTCTTTTAAATGCTGTAACTGAAACTGCATCTATCACTTTCTCTGGTAGTACATTCCACACACAAATATACACAGGCAGATAGGACTAGTTTAATTTGGAAACGTAGTCAGTGTGGATGGTTGGACCAAAGGGTTTGTTTCTATGCTGTATGACTCTATGACTCTCTATCCTTGATCTTGATCTTGTCAAAGTTTTCAGCTCCAAAAACTTTTTTGTGCTTTCCCTTATTGCTGGCAAAGACTAAGACAAACTAAGACTATTTCTTCTACAAAATAAGATTCTTATTTTCTGCTCAATCTACTACTGCTCTCAAGAGTGTATCGACTTTATCGCTTTTCCATAGTTGTACCACATCAGCCTAAGCCTGAATCTTTGTGTGCATGGAGGCATTTTTGAGATTTTTTTAATCCTAAGGATGTTTCCAAGGGATTATGATCTATTTGCACCTGACATTTCAGCCCCACCAAGTAATCTGTTAATTTTTCACATCCCCATGCATCTATGTATACTTCCCTTCCTTTGGTTGTACACCTCTGTTCAGTCAATGTCAAAGCTCTTGATGTTAAATAGACTCGTCTGTGTGTTCTCTCTATGCTGGGTCTCACCAGAACACCATCAGCTAACAAATCTAAATAAATAATACAGCATATAAAACATGTAAAGTTGATGGTACTGCTTGTTTATGTGTCGCCTGAAGTTGTACTATAACAGTGAAACTACCACTGCCACACCTGCTACTTTTGATCTCTTTAATCTTTCTGCTGTATCTGATAGTTGAGGTAATGGTAAAGTCTCCATTAGAGCTCCATGGGGAGGCAATGGCCTAGTGGTATTATCGCTGGACTGTTAATCCAGAGACCCAGATAATGTTCTGGGGACCCAGGTTTGAATCCCACCATGGCAGATGGTGGAATTTGAATTCAATAAAATATCTGGAATTAAGAATGTAATTGTCCAATGAATAAATCCATTGTCGATTGTAAGGAAAAACCCATCTGGTTCACAAATGTCCTTTAGGGAAGGATATTGCCATCCTTACCTGGTCTGGCCTACATGTGATTCTAGACCCATAGCCAATGTGGTTGACTCTAAACTGCCCTCTGGACAATTAGGGATGGGCAATAAATGCTGCCTAGCCAGTGACACCCTCATCCTGTGAATGCATAAAGGGGAAAAAAAAGCTGCCAGCTCTGCAGACTATTGTGCCTGACTGCCCTGGGTGACTATTTGGGTCTTTCTTTCTTCCTGTTGAAGTGTTTCAAAATTGGATGTCTATTTTCCAGAGATTTTCAATGTGTTGCTAGGCTTCAAATTCTTCTGAATTTCTTTCTCCACTCTTGGAAATTGCCAACTCTGTAGTCTTACAATTGAAGCCGGCTAAGGTCCATTCCCCTGCCTTTAGAATCTTGTCCTTCCTCAGCTTTTTTCTTGAAGTTTTCCAAGGTCTTGTCCAGCCTTCAGAATCTTCCACTTTCACTCGTGTCCTTTGAACTCTGTTTTAAATTCAAATTTTGATTCTGCAGCTTTTAGCTACCATAATGTTTTACCTTGTGCTTTCAGCTAAAATTGCTAACTACATATTGAAATACAGTCTGGAGTATCTCAAGTTGTATCTACACATACAGTGTCCCAATTTGCTTGCTTTTTATCGCTAAGTAAGTTTCTTCAACTCCTTATGTATGTAACATTCTATTATTTACATCTGTACTTAGTAGGTTATAGAATTGTAGTGTCATAGAATCATGCAGCATGGAAATAAATCCTCCTGTCCATTTCATCCATGCCGACTAAGTTTCCCAAAGTAAATTAGTTCCACTTGCCTGCATTTGGCCTATATTCCTCTAAACTATCCTATGCATGAGCTTATCCAAATGTCTTTTAAACGCTGTAACTGTACCTGCACCTACCACTTTTTCTGGCAGTACATTCCACACACAAATGACTCTCTGTGTGAAAATGTTGCCCCTCAGGTCCCTTTTAAATCTTTCTCCTCTCACCTTAAAAATATATACCCTAGTTTTGAAACCCCCCATGCTAGAGAAGACCTGTGCTAGTCACCTTATCTACGCCCTTCATGATTTTATAAACCTCGTCAAGGTCACCCTCAATCTCCTATGTTTCAGTGAAAAAAGTCCCAGCCTACCCAGCCTCTCCTTATAGCTCAAACTCTCCGTTCCCAGCAAATGTGGATAAATCTTTTCTGAACAGTCTCCAATTTAATAGTATTCTTCCTATAGCAAAGCAACGAGAACTGTAGACAGTGCTCCTAAAGTGAGCTAATCTCTCAATATAATGTCTGGGACCTTTGGTTTCACATGCTCCTCCGGGGTTGGTGTCTTCTCTCCTACTGATGTTAGAGTCATGTGATTAGTTATAACATCATGATTTGCACACTACTCAGAAAATGTGCAAAAGTACTTACCATAACATTTTAAACTTGACACTACAGAAATGCAAAACAGTTCAGGGCCTTTCAACATAATGTGTAGCACACTGAGGTATCTCATTACACTTCTGATTACGGATTAGATTTACAATCTTCATTTCACATCAAAATATATAACCTGAGAGACTTTACACAGTTTCTGGCCCCTTTTATGCTATGGCAGAAGGACCTTAGACAGTGGCCTTTCCCCAATTTCCCTTTGTGGTGACTTGCCCAAGGTTTAGTGCGTGTATCAGCACTAAGTACTGAATGTACCAGTCTCAAGATTTAGTCATTGGCAGTTCTTTGCAACAGAATGTTACTATGCTTTGGAAGACTTCCACTGATTTAAAGGTCTTCTAGCTGTAGTTGATGTTTATCTCAAGGTGCATCTCTGGGAATGGCCCATGGGGTGTAGAGTCCTGCAAAACAGAGCTTCTCAGGCTGAACTCAGACAAAAGCCACTGCATTTCTTTCCAGACCTACTTTGCAAAGCTAATCTTTCCAGGAAGTGGTGTGTGATTGTCTTTTCTCTACTATGGCTGCCTTGAGGGCAATGTGCAGTGCCAATGTGACTCTGAGTGTGCAGGAAGGATCTAACAGTGTTATATCTTTTCTAATTATCTCAGCATTTGTTTGAAGGGTCTGTCAATAAGGAATTTTGCCAAATGATTTTGACAATCTGCTCCATGATGATACACAATCTCTTCTTCCCACAAGGTCTCGAGGATGTTGTCCGCAGACCACCACCTGATGGATTGTGGTGGAACGTATTTCCAGTACAAACATTTCCACAGGAGACGGATGATGTTGCATGGTCCAACTGAATGGTGCATTGTTCAGTCACTTGGCCAGACCCATCCTTCACAACACCAGGACAGACTTGATCTCAGCACTTTGTAAAATCTTGGGGCCAGATTTTTATATCTTGATCAGCAGCAAATGGAGACAGGACCAGAAAAAAATAGCCACTGAGCACATTGACCAGGGTCCTACCTCCATTTTCGAGAGGTCAGGGAGTGAATGACATCAGAATCCACCTACTGCACTAAGGAGTAAACTGATGGCATTGTTAGGTCATTGATGGGTGACACAGTGGCTAATACTGCTGCCTCACAGCACCAGGGACCCAGGTTCAATTCCACCCTCGGGCAACTGTCTGTGTGGAATTTGCACATTCTCCCCGTGTCTGTCTGGGTTTCCTCCAGGTGCTCTGGTTTCCTACTTCTGTCCAAAGGTGGATTGGCCATGTTAAATTACCCATAGTATCCAGGGATGTGCAGGCTAGGTCAATTAGCCATAAGAAATGTTGGTTTACAGGGGGTGGGTCTAGGTAGGATGCTCTTCAGAGGGTTAGTATGAACTCAATGGGCCGAATGACCTGCTTCCACACTGTAGGGATTTCTGTGATTGACAGCCCATTAGGTTTTTAAATTCTTATTGATGCATCTAAACTTTTAGCATCCGCCAGGTTATATACAAGTATCACAGAGGTGTGAATGATAGATTGCCATTGGGAATAGTTTACACAATTTGTGAATGAGTTTGGACCCCTTCACAGTTCATCATGAAATGTTTTTGCATGAGTTGCATTGGTGTTCAATGAAGTAAATGATTATAGAGGTGGAATTGAAAGATATAGCTACCTTCTAAACAATGTGTTTGGCCTATTGTTACTCCTTTCAATAGTTCAAGCTTTCAAGTTCAAAGTTAACAATTGAAGTGTGGAAATGTCTTCAGATGATTTTAAAATGTTCAACCAATGAATAAAATGGTAGAGCACATTTCACATAATTGAAAGTGTATCCTTGTACGATAATTAAGAGTAAATGTTTCATCTTTCCCCACAGCTTTTATATATTCAGTCTGGACATCTGTTGAGATAGCAGTTTGTTTGTCATCTGCTTGTTTACTTAGGAGGTTTTATGGGCTTTCTTTGCTGCAATCCAGTTGCCTAAGCATTTTACAGTGTTTGAAATTGTTTACACAATTGTTTTGAAGTTTGTTAGTTTACTCTGGGAGTTTTACGTATAGACTCCAAACTTTATAGTCAGGTTTGGTGTTTTGTTTGCAATATCAATAATAGATAATGGGCTGAAAGGGGTGAGTGATTGAGGCAGAGTGAGTGAGGATAGTGTTGCATGGGGACAAGAAAACTGAGGAGGTTGAGGGTGAAGGGATGAAAATGATAAAGTGGTTCAGGATATAAGTGGATGAAAGTGAGGAGAGGAGGGGTTTACGTGCAAGATGCTGAGGGTGAGTTATATAAGGTTGAGAGCATGAGGGATTGAAGGTGGGAATGGGGGGGCAAGTGTTGTATGGGGGTATATTAATTTCACAAACATTTAACTGTAATTAATGAACTGCAATTAAGAAGCACAAGGTTATAATTTCTGGAAACAGACGTGGGTCTTTTAACATGCCTATTCGGACTCAGCCCACCTCCACTTTTGAGCTTGGACCATAGGAAGATCCCACAGTAATCTTAAGACAGCGGTGGGATCACGACTGCAGGATTAGTCTTGTCTACGATTCCCACCTCTGACATGACATTTGGACCCCTAGTGTTTGTGGACCAAGGTTTTATATGTAAATTGATGGAACCAAAAGATAACAGGGATGAAATGTCTGTTTTATTTCTCCTTTAGCGAGGATTGTATACATCACATCCCTGCAGAGACAAACCGTTTTCAAATGCTAGACAAAGCAGAAGATGACACCCACAGAGCAGGGATTGAGTAACAGTCAGACCTATATCATCATGGGCACCCTGCACCTGATGACCACATTCTTATCTACAATGGAGACAAAGCATCACATATTATACAGCTTTCTCCATTCCATTGAAACTTGGAGTGTTAAAATTCAGGTGGGCTCTATAACATGTTCTCTATCAAATTAGCAGCCAGGTAGTGAAGACAGGAATTTCCCACGCTGTCTTCCAAAAAGCTGTAATCTTTGTTTGAAACTGAAACTAGCCAGGCATAAATTTTGATTTTAATTCATAGTGCCTCAACACTCACCACCACCTCCACCCTACACACACTGCCCCTATACTCCTTGAATCCGTCCGCCTAACCCATTAGCTTCCTTTGGTTATGTAGAGTTGCAGTTTATTGAGCCGCATGAGCTATAAAGGGTTCCTGATCTGTGTCGTTTGTTAGACAAATCTACATTCCCTGCCTCATAAGCAATGTGGAAAACTGCTGAGAGTTCACGTGCAAATCATACTATTGGTCATATTAATTATTGCTGCTTTCCATAATTTTTATTCAAAGGCATAAACTACCAAAGTCATGTACTTTAGCGAGTATTGTCATGTAATGTCATTGTTCATCATCGCTGAAATGAACATTTGTTCATTTCCTTCAACCCAACTGTAGTCTGAAGCCACTCTTCATTCCTTAATTGCTTTGAACATGAATGGAATTGCACTTTGATTACGAAAGAGTATGTTCATGATTCAAGAATTTCCGCCCTCACATGAAGTTGCAGTGTGTGAATATCTGTTTCGTAAAATAGATCCTCACAATCAGCTTCTTTTCATTTGAGCTCAATCGCCATAATTTTCAGATCAGATTATTTTGGATTCTCGAGAATCGTACTTACAAACTGAAGCTCAGAATTTTCTATACAACTACTGTTCTTGTCTTTTCTGCATAATCACTAACAGCAGAATTGGTGCAGGACCAATTATGGCCTATGACATAATGGAAGAACAGATGGACTAGACTGCAGAAAGAGAATGTCAAGGCATAGGAGGCTCATCTCTGTGTATACCAGTATTACTATGGCTGGCACTGCTATCTGATGCTCTCACCAAACAGCAGTGTTTGATGAGACTGAGGCTCAAGATAGAAGCCATCACTGAGTTGTGTTACTTGGTGCGGAAAGATCTATAGCCAAGGTCACATGAATAACAGCAATGTTTCTGCCAGTCAATGTAACAAGTGGACTGGAATTCTAAAATGAGAACAAGAAAAGCTATAAAAAACGCAACAGGTCAGGCAGCATCCATAGAGAGAAAAAGAATTATCTGTTTCTTTCCGCAGATGCTGCTTTTACCCACTGAGGTTTCACAGCATTGTTTTATTCTTATGTCAGATTTACAGCACCTACAGTATCTTCCTATTGCACTGGATTGCTATGTGATTGTCAATCCTGCAGGTGCTCCCCCGGCACTTGGAAAGAATAAACTAATGTCCAGCAAACTGTTACTTTTATGACTGAGGATAGCTCAGAGCACAAACATATCAAACACAATTTCACTGCTGTAATAAAACAAAGATCTACAGGCCCTGGAGATCTGAAACAAACCGGGAATTGCTGGAGAAACTCAGCAGGTCTTGCTGTATCTGTAGAGAGAAAAACAGAGTTAATGTTTCGAGTTGATGTTTCTGTTTGTCAGAACATTCTGATGATGAATTACTGGACTCAAAACATTAACTGTTTTTTTTTCCTTTGACAGATACTTTCTGTTTTTGTTTCACAATTTCACTTTTACACTTCGAAAGAAGCATTTTGCCAACAATTCTGTATCACTGATTATCAATAAATCAATGTAGGTAAAAAAAATACAATCTCCAAAAGCACATGTTTATGTATGAACTTTATCCCTCCATAGAGCAAGGAGTATAAGCCACTATGCCCACTTGAAGTAGGTTGTCATTCTTTTTTTGTGGGATGTGGGCATCACTGGCTGGGCAGCATTTATTGCCCATCCCTAGTTGCCGTTGAGAAGGTGGTGATGAGCTGCCTTCTGGAACTGCTGCAGTCTATCTGCTGTGTGTTGATCTACAGTGGCATTAGAGAGGGAATTCCAGGATTTTTACCCAGCGACAGTGAAGGAACAACAATATATTCCAAGTCAGGATGGTGAGTGACTTGGAGGAGAACTTAAAGGCGCTGGTGTTCCCATATATCTGCTGCCCTTGTCATTCGAGATGGAAGTGGTCGTGGGTTTAGAAGGTGCTATCTGATGATCTTTGGTGAATTTCTGCAGTGTATCTTGTACATAGTACACGCTGCTGCTACTGAGCGTCGGTGGTGGAGGGAGTGGATGCTTGTGGATGTAGTGCCAATCAAGCTGGCTGCTTTGACCTGGATGGTGTCAAGCTTCTTAAGTGTTGTTGGGGCTGCACCCATCCAGGCAAGTGGAGAGCATTCCATCACATTCCTGACTTTTGGATGATGGACAGGCTTTGGGGAGTCAGGAGGTGAGTTACTCACCACAGTATTCCTAGTCTCTGACCTGCTCTTGTAGCCACTGCATTTATCCAGTGGGGTTTCTGATCAATAACCCCCAGGATGTTGGTAGTGGGAGATTCAGTGATGGTAAGACCATTGAATATCAAGGGGCAGTGGTTAGTTTGCCTGTTATTGGTGATGGCCATGGTCTGGCATTTGTGTGGTGTGAATGTTACTTGCCTCTTATTAGCCCAAGCCTGGATATTGTCCAGATTTTGTTGCATCCGCAACAACACGGACTGCTTCAGTATCTGAGGAGTCGCAAATGGCACTGAACATTGTGTAATCATTGGTGAACATCCCCACTTCGAACCTTAGGATGGAGGCCAGGTCATTGAGGGAGCAGCTAAAGATGGTTGGGCCGAGGACACTACCCTGAGGAACTCCTGCAAGAGATGTCATGGCACTGAGAGGACTGACATCCAACTACCAGGACTATCTTCCAATGTGTCAGGTATGACTCTAACCACTGGAGAGTTCCCTGATTCCCATTGATTTCAGTTTTGCTAAGGCTCCTTGATGCCATTCTCTGTCGAATGCAGCCTTGATGTCAAGGGCTGTCACTCTCACCTCACCTCTGGAATTCAGCTCTTTTGTCTATGTTTGAACCAACATCTGTAATGAGGTCAGGAGCTGAGTGGCCCTGGTAGAACCCAAACTGGGCGTCACTGAGCATGTTATCTCTGAGCAGGTGCTGCTTGATGGCACTGTTAATGACACCTTCCATCACTTTACTGATGATCGAGAGGAGACTGATGGGGCGGTAATTGGCCGGGTTGGATTTGTCCTTCTTTTTCTGTACAGTACATACTTGGGAAATTTTCCACATTGTTGTGTAGATACCAGTGTTGTAACTGTACTGGAAATGCTTGGCTATCAAAGTGGCAAGTTCTGGAATACAAGTCTTCAGTACAATTGCCAGAATGTTGCCAGGGCCCATAGCCTTTGCAGTATCCAGTGCCTCCAACTGTTTCTTGATATCACGTGGAGTGAATTGAATTGGCTGAAGACTGGTATCTGTAATGCTGGGAACCACTGGAGGAGACTGAGATGGATCATCCACTCGGCACTTCTGGCTGAAGATTGCTGCAAAAGCTTCAGCCTTACCTTTTGCATTGATGTGCTGGGCTCTTCCATCATTGGGGATGGGGTTATTTGTGGAGCAGCCTCCTCCAGTGAGTTGTTTAACTGTCCACCACCATTCACGGCTGGAGGTGGCAGGACTGCAGAGCTTAGATCTGATCCGGTTGGTTGTGGGATCGCTTAGCTCTATCTGGAACTTGCTGCTTTCGCTGTCTGGTGTGCAAGTCTCTGTTTGGTGACTTCATCAGGTTGATACCTCATCTTCAGGTATGCCTGGTACTGCTCAGGCCATGCCCTCCTGCACTCTCCATTGAACCAGGGTTGATCCCCTGGCTTGATGCTAATGGTCGAGTGGGCATATGAGGTTACAGATTGTGCTGGAGTACAATTTTGCTGCTGTTGATGGCCCACAACACCTCATGGATACCCAGTCTTGAGTTGCTAGATCTGTGCGAAGTCTGTCCCACTTAGCACGGTGATAATGCCACACAACATGATGTAAGTTATTCTCAATGTGAAGGTGAGACTCCATCTCCACAAGGACAGTGCAGTGGTCACTCTTACCGATACTATCATGGACAGATGCATCTGCAGCTGGTAGATTGGTAAGGATGAGGTCAAGTATGTTTATCCCTCTTGTTGGTTCCCTCATCACCTGCCACAGACCCAGTCTAGCAGCTATGTCCTTCAGGACCTGACCAGCTTAATCAGTAGTAATGCTGCTGAGCCACTCTTGGTGGTGGACATTGAAATCCCCCACCCAGAGTACATTTTGTGCCCTTGCCATCCTCAGTGCTTTCTCTAAGCGTTGTTCAACATGGAGGAGTACTGATTCATCAGCTGAGGGAGGACAGTATGTGGTAATCAGCAGGAGGTTTCCATGCCCATGTTTAACCTTAAGCTATAAGACCTCATGGGGTCTGGAGTCAATGTTGAGGACTCCCTGAGCAACTTCCCCCCAACTGTATATCACAGTGCTGCCACCTCTGCTGGATCTGTCCTGTTAGTGAGACAGGACATGTCCAGGGATGGTAATGGTGTCTGGGGCATTGTCTGTAAGGTATGATTCTGTGACTATGACTATGTCAGGCTGTTGCTTGACTAGTCTGTGAGACAGCTCTCCCAATTTTGGCACCAAACTCCCAGACGTTACTGAGGAGGACTTTGCAAGGTCAACATGGCTCTTTCTGTTGTTGTCTTTTCCAGTACCTGGGTCAATGCCAGATGATTTTTCTGGTTTCATTTTTCTGATGCTTTGTAGCAATTGGTACTTACATTTTCTATTGGAAATAAGCAGATAGTGGTGATAATGAAGGATGTGCTGCAGCCTAAAGAACTATTTGTGAAGAGGAATAACTTGTAGGAGTTGAAGAAGGGGAAATTTGTCTAGTCCAAAAGGCTAGTACTTTACAAGCCTGAATGATTTGAATAGCAATATAACTCCTAATAGATAGCAAGCCTACTATCAAATAAAGGCTGGTACATCATTACTTTGCTTCTGACAACCTTAAAAAGGATTTAGATAGTGTGGAGAAATCCAATGACCAAATGAACATGCTGTCATCTCTCATAGAATCCCTGTCACTTAACAATGGTTTTCACATTGTAATGGCAGCTATGTCTACAGGAGACTGTGAGCTCGTGTGTATAGTTCTTGTACATTTTCCCACCACTGTTATTGGAGGATTTGGGGTCAAAATTGAAAGAAGAAATCATGTTTATTGTCAGCTTATTCATAAACAATTCCAGGTGACCACAATGGAGAGATTCTGAAGTTCCAGAGATGACCAAGTTTTGTGATATGGTGGCTTCCTGGAGTAACACAGGAAATGGGGATTTGTTCTCTGGTACAGGCCCATCAGAATAAATCACATATGCAAATATTTGTATAATTGGCAGTTAACCCAAGAGTTATGCAACAATCTACTATTGTTACTTTGTTCATTGAGGGTCACACTACATGATAGGGCACATTTATAATAAGAACTCCATTGCAAACAAAGGCATAAATACTTAATGTGAGCTACCAGTGCAACTGGAGCATGTTGAAATATGAGATAACAAGGTGTAGAGCTCGATGAACACAGCAGGCCAAGCAGCATCGGAGGAGCAGAAAGGCTGACGTTTCAGGCCTAGACCCAGGAATGAACCTGTATTGAACATCTAAAGTTAGGCTATGCTAGGGTGAAAATGCAAAATGTGTGAATCATGCATGTTTAAACTACACAACTTGGCAAACTGAATTCAGGTCATTCTTTTTTTTCCTTTCAATATGAAATATATAAGGTATCAGTTCTCGAAAAGTCAAACAAAATATATAAATGTTCATTTTGAGAGTCTCCACTGCTGGCTATGGGGAATGTTTGACAGGAACATAGCTCATACGCACCTAACTTCCAATTTTCTAGTCATTAAAATTAATCACCAGAAAATGAAGTTTGCTGTAACCTCAGTATCTTGAAGAGCTCTGGAAATCTTCCTACATAGGACACAGAAGAATCTAAAAGAGGTGGCAAATAGCAACTCTGCATGTGTAAGTATGAATGGAAGGAAATAATAAAGATCATTTCTGATTAGTTACAAGACCCTGACATATATCGCCCGACATTTTACCGCTGGACTGTTAATCCAGAGACCCAGATAATGTTCTGGGACCCGAGTTCGAATCCTGTCATGGCAGATGGTGGAATTTGAATTCAATAAATATCTGGAATTAACGATCTAATGATGACCATGAATCCATTGTCGATTGTCAGAAAAAAACCCATCTGGTTCAGTAATGTCCTTTAGAGAAGGAAACTGCCATCCTTACCTGGTTTGGTCTACATGTGACTCTAGACCCACAGCAATGTGGTTGACTCTTAACTACCCTCTGGGAAATTAGAGATGGGCAATAAATGCTGCCTAGCCAGCGACGCCCTCATCCCGTGAATGAATAAAGAAAAAAAGACATATATTTCTCTCTGCCCGAGTGCTCAGCTGATATCACATGGTGAAGACCTCCTGGTGCACTTAAAGGGGAGCTGCAATCAATGGAAGGGGATTGCTGCTAGCTGTGTGCATTGACACTGGCTGCAATTAGAAGTTGCTCTTCTCTGAGCACCCTTCTTAATACCCAATTAATGTTCATTGTGTCAGCTGGCATTGTTGTGTTATATCTCACATTTAGTTTGTTGGTATTCCTTTAAGAGACATGCTTATGAGATCCTCATTGTACCACAGCACATGATCTGAGAGTATAAAGGTCTCAAACTCCATCATAACACGGAGCACTTTGAAACATGACACTCTGATAAAAGCATTCTGCTCTTTGTAACTAAATAGCCTTATGCTAGCCCAGATACTTTTGTGTCTGTGAATCTAATGTTTCCAACAGTGACCTGCAATAAACATTCTGTTGGATTCTTTGATACCACATTACCCATATCCTAGTTTCTTGTGTTGTGAGGAACGATGTAAGCATTGCCACATCAAGTAAATATACCCTGCTGGAGCAAAAGTGCACTTCAGACACGGTCACCAAGTTACTGATGTTGTGACCATGGATTTATTTTATTTCCCCAAAATCTTCCTTCACAACAACTTTCCTCTTCTGAGTTCCTGCTTTCAATCACCCAATAATTGCTATATGTCCTGCCACAGCAGCCATAGAGAAAACATCAGCAAGGACACATCATCTGACATTTAAATGCAATTGCAATATCTAAACTGGTGACTGGGATGCTTTATAGATTTGGGATCTACATGTGGTAAGTCAATGGACATTATTTAACTCCAATTGGGAGAGGGAAAAAGGATGTTTCATTTGTAAGCTTACTAAAGGACAAAGTCACACATTAGTTCTGCTGCAGAGAAGAATACTAATGAAGGTGCATAGTTAAATTTTGAGTACACTGGCTGACTTGCCAGAAAGCCTCCTGTTACTGTTAGAAGCGTGGCAGAGTCCAGCTCCAATGGGGCAGATGTGATGCCACTGAACTTGCCCTCTGTGCAATCTCTCCTCCATCTCTCTGTCTTTTTGCAGTGCAAGAGACGCTCCAAATGCAGCCCCGTACCTGTTGCAGTCTGTTTATGGTCATCTCTCACCTGCCAGCCAAGTGAGAATGTAACAGCATAATCCAGGAAATAACCACCACCTAAAACACTCCACGATATTGCCACAAATGCTGATCTGCATGCGGGTATGCCACACCAGTATGGCCATGAAGGAATTTCAAATCTTTAAAAGCTGTATTCCTCTTAAAATTAGATACTGATGATGGCTGCCAACTATGACTGCAATGCTGGAGCAGGAACTCTGAGTGCTCAGCTACATTTACTCAGTTCATGGACAGGACCAAGCTATATCTCCAAACTGTTCACTTACAATCACAGCACTCACTCATAGAATCCTTACAGTGTAGAAGCAGGCCATTCAGCCCATTGAGTCCACCCCTAGCCCTCCAAAGAGCATCCCACTCAGATCTACCTCCCCTACCCTATCCCTGTAACCCTGCATTTCCCGTGGCTAATCCTACACATCCCTATAGGAAATCTACCTAACCTACACATCTTTGGACTGTGGGAGGAAACCAAAGCACCTACACACAGACATTTGAGGTGTTCAAAGGAAAGCTATTGAGATCAATTATCCTCAGGTGAATTGGGAAAGTGAACCATCTACTTCCCACTGAATGTGTCTGGCCTTGGACCATGTGACTGAATGCAATGAAACCATTTGCCTTCTATTCTGTATCAATGACTATTAGTCGCGTGATTGGGACTGTTCTCTGATACTGACAGTCTCTTATTCCAAAACTGAGAAAGGAACTGAGCAGCCACAAGGCCAAGAATAACAATATCATAGCTACAGAGAAAGGGATGTGTCATCCTGCTTTTCCAGAACTGCAAAGCTTAAACAGCTTTTAAAATGGCTTGAAGCATCCATTTGACATGTTAACGCTATCGAAGGACTCCAATTCAAATTTGTCTACAAATGCGCAGATCTAGATCAATCAAATTGTTTTGGGTCTTTGGTGATCTAACCAATAACCCTTACAGGGAAGGCTTGAGGTCCCTCAACAAACCTTTGGCCAGAAAACCTTTGAATAGTTGCATTTATGTGATGCCAGGAGAAAGAAGAGTGTTTCTCTCTTGTCTCCACAAAAATACAGCCATGTACTGCCAACGTGGACAAGACCATCCCTCAGCCTCAAGCGGCTGGATATGGGCAGCTCAGCCTTAGGAATACTTAGAACAGTCAAGCTCCAACAGGAAAACTGTTTTACGCTGCTAACCTGGTGCTTACAGTTCAGATGCTTAATACCAATGAGATCCAACTGCAATCATTTCACAGCACGTAAAACAATCCTTTCACTGACATGATGTGTATTTTAAGGAAAAGGCAGTAAGGGAATCAAGGGTTATGGGGATAAGGCAGGAAATTGGAGTTGAGGATTCTCAGCTCAGCCATGATCTGCAATGAGGGGGAGCAGATTTAGGACTGAGTTGAGGAGGAACCTTCTTCACCTAAAGGGTTGTTCATTTGTGGAAATCCCTGCCCAGTGAAGCGGTGGAGGCTACTTCTTGAATGTTTTTAAGGCAATAACAATAGATTTTTGAACAGTAAAGGAATCAAAGGTTATGGCGAGCGGAAAGGTGAGTGGAGCTGAGTCCATGAAAAGATCAGCCATGATCTTATTGAATGACAGAGGAGGCTCGAGGGGCAGATGGTCTCCTCCTGCTCCTATTTCTAATGTTCTTAGGTTCTTATGTTTTCATTGAATTATACTTGAGGGGCTGAATGGCTTACTTCTGCTCCTATGTCTTATTATTTTATGGTCTTGAGAGAAATTCCTTTAATTCTTCGACTTTTTCGTCACTTTGAATTAGCTACAGAATGTACTTCTGTCATTACTATTAGTAAAAACAGCTTGTACTGATATAGAGCCCTTTCAAATCTAAGGAATTTCCCAGAACACCACAAGCAATAAAAAATCACTAAAGAACTGCAAATGCTGGAAATCAGAAACAAAATCAGAACTTACTGGAAAAGCTTGGCAAGTCTGGCAGCATCTGTGGAGAGAAAGTAGAGTTAGTGTTTCAGGTCCAGCGAGCGTCCACGTTGTAGGTCATGGAGAGACTTGTGATCCTGGATGTATTCAAAACGCAAAGGATGAAACTTGACTGGGAATCCATACGGGATGAGTCTAAATGGGAGGCAGTCACTGAAGAATGTGGTGTGGTTGTGGAAGCAAGTTTTGGCAAATGACTTGTCAAATACCAGGAGCGACAATGGAAGTAATGACAGCGAACAAGAAAAACGATTTGAGTGGAAACCCCATCAGAAAGAGGGGCAGACCTTCTTCAAGGTGGGCATACCTGGAAGAGATGTGGCAGTGAGTTAAACACTAACCAAAAAAAAACCCAAAGAACTGCAGATGCTGGAAATCAGAAACAAAATCAGAAATTGTTGGAGAGACTCAGCAGGCCTGGCAACACCTGTGGAGAGAAAGCAAAGTTAACATTTCAGGTCCAGTGACCCATCTTCAGAACCAGGAAGAAGGCAGAGGTGGATTGGACAGGGTTGGGATAGAAACAATAAATTACTTTGGTGTGTAAACTGGCAATGGCGGTGAACCTGTATTGGTAATGTTGGTTAAAAATGGAATCTAGTCCTAGGAGAGCTTTCTGACAATCTAATAGGATATTCAATATCCATTGCAACTGTAGGAACAGAGGGACACCACCTTAGCTTTACACCCGATCCAAGGGATACTTCAAATAGTAAGGGATATTGTCCTGAAATTAAGTTCCCCTTACCATAACTTTTTGACAACCTGTCCCTCTAGTTTGCTGAGAGATGTGACATTTATCCACAACATTTCACCACACTGTCTCATCACCTGTGCTTTTCCATTGAAATCACCAAACCACAGTTTCAGTCCATTGTGTATATTACTGCTCAGATCCTACAGCGATGAAGTAGAGATTACCATGTACCATATCACATTAACATTGGCCTCAGTGCTCTTAACAGAATGCAAGCAACACAATGACTGTAGCATCTATGTAGAGGCAACCCAGTCAGAAGTACATTCACAACTCAATTTAGTACACTATTTACTGGGAGCACTGAAATGCAATCTTTTCAGGTCATCTTAAAGTTAAATTCCTCCATTGTTAAAACTTTGTAACGTGTGTTACAAAAATATTCTTCAATGAATAAATAAAAGCAGTAGTTATTTTAACAGAACAGCACATGTACATCTGTTTCCAGTACAGAATGAAGCTGTCTATCAGCAGAAAGATGGTGGTAATATTATACAGAGCTTTTAAAAACATTTATTAGGAGGATCTTGACTCTGCTATATGAATTGTCAGAAATGTAAGTGGACTCATATTACCGAGTTTCAACAAAATCTCTATTAATAGATTGTAAACAAATACTGCCACTTTTTTTTATCATTTCAATTAAAAATTCAAAAAGGACAATCATTCTTCCAAGAAAAAGCAGTACAGAGTAAAAGATCTCTGCATTTTCCTAAGATAGTGAATACAGTGATTTTTTTTTCTCTTCCCTACTATGTAGTTTGCTCTAGTTGATTAGTGAACCATACACTACAAAGCAACCTTTAGTAAACTGCCCAGCTCCTGGCTCAATGACTAGAATTGGAAGAACAAATGAAGAACATGAACTTCATTTCACCCCTGTTAATTGGAGGCTTGGACTTAAAAAAAATTGACAGTACAGGTTTGGTGTTAATCATGCCCACAGGTAGCTTGATTCTGCTCATAAATTGTGTCAAACCCCAGCTCTTTGATCGTTATGGCTCTTAACCAAAGTTGCAAGTCAGACAACAAAAAGGCAGCTGTATGGTGTTTATCAGTAATGTGACAATTTCTTTGGAGAAAAATTAAATGGTTAAATTTGAGATTATGCATGAACTTAGAAGGAGAATTGTATATTTCTTTATATCTAGGAAAATCTAAGTTATTAAGACAACAACAAATTGCCACTATTACTTGTAAATTAATTGAAAATTCAGCCTCATTTATCAACCACTGATATTGAGTTCAGAACCAGGAGTCACAGCCTAAGGATATGGGCTAGGCCATTTAAGACTGAGATGAAGAAAAAGGCTGAATCACCTACTTCTGCTCCTATTTTCTATATTTCTTTCATGCAGCTGCTCACACAGTTCAGAGCAGATGGATGCCACCAAGAACTTTCTGTTCCTCCTCGGACCGAGGCTGTTGTTGTATTAGCAGGTAGAATGATCCTGCCACCATTTCTCTTCCCTTCACTGGGGCTAAGTGCCTGTTTGTTTTACAATGATAGAGGCATGACATGTAGTGAGTCTTAACAAGAGGAGACTTTTGTTTTAAAATCATGTGGTGCATTGTACATGTGCAATATCCCAAGGCATTCTATACATATATTAAAAGCAAGAGGATAACTAGGGAGAAGGTAGGACCACTCATGGATAAAGGAGGAAACTTGTGCTTGAAAACAGATAATATGGGCACGATCCTAAATGAGTACTTTGTGCAGTATTCACCTTGGAGAAGGATATGGAGGATAATGAGATTAGTGTGGAGGATGCTAATATGCTAGGGCATTTTGGGATCAAGAAAGAAGTGGTGTTGGGTCTCTTGAAGAGCATTAAGGTAAATAAGTCCACGTGGCCTGATGTTATCCACCCGAGGTTATTAACAGAGGAGATTGTTGGGGCCTTGGCCAAGATCTATGTATCCTTGCTAGCAACAGGAGAGATCCCGAAGAATTGGCAAATAACTAATGTTGTTCCTCTGTTCAAGAAGTGAATAGGGATAATCAAGGAAACTATAGACCAGTGAGTCTCACATCGGTGGTTGGGAAGTTATTGGAGAGAATTCTTAGGGATAGGATTTACGTGCATTTTGGAAAACCATGGCCTAATTAGGGACAGTCAGTATGGCTTTGTACAGGGCAGTTCATGTCTTACTAACTTGGTTGAAGTTTTCGAGGATGTGATGAAGGTGATCTATGATGGCAGAGCAGTGGATGTTGTCTACTTGGATTTTACTAAGCTTTTCAAAAAGGTCCCTCATGGTAGGCTCATCCAGAAGATTAAGATGCATGAGATCCATGGTTACATGGCCACATGGATTCAGAATTGGCATGCCCGTAGAAGGTAGAGATTAGTGGTAGAAGGGTATTTTTCTGACTGGAGGTTTCCTTGATTATCCCTATTCACTTCTTGAACAGAGGAACAACATTAGTTATTCGCCAATTCTTCGGGATCTCTCCTGTCGCTAGCGAGGATACATAGATCTTGGCCAAGGTCCCAACAATCTCCTCTCTTAATAACATTGGGTGGATAACCTCAGGCCACGTGGACTTATTTACCTTAATGCTCTTCAAGAGACCCAACACCACTTCTTTCTTGATCCCAAAATGGCCTAGCATATTAGCATCCTCCACACTAATCTCATTATCCTCCATATCCTACTCCGAGGTGAATACTGCACAAAGTACTCATTTAGGATCATGCCCACATTCTCTGCTTCCAAGCACAAGTTTCCTCCTTTATCCATGAGTGGTCCTACCTTCTCCCTAGTTATCCTCTTGCTTTTAATATATGTATAGAATGCCTTGGGATATTGCACATGTGCAATGCACGACATGATTTTAAAACAAAAGTCTCCTCTTGTTAAGACTCACTACATGTCGTGCCTCTATCATTGTAAAACAAACAGGCACTTAGCCCCAGTGAAGGGAAGAGAAATGGTGGCAGGATCATTCTACCTGCTAATACAACAACAGCCTCGGTCCGAGGAGGAACAGAAAGTTCTTGTTGGCATCCATCTGCTCTGACCTGTGTGAGCAGCTGCATGAAAGAAAATAGAAAATAGGAGCAGGAGTAAGTGATTCAGCCTTTCTCCTTATCTCAGTCTTAAATGGCCTAGCCCATATCCTTAGGCTGTGACTAGTGGTGTTCCGCAGGGATCTGTACTCAGACCTCTGTTGTTTGTGATATCTATAAATAACTTGGATGAAAATGTAGATGGGTGGGTTAGTAAGTTTGCAGATGATACAAAGATTGATGGAGTTGTGGATAGTGTAGAAGGTTGTCAAAGGATACAGTGAGATATAGATCAGGTGTAGATGGAGTTTAATCTAAGTGTGAGGTGCTGCGCTTTGGGAGAGCAAATGTTAAGGACAATTATACAGTCAATGTCAGGACTCTGAACAGCATTGATGTACAGAGGGATCATGGAGTTCAAGTCCATAGCTCTCTGAAAGTGGCCACACAAGTAGGTAGGGTGGTAAAGAAGATGTATGGCATGCTTGCATTTAATGGTCAAGGAATTGAGTACAAGAGTCACATTATCATGTTGTAGCTTTATAAGACTTTGGTTAGGCCGCACTGCATTCAATTCTGGTCACCACATTACAGGAAGGATGCGGAAGCTTTGGGGAGGGTGCAGAAGAGGCTTACCAGGATGCTGCCTGGATTAGCAGGTATCAGCCATAAGGAGAGGCTAGAAAAACTCAGTTTGTTTTCTTTAAAGTGTGGACGCTGAGCGGAAACTTGATAGAAATCTATAAAATTATGAGATGCATAGGTAAGTTGATAGTCGGAATCTTTTTTCCCAAAGTTGAAGTGTCTAATACTAGGTGGTATTCTTTAAGGTGAGAGAGGCAAGGAGATGTGACAGGCAAGCTTTTTATACAGAGAGTGGTAGGCCCAAGGGCCATTTCCTATGTTCTATGCTCTATGATGTATCATGTGTGATTTATATAGATAATGACATTATTTATTTAAAAATTTGAAGTTTCAACTAACGGCATGTGGTTTTGGTCTCTGTCTATGAAGAGGTTTAATGATGAACATGTAAGTATTTCTAAAGCCATGGTGATTTATTTCATAGACAAATTATGTGAGAAAGATTTCCTGGAAAGTTATGGGGCTTTGATATCTTTGGTGGAGTTTTACAAGTGAACAGAGTAATTAGTTGTTCATTAGGTCGCAGATAGAAAGATCTGGAACATAAATTTTGGTTTTGGAGAAACACCTATGGCTTGAAGGAAGTCTTTTTGGCTTAGGTATTATAGAGGGCTTGACTAAAGCTGGCTGTATAAGACTGTTGCTCCTGAAGGGAAGTGGGGTAGTTTAGAATTGCTAAGAAATCGGTAACTTCAGTTCAAGGAGTTTAGTTTTAAAGTTCCAGACTAGAGATTTTGGCTAAGAACTTGAAGCTGAGAAAGTCAAAGCTTAGTTATGGAGTCATAGACACAGAGTCATACAGCATGGAAACAGACTCTTCAGTCCAAACTGTCCATGCAAACCATGTTCCCAAACTAAATTAGTCCCACCCGTCCGCACTTGGCCCATATCCCTCCAAACCTTTCCTAATCATGAACTTATCCAAATGTCTTTTAAACTTTGTAATTGTACCTGCATCCACCACTTCCTCTGGCAGTTCATTCCACACAAAAACCAGTCTCGGTGTAAAACAGTTGCCCCTCGTGTCCTTTTTAATCTTTCTCCTCTCACCTTAAAAGTATGCCTCCTAGTTGTGAATTCACCAACTCTAGGGAAACGACTCTTGCTATTCAAATTATCTATGCCCCTCTTGATTTTATAAACCTCTATAAGGTCACCCTTCAAACTCTCCACATTCCAGTGAAAAAAGTCCCAGCCTATTTTTATAACTCAAACCTTCCATTCCCAGCAACATCCTGGTATATCTTTCCTGAGCCCTCTCCAGTTTAATAATATCCTTCCTGAAGGAGGGTGCCCAGAACTGCACACACTGCTCCAGAAGGGGCCTCACTAATGTCTTATACAACCTCAACATGACGTCCCAACTCCTATGGTCAAAGGTTTACCAGACCTTCGATTTTCATGTCAACTGTGAACTTACTGATTAAACGCCCAACATTCAAATCTCAATCATTAATGCACACCATAAACATCAAGGGACCCAGCAACAAACAGTACTCTAGCGGACAAAGGTTTCCAGTCACAAAAACAAGTGTCAACCATCACTATCTGCCTCCTGTCACTTTTTGCCAAATTGCTATGGATCCCATGGACTCTTACCTTCCTGAGTGTGACCTTGTCAAAAGCCTTACTGACGAACATGCAGACTACATCCACTGCCTCTCATCCACACATAGAACATAAAGCAGCACAGGAACAGGCCCTTCAGCCCACCATGTCTGTGCCAACAATGATGCAATTCTGAACTAATCGCATCTGTCTGCATATGGTTTGTATTCATCTATTCCCTGCCTGTTCATATCTTTGCTTAAATGCCTCTTAAACTTTGCTAACTTATCTGCTTCTACCACCTCCTCTGGTAGCACATTCCGAACATCTACTGTCCTTTGTCTAAAAACGTGCTTTACATGTTTCTGTTAAACTTTCCTCCTCTCACCTTAAACTGATGCCCCCTGGTATGTGACATTTCCACCCTGGGAAAGAGATACATGTATCCACTCTGCCCACGTCTCTCATAACTTTATACACTGTACTCATGTCACCCCACCCCAGCCTCTGATGCTCTAGCAAAAACAGTCCAAGTTGCTCCACCCTCTCCTTATTAATTATTACACTCCAATCCAGGCGACATCGTGGTAAACCCCTTTTCACCCTCTCTAAAGCCTCCATGTCTTCCTAAAGTGTAGGGACTAGAACTACACACATTAATCCAAATGTGGCCGAAATAAAGTGTTATACAGCTCAACATGACTGGCCAACTTTTACACTCAATGCTCTGACCAATGAAGACAAGATGTTGTACACCATCTTCATCACTTTCCCAACTTGTGTTGCCACTTTCGAGAGAGCTATGGACTTGGACCCCAAGATCCTTCTAACTATCAATGCTCCTAAGGGCCCTACCATTTATTGTATACTTTCCTCTTGCAAAATGCATCACCTCCCAACATGCATCACCTCATACTTGTCTGGATTAAACTCCATCTCCTATTTCTCCACCAAACTTTCCAACTGATATATATCCTGCTGTATCCTTTGATAACCTTCCTCACTATCCACAACTCCACCAATTTTCGTGCTGTCTGCAAACTTGTTAATCAGGCCACCTACATTTTCATCTAAGTCATTTATAGATGCTACAAACAACAAATGTCCCAGCACTGATTCTTGCAGTGTCACCTCTTTGAAAAACAAATCAAACCTCCTAGCTGTACTGACTGTATTTGTTAAATCATTGCTTCTCAAAGTGGGAATAATCTGTCCATCAGAATTTTTTCCATTAGTTTCCCTGCCACTGATTGTAGATTCAGTGGCCTTTGGTTTCCTGGTTTATCCCCACTACCCTTCTTGAATAATGGTAATAACATTGGCTGTCCTCCTGTCCTCTTGTGTCTAGAGAGGATTTGAAAATTAATGTCAGTGCCCCTGCAATCTGCTCCTTTGCCTCCTACAGAAGCCAAAGGTGCTTTTCATTTTAGCCTGTGGATTTATCAAATCTTAAGCACGATAAAATGGTGAATACCTCCTCTTTCTCGATAGTAATTTGTTCAAGTATATCACAGTTCTCCTCCCTGATTTCTATACTTATATCATTCTTCTTTATCATGAATACATATGCAAAGTACTCATTTAATAACTCACCTATATCTTCTGGCTGCAACTACAGATTGCCACTTGGATCTCAAGTGTGTTCCTCTCTTTCTCTGGTTATCCTCTTTCCCCGAATATACTGATAAAATGTCTTCGGATTTTCTTTCATTTTTCCCACCAATGTTTTATCATGTCCCCTCTTTGCTTTCTTAACTTATTTTTTTTTTTAAGTAACCATCTGCGCTTTCTATATGCCTCTTGCATCTAGTCCTCCAAGCCTCAGAATCGACCATGAGATTCTGTTTTTTCCCCTCAAACAATCCCATATGTTCCACAATAGCCAGGGTTCTCTGGAACTTTTGATCCCACAGGAACACACTCACTCTGCATTTGCACTATTTCCTTTTTAGAAGTCTCCCACTGATGCAATGTAGATTTTCCTACAAGTAGTCACTCTCTAGCCACATCTCATCTTATGTTATTAAAACTAGCCTTTCCCCCACTTCAAAACCTTTAATTCTGGCCTATCTTAGTCATTTCTCACGACTAAATTAAATCTGATTGAATTATGGTCACTACCACTAAAATGCTCACCTATTAATAATTTTACCCCTTGCACAGCTAAAAATAGGTCCAACACTGCATTGTGGTACATTCTAAGTCTTGCAGGGCCTTAACTTATGATGGTACTGGCTTAAGATGCTCATTGCCTTGGACCATCACCAGTGCAGTGACATCAAATGCCATGAGTACTTCAGTGATCTTCATACAATGGTGAATTTATTATACTCCTATTATCCCTGCAGCTAGAACTTATTGTATGCATAGCTGGTCTCAGGTAGACCCAAGGATCAAGACTTTTAACAGAAAGGCTTTGTTATTTAAAAGTTGAGAAATACCCTGGAAGAAAATTGCTTGATTTTGATTCCTATGCAAACACAGCAGATGTGCTCCAACTCCCCATTGAGAAGGCATGTTTTTTTAAGGGTTCATCAAACTGGCAGGACTGGATGTTAGGAAACACTAGGCCTCAGTGCTTATTTTTATGCTCACCACAACACGGATGGGAGTGTCCATGCCTTTTGCAAAGAAGGCTTTTTCTTCCTGGTAAAGGTCATTCACAAAGGCATCGGGGCTGGGAAGACACAGGAAACCATGTCTGCTGCGAAAGAAGACAAGTTCTGTCTTCTGCGAGCCGACCCCCATGTCCATGGTGAAACGAAAATTGGGTACAAAATATGAAATGTTGTCTAGATCATGGTCACTTGAATAGGATCTGAGGTGGTCCACCCTCAGTGCATTTTTGTTCTCAACAGTTAAATACTTCCACTTAGCAGAAAAATGTACATTAATTTAAAGGAAAATTGCAGAGACCATAGAGTTCATTGATTAGATCCATGAACTTTTAATAATTATGAATTTGAATCATTTGGGTGTGGGACAATTATTTAAAGGTATGGTTAACCCTTAACATAGCCTGAGAGAAATTTTTCTGTCCATCTGGCCTACTTTGCCGAAGCTGGTTTCCACATGTCCTGTTGTTCTCCTGAGAAGATAATTGTTTTCTTAGAAATACCATACAGGACTGACCTCTCTATCTGGGAATGTTTATATTCAGAATGTAGTATATTGAAGGAAAAGAAAATTTTTTTAAATCGTGGAAATTAGGAATCAAAACAAAACTCTCATCAGCTTGCAGGCTGCCTTTGAAAGAGAAATCTGTCTCAAGATTCTTCACAAAGATATAAATGAAAAACTTGGTTTTCAAGGAGCCTTTAACTGAAGTGAGGGAGGTGGAGAGATAGTCATAGGGATATACAGCACAGAAACAGATCTTTGGGTCCAAATTGTCCATGCCAACCAGATATCCCAAATAAATCTAGTTCCATTTGCCAGCATTTGGCCCATATCCCTCTAAACTCTACCTCTTCATATACCCATCTGGATGCCTTTTAAATGCTGTATTGTACCAGCCTCCACCACCTCTTCTGGCAGCTCATTCCATACATGCCCCACCCTCTGCGTGGAAAAAGTTGCTCCTTAAGTCTCTTTTAAATCTTTCCCCTTTCACCTTAAACCTATGCCCTCTAGTTTTGGACTCCCCTACCCTAGGGAAAAGTACTTATCTGCAATTTTCCTTTAAATTAATGTATATTTTTCTGCTAGATGGAAGTATTTAACTGTTAAGAACAAAAATGAACCTAGGGTGGACCACCTCAGATCCTATTCAAGTGACCATGCCCCTCATGATTGTATAAACCTCTACAAGGCCACCCCTTGACCTCCGACGCTCCGGGGAAAATAACCCCAGTCTATGCAGCCTCTCCCTGTAATTCAAACAATTGAAGGTGCAAGGAGATTCAGGGAAAGAATTTCAGAATGTGGAGTCAAGGTGAAACATTGAAACATTGCAATATAGAGAATAGGAGCAGGAGTAGGCCATTCGACCCCTCGACCCCTGCGCCATCATTCAATCTAAACATTGTTGATCATTGAGTTCAATACACTCATCTCACCCTTTCCACATATCCCTTGATCCCTTTAGCCACAAGAGCATTATCTACCTCATTGAAACATAAAACGTTTTGGCTTCAACTAGTTTCTGTGTAATGAATTCCATTGGGCTCGCCACTCTCTGTGTGAAGAAATTTTTCCTCATCTCAATCCTAAAATGTTTGCCCCTTATCCTTAAACTATGATCCTTGGTTCTGGACTCCCCTACCATCATAAACATCCTTCCTGCATCTCACCTGTCTAGTTCTGTTAGAATTTTGTAGGTTTCTATGAGATCCCACCCACACCATTTTCTTCTAAACTCCATTGAATATGATCCTAACTGATTCAATTTCTCCTCACATGTCACTCCTGCCATCCTAGGAATCACTTTGTTAATTCAATGCTGCACTCCGTCTATAGGAAGAACATCTTTCCTCAGATAAGGAGTTCAAAGGTGCACACAATATTCCAGGTATGCCCTGTATAATTGCAGCAAGACGTCCTTGTTCCTGCACTCGAATCCTCTCACTGTGAAGACCAACGTACAGTTTGCCTTCTTTATTGCCTGCTGCACCCACACACTTACTTTAAGCAACTGGTGCACGAAAACACCAAGGTCTTGTTGAACATGCCCCTCTCTCAATTTATAGCCAATCAAGTGATAATGTACCTGCCTATTTTTGCTACCAAAGTGGATAACTTCACACTTATCCATGTTATACTGCAAATACCATGCATTTGCCCACTCACTCAATCTGACTGATGGAATGGTCACTAGACATCAGCTGAAAAGGCCCGAATTACTTGTTACGTCAGAAGGGACTGGTTAACATTTCAGATAAAAACCATTTTATCTCGTCAGGAATATAAAAGAGAAACGTATCCTTTTATAGTACTGAACAAACTGAAAAATGGGTTAAAGAATGGTACAGACAAAATAAAGCACCACATCTCATGAAATGGTAGAATAGGTGAAAACTGTTGGATGATAAACCGAAATAAACACAAAAAACTGTCGATACTGGAAATCTGAAACAAAACCCAAAAGTGCTGGAGAAACTCAGCAGATCTGGCAGCATCTGGAGAGAGAAAACAGAGTTAAGGTTTAGAGTCGAGTGACAAAGTTCTACCAAAGATACAAGTAGCTCTGTTTTCTTTCTCCAGATGCTGCCAGACCCATTGTATTTGTGCAGTACTTTCAGGTTTTGCTTTGGCTGATAAACTACGATCATTTCACTGAGGCAATGGAAAGGCACAAGAAGTCACTGACCAGCTACAGCAGTGAAAAGAGATGTGTACACTGGCTTGGAAATTACACACCAAGACTTGGGAGCTATTTCTTGTCTGATACGACACTAGCTGGAAAATATAACGGTATTCTCATACAAAATGTATATAAGCCTCATTAAGGAGGTCAAATGATATTAAAAATGCTTAAATAGTATAATCACATAATGTCCCTTTGTTTTGTAGGAGTTTATTGTTCACCTTGGGTTGGGGTTCAGCAACGCTCTATGTTCAATGGAGGTCTTAAAGAAGCATTAGTTCTATTGTTAATTTTCATTTACAAAATATGTTTAAGCTTTAGGCCATGCTATAAAAATAATGGTCTATTGACCATATTAAAACTTCAGAAATTAATTAACTCTCATAGAAATCTACCTCTCTTTCTTCCTTGGTCTCTCTCTGGTTTAGATATTTTCCAATGCAGCCTGTCAGAGCTAATACAGATACAGAACAGTGCAGTCAGAATATAATGTGCTTATTTTCACAGAAGCCTGTTATCTCATCAAGGACGTAGCACAGAAATGCATCTTTGTGTGAGTTTGATACAAGGCTAGGAAAAGGAGTCATTACCTTTATATCTAAATAAGTGATCTGAATGAAGATGATAGGATGTCCTTATGAGGGATAATCTTTTCTAACTGATTAAAGATTTAACAGCCAGCTAAGGTTTGTTCCATACATTTGCATCAGTTCTATAACCCTTTGATCTTTTGCTTATAAGTTCTGTGTCTGAAGCCACCTCTCTCACTGACACCTGAAGAAGGAGCGAGACTCTAAAAGCTTGGGTCTTCAAATAAACCTGTCGGACTATAATCTGGTGTTGTGTGATTTTTGACCTTATGAGGGATAAGCAAAGATGTTTTCATGAGATATGAGCCAGGGAGGGGCTGGTAAGGTTCAACTTGAGCATCCATCCCCTGATAGTAGGAGAAATGAATGAGCAAAGGTAGTTAAATGAATGATTGTCTTGAGATGTTCATTGGCCATTGAAGGACAATATAGAAATAGGCAGCCAAGAAGGTGGAAGATAAAGAGATTCTCCTTGAGGTGTATGCTAAGTTTGGCTCATACTTTAGACAATCTGCGAGAGGCTGGAAGAAAAAGTTATCACCACTGATTGCCTGGATCAGGCAATTCTCCTCCGCCATTCATCTATTGAACATGGAAGCGGTCAACCATTCTCACCTGTTACAGTGGTACGTCCACTTTTTCTGAAGATGACAGCTGCCTTGCAATAAACTGGTTGTAACTCCTCAATTCTTTAGAATAATCTAAGACATCTGGGATCAAGTCTTACAATTCTATTATTGATTTGCCACTTTAATCAATTCCTACTGCAAATGATTTTTTTAATAACAAGAGACACATTTTAGATGATGCTAAAAGTAACTAATTATTGTTCACTTAGTCACCAGAATCAATTGGAAATAATTGTAGGGCAGAAGTAAAACATAAAAGAAACAGAAGGTGCAATTTAAAAATTGATTCTTTCAAGCCAGGTTTCACACGATTCTGGGGATCTATGCGGAATCTGGAGCAAGCTCCTTTGTCCTGTTGCAGTAGGACATAGGAGCACGAGTAGGTCATTCAAACCCTCAAGGCTATTCTGCCATTTAATAAGGTCATTGCTGATTTGTATCTCAGTTTATCCTCCAACATCAATTAAAGGTAAATTTAAGGATGAAGATTAATTAAGGGTCACTGCAATTGGAATATGTTTTGACTAAAGCTGTGTCAAGTGAAATAAAGCATGCCAGTGAAATCAGCACAAATTGGACTAATTGCTCATGCCATCAACTATACCCGTGAGCCTTGGCACACCGATGTCCAAGGGGAACTGACCCTGCAGATCCCAGGTCAATTTCCAGCCCGTACTCTGGTTCCAATATTTCAAAAACATCTGAAACCCATTTCATAGATACAGAATGTAATGCCAGTGTTACAAAAGCATTCCAATATTATGGCTGCACCTGCACTCAGACAAGAATAAGGAGCACCCACATTTCAGTCAAAATGCTGATCACTATTTGTTTCGAGGACAGGCATTGTAGCCTTGAATATGTCAATTAATGCCTGTGGAACAACCACTTCTCAAAATGGATCTGTCTGCTCAGGTCTCTTCAAGGGTTAGCAATTAAATAAATGTTATAAACTCTTTTTGAAACAAAACCTTCCTGAAGTGACCCACAGACAATTATGCTCCCCCGCCCCAATCCACCTGTATTATATGGAGACTGCATTAGCCACCATCCCCACTCTCTCATACAGTCACACACACAGACACACAGTCACACAGACACAGACACGCACTCACACACACAGACACACAGTCACACAGACACAGACACATACTCACACACGCGCGCACACAGACACACACACGCAGACACACACACATGCACACAGACACACGCACATGCGCACACAGATACACACACACGCACACAGACACACGCACATGCGCACACAGACACACACACATGCACACAGACACACACACACACACAGACACATACACACACACGCACACACACACACACACGCACACACAAACATATACACATTTCTTTCTCCAGCTTGCACAAACAGCATTTGAAGTAGCTGAAAAATTCTTGCTCTAAGCACTGACTAATTAGAAGAATTTCTACCTTCCCACATCTTTGGCAGGCTTCCAGTTGCAGGCTAAAACTTGGCATAAAAGGTGGCAGGCTACAAGTACACGGGCTTAACTGAGTAAATCATGCAAAGTTGGTGTCTGGCAGAAACAGTAAATGTAATTTTTGATGTCTGCTGTTCTCACTCAACCTGTAAAATTGACACCTACTGCGCTTAAAGCTGCAGTGAGTTTGACTGGAGAAACATAGAAAGCCATAGACAGACAGTCAGAATGGGAATGAGAAAGAGAAGGTGGACTGCAGATTCATCATTAGGGCAGAAGGTGGTTGTGGGAAGGGGGTGGTTGGTGCACTGGTACGGCAGTGCCCTGCTTTCGCTGTTTTTGCCCGGTTTCCCCATTTTCCTGACAACAGGTCTTGAGGTGCTCGACGCCTTTCCAGATGCTCCTCCACTTTGGATGGTCTTCAGTCAGTGATTCCCAAGGGCCTGTGGGAATGTCGCACTTCACCATTGAGGCCTTGGATCTGCAGGGACATCACAATCACATTTGCAGTCAAAGCAGGGATGTTTCACAAATTGGTCACCCAACCTATAGCTGTCTCTGCAGGGTAGAAGAGGCTAGACTATGAGCAGTACAGAAGTGCGGAGAAAAAAGGGAGGGAAATATGCTTAATGTTTGGGTCGTGTGACCAGTAGAAATGTTGGAGGGTTCCTGGTGAATATGGTAGTTGATAGAGCTTGTTTTATATCTTCAGATGATCTCTTCATCCCTTTTGTGGAAGAATGGGGAAGTGTTTAACAGATTAACAGGCTGATTTGCCAACCTGTGGAATCACATCATGTACACACCTTCTGTAGCCCAACACCGTGGGACTACACGGTGGCTCAGTGGTTAGCACTGCTACCTCACAGCGCCAGGGGCCCAGGTTTGATTCCAGCCTCGGGCGACTGTATGTGTGGAGTTTGCACATTCTCCCCGTGTCTGCGTGGGTTTCCTCCGGGTGCTCTGGTTTCCTCCCACAATCCAAAGATGTGCAGGCTCGGTGGATTGGCCATGCTAAATTGCCTGTAGCGTTCAGGAGTGTGTGGGTTATAGGTGGATGGGTCTGGGTGGGATGCTCCAGGGGTTGGTGTGGACTTGTTGGACCGAAGAGCCTGTTTCCACCCTGTTGGGATTCTATGAACAAGCCCTACAGTGTGACTTGCACCCAGAGTGCTTGTTTAGAGGCAGGGATATTACCCACTGATGACCAAGACCTCTAGGTAGATGATGTGGAAAATGAAAACAAGGGGTGCACAAAGAACATTGTCACAGGAGGAAGAGGAGATGGGAGTAAACTAATAGGAAAAATGATTGGATATTTGTAAAGTCAGAAAAATATTTGAGCATGACTCAAATGAAGATAGAAGGATGGGTTAAACTCATCTGATTCCTAAATGAAGGAAAATCTGCCAGATTACAATATAAACATTTCTGTACAGTGATTTGATCAGGACAAAGCCAACATTAAGAAAATGCAATTACAAACTTTTGCTGAGTTTAGATTACTTAAATCAGAATAGTATAAATACAGCCTGGGAAATTGGCATATGAACAGGAGTGAGGTTAAAAGGGGAAAGAGAATCAGAAGGATGTAGACATGACATGGGGAAATCACCTGGCAATGGAAGATCTCCCTAGGATTGCAAACATTGCTAGATGACAAGAAGAAAATACTGGTTTTGTTCAAACTCGGAATTTGAGATAGAGGGAGCTACTGATTGAGCCAAGATTGTCTGCAAACATGAAATTTAGCAAACCAGAACTTCTTCAGTAACATGATAACCCTCACTGACCATTTGATGAGCTGTTACCTTATTTCACATCAACAAAAGGAAACTTTTTGCATTTATAATAAAAGAAGTAATTGTCCAAAAATGGAAATTCATTCTTAGTCTGCCTTGCCTGTAGAGTTTGGTGAACATGATTCTAACTTATGTCTCCATAAACTTATACTGATGCTCCAAAATCTTCTGGGTGCTTTTTCAAAGAAAAGAAAAAGTGGCTTGCTTTTGTGCTTTTTCCACTTCTTCAGGAACATTGAACTGAATGGCTTCCTTGGCTATTTCAGAGAAAAGTTAAGAGTCAACCACATTGCTGTTGATCTGGAGTCACGTGCAAGTCAGACCAGTTATAGATGTCAGGTTTTACTTTCAAATGGACGTTAGTGAACCAAATGATAAAATAAATATTGGTCTTATGGAGACAAGTTTTAACTCCAGATTTTATGAATTGAAATTAAGTTCCATCAGCTACCATGGTGGGGATTTGAATTCACTTCCCCAGGGCATTAGGTGAAGCCTCTGAATTATGTGGTCACTGACATTACCACTACACTACCATCATCCCCCTAACTCAGATAGCTCCATACTTCCTTGTACTTCACAACATGGCTCTGCAAATGGAGCTCATGCTTCACGGAGTGACTTCATCTTGTCCACATTCTGATGCAATTTCTGCCATTGAAGAGGGGAAATGGATCAGCTTGATGTGGCATTACCGTTACCTTAGCCTGGTCCGGTCACAATGTTGGGAAGCTTGCAGTGGGTCTATTGATCTGGATGAGAGCAGACCTTGGGACTCTAATAAAATTTTGACTCCCAGCCCAATGGATTATGCAACCTTTGCTTGTCTCTAACAACAGTCTGTTGGCCAAGATTTCCATACCAGCAATGAAAGCACTTGTGTGAGTTATTTCACCATGTACAGTACCTCTACCATGAGAGGCTTCTCGACAAAGATTCCTGGAAGTGCCTAACATAACAAAGTAGCTGCTATGTTTGGAGGCTGTTACATAATTGAAGCAACAAGACATAACTCAACATGGTCATTTGCAATTGGAGATTGGTATAAACCTATCCTTCCGTCTTAATTTAATTTTATTGTTCTTTGGTGCAGAAATGGTATTGCAAACAAAATATTCCTGGAAATAACATGAATTGAAGCATAATGGGTGTAATGTTTGAGGAAATAGGGGAGTCATCATTTTCTATTTCCAAATACAATTCTCACAATACCACAAAGTATCTTGGATAAATTGACTGATTCGGCAGACTGAAATTCTCATCAAATTGAACATCTATTAACTCTGGGAGAGAAAAAGAAACACATTATATTCTATCCAATTGTGCTAACTATCACATCCTGAAGGTATAACACAGATACCCATAGACCATAAGTTATAGGAGCAGAATTAGGCCATTCAACCCATTGTGTCTGCTCTACCATTCGATCATAGCTGATATGTTTATGAACCCAATTCTCTTGCCTTCTCCTTGTAACCCTTGATCTCTTAATCATTCAAGAACCTATTTATCTCTGTCTTAACTACGCAAAATGACTTGGCCTCCCCAGCCTTCTGTGGCAATAAATTCCACAGATTAACTACCTTCTGACTGATGAAATTCCTCCTTATCTCAGTTCTAAAGGGTCATCCCTTCATTATGAGGCTGTGCCCTCAGGTCCTCATCTCTCCTACTAGTGGAAACATTTTTCCCATGTCCACTCTATCCTGGTCTCTCAGTATTCTGTACATTTCACTGAGATACCCCCTCATCCTTCCAAACTCCATTGAATACACACGGAGTCCTCAACTGCTTCTCATAAGCCCTTCATCTGGGATCATTTTTGTGAACCTCCTTTGGAACCTCTCTAATACCAGCAGATCTTTCCTTAGATACGGGGCCCAAAACTGTTCACAATATTCCAAATGCAGTCTTACCACAGCCTTATACAGTCTCAGCAGTACATCCCTGCTTTTGTATTCTAGTCCTCTTGAAATGAATGCCAACATTGCACTTGCCTTACTGACTGCCAACCAAACCTGCATGTTAATCTTAAGAGAATCCTGAACTAGGACTCCTTTTGTGCTTTGGATCTTCAAAGCCTTTCCCAATTTAGAAAAGTAGTCTATGCCTTAATTCTCCCCACCAAAGTGATTAATATCACCAGTAAAGAAACAGATACACATTCAAAGTGAAATATCAGTCTTCCCATTCCAAATCACTTTTAAAAGGATTTATATTTACCTAAAGCAATGTTTGTGTGTTTGGATTTCTCTCTCCAAGTGGACAACTCTTTGCTGCATTTGTTGTTAATTGTTTCAATGAAACCATACAGTTTAAATTTGGCTCAAATAGAGTATTACTGGGGACGGAGTCTCAACCTGAAACAAATTAACCAACTGAGAAATGTAATAAAATGTCTTTTAGTGCAGTTGGCCTCTGCATGAGACCATCTTGATGGCAATTAAAGATTTTAGAAGATGCTGGGATTAATACAACAATTGATTGCATTGAATACCAATATGTTTCTCTGTCCACTCACCGCAGCTTTTTCATCACGATTTATTGTGACCTGGCTGTAAAGTCTGAAATGAATGGAAAGAAGCATACAAAGAAAAACAGTTGACACTCCAGGAAACAAACATGACTATCCAACCATCACAAGAGCTGACACCAGAGCAAACATAAAATTCTACATAAATACTTTTATTATGTACATTCTGTATTCTACTCCATAGAGCTGAATCGAATACATATTTGAAAATATATCCTATACACTAGTATGTAGTGCTAGGTCCTTACATCAAGGACATTCCATCCTAACTAATGGTCAGCTGATAATTCCCAAACAGTGATTTGGTTCCACTGATTGTATACAATTTGGAGGTTTTCTCAGTTCCTTGTAAGGTGTAGACCTTGCTGACATCTCTGAAGAAGGCAAATTAGTTATTGTATCAGGTTGTCCTGTTCCTCAGCTGGGACCTGGCATTTGCATGATGATCTAAATTTGTAAAGAATTAATAATTTTTTAAACTTGTTTAGTTCTCTTCGCTCAGAATAATAAATATGATTTTGGCTGTACTAGGGTTGACAGTACAGGTTTCTGTAAGCATTAAGCAGGTATGTACTAGAGATGTGCCAGGTATTTCTACCAGCTTGCGCTATATAAATAACACACTTTTCCCACTGGCTCTGCAAACTCTAGTAGAAGTTATTATCAGAAGCAGTCCAAGACTTACCGCTGATATTGTGGCCTGAAGGGTTCCGGGGCCATAGTAAGATTGTATGGACATACTTTAATAACTGAGTCTAAATACCACTGAAATTAATTTTTATAATGGAGCATTAATAACTGTGAGGCATAACCCCAGAGATAGGCATCAATAAATACTTATTTATTTCTATTTTACTTTAATTTTTTTAACTTCAGGAGAGTTGTGGGCAGAAGTGAGTGTAGTGGCCATCACTAAGGAGTAGGTACTGAGGAAGCTGAAAGGTCTGAAGGCAGATACATCACCTGGACCAGATGGACTACACCCTAGAATACTGAAGAAGACAGCTGAGATTGTAGAGGCATTGTTGGTGATCTTTCATCAATTACTGGAGTCAGGGAGGGTCCCAGAGGACTGGAAAATAGCTCGTGTAATACCTCTAGTTAAGAAAGGAGGGAGGCAGAAGACAGGAAGCTATAGGCCAGTTAGCCTGACCTCAATCATAGACTCCCTACAGTGTGGAAACAGGCCATTCATCCCGACAAGTCCACTTTGATTCTCCAAGACTCACCCTTCCCCCCTCTACCCTATTCCTGTAACCCTGCAAATCCCATGCACATTTTTGGACTGTGGGAGGAAACCAGAGCATCCAGAGGAAACCCACACAGGCACAGGGAAAATGTGCAAACTCCACATAGACGATCGCCCAAGAGAGGTCCCTGACGCTGTGAGGCAGCAGTGTTAACCATTGAGCCATCATGCAGTCGCTGGTAAGATTTTAGACTCCATTATTAAGAATGAGATTGCAAAGTACTTGGAAGTGCATGGTAAAATAGGGCTGAGTCACCATGGATTTGTCAAGGGGAGATCATGCCTGACAAATCTGCTACAATTCTTTGAGGAGGTAATAAACAAGTGAAACAAAGGAGAGCCAGCGAACATGATCTATTTCAATTTCCATATATATTGATGATATATTGCTGTAGGTGCATAATATCACCATTCTATAGGTAAACCTTCTCAATGCATCTTACTGGTTTGCACTTTTAGCCTTGAAAGAGTCAGAGTCAGTAACAATTGAGAGCCCTGTGACTTTGACACCTACAATCCTGGCAATGACCAGATCCATAAGCAAAAAACACACCAGTGCAGAGGCCTATTCTCTTCCACAGTGCTTTGCTGCAATGTAGTAAATAGAGAACATCTATAATTCTGCACTCCCTGTGTGTTCTGCTCTGTTGAATATTTAATGTGGGTGTTGGATTTAATGTCTTGTCTTGTGTTACTGTCTATGCCCCTCCAGTTCTCTGTGCAGTCCCTCAAGGTTCCTTCTGAGGTTCCCTCATATTTACCATCTGCACACCAAAGTTCAATAGTGTTATTTGACATCTAACCCAATGACACCCAAATCTGTTCCTCTTCCTCCGTTATCTGGTACCAGGTTTGTTGCAACATTACATTACATTACTGTTTCACTTAGGTGCCAAGTTATGAAGCAGCTGAAATATTCTTCAGCTCACTTTGCCAAAACCAAATCAGTCTCTTTTTTTAGTCTCCAGCTTAGTTCTCTCTCTTGTCCATTATTCTCTCAGCTGTCTGCATGAACTGGAACAGACACTGATCACCCAAGCGTTCTGTTTGAGCCCAAAGTTGTCTGGTGTTTCTAACCCACATCCAACTATTCATCAAGATTGCAAGCTCTCATCCCTGGAATATTTCCCATTTAAACTCAAGCCACTCTTTGAATGTTGCAGAGGCTAGAAGGTACATTTTTCTCAGCTCCAGAATAGTTTGATTCAGTGCTCTCTTCTGACCTTCTCTCTGTGAACCTTTACAAGCTGTGATCAATCTGAAAGTTTTGATCAAAACTAATTCTTGCTCAATATTGTGCACATCCGTCATTCCCAGCCCTTAATCATTCTGATTAATTCCTATTTTTAACACGTTCATCTCATGGAACCCATCTTCGGAATTTCCAACCACCCTATTGTACTCCTTTTGAGTAGTAGCCTCAAGCTGAATCCCACACCTCCATTATTGCTAGCTCCTCAATCTCTCTCCTCCACCATGGAGGCCTGATCTTACAATCACTATCGGCCAAATGATTTGATTCTGTTTCTGGACAGAATGTATTTCTGTCACTGGAACCTTTCATAGGTCTCACATGAACATGATTATTGCTTTCCCTGCATGGTGTGATGAAGATGTGTGGTACACAGGTGTGGCACCTTCAAAAGGCTGTGATGCTTTCATGGGGAACTGCGATACATAGAAATGACGTGATAATTTCATTTGCAGCCAGAAAATTAGCCCTTTTTTGTATGAGTATAATGTTCATACAGTGTAGTATAAAACAACTAAGGAAGAATAATTTCTTTTCTGAAGTGAAATCTGTGGAAGTTACAGGGAAGAAAGGGTCTCGTATGTAGATCTGAAGGAACAGTAATGGGCCTTTGTCACTGAGCAGTTCAATGCTTCCAGTGATGGAAGCAGCAAATGAGGGAAACAACCATAAGCATTGACCATGCCAAAGCTCACAAAATCATGGGTTATAGAGAAAAGGCAGGAAAATGGAGCTGAAGATCATCAGATCAGCCATAATTTCATTGACTGGCAAAGCAGACTCAGCGGCCTATGTCAACTCCTACAGCTTATGGTCTAGTGATGTTTTGATCACAGAACATGTTCAGAAATACCAAAGACAGGATCTTACATGTGTCTGAGTGACATGGGCTATGGCAAAATTTGTTCATGAATTGACCAAAATGTTCAGCAAGGGGCATCTCAACATCAGGAGCATCACTCAGCATCTTTTATGTTTTAGTTGAGTGACAGGGCAAGTTTCTCACTTGGCACCAATTAAAATGGATTATAGCTTCTTATCCTATTAACTTGCCTCATTAACATTCAGTTTCCCATCTTAACAAATACACCAAACAAGCCAGTCATTGAGAATTCTCGACATAGAAGTCACGGTTGGTACTGGGAAGGTATCGGAGAGAAGATGGTGGAACCTACCCTGGAAGAGTAGAGAAGGATGTTGACCATCTTCCTACAGTGTTGAGCATTCCTTCAGATGGCTGAGACCGCTTTAAACAAGGTGCCAACTTCAGACCAGGCTGGCATGCTCTGGTGGCATGGCCTTCATGACTGGTCCTGGGGGAAGAGGATATCCTGCAGTGCACCATCCCATCCAGCAAGACCTCCAACTCCCTGCCCACCAAGCAGGGTGTTAATTCTCCCTGGCAGTTATGTCCAGTGCAAATGTCAGGAATTGTGCAGGGCAGCGCTGGACTAACAGTGTTTGGGTGCACAGAAGACTTTTAAAGTTGGTGATGGCCCAAAGGATTCCAGTCTTCTGGTGGATAACCAGTGAGTAATAAGTTGCTCTGGGGAACATGCATGTTAAGATGGGAAAGGAATCGGGCATGACGGCTGTCACAGAGGTTAGTAACTGATATAGTTTTGGTAAGATATATTGAAAAATCTCGCCGAGCCACATGGCAGAAATTGCTCCAACAAACTCGATGTAACTTGCACTTTGCTCAAAAAAGCTGTGATTCAACCCCAGGTCTTTAGGCCAAAACTCAGGACCTCTGATATGAAAGATGGAAGAACTCTGAAAATTCATTGTTATTCACTGTTATTTACAGAGATACACATTGCATACTTTACACCTACAAAAAGAAACACTCTTTAAACCTCCTCTGATAGAAAGAACTATGTAGAGAGCACATATGAGATTCCAAGTAATAGTCATCATCTGAATACAATTAATACCCAACTGAAATATTATGAACACTTGTCCCCTCAGGGTCAGAGGGAGTGATCCTTGATGGTCTGGTCACGAAGAATCACATCGCACACAATAAATTGTTGAACAGAGAAGAGCCGAGGGTGGCTACACTTTCCAAGTAAGAAAGTGCTTTTGAAGACTAGATACTATTGTAATGCAGGTAATGCAGCACCAAATATAATCTGCTTTAGTTATGGTAGATGAGGGATAAAATAAGCCCGGACACCAGGTACAACTCACCTATCCTTAAAACATTTTTTTATCTTCACTTAAGAGGGAAGATGGGGCCTTGGTCTAATGTCATGTTTGAAAGTTAGACTCAGTCCTGCACTAAACTCCTTATCTGGATTTCAACTCAAATCTCTTGTAGAACTTGAACCCACAACCTTTTGGTTTAGAAGGATATGTGCGATAAAAAAAGGTTGCCATTCTTATTGATGAGCTATCCAGCATGTGTTTATTCATTCATTTTTTCCCTCTTTTCTTGTAAGGTCTAGTGATTTACAACAACAAGACCTGACATTTATATGGCTGGCTTCACATAAAAGAAATCCTCAAGACACACTGTACAAGGCAATGCCCGTACTGTGTAAGAAACACGAGGGAACTGGGCGATCAAAGGCACAGTCATAGAACTCAGTTTTGAAGGTGTTTTTGCAGCTGGAAAGGAAGAAAGATGGCAAATCATTGACAATTAGGGAGACAGTTTGAGAAAACAGGACATGCTAGACAAAGGTTCCACTGGTGGTGTTTAGGGGAGGAAGTGGATGAAGAGCTAAAAGACTAGGCTTAAACAATGTGTGAGATGCAGAGCTAGGAAAATAGCAGAGATAAGGTGGAAGAAAACTATGGGGTGTTTGAAGACAAGAGCACTGACTCGGAAGAAGAAATGCAAGTGGTTTGGATATCAACTTACTGTTTTCTCCTGGCAGGACTTTTAATTTTCCATAGGCTGAAAAAATATTCCACATAAATGGATGCCTGCAATTGGTCATTAAGGCCAGCATTGTCATACTGTGGTCTTATACACTCTGTAATGTTTTATTGATGTTGGATGGCATTTTTGGGCATTGATCTGACTACAGAAGCAGTTTGTGCTTGTTTTTAATTATAGGAAGCTCATTGAGAAAAGGACAACAATGCACGCTTAATAGCTCCTTATCCACTGCCAGAAAATGCTCATTGTCATTGTTATAACACCTCCAGCTCTATGTGGGATTATTTACGTGGGGTACATTGCTACAACTCTCAATCATAGTTCGTGTGACTGACTGATAACAGGCCAGGTATAATTTTTCTCTGTAACTTTCCTTTTACTTTTCCTTCAAGGGATAGATTATTGTTCATTTGGCTCAATATGTTGGTCAGTGTAAGACTATTATCTTGTGATCAAAAGATTGGGTGGTGTCTTTTCTTACCTAACTTTACTTAATGTAGCACGTTATTTTGTCACCATAGCATATGTTTTAACTCACATATGAAATGCACACTACCTGCTCTGCAAAACAATATTTTATTTAACAATCTTCACCTATGGACTGAAATAGGTTGAGATGAAAGGCTTAAAATTACTCATTGCAAGGAGAAAGTTACTTATAAATTAATTCTTTCTGCAGCTTCTCCCATCTTCCTTTTGTTAAATTCGTCTGAAGTTCATTGAAATACAACCCACAAAGTGTGAGGGGGAGGGAGAAGAACTTACTGCTGTTCAACATTTCCACCACTGCCTCCGCCCCTGCCCCTCCTCTCCCGCCAAAGGTAAATCATTCCTGAATAGACCAACCTTTCAGAACTTTGCTCGCAGCAAAGCATGCTGGGAGAAGTATATAATGGCTCAGGATCTGACCTCTGCTGCTTAGGTGGCAGGATGACCCATCCTTCAGCATTAACCTTTCAGAATCATTACTCCAGGCTTTTTACCCAGAATTAATAGTTATGCTTTCATAAATTATAAATACATTTACCACATTCCCTTATCTTTCCTAGTCACTGATTTCAAAAATTCAGTTGCTCTGGATGTTTCATTATTCTTCCAAAGCACTTCCGCAACACACAACAAGGATTGGTGGGTCTCTTTTTTGAGGATTGTTGACTTCTCTGTGATTTAACAAGAAAATGATCTTGTCTTAAATAAGATACAGTTTATTGCATTATAGCAAACATTGTTGCTAAGACTATTGGGAGGCATATGATAATAGCTATGTCTGCTTCAAAATCCTAAGGTGTTTGTCTTTCCTTGACCATGTTCTTAAGATGTGAACTGATTGGGTCTTCAACAATAACATTTCACAACCATTTCTTGTACAACACAATCCACAGCAAATTACACTGCACCTCACCTTCCATTGACCTGTGTTACATTGCAGCTCGATGAAAGTCAATTGCACCCTTTAAGTCCTGACTGAGTCATTGAAACATCAAGTGGAATTTGTTTTATAAAGACCAAATTCATGCCAGTTAATACTATTACCAGAAGTCACCAAAAGTGCCGATATGCAGGTGCTGTAATGAATTTAAGCAAGATTGGTTCTTCTTTGATCTGTTGATAATGCTGCATCTAAAATCAAAGATTGCAATTGTATAGTTCTGAAAAAGGTGTTGAGGTGCATAAACAAATTCACAATGGAGTGCAGCAAGTTTGCAGATGGGTTTAGGTAATATCCAGGTGCTGATGAGGTATAGGAATGGGAACATGGCCAGATATGAAATAAAGGAATGAAAGAATTATTTGAGTTTCTTTAACACCTTATCACAATGTCAAAATATCTCAAACCATATCAAATAATAAATTAGCTCAAGTGTGGTGACTGTTGTTGTGTAAATTAGATATAATGACAGGACAAGGCCACGGCTATTCATTCCCATAGCTGAGAATACACAAACATTATGGTTCCACCTCTCTTTGCAGGGGTTAGTACATACTACCACATCTTAAATCATGTTTCATCATTGATGACAATGACAAGCACTGTAGAAAGTGTGACTAATTGTGAAAAGCTATGTATGCCCTAATAATGTGCTTTCTCTTTTCATATGAAGATGGCAGAACTCAGTATATTGTAACAGAACCTTTCAATAGTAGTACTTCTCCATATCGTACTGTGATCCAATCACAATTGGATGCGCATAGAAACAAATCCCTTGGTGACGTAGTTTGTGACATTGATTTGGAGTCATCACATGATGTATCAGACACAGATGATTGAAGAAAAGTATCTGAGGTTGAAGCTAGGCCAAAGTTCATGGGTCAGTGGATCTGCATATTGACTGGGAATATATAGGAAACTGAGGCATCAAAACTTTTTGCCTTACTTCAAAAGAAGCATGTTTCTACAACAGCAACAAAGTAAACAGTTATTTGCAACAGATAGACTGCAGTAGTCAGTCAAAAAGACAGCTCATCACCACCTTCTCAAGATTAATTATGAGTGAGCACCAAATGCTGCATTAGCCAGCAATGCCCACATCCCATGAAGAGAATATTGGCAGTAGCTCTTCTCTCAACCTCGCAATCAACTTCAATTCCAAATAACTCCCATTAGAACTGATGATGATGTCTTTGCTCTCTCCCTTGCAGTTAATTGTATTTTACCTCAGCACAATAACGGAATATTCCCATTAAAATTTCAAAATAAACATCTCATTAAACAAGCATTTGCTAGGACAAACAGCATAGATTTGTCCAGCACTTTGTTTTACCCAGACCAGAATGCAGAATCAGAGAGAAGAGATGGAAAATGATAAGGTGGAATCAAACTAAAAATTAAGACATTCCAAGTCAACATTTGTGGTGCATCCAAACAATATCCTCCCCTGGTTGATACCGGGACAAAGTTCTGCTCTTAGAGACAAGGAGCGACACCCATCAGTTATGAAACTTTTACAGCAACTAAGCTAAAACATTTCAACTTGTCCTTAAAAATACAACAAATGGCATTTTTAGTCAAAAAGTGTTTTTGCATATCCATTGATTTGAAGTGAAATGTTGAAACAAGGGTCTGGACATTCGCCTTGGGGACAGCAAATAAGAGCAAGAACTGGTTCTAGGTCATGTACTCACTGTAGGACAAACAGTAACTGTTTGGGATCTTGACATAGTTTCCCCTTAACTGGCAAATCATCTGATAACTCCAACCCAATATTACAAGCTATATTTCCAAAGTGCTATTTTTCTGTGCATGTCAAATTGTAATGTGATCACAGTATGACATTCTGAAGCCCTAGTTCTGGAAGGTTCTGTTACAGACTGCACTAACTTGGACATCTTCATACAAAAAGAGAAAGCATAATATGCATAGGTTTACACAATTTGTTCCAATTAAGTTCCTGGTCCAACTGAGGGTACTGTTTCAAGTTGGGGAACCAGAGGTATTCCAGTTTCAGAAAAGCACCTGGCTGTAGTAGAAGTAGCTAAGAAGGTCCTTCTACAAGAAGGTCCACTTTCAAGTACTTCTGAAAACTTTAATTGAAAGGTACACAAAGCAACCACTTTGGAGACTGAGAGCAGTTCTGTGAGGCAACTGTTACCTGTAAGTGTAACCAGGGAAGTGGAGGGGGCCTGCAGGCCTTTCTGGAAAGAACATAGAACATAGAACTGTACAACATAGGAATAGGCCCTTCAGCCCATGATGTTGTGCCAAACATCATGCCAAATTAAACTAATCCCTTCTGTCTACCCTTTGTCCATATCCCTTCATTCCTTGCATATTCATGTGCTTCTCTAAAAGTCCCTATTATATCTGTCTCCACCACCACCCCTGGTAGCACGTTCCAGACACCTACCAATCTCTGTGTAAAAAACTTGTCTCTCACATCTCAATTGAACTTTTCCCTCTCTCACCTTAAATGCATGTCCCCTATGGGAGTACCTCAGCCCGGGTGTTCATTTCCAGGAGGGAAATTTGGAAAATCCCAGTCAACCTTGTTAATCCCTGCTTAACAGGGTTCCTAATAAGTCTAATTGCCTTCCTGCCCGTTGGACACAAGATGCCTTCTTGTAACCTGAACCCACTTTGGCTAAAATGACCTGCTTCAGACATGGGGTCTGGAATCTGGCACTCTGGTTGATCTCTTAGATTTTTGGCTCCATTCGCCTCTGTTCCCAACCTTGACAGGTCTGAAATTAAATTCAATAACTACATGTCCAAACAATCACTAGAACTGCCATCTCCACTTCCATTAATTATCTGACTTAGTGACAGCAATGATTTAATAATGTTTGCGGCCAATTTGCAAGATTGGAAAAACTAGGTGCTACATAAACAAACAAGGCTTTTCCAGTATAATCCAGAAAGCTGGCCATAAAGTCAATTGTGATGGGTGAAGGGTTAAGCAAGACTCAACAGCTGACAATGCCATCAAAAATGTGCAAAGATTAGGGAATGATAATTCTCATGTGTGACAGCCATTGTGGATTAAAATGCTGGTGTCTACCAAGCCACTTCTTAAAATTGTTTGAGAAAATGCAAACATACACTATAGGAGGAGAAAAGACCACAGTTTGTTGTGACAACTTAACAATCCCATTTATCCAGGAAATAAATTACAAAACAATGAATTCCATGAAGTGAGAGATTGGTTTACTAGTGTAATACTGTATCTTGGAAGAAGACCTCCTCACTGCATGATAGCCCAGAATGCCTCTAAAAAGCATTCTTTTAGGGATGAAGCCAGAGAATACTTGTTCTCTCAATACAAATGAGTTGCTTTGTTGATCCCATTTCATAAAAATTGGGAGCAAGGTAGACCCTACCTCAAAACAGACACTGAACTTAGAACTTAAACTGAAATGGGATGGAAAAGGTAAACCCAGAAATGAAACTGAAGTTCTACGTCCTGAAAAAAAAAGCAAACAGAAACTGAGAGAAGGAAATTGACGCAGAAACTTTGTTGAAAGATATAAAAGGACACAAATCAGTCCAAATTGAACAGTAGCAATTGTTGAGTCCATTCATGTAGTATAAGAAAGATGAAGAAAACTGAAGGAGATTGTCCAGATCCAGGAGATGAAATTAAGTTGTTGCAGTTTCTTCCATTACAGCCGGATATTATTTGTGGGTCTACCCTGTCCAAACTGAGTTGACCCATTTCAGCAAACATGTGCCATTTGTGGTGGAGACTCATGGACATCAGATGGTTGTGCACTGCCATCAGCTGGGATCAGACTAGCTCCTAGAAGGAGAAGATCTGAATGTCCTCAAAAGGAATACAGAACTTAAAGGACTCACTGAGTGGAGCGCTAACCCAAGATGAATTTAAGTTTATGCTCATCCACAATGTTCCTGTTACTTTGCATTAAACTTATGTTAATTCTAGATGTTAGAGTATGGGATAGATATAATCTGTGTTTGCTTTGCTGACTCTTGTAAGGTAAAAATTCTTCTGTTTTAAACTGTGGAATCTTTTGCCTTCACTTTTAAAACAAATAGTTGGGATTTTGACTTTTCTCTGTTATTTTTATAAAGTGTCTACTGATATCGAAACAAAATTGAAACTTTCTCAGCTTTACCTACTCCCTCAAGTTGGTTATGCTTGTATTCTTTGACCAATATACGTCAGTCAGCAATGCTCTTCATTCAGTTAAACATAATGCCTTGAAAGAATAATGCATAATTATCTCAGTTCCAGTTAATGAGATCTGTGAGATATCATCCTTACTGGTGCATAAAATGTTTTATATACTTCCTGTTGGTATAACCATTACAGTCCTATAATCAGCAAAGTTCCATTGTTCAGCACTGTGGGTTATATAAGGGTTTAATCTGAAAGCAAGGTATGAGACTTGACCCGAATGTCTCAGTTAAAGAGTAGATGATGGCATTTTGGTAACCTAGAGACCCAGGCAGTGTTCTGGGATCAAGGATTTCAGGCTCAAGGTCCACCACAGCAGATGGAATTTGAAAGACCGAGAAAACATCAATTTCCTAGAGATTACCATTGGCCTTTGAGCTGGACTAACCATTTAAATACTGTAGCTATAAGAACAGATCAGAGATCAGGAATCTTGCAGTAAGTAACCCACCTCCTGTCTCCCCAAAGCCTGTTCATTACCTCCAAGGCACAAGTCAGCAGTGTGATAGAATACTCTCTACTTGCCTGGATGAGTGCAGCTCTGACACCACAAAACGCAGCTTAACACTATCCAAGATAAAGCAGCCCATGTGACTGGCAACATACGCACAAACATTCACTTGCTTCACCATCAATGTAAACAGAAGCAGTGTATACCATCCCACAAGGACCATTGCAGAGATCCCTTAGGGGAATACATTTCTCCCAGACCCAAATGAAATTCTGATTTGAAAAGAGCCAATTTAACAAGGCTTTCTTGAATTAATAAACAGTGAGTTCATTAATTATTAAAGATGTGAAGAAATAGTGACTCAACAAGGACACACAGTATGAGGTTTATTAAATCATGAGGAGCAAGGATAGGGTTAATAGCCAACGTTTTTCCCCAGGGCAGGGGAGTCCAAAACTAGGGAGCATAGGTTTAAGTTGAGAGCAAAAAAATATAAAAGGCACCTAAGGGGCAGCTTTATCACACAGAGGGTGGTGCATGTATGGAATGCCAGGGGAGGTGTTGGAGGCTGGTACAATTACAACATTTAAAAGGCATCTGGATGTGTATATGCATAGAAAGGGTTTAGAGAGATATGGGCCAAATGCTAGCAAATGGGATTAGATTTATTTAGGATATCTGGTCAGCATGGACGAGTTGGACCGAAGGGTCTGTTTCCACGCTATGACTTTATGACTCTTTTAGAAATAAGAGGTGAGTCCAAAAAGATAAAAGTTAAAAAATATACTGATCAGCCTTTATACTGTCCATGAGTTGATGGTGTTTGGATATTACAGCCAATATAGTGGGGATTACCGATAGCATTGACATTGGTAGGTGAACAATCAGTTTCACCATCCTTAGTTTTGCAGTTTGGTTGAGATTTGATACTTTTGATGCCTTTTGACCATGATTGAATTCTAGCAATCAGAGTAAAAGAGGATCCTTTTATTTACTTGCTTCCTTTTTAAGTGATTTGTAGCACTTGGAGGTAGGGAGGATACAGCATAGGAGTAAGTAGGGGATAGTCCTTCAGCTGTAACCTTTACAGCATGATAACATTTGAATGCAGACTAATACACGTGAGGGCATTCAATCCCACTAATCCACTCCTGTAGGTTTTAAACACAAAATGTGTCTACAGTTTGGCGCTAAACCACAGGGGTTTGTGTCTTGCTGTTAGCAGGGGGTCATCAGCTGGAGTTGTCTCTTTGTAGTCACAAGAGATCACAGTCCAGTCTATTTAAAATTTCTTCAGCACCTTCACATGTTACATTCCATCAGTCCCATACTAAAAAAAAATTTTTGACACCTGCAGTTATTATCTCTGTAGCAGTTTTTTTTACAAATGTATTTTGGAATTAAGGGATAATAAAGTCCACAGGAGTTTGAGGTTCAGACCAGTTATTGTAACTGCTGACAGAGTTTTTTGTCAACCAGGTATTCAATCCATTATGCCCTGGTACCTATAATTTTGCAAATAATTGTATAATTCCAGGAAGATATCTAAGCTAAGGTTGCTGCAGAATTAGATGAACTACATGGCTGTTGCTGTTACTGTGACTACTTTCTTTTTCTCCATTCCTGGAATTCTAAAAATCATTTAGTCTCAAATTACACAAATGACATTAGCTTCAGCTTTTGTCCATGACCTGGGCCAGAACCTATTTCTTTCTCTCTTGTAATGTCATGATCATTAAGTCAAAGGAGACTATGTTTGGAAATGGAGGTGTCCCCATTTCAAGCATTCAGTATTGCCATCAGGTACAGTCTCATGGTGATGTGTTTTTTATTACTCTGTCCCAATAATGTACCCCAACATCATTCTCAAAATAACACATCCGGAGTGTTTTTGGCATTTTGTTGATCCTAAACTTTCACATTTTGGCTACTCTAACAAAGCTAGTCAACTTAGTTCCAATTAGTGCAGCACTATGTGCAGTTCTGTGTCATGTGCCCACTGAAAATCAGTTAGAAATTTTCCAAACTCCATTCAGTGAAATATCTTTAAGACCAACAGAAGACAATGAACTGGACCAGAACCCAGGTCCCTTAGGCAAAACAAAAACAGAAATTGCTGGAGAAACTCAGCAGGTCTGGCAGCATCTGTAGGAAGAAAGCAAAGTTAATGTTTCGAGTCCAGTGACTCTTCATCAGAATGGACAGCAGCTGGGAAAATGTGGTATTTATGCAGAAGCCGAAGGTGGGGTTTCAGGATATGGGGAGAGGTGAGCAGATAGGTAAAGATGGAGCCCAGCGAGAGAGATATGAAAGGGGTAGGTGAACAAGGAGACTATAGATAGCAGGTCAGGACAGAAGAAAACCTGAACAAGGGATAATAAGAGATAAAAGTAGGAGAAAATTTGGTGAGCTGTACTGAATGCAAACCCCTATAATGTGATAAAGGGCCTAGGAGTACTGGAAATGGATGACTGTGCTAAATGCAAATGTGTATTATAACAGGATCATGTGTTGGGTGGGTAAAAAAACATGGAAGGATGGAATCAGGCTGTAAAGTTAATGAACTCGATGTCGTGTCCTAGAGGCTGCAGGGTTCCTGAGCAAAAAATAAGATGTGCTGAGGCTGACTGGAGCACTGCAGCAGGCCTGTGACAGAGATGTTGGCCAGGAAACATGGTGATGTGCTGAAGCGGCAGGCATCTGGAAATTTGCGGTCAGAACATAGGTGTTCTGAAAAGTGGTCACCCAGTCTGTGCTACAGTGAAGACAATGTGAGCAGTAAATGCAGTAGACTGTATTGAGTGAAGTACAGGTAAAATTGCTGCTTCACCTGGAAGGTATGTCTGGAGTCTTGAATAGTGAGGAGGGAGGAGGGAAACAGGCAGGTGTTGCACCTTCTGTGATTGCAGTAGAAGGTGCCGTGGGGGTGTGAGGAGGAGTGGATCAGAGTATTCTAGTGGGCACGGTCCCTGCAGAATACTGACAAGGGGATGGGGAGGGGGTGGGTAGGCTCTGGGCAGCCCTATTTGTGGATTCTGGGTAGAAGAAAATATGGACTGTATGGGCTTGGGGGACTATGAGCTGGGAGGCAGTGGGGTGGGAGATCCCCAAATGAGATGAAGTTGTTGACAGCCATGGATACAATGGCCTGACATTCAATGGTGGGGTCATGGACCGGGTGGAGATAACACGAGGTGTCCAAGAGCTGGCGCTCAACCTCCACAATGTAGAGGTCAGTAACCCAGACAACAACAGCATCACCTTTATCAGCAGGCTAGATGACAAGGCCAGGGTTGGATCTGAGCGCACAGACTGCAGATAGGTCCAAATGGGTAAGGGGGAGGGACAAGAGGCAGAGAAATTAAGGTGACCAATGCCACCTCGACAATTGTCAATGAACAAGTCAATTGCAGGTAAAAGGCTAGAGGGAGGGATGTAGGTGGAAGGTGAAAGGGTCTGTAGGATGGTGAGAAGTCTCTTGTCCAAAGAAATGGACATGGAGACGAAGTTGATTGAAGAAGAGTTCAATGTCAGGTCTTGTCTGAAATTCATTAAGGTGGAGACTCAGAGGGATAAAACTGAAACCTTTGCTGAGTACAGAACATTCAGTATCAGAAAGTGGAAGGTCAGAAGGCATAGTGAATACTTGAGAACAGTTAGGGGTTAGAAGGGATGGAGTTAGAGGGAAGACTAGGGCAGGAAGGATCCAGAAGGGTGTGGGTGTCACTGAGTTGTTCCAGCTTGTATTCCTTAATGCCTTAAAGGAAGAGAAAAGGTTTTTTTTTTGTTAGAACTAGAGTGAAGGGAGGCGGAGTTGAGGGGAGGGCAGCTCTAATATGGGTGAAGTGGTGCTAATAGAGGGAGAGGTTGGGAGTGTGCATATGGTGACACATCGCATTGAGTGTGGATCTCAGCATGCAGCAGGAACAATTGGCCGAGGGGAAAGTGTGCTTCTTCCAAGTGAAAGTAAGATACTCCCTTAGACTCATTGAGTCATACAGCACAGAAATAGACCCTTCAGACCAACTCATCCATGTCAACCAGATTTCCCAAACTGAACTACTCCCATTTGCCTGCTTTTTGCCCATATCCTACTAATCCTTTCTTATACTTGTACCTGTCCAAATGCTTTTAAATTTTGTAACTGTACCTGTCTCTATCACTTCCTCTGGAAACTTGTTCCATATATGCACCACATTCTGAGTGAAAAAGTTGACCTTAAGGTCCCTTTTAGATCTTTCTCCATCACCTAAAAACTATGGCCTCTAGTTTTGGACTCCCCTTCCCTGTGGAAAAGCACTTGGCTGTTCACTCTATCTACGCCCCTTGTGATTTTATAAACTATAAGATCACCCCTCAGTCTCTGATGCTCCCGGGATAAAAGCTCCCAGCCTCTCCTGATAACCAAACGTTCCAGACTTGGTAAGGTTGTTGTAAATCTTCTTTGCAGCCTTTCTCGTTTAATACCATCTTTCCTGTAGCAGGGTGACCAGAATTGTACACAGTATGCCAGAAGTGGCCTTGCCAAAGTCTTGTACAGCTTAACATGACATCTCAACTCCTGGACTCAGTGTTCTGACCAATGAAGGCAAGCATGCCAAACACCTTCATCACCACCTATGACACCACTTCCATGGTGCTATGTACCTGCACCCTTAGGGTGTCTATGTTCAACCACACTCCCCAGGGCCCTACCATTAACTGTGCAAGTCCTGCCCCTGGTTTGTCTTACCAAAAATGCAACACCTTGTATTTATCTGAATCAAATTCCATTCCTCAGCTCACTGGCCCAGTTGATCAAGATCCTGTTGTACTCCTAAATAACCTTCTTCACTGTCCACCATACCACTAATTTTGGTGTTATCTGCATTGAATGTTGGCTTTAGCTAATGATTCACATGATTATGATCTAAATTAATAATTCATTTTTGGTGTTCTATTTTATTTTTTCTTTGTTCAGTCATGGCTATCTGGAGATGATTGAAATCAATTTATATCTAATGTGATTCCCATTTGAAAGTGGAAGTATTTAAGGTCATCTGTATGTGGAAAGATGTTCAATCAATTTCTCTAAGATGTTCCTGCTGAAACAGGAACTGAGCAGAAAATGAAAACATTTGTTATGCTAGACAGGTGAAAATCCAGATAAAATGGATCACTTGATACAATAGACTTGTAGATCCATTGGTTTATTGTTGATCTGACCTGTTGCCCCTGAATTTTGATGTTGCCAGAATGGAATTCCACAAACGTCAAAGTATCTTAAACTATTTCCTAGAGGCAAGCTGGTACTTCAGAACTGAATGGAAATCAAGATGCAGATTATTGAAAGGATTGCTATATGGCATTGCAAGTCCAAATTTGCTTTGCACAAAGGGTAAGATGGTATTTTGAAGATGCATTCAATTAATATAGCGAAAGAAGTTCACTCATAAGATCTTAGTGCTTGAAATTTCTGTTTAAATTGGATTGGGTGAAGACAGAAACCTTTTCTGTTACCGTTTCTGGTGTGGAGGTGTCAGTGTTGGATTGGGCTGGACAAAGTCAGAAGTCACACGAAACCTGGTTATAGTCCAACAGGTTTATTTGACATCACAGGCTTTTGGAGAACTGCTCCTTCTTCAGGTGAAGCTATTTCTAGTGTCAATAAGAAGGACAGTTAGTTTCAGTGGAGACTTTGTCTGAGTGATACAAAGACCTAGTAAGCATATCTGGGAATTTGATTCAAAATGAGATGTCGTGCAGAGGGGTGAAGAGATGCTTTAATTAGGGTTTATTACCAAACATAAAATCTCCAGAGTGGTTGTGAGCCGGAAAGGGAAAAAGGCCACAAATCAGAAGAATGACAGCATGAACCCTATTGTGATGTGAACGCAAGGAAAGCAACTGATTGGTGAGTATTTCATGTCTTCAGCATTAAAGTGGGATCTTCAGTTTATGTTAAGGTTGCTAGTAATTTTATTCCCTCTTCTTAGAAATAGCTTAAGTATAGCTAAGTAAACTTAATTACAATGAAGTTTAAAGAGTATGTATTCTACAGTAAATAATTCATTAATTAAATATGGTAGTGATAGCGAGATGGATGATGTCTTGCTGCTGCAGCATGTAGGAGCTCTGAGAGTGAACACATTGCTGTAAGTGTTTGCAGCTCGAGGAACTTTAGATCCAAGTTGGAGGTGCTGGAGTCTGATCTTCAAACACTGCCACATCAGTGAAGCGTATAGTTACCTGGATTCCAAGAGATGGTTGCACCCCTCAGATTAGATCATTCAAATTTGGTCTGTGATCAGGGACAAGAAAGTGTGACTGGAGGTGAGACAGGCATGGGAGCATGGGTGGGGGTGCAGGGGGTGATGTTGGGTGTGGGGGGAATGGTCTATATAGGCTACAATGAGTCTCAGCCCCTACAATTGTTCAACAGATACAAGGTATTTACAAGCTGTAATAATGAGAGTGCAGAGAGGTTGAGTGAACTGACTGTGATACCATCGTACAGAGAGCTATTCAAATGGGCGATTGAAATAGGAAATAGTAGGTACTGTATAGTTATTGGGTTCGATACTGTTCTCTGCATCTTTGAGCATGAGCCCTGAAAGCTATGCCTTCCTACCTGGTGACAGGGTTAAGAACATCTCCTCAGGGCTGAAAAGGAACTTGGAAAGGAGGGGAGGAATCCAGTTATTGTCATGCACTTTGAAATTAATGACATTGGTAGGACCAGAAGGGAGGCTCTGCTGAAAGATTTTGAAAAGTTACAAATTAAGTTGAAAAGCAGAGCCATCAAGATAATAATGTTAAGATTACTATCTGAACCACAGGAAAAATAGCACAGAGTAAATAAATCAAGGAGTTAAATTTATTGCTCAAGTATTGGCATCCTATCCATGCCCTTATAATCTTTTACACCTTAATCACATCCCCCCTCAGCTTTCTCTGCTCTCAAGAAAGCAAATTGAGCCTGTCCAGTCTCTCTTCATAATTAAAACATTCCATCTTGGTGAAATTCTTCTGCACTCCCTCCAATGTAATCACATCCTTCCTACAGTGTGATGATCAGAACTGAATAAAATACTCCAGCTGTGGCCTAACCAAGATTTTGTACAACACCAACATAATCTCCCTGCCCTTATAATCGGTGCAATGACTGAAAAAGCAATTGTGCGCATGCCTTCTTAACTAAGGGTCTAGGCCCGAAACGTCAGCCTCTCTGCTCCTATGATGCTGCTTGGCCTGCTGTGTTCATCCAGCCCTGCACCTTGTTGTCTCGGATTCTCCAGCATCTGCAGTTCCTACTATCTCTCATTAAACTGTCCTGTTGCCTTTGGGGATCTGTGGACAAACACCCCAAGATTCTTCAGTTCCTCTGAGCTTTCCAGTGTCCTGCCATTTATTAAATATTCCTTTGTCTTGTTACTACTTTGAAAGTGCATCACCTCACATTTATCAGAGTTAAATTCCATCTGCTACTGATTTGTCCATCTGACCAACCCATCTGTATCTTTTTGTAACATAAGACTTTCTTCTTCACTATTAATCATCCAGCCAACCTTCGTGATATTTCCCAACTTACTTATCACTGCCAAAGCCCCAACACCCCACTGTGCTGCCCCCCCGCCATTTTTATCTATACCATTTATATATATTAAGCACAATAAGGAACCGATACCTGTGGTAACCCATTGGACACTGGCCTCTAGTCACACAAGCAATATTCTACCACTACCCTCTGCCTCTTTCCACTGAGCCAGGTTCATGACAGGAACACGTTTTAGTTAATACCTCCCTGAAGGGCACTGGCACCAATACTGGGTAGAAGGGAGGTATTCCAGATGGATGGGCTTCACTTAAACCATACTGGCATCAATCATTGATCATGGGTATAAGTAGTTTCATGTAGATTGGGAAAATCAAATTCATAGAGGTAGCCATGTAAGCATTAAGGAAAAATTTGTAATATGTGTTTAAGACAGCTTCCTAAAACAATATATTGTGGATCCAACCAGGGATCAGGCTAATTTACATCCGGTAATGTGTAATAAGTTATGTTTAATAAATGATTTCAGAGTAAACGATTCCCTACAAAACAGTGACCATGGCAGGGTAGAGGTCCTGAGGAAGAATCACTGGATTCAAAACGTTGACTCTGCTTTGTTCTACAGATGTTGCCAGACCTGCTGAGTTTCGCCAGCAGTTTCTGCTTTTCGTGTAGAATTTAGTGTTCAGTTTTAGAGCAAGAAAGTTGGTTTGAAAACAATTGTGCTAAATTTAAATATGGGTAATTACAAAGTAATTAAAACAGGGTTGGTTTATGTGAACTGGGAAGTGAGTTGAGCAGAAAAGTTTGTTGAGGAACAATGACAGACATTTAAGAAAATAGTTCATGACTCCCTGAAAAAAAAATTCCACCAAGGAAGAAGGATTCTTGAACAGTGGTAAACCAATCATGGTTTACCAAGGAAGATAAATATAGCATTCAATTGAAAGACAAAAACATACAATAAGGCAAAGATTAGTGGCAATGGGAAAGTTGGGAATTGGTAATCGGGAATATTTTAAAAACCAAAAACCAAAAGATGACCCAAAAAAAGGGAGAAAGTAAACTCTGAGGGTAATCTCACAAATAATGCCAGATCAGGCAAAAAGAGATTCTTTAAATACATATAAAAGGAAGAGAGAGGCCATGTGAACATAGGGTCCTTAGAGAATTAGGCTGGGGAAATAATGTACTTTCACAAGACAAATAAAGGAGTTGTACATTACTTAACTGGAGAAAGACTGCAGAAAGTTGTAGCATGTGAGTGGCTTCATGCATAAATTACGAAAATCTAAGGTACAAATTCAGTAGGTGATAGGGAAAGCAAGTGGAATGTTGGCCTTTATTTCAAAGGGAATGGCGTGAAAAGATAAGGAATAAGAACTGAAAAAACTGTAGGTGCTGTTAATCAGAAACAATAACAGAAATTGCTGGAAATGCTCAGCAGGTCTGGCAGCATCTGTGAAGAGAAATCAGGCTTAACATTTCGGGTCAAGTGACCCTTTCCTCACAACCCTGTGGAAGAGGTCACTCGACCCAAAATGTTACATTGATTTATCTCCACAGATACTGCCAGACCTGCTGAGCTTTTTGATAAAATAGGGAGTCTTGTTAAAACTAGGCAAGGCATTGGTTAGACCACACTTGGAATACTGTGAACAGTTTTGGTCCCCTTGTCCAATTAAAGATATTCAGGAATTGGAGGCAGTGCTGAAGAAAAGAACCAGGTTGATCCTGAGTGTGGATAGAGTTTGCTACAAAGAGGTGTTGAATAGGTTGGTATATCCACTCAAGGTCAGAAAAATGACAAAAACTTTATTAAAATGTAAGATTCTTAGGGTGCTTGACAGGGTGGATGCAGGAATGTTGTTTCCCCTGTGGGAGAGTCTAGGAAGAGACAGCATAATCTGAGTAAAGGTCACTTATTTAAGATAGAGTTGAGGAGGAATTTCTACTCTCACTGCGATAACTTTGTAGGCCTGTGGAGGCTGGGTTGTTAATCTTACTCAAGACTGAAATAGACTGGTTTCTAAGAATTAAGTAATGGTGAAATGGCAATATTATCAGATCAGCCTTGATCTCATTGAATGGTGGTACAGACTCAATGGGCTGAATGGTCTACTTCTGCTCCTACATTTTTTGGTCTTATTTAAATTAGATTTCAGCATCATCTTAGGACAGCTGATGTAAAATGATAAGTCTAAATGAGTGGAGCACCAACTGCAGAATGGAAACAGAAGGTACAGAAGGCTGTTCAGTGATGCTTTTGATGATTGGGCTAGTATGGCTGCACCAAATTAAGTTCAACATCTCTGCACTGAGCTACACATCAATGAGAATGATTATTCACTCTCTGTCTCTCGAGCCATTTAATCAGACTTCTTTTGTGAGTGTGAGCAAGAGAAGGAAAGAGAGAGGTGGACAGAGACAGTAAGAGGTGGGCATAGAGAGGCCAAAGATTCAGAGAGAAATAGGAAACAAGAGTGACAACGAGGGGAGAAGAGGGCCAATAAAAGCAATCAGAGACATAGCGAGAAACCCCAAGAAACAGTAGAGAGAGAGTGAGAGAGAGAGAGCCGGAGAGATAGGGACACGGAGAGAGATGGAGAGAACCAAATAGAGAGAGAGAGGCAAAGGGAAGGAGAGAGACCTGAGGGAGAGATAGTGGGAGAAAGAAAGAAAGGGAGAGACACAGAAAGAGAGAGTGAGAGAGACCTGAAGAGAGGGAAGAAGTATGTAAAGGGAATGAGAAAGGGAAGGGAGAGATCCAGAGAGGGAGAAAAATAGAGATAGTGTGAGAGAGAGTGAGAAAGTCAGAGACAAGGAGATAGTCAGACAGTGAGAGACAGATACAGAAATATTGAGAGAGAGAGGGTCAAGAAGAAAGAGAGACTCAGAGGGAGATCTGGAGAAAGGGAGCCAGAGAGAGAGAGAGAAAAAAAGAGAGGAAGAAAACCAGAGAGGGAAAGACAGAGAGAGAGAGAGATAGGGTGAGATCCAGAGAGAATCAGGCAGACCAACAGAAGAATACAGAAAAACAAACAGACCGAGACAGGGATAAGGAGGACCAAAGAGAGAAAGGAGACAGCCAGGGAGAGAGGCAGACAGGGAGACTGACAGAGGGACAAAGAGAAATGATAGAGAGGTAAGGGAAGATTCAGAGAGAGACACAGATAGGGAGAGAGAGAACAGGAGAGTCAGAGAGAGAGAAAAAAAAAGACACGGAGATGGGGGACAAAAAAGAGAGAGACAGAGATGGGGACACAGCCAGAAAGATAGGGGCAAAGGATAGATAGGACAGAGCCAGAGAGACAGGGGTACAGATTCAGAGAGACAGAGATAGGGACACAGCCAGAGAGGGAGAGAGATTCAACGAGAGAGATAAAGGTGGAGAGACAGAGATAAGGAGAACCAGAGAGAGAGAAATAGGGAAAAAGAGATAGAGAGCCAGAGATAGTGAGAGACAGATACCGGGTGGGGGAGACATAGAAAGAGAGAGAGCAATAGAGAGCCAGAAAGAGAGTGAGAGATAGTGGGAGAGCCAGTGGGAGGGCAGCGGATGAGGGTAGAGAGAAAGATAGATAGAGAGACAGGTATATGGAGAGAGTCAGATCCAGACAGGGTTAGCGAGAGGGCCAAAGAGAGAGAAAGACAAACAGAATGACAGACAGTGATGGGGGGGATCCAGAGACTGGGAAAGAGCCAGAAAGAGGGAGCTAGCAAGAGAGATGAAGAAAGAAAAATACTCTCACAGATAGGGAGAGAAACAGAGAAAGAGGAAGACAGAGCTGGAAAGAAACAGATAATGTTAGATCGAGAGAGAGGGAGACAGATACAAGAAGTGAACCAGAAAAAGAGAGGCAGGGAGAGACACACACAGAGAGAAAGAGAGACGGAGATAGGCAGAGAGCCAGAGAGAGCCAGATAGCAAGAGAATCCGAGAGAACGAGACAGACAGATACAGGAAGAAAACCAGAGAAGTATAGCCTGAGAATGAGAGCACGGAAAATGCCAGTGGATAATAGTTTGTGTGAAAGACTTGGCTCAAACCCTGTAGCCTTCAGCGTTGTGGTATAAAGTTAATGACGCAGAGATTCATGTGCGAGTTGACAGCAGTTCGCTGAGCAACTGCATGTTTCTCTCATTGTGTGGTTGCAGAAACCATTAAGCAACAAAAAAGCCCGCATTTCTACAGCGCTGAACGGCAGCACTGGGTTCCAGATGCACCTTCGGAACTCCGCGAAAAGGCAGGGCGCTTCATCCTTAGCGGAGCCTCCGAGTCATAGCGCGGCCGACCTGCTGGCTCTGCGATGATTAAAACTGCCCGGAAAGCTAAGTGGCTGTGTTCGCCTTTGGAGGGGGACAGTGCGGCCGATCAGTACCCAGGACAGTACCAGTTGGAGGCAGTCGGAGCCGGTGCCAAACGTGAGGAGAGGTCACGGCAGATTGTGTGTTAATGCTCAGAGCACAGAGGCAATCTGACTGGCTACTTGTAAGCTGCACATTCTGCCTCTCTCTCTCACACACACATTCACTCACTCACACTCATCCAGTCACTGAAACTCATCGAGGAGATGAGCCGTCGCCAGTTCAGCTCCGGCTCAGAGAATTGAAGTTTTTCTTTTTTAAAGAAGAATACACATAATCCAGTCAATATTTACACCTTCATGTCGGCGTGTATCCACGGGAACATACGGATGCCATGGTCACTTCTGTTACGGTAAGGAGGTTCTTTCTGTGGGTTTAAGTCTGTAGCCTAGAGTGGGGCAAAGTTGGAAGAAAATAGAGAGGCTTCAAAGTGAATCGATGGAGCAAATATTTATTCCTTCATACAGTTGCACAGTGAAGTTTTACGACGCGAATACTTGGAGGAGACGTCTGGAATATATGGAAGGCAGTTCGTGCAGAAGGGGGAACAGACATACGGTTTGCATTAAAGGGAGCTCCAGTTTCTTCTCAGATTGCAGGGTTGTTGCTGCTGGGGGCTGGGGGTTAAAAGCAGGAGAAAGTGCTGCTGTAAAAAGGAAAAGGGGCGCTCGTTTGAGCTTAGGGCCAAAATATAAAGTGGGAGAGGGGTTTTGCAGGGGCAGACTGCAGTGAAAATTAGGCGTCCGGGAGCAAAACGCTTCTCTCTAGAATGCTGAGGGCTTGGAGGTTCGAACAGAGACTGACAAAATAGGGGCTGTGCCACTACCACAAGCCGCCCCAAACACACCCATAGACACACAAAGACAGGGACTCAAAGTCTCCCAATCCCCAGAGAGCACGCCTTAAGTTAATCAGGGATTCTGCTGAGGACGGGCTGGGTGTAGAACGAATGAGGAAGACCCCTGGAGGGAAGGTTTCATGCAAACACTGACAACCCCCACCCTCAGACCCAGCACCTCACTCCCAGGCACTGAAGTCGGTTTGAGTGCCAACAAATTAAAGTGGGGGTGGGGGGGAGGAACATTTCAAACTAACGTGTTGTAACAAAACAGAAACTGAGCAAATGTTGAAGCAGGCTTCAAGACCTTGCCTTCCTGCAACTTTACATTATGCAATCGTTGAGAGAAATACAAATCGGGCAGGGTTTCTTTTTTTTAAGGCGGTGGTTTTAATGAACAGTGTAAACAGCACAGATCCCAGACTCATTCGGCAGCATCATCAGTTCAGCCTTGGACTGAAATTGAGCTGCAGCCGGGGAACCCGGTATGTGGAAGGAAGCTGCACGCGTCCTTTGAAACCGAAAGTTGGTGTGACCGAGTCTGTGACCGCCCCCACCCCCCCACCCCCTGCCAACTCACCACCGCCCCCCAGACACCCGAGCCCATCAGCGGCAGAGAGCGTGTTTCTCTCCTTACAGATCAGCCCTTGTTTGTTTGTGCGTTAAACGAGGTTTTTCTTTTAGTAAACGCGCTCCATCAGTTTGACGTGTATCTGGAACATTTTGTTGGACGGTGTCAGTTACTGGGTCGAGCTCTTTCCACGCTTTAACATTGATTTATGGTTCACAGCGTTTGAAAGTGACTTGAACCGCAGTCGGCTCAGTCACACACATGGTGGCGAATCCTTTAACAGCCAGTTTCGCTTCATTTTTATTTGTCTGAGAAAGCTGGAATAATTGCATATCGTATTTCGGACAATTAATCTTAAATTGGACATGCCTGACCAGCACCCTGGTCCAGCCTAGAGAGTCGTTTTGAGGCTTTATAACACAGTGTGCTGATCCAAATTTGCAGGCAGGGCTGACGCTTTGTGCTGGACTCTGTGAAAGTAATTCAGACTTTGGTGGAGATGTAAACATGAAAGGAAGGGTGACATCATTCTCCGGAGTACCTTTCATTCGACTTTAGACGCAGCTGTTCACTCTGCCCTGAACACCACCTTGAAACCAGGCTCTGATGGGGCAAGCTCAATCACCTCGGGTTGCCTGAGGCGTTAAGCCACATGCACACAAGCTACATTAAACTGCGGTGGTTCAGCTTTATGCAGAGAGGAAAAAGAAGAGCTTTCTATCCATCTCATCTCCCCTGTCAACTTCGATGCAGGAGTATCACACCAAATGCCTCCCCAGTTGGGCACAGTCCAACCCTTGCCCTCTCCCCCGTAACAGACACACAGCCCTTTGATAATGATGTCGCTGTTTCTCAGCGTGTTAGGCTGTCCCACACTTTCCAGGTTCAGTCTGCTGGAAGTGGACTCAGAGCTCCAGGCTGGCCTCATTCCGCATCCCAGCTTTCCCACAGTTTGGTCCGTGTAGTTAGCTCCAATAACCTGCTCACACATCTCCGGCCGCAGGAGGAGACTTGAACCCAGCCATCTGTCCCAGAGGAAGAGTCACTGCCACCGTGCCACAAGTGCTGTTAGTGCAATATGCCAGAGGTAACAGTGAGCAGAGATAGTAGGAACTGCAGATGCTGGAGAATCTGAGATAACAAGGTGTAGAGCTGGATGAACACAGCAGGCCAAGCAGCATCATAGGAGCAGAAAGGCTGACGTTTCGGGCCTAGACCCTTCTTCAGAAACCCGAAACGTCAGCCTTCCTGCTCCTCT
>NC_063353.1:12576193-12646085 GCF_021869965.1 Rhincodon typus | reverse complement strand
TGATGCTGCTTGGCCTGCTGTGTTCATCCAGCTCTACACCTTGTTATCTCTTGTAACAGTGACCAGGTTTAGCGTAGCTCTGAATGACTGGTGCTGTCGCTTCTGTCTTATTTGTAATGCGAGAGGAGCACCCACTTCCCATGAAGGTGAGACTGAGAGAGAACCATTTACCCTGGAGTCAGAACGTGCCAACATCCTGGATCGACGTGAGCAAACTCACCGCAGTGGGTGATAGTTCTGACAATTGCCACATCGAAAGACTGCGTTCCTAGCTCTTTACAGAGACTATCATATTAGGACACCTGTAAATGAGGGTTAAGGTCAGCCTGGAGATGATATTGGGAGATTCTTGATGGCTTTGGGATAGACAGACAAGGGGAAATCGGATTGACCACACTGTTCAAATCTTGATTTCTTAGCAACTGGAGGTAAATGGTCTAATTTAATCTCCCTGTACAACTGGGTATGGCTGGAGTGTGTGCATTGAGGTGTTTCATACGGACGGGGAGGGGCTTTCAATAGGCCAGGAATCAGGTTCACAAGTGATATTGACAGTGCAGGACCCCCGGAGGTTCCACCTCCCCACCCGGGTCAAATGAAGCTCTAAACTGGGGAGAGCGAGTTCCGAAATGAGCGAACGTATAATGTTGTTACATAGCGACACAAAAATGCCTTCGTTGTGAAGAGACCCTAAACCCCAAATCTGCCGGAGAGAATGAGCAAGTGGATGAAAAGAGACAGAGGGCGGATTTTGTGCTTTATTACCCGCTGTCCTACACGAAATGCAGAGGAACTTTGGGCTTTCAAACTCCGAAAAAGAAAACTCCCTTTTGAATTAAGAAGAACACATAGTCTCTCACACACATACACACATACATCTATCTTCTGTAATCCTGTACCAAACATTGATTGGAATTCCATTCCCCCACCATCCCGCGTCAGGTCTGAAAAAAGTGCTCAAAACAAAAACAAAATTATATGAAAGTGCAGTTTGGGAGATGCCAATGAACATGACTGGAGAGGAGTGGGTGAACTGTGGCCAGGGAAGGCCACACGGCAGGATAGGACCTGGGGAAACTATGATCCCTCACCAAAAACACACTAATCTCAATGATAGGGAGCTGAATGTTCTTATCTGCTTAAGTACTATATACTGGTGAGGAAAATGAGGAATCCTAAGGGTTAAGCATACTTAGTAGTTCCCTAGCTTGCAGAATGCGAGTCCATCAGGAAGAATCAAATAACACTGTTAAAGCTGCCCCAACTGTTTTTTTTTGCGTCTGTGATTCTGTAAAATTGTTTCTGAGTGATTTCGATGAAAAGCAGATTCAATTCCACAAAGCAATGCGCGCCGTCAGTATTCCTGCAGACTCGGACTGCTTCTTCCTCCCTTAATTTGACCATAAAACACCAAATACTTCAGCAAAGGTGTTAATAAAAAGCAAATGAGACTCCAGGCTGCGTAGCCTCCTCAGGTGAGAAGGACCATTAGCGTCTTTCGCTTTAAGAATTTATCACCTGCAAAAGCTACTTCAATGGTTAAATACGTAAGAGAATGTTAAGACTCCCAGTTTGAGAAAATTCGTTCAAAATTGGATTTTGGGTAGGAGAGAGTGTTTCTATGGATAAGAGCGACACCTCTCGACCAATCAGCTCAATTCTGGTTCAGATCTGTCGCAAAAATGAGTACATGTTTGTGCTCCAACATAAGTGACATGTGCTAATCGGTTACATTTGGCAATTACTCAGAGACCAAAATAGCTTTGATTCCTCCTTAAATGTAATTTTATTAAAAGCTCTCTTTATTTACCTGTCACCTTTTTTCTACACAATTCCAGTGCCAATGAACTGAACAAAGTCTTAGGATCCTGCTCAGCACTTGAATTGATTTCCATCATTTTAAAGCACCTCTCTAAACGTGCTACTGTTTGATCATACAGAATATTCCAAACACTTGCTAAATTTTAGCAAAATAGGCTGAAATATATTTAACTTACCAATGAATCTTTCTAAAAATACCGAAAGAATTGCCGATGTTGTAAATCAGGAACAAAACCAAAGTTGCTGGAAAAGCTCAGCAGGTCTGGCAGCATCTGTGAAGGAAAAAAAGAGTTAACGTTTTGGGTCCGGTGATCCTTCCTCAGAACTGAATCTTTCTATTGGACGCGTAGGCAAGTTACACCCCTTTAATTTCACCGTTTTTTTTTCAGATTGAGTGATGGCATATCTATGGATGCTAACTTTTGTTTTCTGAGCCCAGCCCAGACTATTGAGTTTAAAAAACTATGTTAGTACTACTCCCACCAAGTTAACTCGCTGGAGAAGTATCATTGGACATTGCATTATGTGACAATGTCTGTATTAAATGTCTGTTACTTGCAGAAAACTGAACAGAATGCAGTGAGTTTTACTAGAATGGTACCAGGCATGAGGGATGTCAATTGTATGGAGGGACCAGAGAGACTGGGACCTTTTAATGTTTTGATGGGATATAGGTTAGGGTCAGCCAGCACGTGTTGTTCATGCTTAATTGACCTTGAAAAAAAGTGCCTTGCTGACCATTTTAGAGGGCGATCAAGAGTCAATTACATTGTCATGGGACTGAAGTCACAATATAGATCAGACTGGGTGAATACAGTCAATTTTGCTTACAAAGAGAGTGAGTCAACCAGATGGATTTTTAATGACAATAGTTTCATGGTCATCATCATTGGACCTAGTTTTCAGTTCCTGATTTTTCAAAATATTGAACTGACCCCATTGTCTCTAGGCCTTCAGTCTGGGCCTCTGCAGTGATATCACCACCGTCACCACCTCAAGAATTGTCCTCCTTAAAGCAGGAAAGGTCAGGGGTAGAATTAGTAGCAATGTTACACATAATCAAGGATTTTACTTGTGCCATTAGGGAGAAATTGTGTTACTTTCAATAGCAGGTACGTCAAAACCAGAGAGCATCAATTTAAGATAATTGGATAAAAAGGATTATGGAGAAAATGGAGATTTTTTGCATAGTGAGTTAGCATGATCTGAACTGCACTGTCAAAAAGTCTTGGAGGTAAATTCAGTAGTAATTTTCAAAATGGACTTGATATACATTTGAACAGGAAAATGTGGAAAGAGGATAGTTCTGGAAGAGAACTAACGCTTGCATGATAGAATGAATTGACTCCTTACATATGCAGCCATTCTATGATTCAATAAAATTATTAAGCTAGCATTATTGAAGTGAAAATGTCATATATTAACTGCATGCTTCTCAGTTCGTATTCACCTTAACTGAAACTATATACTATGTTAACAGACAACTGCACTGTATTGTCAGAGGCACCAGGTTTCAAATGAAATGTTAATCTTGTTCAGGTGCTTGTACAATAACAGGGTAGAAAGTACACCTTCTGTATTCATTTGGCTGTGATGTGCAGGTCATTAAAGTGAAAGTTGCAAGACCAAAGAAGTGTAATTTCTATCCTTTCAGGTCACTTACTTGGCGAAGAGCAGAAAGCGTACTAGGTTTTGTAACAAATGTATATCTTCCACTTTCATGATTAAAACAGATTAGCTAGCTATGTATCACATATTGTTCATGGGAACTTGCCACGTGTTCAGTCACTATGACATTTATCTAGAAAAACAACAGCAAATGCACCTCTAAAGTAACTAAGCAATGGCAAAGTAAACTGGATGCTGAAAACCTGGAATCTAAACAGCAAACAGAGAAAACAATGAGCAATCTGCCAACATCTGCGGATAGGAAAACAGAATTAACATTTTGGATTGTTGGCTTTTCATCAAGTGATTGACATGATACATTAACTGTTTCTCTTTCTTTTAATGCTGTCTGATCCACTGAGTGTTACCAGACACTTTCTGTTCTTGTCTCAAAAGTAACTAATTAGTTGTGAAGTACTAGGCTGAGAAATATGCTCAGAAAATTTATATCATGATTTATCAATTCAATCTTTCTAACATACGTATAGTTTTACTTAAACCTTGTTAAAAGAGCTTGGACATGTCTAAAAAATCTAAAGGATAAACAGCATGAAAGTAATGTTGGCTTAATCAGTTTTGAATTTTGCATCACACGCCCCAGAATTATCATTTATTTGCTGAACAACTAATGGAAAAGACAGTGAAGAAAACCAAAGACAGCTTAGGGAACAAAAGTTGCAACCTCAACACTTCGTTCTACAAAATGCATTTTGAATATCGTAAATGAGCCCATTACTTTAAGTTAATGGCAGGAAGTTGCAGATCAGCAAGGAAGAAATCATAGGGTTCTGCCAGTTCGTGCAACAAATTCACAATGTAGAATACAGAAGTCAAAGGCAACATTGCTCTGAACTTCTACATGGTTGGATTCATTACCAGGGATATCATAAAGATCATACATAGTTGAGTATTCAACTGTATCAACTGTTACATCCTGCTTCAGTGTATATTAGTTTAGAATATGCTAATCTAAAAATGTGGTCATCTGATAAAGCTGACAGAGAAACTTTTGAGCTGTGCAGCATTCCTCAAATTCCAGGATGTACAAACTTCAGAAAAAGGAGTAAGTCAATTGGACCTTTAAACCTGTAGCATTTGTCAACACCTGTCTAACTCGAATCCATCTTCCTGCATGATTGCCATATCTCTTAATACCCTTCGCACCTAATAAAATATATCAATGCCTTGCCCTACTTAATAACTGAGCATCCAAGCTCTCTGGGGTATAGAATTCCAAGAATTCACCATCTTCTTAGTGAAGATATTTATCCTCATATTAGTTCCTAAATGGCTGACTTCTTATTTGAGACTCTGACCCTGTGTTCTAGATTCCCCAAAGAAGAAAAGCATTTTCTCAATATCTAGACTGCCAAGTACCTTAAGAATCTAAAGATTGCAAATACATTGCTTCTCGGTCTTCTAAAGTCCAAGGAAGGTCGGCCTATTCAATCACTTCTTATAGAAAAACTTCCCCTTCCAGAAGCCCAAGTAGTGAACATTTTGTATTTTCTTTTGGACTAGTAAGTTCTTTCTTTGGTAAAAGAGACCAAAACTGTACAACACTTTCCATGTAGGGCCTCATCTATACCCCATATTTTTGTGGTAAGGCCCCATTGCTCTTATAATTCAAATCTTTTCAAACAAAATTTGACATATTACTTATTTCCTCATTGTTTGCTCCAATGGTATATAAACGTTCTATGAAACTTATACAAGGACAATTCACTTTCTTGGGATGCAAATGTTTCCCACCCTCTCATTTATTGAATTGCTTTCTATGCTTTTCCTACTAAAGTGAATGACTGCACATTTTTCTAAATTATATTCTCAGTTATGGTTGGGCCCACTCAATCAACCTGTCTATGTTCCTCTGGAGCTTCAATGCATCCTTCCCATTGCTTTCTCTCCTATCTAACTTTTCATTGTCAGCAACTGTTGACACATGATGATTAATCTCCTCACCTAAACCATTAATATGGATTGGAAACAGTTGAATCCTAAGTATAGATTGTTGTTACAACCATTGTGTTTTATGTCAGTAAATCAATGCTTATTCCAAGCTAATAAAGTTTTTCCACTCCCGTGCATCCTACCTTTATGCAATAACTTTACATGTAGCAACTTAAAACAAGTTTTAAGAACTCAAATACACTACATTTGCTGATTACCACATATCCAGCTTACTAGTTAACCCCGCAAAAAATTCTAACAGTTTTGGTAAACACAAGTTCCCTTTCATAAATTAGCATCAAATTTTCTCAATCATATGATGATTTCTGTGTGCCCAGTTGCCACATTCTTAATGGATTCGAATATATTGCTGACTTCCGTTGTTACTGGCTAACAGGCCTATCCTTCTCCATCTTCTCACTTCCTACTTTCTTAAATAGCAGAGGTATGTTTATCTCCCATTTCACCAAAATGTTCTAGAATTTAAGAAATTAGATAAGATCAAAACTGATGCGTCCACTATCCCTGCAGTTACCTCATTTAAAATCCTAGAAAACAGGTCACAAGGTCCAAGGTGTCTATTACCACTAAGTCCTATTAACGTTTCTAGAAATTTTTTTACTTGCGGCACTTGTCAGTAATGCACTTGCCTTTTACTTATTTTTCTAATTAACTGGCTCAGAGATATTATTACACACCTCCGGAGCAGGTGGGACTTGAACCCACGCCTCCCAATCCAGGAGTAAGAACACTAACTTGGCTTTTTATTATCAGGAAGGGATCTACACAATGAAAATTTAAATAGTATGCAAGTAACAAAAAAAATGCATGTGACTGCTTGTTTTCCTGATCATACTATTGAAAAACATTTTGGGATAAGATTGACATGATAAATTGAATTGACTCAAACTAAAGCAATACGAAAACAGGCATTAAACAGTAGGTGAAACTGTAAAGATGTGGCAGATAATTGTGCTGTAAAAAACTCACAGCATTGAACTTTGTAAATAGATTTTGATTCAAGAATGCAATAGTTGACCATAATTTTGTTTCACCTTCAGATCAAACAGCGTATTGATTCTGAAGCTGTAAGGGTTTTGCATGTAATTTACATATGCTAGCAGTGCTTATGAAGAAAAGAACTACCAGAACCATGTATTTATTTAATGTATTGAGGTACTTTTTATTCTATCTATGGGTTACTAACTATTGGCACCCTTTCTCTGCACCAAAACATTCCTGTGAATCTTAGGAGTCCGTTAGCCAGTTCTCACTGTCTGTAGCAGACTGTCAGTGTTCCTGTTCCTACTGTGGGGTTTGAACACCTTTCATACCGCTCTATTGCCAACTAAGGTAATCCAAGCTGCTCCTGTCCATCTAAGTCTTAACTGACTTCACCTGGTGAAGGAGTGGCACTCCAAAAGCTGTGATTTCAAATAAACTTGTCGGACTTTAGCTTCGTGTCATGTGACTTCACCTGATAAAGGAGCAGCGCTCGGAAAGTTTGTGATTTCAAATAAACCTGTTGGACTATAACCTGAGTGTCATATGACTTCTGACTTTGTCCACTTCGGTCCAACACTGGCACCTCCACATCAATATTGAAACAAGCTACTTGTTCATTTGTTCATGTTCTTTTCTCTTTGTGATCCAAGAATCACAAAATTCTTGAGTAACTCATGGCCACAGAGATTCTCAGTGTTTATAATGAGCAATCCTTCTTTGACTTCTCTGACCTCTTGTGATTTACCTCACCTTCCTGGTTGCAATTCCATTCAGTCCTTGAGTGACATGTTTTAATGGTTGCATTACGCATATTCAGAGTGTCAAAGTGTCATGGTGAAAGTTGATGTGCTGAGTTATAGGTTTCCTTCTGCTTATTTTCATTGTATTCCTTCTCTTCAGCTCATGCATCTTCTCTGAAAGGGAAGTCTTATGAATGTGATATTGTTGCTAAACCTAATTTGATAAAGAAAGCAAGTACTAATGATTATTGGCACTTTACATGCAACTTGTTGTTTTGCAGTGAATGTACACACATTATTAGTTACGGAACAGTTGCACTGTCACCACAAACAGTGTCCTTAGGCCAGAAAATGTCTCTGAACCTAAACCTCAATCCTGGTCTATTCATAGGGCGTAAGAGCTTCATATAGGGCGTGCTACATCAAGGTCCCTGCCTGTGGCACAAATTAAATGCAGTTTTATCCTGTACATTGAAAGAGATGAACTATGTGGGTAATGGTGAGGCCAAAAGGTACAGGAGATTGGAATGTGAAGTGCTTTGCTACATGAAGTTCAGAGAGGACAAGTGAATAGCTTCAATCTTGTTTGGATTTTGCTATGGGCAATCAACATTCTTTCCAGCTGCTACTTCTCTTGTCTCTGTTTGTACTCTGCTGTAATCCTTTTCAAATGTTCTCATTACCTCTCTGATATACTGCACCCATATCAAGTAACCAGAGATTTTAGCCTTAACAATAAACTTCAGAGAGGTTTACTCAGGCAAACGTAACTGACTCTTAATGGATGAGGGGCATGGCATAAAAATACACCAAATTGGCACTATCTTGTTTAAAATTGAAAAATCAAAGTCCAGGGGCCCAGGCTTACTGTACCAAAGCTTAGGTGGTGAGCTAACATGAGCTAACTTGGAGATTAAATAATGCCAAGTTTATGTTTTAAAAGCTTGTCAAATGTACAAGAGAAAACTTGTGCAGGGAGGGCATTAATCATGCCTTGCTCTGATCCAGTTAAGAATTGTTGAGACAAAAAGAGGCATAAAACTTAAGGAAATGTCACTAACTGAATTCAGACTAAACAATTGGATAGATTTGTGTGAGAAAAAACATCTTTGAAGAAATGTTGAAGGAAGATAATTGACCCATTAACGTGCGTTGGGAATAATGCTATAGATTGATTTAATAAGATCATTGTGAGTGGATTGAACTCCATTTGCATTAACAGAATGTGAGCTAAAGAATATTGATGGATATAAAATGTAGTCATCAGTTATATCTTACAATTTAATGCATTGGCTAGGATGCAGATATTTTGCAAAATGTATTGACTTAAATTATTGGCCTAAAAGCAGAAAATAAATCCTTTGGATCTTGCCATTCTATACATTACATGTTGGGGTGTGTGATAACTGATACAAGTTGTTCAAGATGGAACAATCATTCCATTTCACTCTCAGGATTATAATTCCCCTCCATTGCGATAATGGGTAATGTAGATTTAACTATAAGAAGAATGCAGAAATAAATTTCAGCTTATGGCACTAAGAACCACCCGGTTTAGGGGTGTTGATTTTATTTTGTTCTTTTTGAACTTTATTGGAGCGTGCGATTGTAAGTTTCTGACACTTTAAGATACATACACTTCAATTTGCTAATACTCGCAAAAATGTCATGATTTTAAGGTTAAGCTACTAATGAGGCAAAAGAGAAGCATAGAATTTTGCAGCACAGAACAATACTTACTGAGTTTGCCATAGCTTTTTGCACTATCTATCTACTTAGTCCCATTGTTGGTACTTGTATCAATCTAATCTGTGATGGTGGTAGCATCCTGCCATTTGTGTAAGATTATGGGCATCCAGCATATCAACTCCACTTGGGTTGGACTAGTTTCAAATGGTGCTTTCTACTAATGGGTGAAGAGACCAATTTGTGACAGGCAGGCTATGCTACAGTACCACATACGAGTTGGTTTTCTGGCGTCACTGTGGGTCATTGTTCTGGCTGTTGTTGCCTGTTGCCAGGTTTCTGTAGTCCTTGATCATTATAGTGACACATGTGGGCAACAGGTGATGTTACCATTTTCCTCTATGCTCAGCAAGTAGCTCCCAGGTGAAAGAATGAGTGCTTAGTATCTTCATGTCATCCTTGCAAGCATCCTTGAAGTTATTCACTTGATGTTTAAAGGCTGTTATGATTGCTGCTTTCAGTTTCTGAATGGGAAACATCCTATAAACCTCTCACTTTGTTCTTCTGAAATATGTGTTGTTTTATGGCAAATGGGAATTTTTCTCTTCATTTACATAACATTAATTCTTCTAACTTTGAGATTCAGTTAATTTTTTTTCACTCTCATGAAAAGAGTTCCAGTTTCTCTAGTCTCTGTCAATAATTCAATGATTGGTTTTCATAAGTATGTTTAAGCTTTGCTTTCCTTCCTAAAGAAGGATGCTTAAAACTGGACACGTTCAACTCATGTATGTCAAAATGATGATGAATTTAGTTCCTCACCATGATTTGTACACAATACATACGGCAACATTAAGCAACAGGCAAACTCAAGTATCCAAAGTTTCCTGATCAGAATGTATCACCCCAGCATTAGCTCCATCAAAACAGTATTTTGTTGCTGCCTCAACATTGAATTGCCATTGAATAGAATGAAGTTTTTTTTCAGTTTTGTAGATATGAACTAAGCTAACCATGGATAGTTAAGATTTTTCCATTTCAAAATGTTCTTTTAATGGCATGATATAAGCTAATTGCTACCAGCCAAGCTCTCCAGCACTGAACATTAATAGTTGTATGTAGTCTCATTTGTTTGGGTTTAAATCAGTGTTGGAGATTTTAAAAATGAAAAGTTCTCTTTTCTTGCTTTTTTCTTTCTTTTCTAACCTTTCTTGTCCTCTTTCTTTATGTTTCTTTATTTACTTGATTTGATGTTGAATGTATCCATTCTAGTTTATATTTCTTTTTTTCCTATGTCATTGATTTTTCAATCTGACTATCTAAAGAGACAAACAATTGCTTTCCCTGTTCACCCAAGCCCAGGTCTGTTTCCCTTACTAGAACATTATTTACCTTTAGGAACTTATGTTAAGAATGTAAAAACCTAAACTTGTGAGAACCCCTCTAAATGACAGGCACTGATTGATATCATATCACAAACTGTGTCCTAATATTCTAACTGTAACCTAATCAACAATTTATATTGCTTTAGCATTATCTTGATTATCAGCATTATTTCTCTTGTTTGTAGTCTGTGACCCTATTTATAAAGGTGGGTGTACACACACCCGTTAGCCATTTTGTCAACTTGGCTTTTCGCTTTTGAAGATTTGTGTATTTGAATCCCTGAGTAACTCTGTTTTTCTATTTATGTTATAATTTCATGTATATTTCCTGTCATTCTTTCTTCCAAAAATAGAATTTTGCCCCCCAGGTGGGGCAAATGTTGTCCATTGAGTATGCCATAGCTTTCTGCAGGATTTATCCACTTAGACCCATCCTTGATGCCTTTATCAATCTAATCATGTACCTGTCTTCTTCTGTTCTCCTTTCTGAGGTTTGGTCCATGGACATTGTTTGGATTGGTCCGTTTATGGGCAAAATACTGCAATTGTTTGCCATTGCCTTCTGCAGGATTGCTGACCTGGAGATTCTCTTGCTTTCCTTCCAAAGTGTGTTCTGTTACAGTTTTGCACACAAAATTTCTTCTGCCCAATTTCCTCATCTGTCTATGACTTCTTGTCTTAGCTAACTGGCTTCATCACGAGTGATCTCTTACCCTATTTTTACATCATGTACAAATGCTAACATTTCACCTTTAACCTGAACCTAAATCACTAAAGCATATAATAGTCCTCATATTGTCTACTGGGAAGCAACATTATATATTCTTCCAAAGTGTAAAACATTACAGACAATTATTTTCTGTCTATTTTTCTTTAACAATTGCCTTATCAATATTGTTTCATTCCTTCAGTACCATGGAACATTTTACCAATTTCCTATATGGCACCATAAAGCCCTTTTGAAAATCTTTTATACACATCCATTGGTTTTTATAAATTAGTACACTCCATTATTTTTTAAAAGAGTGTTATTAAATATACCAGACATGACTTATCTTTTGGAATATTTGTTGGCAGTCTTTAATTAGTTTATGTCTTTCTCATAGGCAGTAGTTTTATATCTTTTTATGGCCTGCAGAATCTTAACATGTGTTAACATAAGGCTGGTCGGTCTGAAATAACGTGGTTCATTATTTTTCTCCTTATTGAACAGAGGTGATACATTGACAGTGCTCTAATAGTCTTGTATACTCCAAGGTACTAAATCAATAATTGTGGTCCAACCTCTCCTATTTCCTCTAATTTGCCTCAGCATTAGGATTCTACCAGTTTGCTGTCCTTTCCAGTTTGTGTTGCAAAAATATTTCCAATATTGCTGCCTTATCGTTTATTATTCCATTCGATTGTTCCATCTCTTTCCCTTGTCCCCTATGATTCTCATGAAATACTGGACAGTTCCGTGTAAACTGAGGCAATGTATCCATTACACTGTTACTTTATTCACCACTAGAAGATTTTCTTTTTCATCACAATTGACCCCATTGTTCAATTATCCTTCCGCAGTCCATGTGTTTATAAAATTCTTTATGATTTTCTATTATGTTACCTGTCCATACTTCTTGATATCTGCCTCAGTCTTTGTGATCATTTTTATCTTCTCCCATGATACCTTCTAAATTTTGGTTACTTTATTTTGAATCATTTGCCCTGGATTTTTCATTCTGATGGCTTATTTTGTTTTCACAACTACTATAAGAAGCAATAGCCTTTGCTGCACCACAGTTTTGTTGTTTGGATATATGCATCATCGGAATCCTATACGTTTTCTCATTTAATGTGTCTCATGTCTGTACATGGTCTGCCTGCTTATTTGTTCATGCTAATTTATGCACTTCTTTCTCATTGAGTATAGCCTTCGTTCAGCACATTTTTAAAAAAAATCATTGTTTCCTGGCCTTGTTTAATTTTTGTAATAAGACTGAGTATATATTTATTTCCCACACATTCTCAACCCTTACTTTATCAACTTATGATAATTCATCACCTGGAATTAAATCAAGTATTACTCGTTGGATAACATAACAAGCTAAACAATAATCCTGAGAGCAGTGCAGAAGGCTCTTCTCCTTTTATCATTCATACCACTCTTTACCTAATTTACCATTGCATCATTAAAGTCATACATTATTAAAGTTTATCTTGCAAACATCCAACCATAAAATTTTAACTGTGCAACATGCAATCAAGGCAAAGGAACAAATTTGAATTATAAGCAAAGATACCTAAGCTTTTGAAGTCAGATCTGTTGGACATGTGGGCTGCTCATGACCTTAGGCTTATAAGCTGGACTCATTTAGCTCAAGTCCAAACTGGAGTCTTCAGCACCTTCATAGGTGAATTGTGCCAGATGATATATTGGTGCAGAAGTTACTGTGCATGCAGTGAATGTCTGCTGGAACTATGTAGGTCACATTGGAAATCAGCAAGCAATAGTGATTTGACTTCAGTGCTGCAATTTTTAACCCACCAGTTAATGCCCTTCCTCAACTTACACAGCAGAACATGCTTTCAGCAGTTGAATGGATCCCCTGCTGGCATTATTTAAAAGGGTCAACAGCTACCTGCATGTTAATTGCTAGTTGATTCCTTTGGGCAGTTAATATCCTTTTTTTTGAAGTATTTGGTACTTTCTATAGTATTTTCGTGTTACAAAAGTTTACAGGGAGTGATAATCAGCTGTTGGAGGACTTTATGCTGACGTCTATCCATCTTCAGTATAGTGACTTGGCCAATTACACTTTGGTTGGAATGTAACTTTCATTGTATTGCATTAGAATGTCAGCTGTGGTCTGTTGGTGTAACGCCAACATCTGAAAGCAATGTGTCAGAATCAAGTCCAACTCTGGGGGATGACATAGGTTGGAACTTCCAGCAACATTGCTCAAATGAAGGTGCTGTTTTTTAGATGGGACATTAAACAAAAGCCTCATTTTCTTGTTTGGATGGATGTAAATGAATGTGTGATATTATTTCAAGGAACTGAGATGTTATTACTGTCATCACTAATAGATAATCTTATTATCACACATCATTATCATGGGATTATTTCTGGGAATTTGCTGAGCTCAAATTAATTACCGTGTTTCCAATTTACAACAGTAACTGCAGCGACTACACTTCTAAAAGCATGTCATTAACTGTAAAACACTTTCAGACATCTGGTGGTTGCGAAAATTGCTTGATAAATGAAAGTCTTTCTTTCTTCCTTCCTTCCTTTCTCCTGGGCTTCATTTGTTGGGTTCCTCACAGGTGTCACCAGCCTTGTTGTAAGTTGGGTACCCTCTGTCCACAAGCATTTGGTTGTAAGTCTGTTTCACATTGCCGAGTAGTCAGGGAAGGTGGACTGCAGCAGGATGGAAGCATCATGGCAGTCTCTGGAATAAACACCTTTTTGAGGCTGTACAGTGATGGAATGGAAGTCCTTGCAGTTGTTGAGAAGTACTGGGTGGTCTGGGGTTACCTTATTTGCCACACCCTGCGTGTGTGGGAAGCTGGTTAGAGCAACAAATCCGAGGGTTAGCTCATTCTGACTAACATCATCACAGGCAAATTTTCCATAATTGTACAGCCCTGGCAATCAAACCATCAGTCAGCTGACATACAGCTTTGTGGGTCACTGACCGTGAGATCCTGCAAATGGCTCCACAGGGCCCTGGAAGGATCCAGAGACAAGAGCTTGAGGGCAGTGGAAAGTTTGACAGCCACTGGTAAAGCATGGTTACCAGATTCTCTCGGTAAAAGTCTTGTTCCAGCAGGCTGCACATGATCTGACATGAGATCCTGAGATATCAACGTTCCCACATTTTTGGGGATGTTTACCCTCTGCCGTGACTCTCTGTGTGACAGATATGGCATTATGTGAGCTGCACCTCTCAGCGGATCATTTCACTCCTGTGGAGTTAATTGTGAGAAGGCCTGTCTGTGCTGCTAGTGCCTTCAAAATCTTCAAAGTTGTTAAAGCACCCACTCATCATGCAAACAAAGTCTTTCTCAGAATCAGGCAGGAAAGCAGCTGTGACATTGCAGTACTTATTAACGTTTCCCTGTCAGGCCTTCAACCCTGTCAACTAGGGCTGTGTTCTCACCTTGCTTTCACTTTCCTGTTCTGGGAAATCTCAAATCCAATTCCCTATTCACCAATAGTACTACACCTTGTCTTTGCTCTGTCACTGATCGTCACTGCATCTGTGTGTACAATGCAGAAATAAAAACCACCACATAAGAAACAATCTAAAGTAAATCTATAATTCAAAGCTTGCAAACATAAGTCACCCAACTACCTTTGTATCTTTATTCATTCCTTTAGTTCCCGTCTCTTTGTGTCATAGTCTGTCCTCGTGTTTGCATGCAGTGGTTGTAGCAGGATTGTTGGAACATTGCTGATTTTCACTGGGAGACACCTCCGACTGACTGGGCACCCAGCTGTGGAATGCACCATTATGTTGTAGATGGAAGCTGTGTGGGCCGTCTGACTGATAAGTATCAGTAAGGCTACCAGCAGAGTGGCAAAGTTGGGAGGGTGAATGCTTTTTTTCCTGAGAGAGGACACAGGATTTAATTCCACGGAGCCCACTGACACTCCTCCACAGGGCGGTGTCATAGCAATCTTACTCAGTGCCATTGCAATGCATAGTCATGTTGGCAACAGTCCCTTAAGAACACTCCGACTTTGACTGGCTGCTGTTGTATTGCAATGGACTGGACATCAGGCTTCACATGCTATATCATGGTTGGATTGAGAGGCAGGTGAATGGAGCTGGACATTACGTTTACACTAGAAAAGATCAACTCCATGCTCTGGGCAAAGCCTTGTACCAAGTTAGGTCTAGATTCCTCCTTGCCATTGACAACAGACCTTGGGACAGACTTCCCATCTCACCAAGCATTTTGTTTTGCATATTTTAATCGACATACTTCTGTAGTCCGTTCCCTTGAAGTCCTCATCTGGAATGCACTGCACAGTGTAACAAACAGACTGTCTACAATCAGCATTACCTTCAAGCTGTGCATATGCACTACACAACAGTCCTTAACATGCAAGCCATGCTATGCAATAAACAGGACACATAACAAAGAAAAAATTAAAAGGATTATATATTTTTTAACTTTATTTTCTGAATATGTACCTTTTCTGTTCTACCTATTTCACCACTGCATTTTGGAACTGGCAACCCATGTTTCAAAAAATTTATATTTTGACAGAAAATAAATGGTTTAGCAGCTAATGAAGCTTTGTTAGATTAATGTGGCCCCTTAACAGGTGTGACAAGGTCACTCTCTCATGTTCACAATGTGTACATACTTGGGGAGCGCCAAAACAGCAATGAGTGAGCTTCTTTGCAGCTGTCATGCAAATGTAGTCATCTGCAGCATTGCAAGGGTTAAGACAGTACTTCAGTACAAGCTACAACAAAAGCTGTATCATCAAGTATCTAGCTGAAAAGCAGACTTCATAGGAAAAGACCAGCTGCTGTGTATTAGTGAACCAACCTGTTGCAGCCATTTGGGAAGAAAATATGTCCTTTTGTTCAGACTGGGGATGTTCAGCTCTCAAGAATCTTAAAACTGGGCAGTATGTAATCTCACCTGGTCTTTGCACAAATACCATGTGTGAGCTTTCCTTTCAGGATTAATGTGCATGCATTGTTGCCATTTCTTTATAGCATTCAAATAATTACAGCATGTATGCAAATTAATGTGTATGTGCTCTTCCATCGTTCTCAATTGATGGTGCTGAAGGGCATGCAAAATGGAGCACCATGCACAAAGTAGCTCTTAAAGGGGCAGATACTTCTGATAAGACTTTTTTTTCACTCATTTCTGATGGATATAGAATTGCTGCAGTAACAGATGAGTTATGATGAATGGTCATCTCATGTTAATTCCATTTCTCTCCACAGATGCTGTCTTACTTTCTGAGTATTTCTAGCATTTTTGTTTTTTTTTCCAGATTTCCAACATCCTCAGTATAAAATTTGGAATAAAATCTAAGCATTGTGCCTCATGGTCTGTCAAAGACTGACAAAGGGTTATGGGAGAAGATTTCTTACTTTGATGTGTTTCTCCTGTGTGGTGAGTCCCTTTGTAAGTCTGTTCCCCATCAATACCAAGACAAAATTGTCCTGCCCTTTGTAGACAGGTAAACCCCTTTCTATGATGATGGCCTAGTAGTTTTATCGCTGGACTACTAGTCCAGAGACCCAAATAATGTTCTGGGGACCCTGATTCAAATCCTGCCACAGTAGATGTTGGAATTTGAATTCAATAAAAAAAATCTGGAATTAAGAGTCTAATAATGACCATGAATCCATTGTCGATTGTCAGAAAAACCCATCTAATTCACTGATGTTGTTTATGGAAGGAAACTGCCATCGTTACCTGGTCTGGCCTACATATGACTCCAGACGCACAGCAATGTGATTGACTCCTAACTTCCTTCTGGGCAATTAGGGATGAACAATGAATGCTGGCCTAGCCAGATATGCCTTCATCCCGTGAAGGAATAAAGGACAAAAAAAAATGACTTCACTTGGGCCAAATTTATAACACTCCCCCAATTTGAGTACATTGTCATACACAAATTGCTTGCCAGGAGCTCATTGAGAAAATATATTCAATTCGCTGTCAGGTGCAAATCTCACATCATGATGTAACCCACACACATGATGATCCACATACATTGCAAAAGATTTTCTCTGCTTTACTTTAAGGCTATGTGCTGTTCTCTTTTGAGCCTTCTGCATAGAGCTTTGCATGATAGGGGCATTTATGTGAAGACTGTGTATTGACATTGGTGCATTCTATCCATGCACTTGCATACTTTTCAGCATGATGGGTCACAATTTGAGTGCACACATTGACAGAGCTGTTATGAAAGTTAGCTGTCTCTGAACTTACTTCTCCCGGGTTAATTACTCATCACGGGTACAGCTTTGGAAAAGTTTTAAAGGGAGTTGATGCAAGATATGCTCTTATGTCACAAGCAAAACAAAAACTGGGAGGCAGCTGCATTCCTGCATCTCCTAAATGCAGGTTTCAGAGGAGATTTTACTGTAAGCATTGACCCAGAGGATCATCAAGCACAACAAGAACGAATAGCAACAGAAAGGTGTATTTTTACCGCATAAGCAGCTTTATCGAGCTGGAAAGAAAATTAGACCCCTGGGGTAAGGAAGGCAAAGTTAGGAGGGGTGACCGAAAGCTTGTTCAAACAGATCCATTTTCTGAAGGCAAGAGGTGATTACAGAGTAGTTTATCCACAAAAATTAAAAAAAGAAATCTGGTAATAGAGAAAATGCAAATATTCCTGAAAAGTTTTTATTTAAAGTGATTTATATGCATTTACTACCCCCATCACATTTTCGTACAACTTACGTACACTGAAACTAAATGTTTGATTAGTTAACAGTTGTTTATGCATCTTCTGACAAGGTTTCGTGTACATAGTGGATAGATTTTAACACTTTCTAACATAATAGGTTTTCTTTAGAGGAAATGCTGTGTTGACATCTTTCGGATAAGTTGTTAGTTGTATGTTCTGCTTGACCTGTTATGGGATAGCAAAGGTTTCCTTGGTGCTACTTCTGATATACCACTCCTTGAAATGATTTGCTAACTCCAGGAAATATTACATATTGCTTAGATGAATGGGATATAATTTCCCCTCCTTGGAGGTGGCAGGTGAGGTGGTGAAAAAGGAAAATATTTGGGTGAGTTGGCCATGGTAAGATACTTACCTCCTCCTTGCCACCTTACCAATTAAGTGCTAGCCAACGAGATCCATCAGGGATTTTATTGAACCACAACTAATTAAGCCCCTAAAGCAGGCAACTAATGGCCAAGCAAGAGCCTCGACTTACCACTTCCCCAATTTCCTGCCTCCGTCGTATGTGAGAAAAGTGGCTACAGGAAACCAGGGCAATCTGGCTGCCCAGTCTGGGGGCTGGGTGTTGGAGGCATTGATAGTAGGGAAGCCATGTACCTAAAACTTGCCTCCAGTCTCTCTGACCCCTTCTCCCCATGACCCCCATTCAGTGATCACCACTGAATCCCTTGAAGAGTAAGCCTCAGCCAATAATCTTTAGCACCCAGAAGGTGTCAGCTTTGATTGGCCAGCAGCTTCTGGTGATCCAGGATGCCAGTGTTGAAGCCTGTGATAGGCTGAGCAATTCTCTCGAGCTGACTGGCGCATGATACATCGGGTTATCTTGGCATTGCCAACTAACCTCCTGAGTCACAAAAATGGAAAACCATGACCACAGAAACATATTGTCACTGTTTCAAAATAAGGGGTTTTCTATTTAAAAACAGAATTAAAGAAGAAAAAATACATGTCATGGAGGGTTATGAGTCTTTGAAACTTTGATCCTCAAAAGGTGCCAGAGGCAGAGTCTCTGAATATCTTTACGGCAACGTCAGACACACCACTGAGAAGCAATAGGGTGAAAGGTTATTTAGGGAAGTTGGGAATGTGGAATAATGAGATCAACAATGACCTTGTTGAATGGCAGAGCATGGTTGAGGGACCGAATGGGCTATTCCTGCTCCCAACGTATATGTTTGTTTCTTTGTACTGTACAGAAATGTTATAGATTGCCTGCTTCTGTTACAGGCATTGTTCATTTATTGATGAAGGGAATTGCATGAGAGATAGAAGTATTATCCTACAGATGTCACTTTATTTCTTTGGCTTTCACGCATTGCCGTGCAAGTAATGCATACTTATAAATGAGGTGCAAATGTATATCTGTCAGTGTGTCTGCTGAGCACACTTATTTTCCCGGAAGGTGCTTTTACTCGACATTAGGCTTGAAATTCAATCCTCAGGAGCCTGGTGAATGGGTGTTAATCTATTAAACTCGAGCAGCTTTCCACATCCAGGCAGATGCCTGGAACAAGCCCTGTGCAGGTAAGCTTAATAACCATATATGTGCAGATGATTCTGCAACAATCTCATGTTGTGACATTGCAACACTGGCTCAGTGTCTTTATCTGGCCTCTCTGGGAGCACCTGGGTCTTCTGCAGCTTAATGGTCACAAGAAATATAGGACCTTCACAATCGTTGGTTTCGTGTAAGTTGGTAAGTTTACATTTGGCTGTGTTCTTGGACCTGTGCCTCCCTCATAATGCGGACAAACAGAACCACTACAGAATAAAATATGTTGAACCGTTAAGCTCCAGACAGAAATTGCAGTGAGCTATATGATTGGATCAAAAGTTCGACATTTGTTAATTTTGGGAAAAATTACATTCAGAGCATTTCCCCTGCCCTGTGCGGTCAAACAGCCATCTTCCCATCTTTGATCTAAACAGATGTGGTTGAGTAGAAAAATAAGCACTCTGGTTTTTAAAAGCCTCTATTATTTTGTGGCTGGATTATTTGTAGCAGTGTACAGGATGGTCATTCCATTGGTGGGGGCATGGTAATAGCTGTACTGCAGCATTGCACACTTGTTGCAAGCAAGGGAGACAACTGAAATCGATGGCTCAGAAATCAGTGAAATCTCTTTCCAAACTGGATTGTACCCGCCCTTCCTCTTCCTGCGCCGCCATCAGCATGTTTTGATGTCAGGTGCTGGAACTGTTAGTTTCATTTTTATTTGGCTTCTTCTGAAGTCCAAATCTTTTTAGAAATTATTGGATACAATAAATGTTGAGGCATTTCTGTGAATCATTGGAAAGTTACACTTGAAGAGAACCACTGTTCGGAGTCGGAGAATCACTGACAGCAACCTGACCCCCTAAACTTGAAACGGTTGTCTGAAGCTCAACAAGCTGCAATTTATTTACATGGCTTAACAGCAGTGCCAGGATTGGGGAACAATTTATAATTTATGCGCTTGGTAAAATGCCATTTATAGCTTAAATTAGGCAAATAATCAGACTGAGAGATGGAAAGGTGTTGATTTTTATGTATGCTCATATTAAATAATAATGTCATGTGGATCATGAGTTTGTTTCCTCAGTAGGAGACCCTTTTTTTGTGTTCAACTATGAAGAAATTGATGAAATGCAAATAATGTTTCAATGCTAGGTTGCACAAGCAACCATCGATACAATACTGTGCACGCCGTGCAGGAGAGAGGGGATTTGAACAATTGGGTTTACAACATGATTCTAATTGTGAGAATAACTTAAAAAAGCATGGTGTGACTGGGGGAGGACTGGTGTTTGATGCGATGGCCTGGTTGTGATTTCTGTTATAACTGTATTGTAAGGCTTGGTGACCTGCACTATTTCTCTGGATGGACCTTAACTAACACTGCCTTTTTTATTCCCCAGATTTTACAGGTGAACAAAGTAATGTCTGTCCTCTTTTACGGCATGCTTCTCACTTATCTCAGTGGCATCCAGGCTACAACCATGGACAAGAGAGGTTCGTCCGAGGACTCTGTGAGCTCACTCATCATCAAAATCCTCCAGGCGGACATCCTGAAAGGCCGACTCTCCAAGCAGAGTGAAGAGCTGAAGGAGAAGTATCAGGACACCGAACAGAAGGGTGACACCCAGAGGGATACAGACTCAATGGGGAATACGATATCTGACTTCCAGCCGATCGTCTCGGTTAATGCTGAGTTACTAAGGCAGAAGAAGCGCTACCATTCACCCCGAGTGCTGCTGAGCGATCGGCCACCTTTGCAGCCGCCCCCTTTGTACTTAATTGAGGATTTTGCAGAGAGTTTGGAGATGGACAACAGAACAGCCAGGCGGAAGCGATATGCAGACCGCAGGGGGCATCGCGGTGAATACTCTGTGTGTGATAGTGAGAGCCGCTGGGTGACGGACAAAACAGCGGCGATCGACATCCGAGGGAAGCAGGTGACCGTCCTGGGAGAGATTAAAACCGGCAACTCTGCCATCAAACAATATTTTTACGAGACGCGGTGCAGAGAAGCCAAACCGGTTAAGAATGGCTGCAGGGGCATTGATGACAAACATTGGAATTCGCAATGTAAAACCAGCCAGACCTACGTCAGGGCACTGAGCACTGAGAACAATAAATATGTAGGCTGGAGGTGGATTAGGATAGACACCTCCTGCCTCTGTGCATTATCCAGAAAACTAGGCAAATCGTGATTCCTCGCCCCATCCCCTTTTCCTCTTTCTATGTGAATATATAAATTATTACTTTAAATTATATGACTTTGCATGTAGCATATGAATGTTTATATTATAGTATAGTTCACGATTTTTATTTATTAACAAAAAGGTCAACTCATCAGACAAAAAAAATTGCTTCTTACAACTCGCCAAAACAAGATAGCTAAGTTGTGCCTTGCTTCCAGCATCATTAAAAGTCGTCGGACCAGTGTTGCTGTGCATTAGTAACTGGTCCAAGGGTTTACCTCCCCTGATTATTTCCTCGCAGCCACTTGTTGAAGTCAGTATTATTGTCAGTGATTTATAAATGGGATTTGGGAAGGCACATGTAAAACCCAACCACAAGCCATGGCTGCCAGTCTTGAAAGTGCATGTCTATCCTTAAAAGCACGGAGAATGACATTTGCAGTGAGACTGAGAGAAGGAAGCTAGATCAGAGGGAATGCTGGCAACACCATCTGTGCAGATAAAGCTCTTCCATATGTTTCACTCATTCCGCAAGAGCTGCTCTTTCTGGGAATAAGATCTTTGCAGCATTGGAGAAAAGACTGCTGTGAGAGTTTTCTCTCTCTCTCGTTCCCTCCTATCGGTACTATTTTAAAATTACTCGGCACAGCAACCAAATTCAAATTTTTTTAATGTTGTTTGCTGTATTCACTAAATTAGACCCTTTTTCTAATAAATCCTCTTCAAACTGGAAGACTCCATTAGCCAGAATTATATCTGGAGAGAACTGAATTCTGTTTTCTTCTTTTGTCAATTCCCTTTGTTTTACTTTACAACAAATTTAGCCAGCCTGTGATTGCCCCCATTAATGGGGAAAGGAAAATTCTCTGTGGTGCTATGCATTTGAATGCTTTTTCTTTTGCAAAAAAGTTCAATACTTGCCAATGAAATGTCCAATGAAGCTCATGGTTGTGGAACAAAGTAAAGATTTCCTATTATGTGTCAGAATGTTAGCTGTCTTATACCACCAAAACGGTGATTTCTCTTTCCCCACTCATGTCTGAACAATAATAATCAGGTTTACATTCCGTGTAATTTGAACCTCCGCCAAGCATCCAGTGTTACAGTCTCTTACTGCAAGATCTCTAAACAAAATTAACTGTTCTTTAAGAGATAGTAGGAACTGCAGATGCTGGAGAATCTGAGATAACAAGGTGTAGAGCTGGATGAAAATCGTTTTCTGAAGAAGGGTCTAGGCCCAAAACGTCAGCCTTCCTGCTCCTCTCATGCTGCTTGGCCTGCTGTGTTCATCCAGCTCCACACCTTGTTAACTGTTCTTTAAACAATAATTATAGCCTGGAGTTTTTTGTGGGAAATATTACCTTCGCAAATTCCTCCCACAGAAAAATGCGATCATAACCTACCATAGGAGGCACATGTAATCTCGCCTCACGTTAGAGCAGACAGACTGTGGCTGGTGACAGTAAAATGGATTTTGTTTAAGACAATACAACGACTTAACTTTGATCCTAGGATATCTCGGTCAAGCACAAACACAGATGCCAGTGAATGCCTACCTTTACAAATAAAAGAATTCTACGTGCACGCAATAGAATGGTTCCTTAATGGTTGATTGTGCAGTACCAGCTTTGCCAGGTGAAGCACTGAAAACACCACACTGAAGATGTGAAGAGTATATCTATTAGTTCAGCTTGTGTGGTTGAACAGTACTCTTCATCAACACACATTGTCACTAAACTAATAACTGGAATGAGCAGATTGCCATATGAGGAAAGGCTAGACAGACTAAGAGTTTAGAAGATTCAGAGCTGATTTAATTGAAACATACAAGATCCTGACAGATCTTGACCAGGAGATAGTTGAAAGGATGTTTCCTTGTGGGAGAATCTAGAACTAGGGGTCATAATTTAATAATAAGTCATTAAAGAGAAATGAGGGTAAAAAGAAATTCTGAGGGTTCGGAGTCTTTGGAATTCCCTCCCTCAAAAGGCAATGGATGTAGAATCTTTAAATATGTTTAAGGGAGAGGTAGATAGATTATTGAGTACCTAGGAGATGAAAGATTATTAAGGATATGCAGGAATGTAGAGTTGAGGTAAAAATCAATTAAGCCATGATCTTATTGAATGATGGAGCAGGCTGATAGGGCCCACTGGTCTACTCTTGTTCCTTGTTTGTATGTTCAAGCAAAGTGGAGGAATCAAATATTGCTGTGGATATATGTTGTATTATATCTCAGCTAAGCGCTTAATCTTACACTTCAAACATTGCCCTTAAGCAGAATCAGTATAAAACATGACCAAACTGTACATAACTTGATGTAGCTCACCGTTGGCTTGGTTCTTAGATAGATTCCCCACTGAAGAATTTAGTAACTGAGATCTGGAAGATTTTAGAATAGACTGAGGCATTGTTTCAAGTTACTTGTTCTTCAGTATGGATGGAACAAATTCATGAAAAACTTGGCTATCGGATTTCAGAGGTATCAGGGGATAGACAGAATTGCTGAGTTCGTTTAGGAAATGACTACTAATCTCACATCAAATAGTGTAGATGACAATTTTTGAATAATAGTTGCAGCCAAAATTTTTTATACATTCAATATGTCTCTACTAAATCAGAGTGAACCATCCTTAAGTAAAAACAGAAAATATTGGAAATACTCAGTGATCTGGCAGCATACTCTGCCAGACTTACTGCGCGTTTCCAGCATTACTGTTTTTACTACAGCTATCCAGCATCTGTAGTCTTTACTTTTGAATTAAGCATTCGTCTGTGTTTTCTGTTTTATCCCAAATTCCAGTTTCCCCCTACTGTAGACATTGGTCCAGTCTTGGGTCAAGGTCAGAGGAAATGTGTCAAATTTGGATCTGTGGTTGCCCTCTTACCTTCATGTCCCTAAGGTCAGGTATTGAAGCTCCAATCCAGAAACTTGAACACATCATCTGGGTTGAGAATTCAATGCACTGGGAGAGAGTGTTGCTAAATGTAACTCTTGTAATGTGACTACACAACAGACACAGACAAGACTTACAGTGATTTCAAGGTGGATGTAATTCTTAACTTCTTCCATGAGGAATAACCCGAGTGTTTAATGTGAAATGATTTTTCTATAAGGTGAATAGATTTTGCAAATATAAAAATGGAGAAGTTTATTCTCCATAGTAAACTATAAAATCAAAGTTACTCAGTCTGTTGAGTTCACCTTGCTGTGAGGGTCCAAATGCAAGATCTGATTCACTATTTTGTTTACTTCCTTCCTGACCATTAACCTCATATTTCCTGTTAAATTATGAGCCTGACCATTCTTCCAGCATTTCAGATGAGTATGAGGTTTCTCTCTCATAACTATTTTACTTCAACAAAGGCATAAGTAAAAACATCTAGTTATGCCTAAACTTTGGAAGAAAATTTCCTGCAAATGTTGCAAGCCTATGGCCATTGGTCATTAATGGGTTTATAGCCCTGTTTAATAGAATCAGCTTCTACATGTATACAAGTGCTTTAGTATAGAGTTAGTAAAAGGTATATTTCTTTAAGGCAGATTTATACACTACAGAAATGGCTGACAATACAGTAAGGCAGCATGACTTAGTACCAATATGTAGAACTAGGTACCATGGGTTCACATCTTTTAACACCATGCTCTTAATCTCAAACACATCTTTGTAAAGAGCTGCTGAGCAGAGACAGGCATTCCCCTGTGTAGCTGAGAAGTTTCCTTGAATCCATCACCAGATCATTCTTCAATACCCCTTCAATCCACCTCATACCAGATTTTGCACAGACGAGAGAACACATTATTTACCATTGGGACATGGTTTGAAAGATCAGGGAATGTATTAAAAATACACTGAAAAGAAGGCATTTGACACTTCAGTGAAAGAACTGGTTGAGGTGACAGTTTTGATATAACCACTGTTATTGCTACGGACTAATGATTTTGATGCATTTGATAATCAAAAACAGACAGGACCACTAGAGTGCAGTATTTCTCTAGCTTTGGGCAATGGATAAGTTGTTCAGAATCTTGAGGGGCTATTCCATTCCTATCACCATGAACTGCAAATCACTTAGCTATACAAAATAAAATTCCTGTTTAATTTATCAACTTGGATAACATGCTTCAGTTTTTCAGATTTGCAAATTGACACAAAGCTGATTTTCATAAACTAAAGGATATTTCAATCAAATGAAGAAATTTGGTTGGCAACAATAAGATCAGGGAAAAGACCATTAAATGACCATATGATGTGCATGTTTTTCAATAGCATTCTCTTAACAAGCACATGTATTGTTCAAATTTTACTGTACTTGATTCCCTTGTGAGCTAAATGTAAACCATAGTACGTAGAGATCAAGAGATGTGTTGAAGTGAGTTCCATGTGATTCAGGTATCATTGATATAGTGGAAGCTAAGGGATTTATGAATCTATCCTGAATTTGAATTCATTTTTTTCTTTATAATACCAAGTTTTTTTTGTTGACAAAAGAGCTCTGCTCTTCAGGTATTGCAATGTGAGTTTACATATAATTTCCTTTTCCATTGACAATCATTTCCAGTCCAGTCAGCTATTTTACCATTCGAATTTGTGTTACTTGAAAGGGTATATTATTTACTAGAATACTTGACCATGATTGTAATGGAACCTTATGACAAAAAGCTGTAATTTTACTGGGGTGCTCCCTCACTAGTATATAATAGCTTTTAATAATTCATGCAACCATAACCATGGAGCAATTGTACATTATCGTAGGAGAAAATGTAGGTTGAATACAATGAGAAGGATAATTATTGAATTTTACCTCAAAGAGACTGGCAGTGTGATGCCACCCATTTAATGCCCCAAATGAATATGAAATTCAGCCTTGCAACTGTCACTATTGTCGAGAAACTGCTAATAACTACAAATAATTCTGTTACATTCTTTGCACATGTAGCCGTACCTCTTCATTTAAGGAAAAATCTTTGGAACTTTAATTTATTTAATCAATTAGTAAACCAAGACCTTTTTCTTAAAAACTGTTACTAATTTATATTGCATTTTGGCCCATTAACCATTGCAGAATTAATATTAAAACGAAATAAATAACTATTTAAATCCACAACTTGCTGGTCACTTTTGAAATGATTTTAGATTCTCTTCATTGGACATAATAAAATTTAAAATGGAGCATGGCTCAGAACACTTCTTTGGAAAGTTTCTTTTTACACTGTTCTGTAACATTCCATAATATACAAACAAGCACATCATTTTATTGACAATGAACTAATGTGTTGACTTTTACTTTTTTCCAAAAATCATGATTGTTATTCTCTTAATGAATAAACTGGTCAAAGAATGTGGTCTGCTGTGTAGAAATTTAGTTTAATCCCAATACAGTAATCCCTCTGAAAAAATTCAAATTGTTTAAGTGCAAAATAATAAAAAAGTATGTAAATAGCTTTTATTCAAATTGTAATTTATTTTTTCAGTGTCTGGAGAAACTGAAAGTCTTTATTTTAGTACAGAAGTTGTATGTTCTCTATTTTGTATGTATTGCCTGCTTGCAGTTGTTTTCCTGATTTGTAACATGTAATAAAGTATCACTTGTAATGTGAGCCTGAAAGAAGCTTGGCATTCATGATGAAGCATTGTGAAGTACGAAACCTAGGTACAAGGCCTCTGCTTAAAAAAAAGCAAGTGAAGTAATGGCACATCTTATTTATAATCAATGTTCTTCTATTTAAGAAATTAAGACTTGGTTGTGATGTTTATGGAAAATATGCACCTTTAGCCCAATTGCTGTACAAAAAGCCAAATGTCAGTACCTCGTGTAACTTTGAAAAAAAAAATAGCATCCTGGTATTGGTCTACTGTCTATTGGTCTACTCCAAGTAACTGCACTATTTATATCTACCATACGGAAATAAAAAATTCTAAGTGGCCCCGTGTGAATAGTGTCAAGAAACTCTATGAATGGCAGACTGTTCATATTATGTTCCCATTCAGAGTACATTTCATGAGGTCTAATTTAAATTGAATATATTTTTGTGCCTGAAAATATTTCGGCTCCTTTTGGATGCAGTAGATTTGAAGGATATTGCCTAAATGAAAATCAGACAGGAGTAAATTAATTTCAAGATACCTAGAAGAACATAACAGAAGTATATGCAGTACAACTTTTAATGTCTTGCTATGAAATCTTACACCAAATACTCCAATGTTCATCATTTTTGCTGTCAGCGACAGCAGTACCATGCGTACATTATTTTCATCTTCTGTGAGGTAACTTTGTCCAAGTAACTTGTAATCCCCATAGCAATTGAGAATGGTAAAAGGCAAGTTTACTTTGAGAAATATTTCTTGCAAAGTAAATATAATAGCTTACATATTCAGCATTTCCATTTTCTAAATTCTTTACCTTTGTGCCGGCAACTTCCCTCTAAACATGCAGCTACTGGGACATCATTATTCCGTTGTTCTGAAGAAGAGCAATACTGGATTCAAAATGTTAACTCTATTTCTCTCTCCATAGATACTGCCAGACCTGCTAAGTTTCTCCAGCATTCTCTGTGTTCATTTCACATTTCCAGCATCCACAGTATTTTCATTTTATTTGTACATTTTACTACTGTTGTACGGGGCCCTGGTGATACCACATGTACAATACTATCTACCATTTTGATCTCTTATTTAAGAAAAAGCATAATTGCATTAGAAGCAGTTGAGAAAAGGTTCCCACAGCTGGGATGAGAGGTTGGCTTATGACGAAAAGTTGGACAGGTTGGATCTGTAATGTTTAGAACTTAGAAAAATAAGTGGTGATCTTATTAAAACCTGTAAGATCCCGAGGGAGTATGACAGGGCAAGGAAATTGCTGCTGTTTTCCCTTGTAAGAGAGACTAGAAAAGGTTGCCTGCCATTTAAGATGGGGAGGAGAAGATTATTTTTTCCTTAGATGGTCTGAAGGCAGTAGCACTCTCTTCCAAGAAAGTAATTGAAGCAGCATCTTTAAATATTTTTACTGGGTTATTGATTGACAAGGGGGTTGAAGATTATAAAGAGTAGCCAGAAAAGTGGATTGAGGCGACAACCAGATCAGTAATGAGTTATCCAACAGTGGAGCAGGATGATAGGCCGAATGGCATCCTTCTGCTTCTAATTTGTATGTTTGTGTGTTGTGGAAGCTGTCAAAAAAAAGCAATGGGACCTGCATGCTCCCTTTCTCTGGCCACCCTGAATGCCTGAGCGCTTATTTCCAGGGCTTTCCAAATTTTAATTTCATTTTACAGTGTTTCCCCCCTCTTTATCACCACACTAATTGTTTTAAGTTTTGCTGGAAGCAGATATTAGATGCTTGGCCTGCTGTCTTCGTGTGAGCAGATATTTGACCAGATGTTGGAAATTGACCACATATGTTTTTCCAGATGCACAAGTCAACAAAGTCTGGGTTACAAATAAATGGGCTGCAATAGGAATCGATCATATTTTGTCAACTGCTTCAGAACTGATTGAAAACAAAATAGAAAACCATCAATTTACTAGGTGTAGGATCAATGTGAAATACTCACTGAATAGATGTTAAAATCAGACTGGTTAGATAAGGTTTGAATAAATGGTTCGGCTTGATACTATTCATTTAGATTATTCATCACTTTTTTTTCTGAACTGTTGACAAGGATTCCTTTGTCGAAAATGCAGTCATAATTAGGTATATTTTGCAAAGTACCATCCAGCTAATACTTCTGGATTAACAAGATGCAATTATTGACAGACTCCAGATCAGCTGCAGTTTACCCATGAAGCAACCAGCTTCCAGTGTGACTGCTTGAGGAGTCTTCAACTTCATGACAGTGTGTGTGTGCCAACAATGGTATTGTCAATGAGATATCTCAACAAGCAGCTAATTGCAGACTTTCACACTTTTGTCTAAATGGGAGAACTCTGCTGGCATCATCTTGCTGCAACCTGAACATTGCTTTATAAGAATGCAAAAAGTAGCAAATTGTTTCCTCTGACTTTGGAGCATCTTTCAGCAGTAGCGGCTTCACAGTGTGGAAAAATATAGTCATTGGCAGTGGTTCAGCTGCAACTGAGTTTTAAACCATACCCCTTCAGTAAAATGTCAGTGTGTTTCTATATATATGCTATCATTTTAACTTAGCACTTTTGGAAATCAGTGAGGAAGTCATGCTCAAAGGGACCATGGGTTTGAGATAAAGCAGGACCATTGAATTTGCCCATATGTCCTAGCCTTGCGACTCTTGTTACTCAGGGTTCTGAGGGTTGTATTGATGCCCATGAATACAAAATGCTTAAACATGAGAAAAAGGGCATTCGGTCACAACTCATCCTTTCATCTGATGTTGCCCTATGGACTCACGCAGAACACTTTCATCTTTTTTGCCGTCATGTTTGGTATTGCATACTTTTTATTGATTTGAGATTTTGTCCATTTTGTTTTGAAATTATTCAATAAAATTTGCACATGCCAGCTGGAAAATTGTTCTGCAATGGTCTGAATTGGAAAGTGGTTACTTCTCATGTTTGTGTGGTGGTGTTTTTTACCTGATCTGTCAGATCTGTATTCCTCATCCACCAGTTAAATCCAAAAAAAAATTCAGGATCTATCATACTCTGCAGTTTTCCCTGGGATTACTTTTCATTGCCAACTCAGAATGACTTCATTTTTTTAAATCAAAGCTCATTAATTTAAGACTCATAGCTATGTTACTTCCTTTATGTGATCTCTATAAACAGTGACCATGGGTACATACAATAAAACTTGTCTAAAAATAAATGAAAGAGAGAGAGAAATGTTATCCAGTGGTTATGGCATTGGGAAGCAAGCCAGATGTCATGAGCAATTTTGAAATTAATTTTAGAGAACCTTCTTGCTTGTAGGTTAACATCATAAAAATGACAACGTTGCCAGATTGTCAATAGCCAGCTGGCACACTAACACATTTTAAGATGTGAAGCTTCAGCTTTTGCCCAGTCTGATTACGCACAGAGTCATACAGCATGGAAACAGACCCTTCAGTCCTACCAGTCCATACCAGCCACGTTCCCAAACTAAACTAGTCCCACTTGCCTGCATTTGGACCATATCCCTCCAAACCTCTTCTATTCATGAACCTATCCAAATGTCTTTTAAACGTTGTAACTATACCAGCATCCACCACTTTCTCTGGCGGTTGATTCCACACACAAACCACTCTCTCCCAAGTAAACAAATTGCCCGTCATGTCCTTTGTAAATCTTTCTCTTCTTGCCTTAAAAATATGCCCCTAGTTTTGAACTCCCCAACCATGGGGAAAAAACCTTTGTCATTCATCTTATCTATGCCTCTCATGATTTTATAAACCTCTATAAAGTATCACAGTTGGCTGAGTTCTTTATAGACAGATCAGGTAGGAAGGGAGATATCAAGATTGCCTCCTTTCCTTGATAACAAGGTGTAGAACTGGATGAACACAACAGGCCAAGCAGCATCAGAGGAGCAGGAAAGCTGACGTTTCAGGTCTGGACTCTTCTTCAGAAAATTTCTGAAATGTCAGCTTTCCTGCTCCTCTGATGCTGCTTGGCCTGCTGTGTTCATCCAGCTCTAACCTTGTTATCTCAGATTCTCCAGCATCGGCAGTTCCTACTATCTCTGCCTCCTTTCCTTGTTCTTTTTTTCATGTAAAAAAGCACAACAAAAATAACCTGTGCTTATATATCATAGTAACACAATGAAATTCTAATGTCTATGGCAGAAGTTTAAGGGTAGATTGGATGTTAAACCAGAACAAGGAACATGAGGAAAAATAATCAAAATCTCTCTCAAAGACATGGAAGCATGATTTCTTTTGTTAGGGTACAATCCTACAGGAGCTAGAAACATTCTGGTACCTAGCTCGGTCAAGTGAGAAGTCTTTACATATGCGCTTGAGAGTATTAGTGCAATATGTGATGATCAGCAAACCTCTTTGCATTGCCAACACCCTCGTAATTGCCAAGAAAGTTTAGTCAACACCCAACTCTCCCACAAATTGTACCAACAGCTTCTGGAAAGGAATCATGAATGACATTTGTGGTTGGTGACCAGTCCAGAATGCATGATGGCAACAATATGATTCTGACTGCTGTCTTGGATGCATGAGATTACCCAGATCTGAACAAACTGAGCTAAAGATTTTCACTGCGTAGCTGAATATTAGATTAAATATAAAACATTTAGACAGTTGCACTGCACAGCAGATGTGGCTGATTACACACTGGGTACTGCTGAGCAAAACATCTGCATGCCTTGTGGAACGAGTTACACACTTATATGAACTGATGTGATGAGTTTACCTTTCCATTTTAGTTCAAAGTGTCTTAAAGTTTTATTCGTAGAATGTACTATTACAGAAGATGGTCAGTGGGTAGCCTGCTAACTGTTCTATCAGCTTGACTGATAAAGCAATGAGTGGAGTGTGTGAAGGATTTTCACAATCTGTGAATCAGCTTGGGTGTTTGAAACCATATGGGTCTGCTTTCCCTCCCCAACCGTTTTAACACTCATCCAACTTGAGAGCATCAGCAGATGGTCTACCCTCTTTGGCAACAGTAAATAATATACACTAGCAGAGGAAATCCATTTTTTTTTAGTAGATATCCTTTTTTATTTAATTACCTTCCCCGCTGTTTCTCACGTTGCTGTATCCCCACCTTACACTTTTGCAATATGTTGACTGGATAAAGTGAAGAGGAAAAAGCAATTTGCCTGGTGAAACAATGCTAAATGGTATAAATTTATGGCAAGCATCAAATAAACAAAAATAAAAGTAGTTTTGTTTTTACATTCTTTACAGTAAAATAATCTGGATTCCTTTTAATCTCCAATAATCAACAACCAAGGTTTGTTGTCAGGCAGATGTCAGGACAGACAACATTACCTCCTTCATTTTGCCTTAAATTGAATAAATTGCTGAACAAAATGATCTTATAAACCTTGTAAAGATTTCCAGTATACATTTCTTTGTCCATATTTATAATGGAGACTGCCTGTGGAAGCTATCATGTTGTAACACCTTCACATCAGTGGAGACTTGCTATTTTTGGCTTCACATCTATTCCTGTTCTACCGAGAAACTTATGTTCTGACTGACTATACTTGCCTCTTTCCTAATTTACTGTGAGTTTTTTTTACTCAACGATAAATAATATTCTAAACTCAAGGTATTACACGTAAGTGACAGAATAGGTTACATCAAGCAGGCAAGAAAATTTGGTGAGCACTTGTCCACTTATCAGCTGCTTTCTTCCCTCTAACTCTTCATTGTCTAAAGACTGCAGTTGGTCCTGTTACCTAATGTACACTTGTAGGAGATCTATTTGTAGCTTTTAAAAAGACTGGAGAAGTCTTCGAAAATAAAAGATTTGAAAGATACAGGTAAAACACAGAGGAAATGGGAGCAGATGGATAGCGCTTGTAAAATTAATGACAGAATGTACTCCTTCTGTGCTGTAACTTTCTATGGCTCTAAACTGAAGGCTATGATGGACTGTAATATAGGACCAGCTCCTGTAAAAACTAGTAAGTAACCATACTTTACAAGCATGTGTTACATATTGCATTCAATTTATTAAGGTTTTACATCAGAGAGACAGTGTTGGAATTTTGACTCTGCATTTTCTGGGTTTATAGATATACTTAACTGTCTTTTTGTGTCAGTGCCTGATCACATACTCAATATGTTCAAGGCTTTCAGGTGTCATATATAGGACCAATGTCATTCCTTTTCCACTTACACAAAAGAAATGTCATTCTAAACCATTAAGAAATAAACCTTTAAAATTATTGCTTACTGATTTTTGAAGTTATAATTCATAATTGTTAAATATTAAAATGTGTTTTATAACATTAATTCATTCTATTGTACATAATTCTATAATATTGTTAGCGTTTCTTTCAAATTGGATTCATATTTCTAGCATCTGTACAGCGTGAAAATCTGCCTCTGGTTTAAAATAGAATAGGTAAAGTTAAATAACTCAAGTTTATGCTCAATATTTCATTTAGCATAGAATAACATTCAATATGTAATGCAGAAAAAGATAGCTTGGTACAACCAGTTCAAGCAAGTGTTTATACTCTACTTAAATATTCTCCCTTCTTTGGTCATTTAACTTAATCGGCCAAACCCTGTATCCTTTTCTCCCTCATATGCTCAGCTACCATCCCCTTAAGTGCCATTATATGTTTTATCTCAATTACTTGCTGTGGCTCCATATTCACATCATTTTCTGGATAAAGAAATTCTTCTGCATTCCCGTTTTGGTTTATTGGTGACTATCTTCCATCGATGAGCTTTACTTTTGCTTTTCTCCTCGTGTAGAAACACTGGCCAGAATTTTACGTGCAGGTGGTGACACACACTTGTAGTTGAAATGTTGGAGATGAGTTCATCTCTGCTAGGCCAGGTTTGTCCTGTAGTGATTTAGAAGCTCCTCAGGCCAGAAACTGGCTGAGGGTAGGATGTCCAGCCAATGGCTAGCAACGCTCTGGAGCCAGCAGCACCATTGGGAGTGATGGGCACTGCTGGAACTACAGGAAGTCCCCAGTGAAGAGGAGCCATGTTGCTGGACATGGTGGTTGCCATCATCATAGTAAAATGTGGACCATTACTTTTTGACACCCTTCAGCTAATTTTTAATATCATGGACTTTCATGGACTAAAATGATTTTAAAAAGTAAAACACTGACCTTAAATGGGCACAGCAACCAGCTGACTACCCACATGTTGGCCCAATTGCAAGAAACCAAAGTGAGATAAAGAAAGACAGCCTGAGCCAAAATTAATGCTTTTGAAAGATACTACGGTCAAATCTGTAGCTCCTGTTTGATTTGCACATTTATGGATACACTGCATATATTGGAAATGAAAGAATTGCCTGCCCATTAACCAGTTTGGAAAACAATGAGCCCAGACTTGGGAATACTGCCTTCAGTTCACCAGTTTTACTACAATGTTTAATTGTGCAGATTGTCTTAACCCAGCTTTATTTGTAGTTCCTTTTAATTTATTTTTATCCATCTTTTTACTCCTGATAACTCTAGTTATTCCCTAGCCATTTATGTCCTCCTTAAGATTAGTGTGTTCCATACTCTTCTTTCCTTTCACATTTATGTTTAAGATTGATTTTATTTCTTCTGGATATTCTCCATCACCCATGTCTTGGGAAAGAAAAACTAATATTTAAATAGTGCTTTTAATGACTACATGAGGTGACAAACTGCTTTACAATTAACAAAATGTAATTGTAATTTGGGAAAGTTGGCAGGCAATTTGCACACAGAAAGCTCCTAGAAATAATGATATAATGTCGACCAAATACCTACTTCAGTGACACAAAAGCAAAGTACTACTGAAAATCTGAAATAACAGCAGAAAGTGCTGGAAAATGCAACAGGTCTGGCAATATCTGTGGATTGAAAAGCAGAATTCATGTTATGAGTCCAGAAACTATTGTTTAGTGATGTTGTTTGAGGAATAGATTGTTCTTAGGACATCAGGTTAACTTTAATCTTCATGAGGATTGGGAAAATCAAATTGGAAAAGGTAGCCTTGAGGAAGAATTTGTAGAATACATTCAGAACAGTTTCTCGGAATAATGTGTTGTGGATTCACCTGGGCATCAGGCTATTTTGGATCAGGTACTGTATTTAAAAGGCAGGCTTAGTAAATTATTTCAAAGTAGGAGATCCCCAAGGGAATAAAGGCCGTATAAGCAGTAGAATTTAGCATTCAGTTTGAGAGTGAGAAATGTGGGTCAGAAACAACTGTCCTAAAATTAAATAAGGGTAATTACATATGGATGGGTGCTGAGTTGGCTGCAATGACTGGTAAAGAACTTTAAGAGGAAAGATAGTTGAGAAACAATGACACATATTTAAGAAAATAGTTTATGGTTCACAGCAAAGAAATCCTAGTGAGGAAGAAAGTTTGAGGAATGGAATAAACTGACTATGGTTAACCAAGGAAGTTATGGATACAATACATTTGAAAAAAAAATACAGCATAGCAAAGGCTAGTTGTAAAGCGAAGGATTGGTAAAACACAAAAAGCCAACAAAAGCTGCCTAAAAAAATACTAAGAGTAAGAAAAAAACAATGAGGGCAAACTAACAAGTATTTTATAGATGGTTTGATTGATATGCCCCTCTTGACCTGATGGGTGCATCCTAAGATTTTAAAGAAAGTAGTTACAATGATAATGGTTACACTGGTAGTAATCTTCTAAAAATCCCTATATTTGGCAAAAGTCCCAGAGGATTGGAAAACTATCTACATAACACCCTTATTCAAAAATGGAGGGAGACAACCAACAGGTAATTATAGGCCAGTTAGATTAACATCTGTCACTGGGAAAATGTTTGAGTCTATTATAAATGATGCAATAGCAAAACATTTAGAAATATGTAATAGAGCTAAGCAGAATCAGCATGGCACCATTAAGGAGAAAGCACGCCTGACAAATTTCTTACAGTTCTTTGAGGGGGTAATAAGCAGGATAGATTAAATGGAACCAGTAGAAATAATATATTTGGATTTCCAAAAAGCTAAGGACTTCCGAAAGGATATGGTGGTGCACATAAGGCTTCTTAATAAGGTAGAGTACATGGTGTCGGGGATAGCATATTGGCATGAATAGAGGATTGACAAACAAATAGAAGACAAGAGTTGGGATAAGGGGATATTTCAGGATGACAGCATGTAACTGTTGGAGTGATGCACTTGAGCCACAATTATTTATGATATATAGTAAATGGCTTGGATGGCAGAAGTTATGTAATATAGCCAAGTTTATGGATGACACAAAAGTAAATGCGAAGGCAAGTGGTCAGAATGACTCAAAGAGTCTACAGAGGAATATAGATAGGTTAAGCGAAAACCTAGCAGATAGAATAAAGTATGGGAAAAGTTTGAGGTTATACATGTTGGTAGGAAGAGTAGAAGCACTGAATATTATTTAAATGGGGAAGGACTGCAGAAATCTGCAGAAAAGGGATTTGGGCATCACAGAAATATAGCATCCAATTTCAGGGAAGGCAAATGGACTGTTGGTCTTTATTTCAAAGGCAATGGAGTATAAACACAGGGAAGCTTCATTAAAACTATTCAAGGCAATAATCAGACCACAACTGGAATTCCAAAAATAGTTTTGGTTCCCTTATCTACGGAAAGATATATTGCCATTGGAGGTAGTCCAGAAAAGGTTCAGTGGGTTGCTTCAGGGTATAGAGGAATTTTCTTATGAAGAGAGATTGAATACTTTGGGCTTGCTCATCGGAGTTTAGGAGAATGAAAGTTGACCGTATTAAAACATATAACATTTTTACGGGGTTTGACTGAGTAGGGGCTAAGGTTGCTTCCCTTTTGGAAGACCTTAGGACCAGATTCAGAGTACAAACTCACCCATTTAAGACAAAATAAGGAGGTTTATTTTTCAGTCAGAAGGTAGTGAATCTGTGGAATTTATTACCACAGAGGACTGGAGAGTTTGGGTCACTGGGTACATGCAAAGCTGAGACAGATTTCTAATTGGTAAAGGAATCAAGGCATCAGCAGGGAAGTGGAATTTAAGATTATCAGATTAGTCATGATCTCATTGAATGGTAAAGCCGACTTGATTGGCCAAATGGCCTTCTTCCGCTCCTCTGTTTTATGGTCTTACGATCAACTCCCTCACTCTTCTTCAAAATAGTGCCATGGGATTTTTTTACATCAACCTGAAAAAGCACACCGAGCTTCTACTGAAGTTGAAAATTTGAAAATTAAAAACCCTTGCGTCTTCCCTATTTACCTTTTCCAATTGGACTCTGCTCCTATTCCGAATAGTGTAGACCCCATCTCATTGCTAATGTTCATTCATGTCCCAGTGCTGCTGCTGGTGTTCTATTAAAAGAAACATGCCTTTCCCATAACAGCCCTTTAGCCATGTGTTATCTTATCATCTGTCTGTATACCAATTCACACTTGGTTTAGGCAATAATCCAGATTATTACGCTTGAGACCCTGCCTTTAAATTTAGTTCATAGCAACTGATACTCCCTCTGCAGTATTGTCTCCCTCTTAACACCATATGTTTGATCAATGTAGAACAGAACAACCAGATTTTCCTCCTCCACTTCCAAACCATCTCCTGCTATTTGAAATGCCCTTGATCCTGGCATCAAGTGGCAAAGAGCTTTCATCAGTGGCTGCAGATGGAGCTATCTATCCCCCCAACTATACAGTGCCCTATCACTACCACATTACTATACTGGTCTTCCATCTACTTGGGCAGCCTACATCATAGGCATCCCAGACATTGTACCTGTTGGATGGGATAAACCATTGTTGGGCCTTCTTCTCTGCCTTCCCTGTGTCCCCACTACTATGTTTGCAACATTCACACCCCTCTCTAGGTCTATGCTTTCCTCTGGGTGTGTGACTAATAAAACAATCTCGAAATTCCTCCCATCCCTTTTGTTTTGGAATGTCTCTAATTGACTCCACAGTTCAATAACTGGGAACTAGAATGACTCAGGGCTGAGACATTTCCTGTCTCATTTACAGTCCTCAGTTTCCCAAATACCACAATCCTGACACATAGCCTGTCCTGTCATACCTTTTAAAAAACTTATTTATTTATTGATGACCTGAGTGAAAATTAAGCAGACAACTTTTGTTAAAACAGCAAATCATTTCCTGTTTACTCTCAGCAATTTACTCAGCCGCCAGAGTCACTCTCTATGTATACCATGATGCTACATTTTCAGATTTTTTTTGCATCAATCTCAGTGCCTGCTGTTTCAAAACTACTTCTATCTCTGCCATTGTCACTTCAATACCATTCTTTCTAGTCTCATTTTTGTACAGCTCCGCTCTCTTCATGTTATCACAAATCTGCTCTTGCCCAGCCTCCGACAAATAGAGGTGTACATCTGCACAAACATGATTAGAATGAACACTTCTGCAAAGTATTGAATTAGGAATTTGAAGAACCCCCGCTTTCTTGCCCCATGCAGGTTCTGTCACCTTTATAAGATTGTATAGTAGCCAGAATTTGGGCCCAGGCTCCAACTACAACTCTGTGTGAGGAGGTCAGGCAGTGAAGGATTAAGCATGTTCCAATTGAGACACAGGGCCAAAGGAGATCAGAGACCAGACCCAGAGAGCCTTGTGGAGTGGGGGTGCAGTGCTGGAAAGAGGGAGGTGAGAGCTTTGTTTAGCCACAATGCTTGTGGTTCAGGGTTCTCTTTTGCACATGGTAGAGATGGCTACCCTTGTCACTGCCAATAGTTCATATCCTGTACTAGCTTTCCCTTACCTGTGAGTGACTCCTGCCTGACTCAAGTAAGTTTTGTAACATCTTTTATTGATATTATTGTACATTAAGTTGCTCTTAATAAGTACATCTGTCACTAGTGTAGACAATTCCAGCCTTCTTCACAGTCTCTTGCTAAGGACTGCTAATATCACAGTTATACCATGATATATATCACCCTGTCATTACGCTAGCTATTCTCATTACACTCCACTCAGGTTGGCCATGGCAGTGGGAGGTCAGGAGTTAGGTCCAGGAACCAGCTGGAGGTGAAGGAATGGGAATCTCGCAGCAGGGAGGGGTGGCAATCAGGAGAGGAATTTAACGTGGTGTCAGGTGCGTGCATTCAAGTACATGATGTAGCCTTAACTGGGGTCTGTTAGTTCAGTTGGCTGGATGGCTGGTTTACTAATGCAGAGTGGGTCCAACAGCTTGGGTTCAATTCACACAGCGGCTGAGGTTACCATGAAGGACTCTCCTTCTCAACTCTCCCCTTGCCTGAGGTGTGGTGACCCTCAGGTTGAATCACAACCAGTCTTCTCCCTAATGAGAGAGCAGCGCTATGGCCCAGTCGGCCTATGATGCCTTGACTTTATATTGTTTGTTCCTGACTTCTGCAGAATTGGTTCCCAGAGTGAAGCCAGCGACGAATCTTGCTGCCTTAGAGAAAACGAACCTTGCAGTGGAAACCTTAACCAGGCAGCTGGACCCCTGACTTGAATATGCAAGTTATGCTTGCTCCAGTCATGGGTAAAACACTTCATTTTTCTCTTTACTTAATATGGAAGGTGGCTAACCTCCAGCTGAAATGATGGTGGCCTCTCCCACCCCATCATTTGGAGACATGACAGACAATTTTCACAGAACAAGCTCCCACAAACAACATGATAGTGACCAGATAATTTGTTAAATGAGGCTACACTTTAGCCAAGACAATGGAGTTAACTTTCCAGTTCTTCTTTGAAATCGAACCACGGAATCTTTTGTATCCAATTATGAGGGCAGATTTAATGTCTCTTTGAAAGATGGCATCTCTAAAAGGACAGCCTCAGTAACGCACTGGACGTTTATCTTTTGGGCTCAAGTCTCCTTTTGATTCGGAGATGAAAATGCTGCAAAGTGAATGAAAGCTGACACTCCTTCAGTAGTTGACGCATGTGTCAGCCATGTGCTGTAATCCTGGACTGGGATATTAAGCCACAAACCTCTGGATTAGAATCTGAGAAGCTGGTAAGCAGGCCAAGTTGACACCCAATCCCAGGCCCAGCAGCTTCTCAGTATATATTTCAGAAAATGAGTTATGCCCTGGAGTGATTTCAAGTCTGTAACCTCATAGTTTATGACATTATCTGAGCTCTTAAATGAAAAACTGCTGTGTAATCAATCATTGCCTGCATCCAACTTTCTAGAGAAAGCCTAATCACTCTGAGGAAATCAAGGAGCTGTTAGCTTTTAAACTAGAATAGATTTTGATGTATAGTTTCATTTATTATGTGCTTAAATAGCACAGTGTTGGAAAAAGCCGACTTTCTGCTTAAATACATGCAGCGGACATAACGCTGAAAGCTCAATCCCACAGTGACTAATTCTACATTAAGTAACAGTCAAAAACATCGTGGGCTGGAACCTGTGGTAGCAGCAGAGATTCCACTGCCAGATCGAAAGGAGAGGATGAATCATCTTCAGTGCTGAGCAGGATCCAGGGCTGCATGGTGACAATATCTGTTCCCAAATGCAGCAAACCATTCCGAGGGCTAGGCACTCCTCCAGGAATATGGATCACTGCTGCCGGATGCCACATGAATGGTCCTTACAACCAGGTCAGTGGGACTGGGCCCAGTCAGGGAATGGAGGTGGTGTGGTGAGGTTACAGGAGTGGCCATTGCCAACAGGGCCACCTTCTTTAGACCAAAGAGTGCCCAAAAGGAATCTTCCCCTTCACTTCCTGTAGAATCTGCTGGGAGTCTGCTCGGATGTAATGACTGCCTCTCAATGCAGAAGACCTCCCTCATCCCCCTTCTTACTCCACTGCACACCCCAGCTGCTGGTTAAATGTCAATGAGGGTGGTAAGAGGCCCTTAAGTGGCTATTTATTCATAAGAGATTCAGATGGGTGTAAGTCCACGATCATACTTACATTACTCCATTTGATCATTTCCAAATAATCGGAATAGAGCCAAAAAACCCAAACTTGTAATGCCAAAATTCATTTCATGAGCTGTTGCACACACTCTGTCAGCTATCCATTCAGCACCCAGCAATGCAACCACAAATATTAACTAGACAATCAACCGATTCATGTGAAAGATGGACCAAGCTTTTTCAGAGTGTACACAAATCCCTACATGACCTTGACCTACCCTCTGCAACATCTTCTAACCCTACACACCTTCGACAACTCTTCCAACTCCGTCCTTTATCGCATATCCCTCTCCTGCTTTCCTCCCCTTTTTGCCAGCTTTGCCTTCTGCCACATATGTTTAAAATTCTTCCACCTCTACACCTCTCTCTCCTTCTTCAACACAACATTAAAGGTGTAAACTCAAATTGTTGCTCTTCCATATTTGAGTCTGCTTCAGAAAGCTTTGCACTCATAAAGTGCATCCTGTAAAGCCATATACTGTGATTAGGGTCTTACACATAGCCAGCACATATTGGATAATCACTGACATTAGTTGCTGGAAAAGCTCAGCAGGTCTGGCAGCATCTGTGAAGAAAATATCTGAGTTAACGTTTTGGGTCTGGTGACCCTTCCTCAGAACAATTCCGGACCCAAAACATTAACTCTGACTTTTTCTTCACAGATGCTGCCAGACCTGCTGAACTTTTCCAGAAACTTCTGTTATTCTTCCTGATTTACAGCACCCGCAGTTCTTTCAGTTTTTATTGGATAATCACTGGCCTGTGCCTTACTGTCCACTGAAATCCACTAAATTATGAACAGCAGTCTGTCCATGATCAAACATCAAAAATATGCACCACATGTGTGCAAAACATTGCTGGCAATATAACATTTTACAAAGCCTTCCAAAAAACAAGGAACAAAGAAAGCTATTTACATTTATATAGTGCTTTTCATAACCACTGGACATCTCAAAGCACATTTCAGTGAGTGAAATTCTTTTAAAGAGTAGTCATTGTTGTCATCTAGGACAGATAGCAGCTAAATTGCACACAGCAGACTTCCAAAACAGCAATATGATAATGATCGGATATTTGTAATGTTCTCCCTTCCTTTTCTTCAAATTGGTGCCCTGGGATCATAAACTGGAGCAAGCAGATGGAGCCTTACTTTACCACTCATCCAAGAGACAACACCTCCTACAGAGCAGCACTCCCTCAGCCTTGGTTTTCAGAGAGAAGACCTGGAGTGGGACCTGAAACCAGAATCTAGTCATTTTGAAGTGAGAGAGTTACCAACTGTGCCGTAGGTGACACATAACCAAGTGTGTATGTAATTTTAGCCTCAGCCTTGTGGTATATAATGACTCTGAAAGGATTAATGCTGGGATGAGAGCATTAAGTACCGCCCAATATGACGACATCTCATGAAGTTGGTCAGGGGAGCAGTCCTGGGTCTCGAAGGAGATAAAACTAACATTGATATCTCCCTCATTGGGTGGAATCTGAGTGATGTGGGCTGTGGTGAGAATTGTGACTGAATCGGATGAGAAGTTTAGTGAGGTTAATCCCAATGTTGGGAGCATCTTGCTGCAACTTTTATGCTGTTCACAAGCTGTTCCCGAGGCAGCAGGGAGTTACCATTTAAGGGGGATTATTGTTTGTTAATCATCCTGTTGATGTCCCAACGCGTCTCATCAATATTCAGTTTTCTATCTTAGCAAACTTGCCAAACAAGCTGAATGTGTAGAAAATTTGACATGGAGATCAGGGCAGCTGGCTCCAAGCAAACCTCGATGTTGGGCAGAGGGCACGCCTGCAGACCACATACATTCCATATCCAAGGGCATTGACATGTGATATATACCAGCATCTGAGAACCTTCATGTCACATCTCCAATTTTTTCTCTACTTTAATACTGGCAACTCTCATTGTAATGCTGCAGCAAGGATATTGTACTAGGCACATGCAACCAGTTCATGGACTGGACCAGGCTGCATCTGCATTCACTCTGAGCCTATTTGGATACTCACAGCATCCCTCCCTTGCATTGCTGTGCCTTGTCTTTATTGTGCTTTGCCCCTTCAGCTATAGATAGAAGGCCCATATTACTTCTGTCTTGTTGTGCCATGTAGTGCAGACACAAAGCAAGGATGGTTGCACACAGGCCCAGTCAAGTCCAGGGGAACAGCATTCGGTCAGAGGGTCCCAGAACAGTAAGTCAAGGATACCTCCGATACTGGCCTGAGGCTTGTAAGTGGTCAGTCAACCACTCAAAGCAGTTAGGGTCAAGATGTTCTCCACTTAAGAGTTGGGGAGTTGAAAGTCAGGCCAGTCTTGAGTCTCTCTGCCATATTTTGAGCTGTTTCTCACATGCAATGAGAAAGAGGAAGGAATGAAAGGTGTAACACAGCTGTTACTATAGGTAGAGATGGGAAGATATCCCGAGTGAGTAAGGATGCTGTGCAGAAGGCATAATAGTGTCGGGGTGATGGCTGAGAATGAGCGGGGAAGATGCTGCAGGCAATAATGAGTGTGGTAGAGCATAAGATTTGGTGGGAGGTGGGTACAACAGCAGCGATAGACTAAGGCATTGGAGGGAAGATGGTGGCACTTACACTGGCAGAATGGAGAAGTTCATTGACCTTCTTCCTACACTGCTGTGCATTCATCCAGATGGCTGAGAAACTTGGACCAGGCTGGCACAGTCTAGTGTGCCAAAAAGAAAACCAGTGAAACGTGTAAATGACACATACTGATCCAACTTGTCATATATCCCTAAGAAAGTGCATCAGTGTGACCAGTTTTTTATTTCTTTCCAAGTATTATTGCTTTTTATTAACTGGATTACCTCTCAGGGTTCTAGTCCTTAGGGAAGAATTAAGTCCTGCCTTGCACCACACTGTCCAGCAGGACATCCAGTTCACTGCCCACACAGTTGGATGCCAATTGCCCTCCACTCCTGTCTGCCATGTCCTGTCTAAACATCAGGAACAGTGCAGGGCAGCTCTAGAATGATGGAGCTTGTCCAGTGAATAATGGACCCTCAGAGATGGCGTGGGCATAAGGGATACGAGTGAATGGTAGGAAGGTGATGAACATCATCAGGGCAGGGTAGGTAGTTAAAAAAAAGGGTTTGGTAAGACGTGCTGAGAAAACCTACTAGACCTCACAACAGAAATCCTGTGAAAAATCTCAATGTAAGTCGGATTTGACCAAAATAAATGTAATATTCAGCCTGTAATCTTTGCAACAATGTCTATCATGACAAAGTAACTGGTACCTGATCACAGGAAAAAACTACATTTGTTTAAAACAAGTGACTTTTATTAATAAGCACCCAAGTGTTTTTTTCTCTGTGGGCTGAGGAGTGGCAGATGGAGTTTAATTTAGATACATGTGAGATGCTGCATTTTGGAAAGGCAAATCAAGGCAAGTCTTATACACTTATAAGGTCCTGGGGAGTGCTGCTTAACAAAGAGACCTTGGAGTGCAGGTTCATAGTTCCTTGAAAGTTGAGTCGCAAGTAGATAAGATATTGAAGAAGGCATTTGGTATGCATGCCTTTATTGGACAGTGCATTGAGATTAGGAGTTGGGAGGTCATGTTATGGCCATACAGGACATTGGTTAGGCCACTTTTGGAATACTGTGTGCAGTCCTGGTCACTCTGCTATAGGAACGATGTTGTGAAACTTGAGAGGGTTCAGAAAAGATTTACAAGGATGTTGCCAGGGTTGGTGGGTTTGAGCTATAGAGAGACGCTGAACAGCTGGGGCTATTTTCCCTGGAGCATTGAAAGCTGAGGGGTTCATAAAATCATGAGGATTATGGATAGGGTAAATACACAAGGTCTTTTCCCGGGGGTGGGTGAGTACAAAACTGGAGGACATAGGTTTAAGGTGAAAGGGGAAAAATTTAAAGGGACATAAAGGGGCAACATTTTCACACAGAGGGTGGTGCATGTTTGGAATGAGCTGCCAGAAGAAAAGGTGGAGGCTGGTACAATTACAATATTTAAAAGGCATCTAGATGGGCATATGAATAAGAAGGGTTTAGAGGGATATGGGGCAAATGCTGGCAAATAGGATTAGATTTATGTAGGATTTCAGGTCAGCATGGGCAAGTTGGACCGAAGGGTCTGTTTCCATGCTATATATCTCTATGACTCTATATCAGACAAAGTGGGCCCTGTAAATGGAGAATGGTCAAAATAATCCTAGCCTATGGTTAACAATAGTTCAGATACCTCCTACAACAGGATTGACAGTGATGTGAATTTATCATGCATATATTATTGTCTGCTTGCTACAAGCTTGATACTACTGGATCAGAATTCTGCAGAGTGAAAGCGACATGCTGAATTGTACTGTAGTACATCTAATTGGATATCATTATCTTTAAACTTGTATGACAGGGAAGGGGATTAAAAAAAGGGCCTCAAATAAATGTCAACATGTCCTGCTGATCCTTCTCAAAGAATGCAGCTAATAAAAAGTAAAATTGCTTTAAAAGTATAAAATTTGACTCCTAGAACACCAATGATTAAAGTCATAACATTTTATGCAAATAATCAGCATGTCTGCGTAGTGTTTTTCTTGTAACTGTTTTCCTAAACAAAACACAGATTTGCCTGTTTATTGTAGTACTTTTATTAATTCATTGTGCAATATGAACCCAAAATCTAGAGACTTGTAAAGTTTGCAGGTCCAAAGTTTTCATTATATTACGGTACAACCTATCATTCTGCATCAAAAAGATTTGTGGCATTCTTATTCTGTATTATATTGGCAATTGCTAAAAGAGTGTTTTGCATTAGGAAATTCCACACTTCCAGGGAAATCTGCCGATGAAATCAAGCACTGTCATAAAGCTATACATTGCTACCAGGAAAGAAGCTGTTTCTAAGGGAGTAACTAAATATTAATAACATGGTTTAATAAAGTCATTTCTTATAGCCAGCACTAGTATGTGTCAAGGGAACCTGACAAAAAGTATTGAAAATGCTTGACATTGGCCTAATAATTTTCTGCACAGTTTCCAATGATATGTTCAGGTACAACAGAAACATTGGTCTTTTTTACCAAAGCATTCCTGCAAAGACATCAAAAGAATTGAACAGCATGTTCAAAAGAAAACTATTAGGGTAATTGTTCTTGGGTTAATTGGAACTTGTCTTCCTGGAGAACAATATGTATTAACAGCAACCCTTCATCACTGTTGAGTAGGGGTGCAGGTAGCATTGACCACCTGTTACGACTACAGTGAAAATAATTATCATCTTGAACGCTTGTCTCTGATTTCTACTTGAATCACATTGAAGATTAGAAAATTCAGAGCAATGGTGAGCCAAACCATTCTGTCATTACCTAGAGAGACAAAAATTTGACACAACAAACACAAAGTTGCTGGAAAAGCTCAGCAGGTCTGGCAGGATTTGTGAAGGAGAAAACAGAGTTAACGTTTTGGGTCCGGTGACCCTTCCTCAGAATTCAGAACGGTTCTGAGGAAGGGTCACTGGACCTGAAACGTTAACTCTGTTTTCTCCTTCACAGATGCTGCCAGACCTGCTGAGCTTTTCCAGCAACTTTGTTTTTGTTCCTGATTTACAGCATCCACATTTCTTTTGGTTTTTAAAAATTTGTCACAGGTTGGCGTTGCTTCAAACATTAAGCACGCTGATTGATAGCTCCTCACGCCATGCCAACAAGATCAGGTGGCAAGTAAAGACCAAGAAATCAGGGGCTCACATTTACTTAGCTGTTGTCAGCAGCTGGTGAGCAGATCCTTGCTACCTCAGGTCATGCAAATCTAGCGAGACCCTAAAATCGAGTCACAGAGTCATACAGCACAGAAACAGACCCTTCAGTCCAGCCAGTCCATGCCAACCATAATCCCAAACTAAACCAGTCTTGCTTGCCTGCTCTTGGCCCATATCCATCAAAACATTTCTTATTCATGTACTTACGTAACTGTCTTTTAAACATTGTTTGCAGTTATAACTGTACTCGCATCCATCACTTTCTCTGGCACTCCATTCCATACACGAACCAATCTCTGTGTAAAACATTTGCCCCTCATTTCTTTTTTAAATCTTTCTCCTCTCACCTTAAAAATATGGCCCCAGTCTTGAAATCCCCCCACCCTAAGGAAAAGACACCTGCCATTCACCTTATCTATACTCCTCATAATTTTATAAACCTCTATAAGTTCACCTCTCAACCTCTTACATTCCAGTGAAAAAAGATCTCAGCCTCCATTCCTGGCAATATCCTGGTAAATCTCTTCTGAAAAGAAAGAAAGATCAGTTGACTTGCCATGACTTTTAAAGTTTATTCTCTCTCTTACCTGGCTCTTGTCCTCAAATTGCTTTTTACATCACTGCACTTATTCTTTTTCTTCTGTTTCTGTGTTTCTCCTTCTCTTCCATGTTTCTTTCTCTAAATCTATTTGCTTGACTCTCTATCCTCATCTGCTTCTAGTACACCTTATCCCTTCTTGGTTGCAGGTAGGGGTGGAATATCAGCAATTGTACTCCCATTCCCAATGATCTATGCATCTCCCCACCCCTCATCAGCCCAACTCACACACAGCAAGGGAGAAAACTGTCAAGAAAGCTCATGGGAGATAATTCTTGCTTTAAAATTTATTGATTTTTTAAAAAAAATGAATTAAGAGTGATACAAAGAAAGATACTATTTATCATTTATGTCTCTGCTCTAACATTCTCTCCAATCCACAGTCTTTGTCATTCTAATCTCTGACCTCAACTTCCTCAGCTAATGGACTTTCTGAAATGTATAGAACACAAAATAAATGAGTACAACAGAGGATTTTTTAAAACATGCCTCATTTTCATGTACAAATGGAAACAATCAAGATTAAAAATTAGACCCTGTGAAGGTTTGTTTGTGTAAAGCAGGCAGACTGAAGACAACCATTAGTTAAATGGGTCCTTGACCCATTAAGGACTGTAATGAGAGGCCTAACACCTCTTTTGTGAACCTTTTGCAGAACTGTGTAGCTCTGAATGGAGCACTTTACTTATTCAAACTGAAGTTAGCAGGCAGAACCCAACATTAAAAAAAATGGGGAAATCAGAGCAATTACATTAATCTCTGTGGAGCTCTGCATGTCCTTGTTAGCTTCTCCCTCTTGTTCTTCATCCGCACTCCACCCGTGCCTCACTCAATTCTGCATTTACTCTGGGAACATTGCCTGAGGCATATAACCGGGTACTGGGTAGCTCTGCACAGACTGTCTGCCTTATGGGGTGCAATGCCCACCCAGAATTTAAAATGAGGCCACCCACACAACCTATTTTGGAACATTCTTTGCCAACCTCTTGCACCATGTGGCCCAGATCCATTTCCCGGCATAAATGTATTTATTCCTATCAGATGTACTTAAAATAAGTTAATATTAATTGTTTTTCTAAACTTAAACTTATGAAATTTGTCCTTGTGTTCCTTCAAAGCTGTTTGCAGAAAAGCAACTGAACAGAAAAGTCACTGACCTAATGGTGCTGGCATAGTTGCGGAAACTTGAATCATCATACAAGCTGAGACCACACAAAGCGAATTGAGCTAACAGTGTCAGGCTAAAATGTCATGTTCAGGTCTAAGCTAATGAGAAAAGCCGTTGCGTGAACATGTCAATGCAGGCATTAAAATAGATTAAAGAGCGTTCCGTGGAAAAATTGCTAAAAAGGTTGAAAAATTGAAAATGGAAATAAAAATGGGAGCAGATGTAATGGGAAGCTGATTCAATATGGCTTAATTTATATTGCTGTTCAAAATCAAAGTTACCTTCGTCACCCCTCTTTTTGTTTGTTACAAACTGAGAGGACAGTGGAGTATTACTTTGAATTTCTTAAGGATAGAGTGAAACTTTAATTACAATATGTGTTTTCTACAAGAGGATATATGTACAAAAGATGATGCGCAATGTTCTTGCATTTAGTACTTAATAAGGTCAATCTTTCTTTAACTCAGAAAAAGCCAGTTTAATTAGATTCCTTTTAAAATTCCTTTTCTGGAATTATTAATAAACACCTTACTTTAAAGTTTTTTTTTTACTATTTTCTCTTTCTCAGGAGTACTACTTTTTGCATCCATCTTCACTCAAGGACCTCTGGAGAACTGCCTCAAACCAAAACTAGAGACAAAAATGAAATTGGGTAATGGATACTTCCCATAAGCTTAAAAAATGTTCAGAATTTTTTAAAGAGAAACCCTGATGCACAATTGTTTATCTTACTCAGTTTTGAATGCTCCTAAAGTAAGCAAAAACACATTCATTCTAAAAGTTACCTTGCTATCAAGTTGTTTTAAAATATATCAGCATGGCTGCAGTAATACATACAAGTTAATCTTTAAACCTTTCTAACCCAGAAAAACCCATACGTCACTCATTCAAAATGCAAACATTCAAACTTAAAAAGAAATTACATTAAAATATATATAATCACACATACACACACTAAATCATAGTATTCCATCTGGAATTGTAACAGATTTGGGACACTTGCACAGGGACTAGTCATATCAGAACCATAGAAGTCAAACAGAAGTTGAGGATCATTTTAGCACTTTTGGGAAGGAGATAGCTTGATAAAACTTCCCATAGTCTGCAAGATAAAAGACAAGTGAACAATTTGGAGGTTATACCTGACTTGTACAAAAGAAAGCATGTTGTTGAGAAAAGTGGATATAATTAAAGCTGGATAAATTGCTAAAGGCAATGAACTAATAAAAGCAGACACACAGATTGTCTTTGCTGTACTAACAGTGAACAGTTGGGAAATGACTTACGGATAAATGGAGCAAACTTGAAGAAACAATAAACATTGACATTGTAAATTTGCAAGAAGTCATTTATACCCTACCCTTGATTATGAGCTTGAGTGAAAATTTAGACATTTCGGGAATGTTGCAAAATGATCTGTTGTCAGTCCCAGTAAGCATGTAACGCAGACATTTTTGAAAATCATTCTTGAAATGGTCAAGTGATCAGTCAGTTCATACATACGTATCAGAAACGCTTCTTCTGAAGAAGGGTCCAGACCTGAAACGTCAGCTTTCCTGCTCCTCTGATGCTGCTTGGCCTGCTGTGTTCATCCAGCTCTACACCTTGTTATCTCTTTATCAAAGATTTCTTCTACTGCATTTGAGAAAGAGAGTTCCAAAGGCTCCTAATCCTCTGTGAAAAACAAACCTTCTTCTCTGCCTTAAATGGGTGAAATATTATTTTTAAATGGTGACTGCTATTTCAAACTTCATATTGCTATTAGCCTGGAAACATTTGTAGGCCAGACCGGGTAAGGATAGCTGATTTCCTTCCCTAAAGAGGAAACATCCTTTCCATATCCACCCTGTAATGACTTCTTAAGGTCTTGTAGGTTTCAAACAAGTTGCCTCTACTTTTCTAAGTTCCAATGGATACAAGCTTAACCTGTCCAACCTTTCCTCATAAAAAAAACACACCCTTTAGAGATATTAGTATAGTAAACCTCCTCCAAACTATTTGTAATGCATTTACATCCATCTAAAATAAGGAGACAAATCCTACAAACAGCAGTCCAGAAGTGGTCTCACCAGTGCCTTGTACAACTGAAACATAATCTCTGTATTTTTGTATTCAATTCCCCTCACATTAAATTATAAAATCTGTTAGCTTTTCTAATTAGTTTCTACACTTGCACTATAATGTTAAGCAATTCATGAATGAGGGTGCCTAAATCCCTCTTCCCCTTGGAGCTCTGCAATCACTCACTATTTGGAAATATCCTTTATTATCCTTCCTGCAAAATGGACATTTTCCCATTTTCCCTCATTATACTCAGGTTTCCAGATCCTTTTCCACTCTCTTCTCCTGTATGTATCCCTTTGTATCCTCCTTATAGTCTCTTCACAACTTACCTTTCTATCAATTTTGTGTCATCAACAAATTTAACAACAATATCTTTGGTCCTTTCTTCCTAGTAAATTAAATAAATTGTAAAGGTTGAGGCTGCAGCACTGATTCACATATTATATCTTGCCATAGAATTATGGAAAGGCTATGGAACAGAAAGAGACCATTTTGCCCATTGGGTCTGTGCAAGCTGAAAAAGAAAAGAATACCAGCTGCTCAATCTAATCCCATGTTACAGAACTTAGTGCATAGTCTTGCAAGTTACAACACTTCAGGTTCAGATCCAGTCATATAAATAAATTGAGGAGTTTTGTCTCCATCACCACATCTGGTTGTGAATTCTAAACATTCACCACCTTCTGGTTCCAAAGAATTCTTGCCACGTCCCCTCTAAACCCTCGAACATTCAACTTCAATCTATGCCCTGATATTTGACCTCTTTTTTTAATTTTATTCATTCACTGGATGAAGGCATCATTGGCTAGGCCAGCATTTATTGTCCATCCCTAATTGCCCAGAGGGCAGTTGAGAGTCAAGCACATTACAATGGGTCTGGAGTCACATGTAGGCCAGATCAGGTAAGGATGGCAGTTTCCTTCCCTCAAGGACATTAGTGAACCAGATGGGTTTTTCTGACAATTGAGATTGATTTCATGGTTATCATTAGGCCTTTACTTCCAGATTTTTAATTAAACCCAAATTCCACAGTAGAATTTGAACCAGGGTCCTCAGATCATTATTGAGGCCTCTAGATTAATAATGTAGGGATAGTACAACTAGGCCATTGCCTCTGCCTTTGCCATGTGAAATATAATTTTCATGCCCACTTTATCTAGGTCACTCGCCATTTTGTACACCTAAGTTAGGTTATCTCTAAGCCACCAATATTCTAACAGCCCTAGCCTATCCACACTTGCCCCAAAACTGCAAGTTTCAAATTTTGGCAACATTTTGCAAAACTTCTTTGTACTCACTCCAGAGCAAATAAAGCCTTCCTCTCAATCAGCAACCAGAACTGAACATAAAATTCCAGCTGTGGTCTAACCATTCCATATGCTTAATTTGCTACTTTATCCAAATATCCTGCCATCTTCAGGGACCTCTGGAAATGCACTCCCAGGTCTCACTTCCTCTGCCCTTTGCAATATCCTTCCATTTATTGTATGTTCTCAAGCCCTGTTTTGCCATCCTTAATTGCAAAACCTTACACATCTCTAGACTGAATTGCATTTGTCACTTTTCTGTGCACTCAGCAAAAATATTAATTTTATTCTGGAGTTGACAGCTATCCTCTTCATTATCAACATATTTTTGAATCATCTATAAATTTCCCAACCATGCCTCACACATTTCAAATACAAATTATCGATATATACAAGAACCAGCAAGCGACCCAAAACTGAGCCCTATGGAATGCCACTGGAGACCTCTTTTCATTCACAAAACCAACCATCAATCATTACCCTTTGTTTCCTATCACTGAGGCAATTTTGTATCCAATTGACCATATTTTGGTGTATCCTATAGGCTTTTACCCTTCTGACCAGACTTCCATGTGCACCTTTGTCAAATGCCTTCCTAAAATCCATGTAGACAATATCCATTGCATTACCATCAGCAATTCTCCTTGTTACTTCCTCAAAAGGTGCAATTTAATTAAATTGACATGATCATCTCTTAATGAAACTATGCTGTCTGTAATAATATTTGAGTGGAGTGTGCCAGACTGTAGAGAGTAGACTAGATTGTCTACATGGATAGTAGGAACTGCAGATGCTGGAGAATCTGAGATAACAATGTGTAGAGCTGGATGAACACAGCAGGCCAAGCAGCATCAGAGGAGCAGGGTCTGAAGTTCTGAAGAAGGATCTAGGCCCGAAATGTCAGCCTTCCTGCTCCTCTGATGCTGCTTGGCCTGCTGTGTTCATCCAGCTCTACACCTTGTTATCTTAGATTGTCTACATCATCGTTTTCCCTAGTGAAGATGGAAACAAAGTACTCAGTCTGAGATCTGCTCACATTTTCTTATCAATGCATATGTTAGCTTGGGTACCGCTAATAGGCCCAAACCTTTTCTTTGTTGTCCACTTGCTCATGATCTACTGGTGAAACACCTTTGGATTTCCTTGATTTCACCCAACAGTATTTCCTCAAATCATCTCTTTGGTTTCCTATTTTTGTTTATTATTTTACAAGGTTTTCTACAGAATAACACTTTTTGTGACTGTCATAAGCTTTCTTTTTTCTGACTTATCTTACCTATACTCCTGGACACTAGATTTGACAGTACCACCCTTTTTCTTTGTGGACACATGTCTACACTGTACTCATAGACTAGTGCTTTTGAATGCCTTCCACTGATTTTCATATCAAGTACTTGTATTCTGTTTACGTTCACCAGATCATCTCTTAGCTTCATAAATTTTGTTTTACTTGCTACTTTAGAATTTTTACTTCTGTCCTATCTTTGTGCTTTTCCATAATAACTGGAACTGCACTATGGTCATATCTCCAAAATGGCCGCCCACTGCTACTTCATCCACTTCCCCAAATTCATTTCCTAAGACTAAATCTAGAATTGAACTACTGCTTATTTAGCTTGTTATATACTGGTAATAAAAACTGTCCTCTTAAGTAGCATTCAAGAATTTTATGCTGTCAGTGCATTTCACACTGTTTGTATTCAAGTTGATTTTCAGATAGTTGAAGTCTCCAACTATTATTGCCCTATTTATTTTTGTACTCAGAAGCTTGCCCTTATATTTGCTATTCTATCTCCCTCACAATACTTTGGAGTCTGCAGTACACTTCTAGCAGTACGGCTGTTCCTTTTTTTACATTTCTGAGCTCAATCCTTAAAGTCTCTTTTAAATGATTTATTTAGTATATCATCTCTCCTTAAAGCTGTAATTGATTCCTTAACCAATTAAACGAAACCTCTCTAGCTTGCATGAAAACTTTATATCCAGGGAAGTTGAGCTTCCATTTTTTGCCACGCTTGAAGCCAAGTTTATATTATAGGAATTATATCATGCTGCCATGTATCTGTGTCCTCAGCCCTTCAGCTTTATTTGTTATATCTCTTGAATTTACATACTTTTAAAACTGCCAGTTTTCTGTACTTCATTCCCTGTTCTGAATTTGTAAAATTTGAATCTAGCCTCAGGTCCCCATCCTCCTGCAAACTAGCTTAAGCCCTCTCCAACATCATGGAGAAATCTCTCTGATCAGGACATCTGTCCTGATCCCATACCAATTGAAATAACTGTACAGAGGCCAGTATCCCATCACCAAGTCACCTTTTATTTACATATATGCAGTACGTCAGCTGTGAACAGCCAGATCAAAACCAGTCCCTAGACTGAGGAGACCTTCTGTATCTCCTGTTTACATCTGTAAGCCAGGGCTCCCTGATTAGCCCAAGTTAGCCATCCCAATCAAGGATCCACCTAGCCCTCATTCCAATCATAACAAAATGTAGTCTGTCCAACTTACACAGGTTGAAACTTCCACAGAACCAGTCCCAATGCCTTAGTAAGCTGATACTGTCCTTCATTCACCAGTTTTTCCAGCTACATTATCAATCGATCAATCCTCTATTTCGATATGTTGTATTATTGCGTAGATTCCAGGCCAGTCATGCAGTATATCTTTAAGGCAGTTAGATAACAATGCAACCTGTGATGTTCCAACATAAAGATACATTCAGTATGACATAGTGTGCAGTCAGTCAGTCTTCTCTACTGTTACAATCTTCTAACGTAGCCATAATAGCAATAAGCATAGAACTGTGACTGTGTGTAAGTCCATGATCTGATAACAGTATCATTAATTAGAGTTGTTAATAAACATTAATATATCCAACTCAACAGGAACCCACTTTTGTGATATATGTCACAAGGATAAACATAGTCCAGGAGGCACATAGGCCATGTCATTCCTACAGTGAAGTTTGACCCAGGAAATCCCATCATAGAGGTGGAGGTTGGATGCTAAAGCTATTGGCAGCAATTAGTAGCAGCTCATAGCAACCAGGTGATAGCTAAAAGGCGATTTTAAAAAAGCAGCAGTTTTGAAAACTTTTCCCGGCAACCTTTTCCTACTGTGGCTTTGCCGCAGCTTTCCCAAGCTTCAGCACATTGTCCTGGACCTAGGAATGTGCCAGTCTGTAGTTGCATTGGAAGATCAGCAAGTTTCAAGCAGATCAAAGATTGTCTTTCACCAAATTGATTGTCCAGAGCTGATGTTTGACTTGGGGTAGATCCTTGGGGAATAGTCATACAGCAGAATCCTCCATCATGGACCAATTTGAGATGAGCCGCAACAAAAAAAAATTCTTTCTAGATCATCTTTGCAAGGCATATTCAACAAAGAGATGGACGATAGTCTCTCAGCCACCTCAGGTGCACTATGTTGAAAGGATTCAACTTTGTCAAAAATGCCCATCTTAAAGTCCTCCACTCATCTGCACCTCAAGGTGCTGCTGACGTCCTATCATAGCACCTCTTTACTTCTGATCCTCTTAGGTGCTGCTAACTGCATTTCTCAGGTGCTGCCTTCTTGTGCTTCTCTACATGCTGCTGACTGCCTTTCTCAGGGTCAACCTCCAGCCTGCTCCTCTATTTGCTGCTTACTGCCTGTCTCAGCCTCCTCCTCCTGCCCACTCCTCTAGACCAACTGCCAACCCTGCCGACACAAAAAGAGTTATTTATTCCTACTTTATTTTTATTTTATTTGGGTTAGTCTTCACTGATTTCTTCCTTTATCCATTCAATTTGTATTCAGATTGTTTTTATGCAGCCATCACACTGCATTTGGAAAACGCCTACATTTCTTCACTATAACCATTGCCACTCTTTTTGGCTGCTACATCATGGGCTATTGACTTTAACATCTCCTGCCCTTCACTATATCCCAGAACTCATGCTTTGTTCTTTCTTCCTCTTTACCACTTCCACTGACTTAAGAACTCTTACATTTCTAACCCTTCATGATTCTGTTAAAATTTCATCAACCTGAAACATTAACTCAGTTTCTCTACACAAATGCTGCCTGACCTGCTGAGTTTTCCCAACATTTTATGTTCCTATCTCAGAGCATTCCTTGCACCTATTGGTTGAATTGCATTATTTTTCACAGGCAAAACTGTTGAAGGTTGAATGAACTATTAAATGATAAATATTAGAATGTCATATGTCTTCAAGTAATCAGATGAAGGAAGTAACAACAAAAAAGGTTAAATCAAATAATTAATATACATTGAATAAAACTAATGCATAATATAATAGAAGAATATGGAGTTACATTAACTATGATGAAAAGAGAAGAATGTTTGAATCAAAGCAGGGCTGGAAATCACTCTGGAATAACAATATCCAAGTCCTCATTGATCTTGACTGACATTGTTTCTGACATTGCGGAGTTGCTAATTCCTTTACAAGAAAGATTAAAATAGCACAGAGAGGAATTTTAATCAAACATTTAGGAGCTACAATCCTGCAAAATTGTTTCAAGGCCACGGGAAAAAAAAAATGGAATCTGGGGCTGTCTGCAAGATATTGACAGAATCTCAGTACCATAAAAATGTGCTCACCATTTAACACACATATTCCAAATCAATTGATGAGTGTTGAGCTTTCAAACTACTTCTACTATCTATTATTTCAACAGTGCATATTAGAGCTCATGACTTTGCAATCAGATCCTTTGTTGCTGCTTGCACATGCCCATCAACACTGAGCTCTGTGCAATTGTGTCAGTCAAAGGGCTGTTGGAACATGGAATGTTTCACCAATAATAGATATTGAGTTCGAGAATATGTGCTAATTTTGCCAGTTGAACTGTAGCTGCCAAGTGCTCTTGGCTGAGAGAACACATGAGGAATTCAGGCACTTACTCCCCTCCACTTTACATGCATTCATTTTAACAGACATAAAAGCCAGATTTTTGATGTACACTCCCTAACAAAGAGGCTTCAAGGCAGGAGTTTGAGTTTGCAAAACTATTTCTTATCAAGTCACTTAAGTTGAAATTGGAAATGCATTTGAAAGGGAAGACTACAAATGGATAATAGAAAATGGCAAGGCAATAAGAATAGAGTAGAAAGCATTACTTAAAAAATTAACATAAGCATTGGTACTAAAGGGTGAATGATTCCTACTGATGCTTTAATTTATCTGATTCTGCAGTGCATGCATCTAACTTAGATGTAGATTTCTATCAATTTGCAGATGAACCTGCTTACATGTAATTATGTCCAGGCTGAATGACTAGACACCACATAGCAGCTATTAGAATCTTAACTTATAATAATTCACCATTTGAAAATAATGGACTGATATTGCTGACCTATACCTGGGTGCTATCATCATTTACTGCCGTAAACTGCAAACATGATGGGGTTTCTAGTGAAACAGCACTTTTAGAATGACATGGTCCAAGTATTACCTATAAGTATCCCTTCTAAAATATATCACAAAGACTGACTTCTTGTTGCGACAAATGTCTTGAAGTTTATTAACAACACTAACTAGTTACATTCGGGTAGGTGACCGCCTTGTAGTATTATATGCTAGGCTATTAATTGAGAGACCTAGGTAATCTTCTGGGGATCTGGGTTTGAATCCTGCCATGGCAGATGGTGATATTTGAATTTAATAATAATCTAGAAGTAAATGTTTAATGATGGCCATGAAACCATTGCTGATTGTTAGGAAAAACACATCTGATTCACTAATGCCCGTTAAGGAAGGAAATCTGCCATCCTCACCTAATCTGGCCTAAATATATCCTCAAACTGGCAGCAATGCGGTTAACTCTTAACTGCCCTCTGGGCAATTCGGAATGAGCAATAAATGCTGGTCCAGTCAGTGACGCCCCCATCCCATGAATGAATTTGTAAAAAATTGCTAGGCAATGGCCTAGTGGTGTTATCACCAACATGCTAATTAGGAGGCCCAGTTAATGGTTTGACAACCATGCTCAAATCTCCCATTGCAGGTTGTTGGAACTTGAATTCAATAAAAAATCTGGAATTAATAGCCTAAGAATGCCATTGCTGATTGACAGAAAAACCCATCTAGTTTGCTAATGTTCTTTATGGAAGGTTATTCCTGCCCTTAACTAGTCTGGCCTGTGGAGACCCACAGCAATGCAGTTGACTCTGAACTGTCCTTTGGGCAATTAGGGATGGGCAATAAGTACCAATTAGCCAGCAATAGCCACATCCCATGAATGAATAAAATAAAATGTCAAATTACAAAGCCTGTGTTCTGTGTTTACTACTGTTACTGCAACTACAACAACAACTGAATATGAGGCAGGGGGTTCCTTTATACTAGAACATCACACGTCATGAAGTTATTTAACTACCTTCGAGTTAAAGTGTCTGGTCTGGAATCAAATCAATAATATAACAACCCATTCAATGTGATCAGAGTCTTTTGTCCTTCCCTGAAACCATTGAGTTACATCAGTATTTTGTTGAGACACGGGAATGGTCCAAATGCACAAAATACATCAGGAAAACCATATTTTCCAGCAACTTTTGTTTCCAGTTTTAATACACAAAATTAGTTTGAAGTTGAGAATATGATGTGATGGTACTAGGCATGATATTATATTAAAACAAAACAGTGCCGATTACAAGGCGCTACTTAAATGCAACACATTTTCTTCATGCCAAACTTTAAGGAAAATCTTTGATGAGTTGGCAAGGCGATGGAGTATACTGTCAAGTGTAACACTCAATGATGTTATGTTTATTGGATTTCTAGAATTTCCTGACTTTAACTCTAACCACTTAGTCATGGAAATTTTCAAGTTTAAAATTGGTCTGGTTTTACTTAACAGTAAGTGGAAAACCTGCCTTTCTGAAGGTTGCAAGTATTAGCAATGTAGTTTTCAGCTTTGTCAATGATTGTATGTAGCAAAAATCATGTTTAGCAATTACCTGGAAGGAAGGCAAGTTGAACGTGGACATGAAATAGAGCATAACAAGGTGTAGAGCTGGATGAACACAGCACGCCAAGCAGCATCAGAGGAGCAGGAAGGCTGACGTTTCGGGCCTAGACCCTTCTTCAGAAAATTGAAATATCTATGAAATAGAGCACTTGATCTTTTATTTAACGGCCCTTGCTGAATATTGGGGTTTCTTAAAAGGTGAACTTTCCTAGTATTTACTATGAAGCATGAGATTTCATTTAACAGCTTATTACAGCGATAATTAACTTTCCAAAATTTTAGCATATGAAAACTAAGGAGAGAATTACAAAAAAAAAGAGATTAGCATCAACAAATCATCTGGTGCCAAACACACTATTATCAGTGCATTGTTTTTGAAAATGAGCTGAGAAGGAATGGAAATCTAGCCCTCAGAGGTGGGTGGACAAAGGGATGACAATAATCTGATGTCAAGAGTGACTGTCCCATGGCCATTGACCAAAAGGATTCACATCATTGATTGACATGGAGAAAATAACCTACCCCTACTAATATGATGTAACTATAAATGCCAGGCTTAGGGAGAAGAGTATAGAGGACAGGTGGCACTAGGCGCAAGCCCACAGAGGCAAGGCCAATTTTGCATTGAAATAACTGCACTGGGACTGCGGATGTTAGAGAAGCCACATCCACACTGGGAAAGCTGCGTAGTAGCTAGGAGAGTTAAGGAGCCAGGCTCCATGCATTAGGGCTATGTCAAATCCACACTGGAGGATTCATGTAGGAACCCAGAATAGAGTAGACATGGGCAGAGGGAAGCTTTGACCAATGAGCAGTTCTCAGCAGGCAGATGGAAGACAGACCACAAAGGAGGAAGAAGACTGAGGAAAGAGATCCCTAATACCTCAGCTAGAGAACAGGATATTATCCGCACAAATTTAATGGGAGTGAAGCATTCCATTCCAACATCCTGGTTGCCCTCTGTTAGCAGTGAACCATCCCCAATTGTCATAATTGTATAATTTCTTTAATTAATTAACACGAATCATATCTAAATTACTGCTTCTTAAAAGAAACGCAATAAGCTATTTGCAAATTGCAATAAATTACCAATTGCCTATATTAAGTAACTGTGTGATCACAAAGCCCAAAAAAACTGATGACAAGGATGGGACCACAGGAGGCACGGTTTAATTGGCTTTAAGTTTGAGAAGCTGTGAGAAGCAATAGTCCTTTGATCGAAGTCACCATGTCACGGGGATGTGCTAAAATGTGACTAGTAAATAGTTTGATTGAGAAGTTAAGATCATTGGCAATGGGAGCTGTACTAGAAACTATAGAAATATGTGATGGTAATTATGAATGTGTCCTTGATAGACTTTCGAAAGAGGTGATGAAAGGAACAACTGAGTTAGAAACAATTCAGAATAAGTTAGCCTACAGTGCTCATTTGCATGCTTTACAGTTGGTAAAGAAAAATATAAAGCTGTGGGAATTGGTAAAACAGCTGCAGGATAAAAATGATTACTATAAGGAAAGCAATGTACCCATTAAGTGTAATAAAAGAAAAGGCTGCAGGTAGGCCCAGTGTGTGACTGGGCAAACTGGGTATTGATGTTAAAACTGATGACAAAATCAACTTTTCCCTTGATATAGCAAAAACCAAAACACACCAGACAGAAATCCATGAACAGACAGCAACTGGGACTATTATCTTGCAAGACAAGGCAGATAACCTTGAGAATGTAGTTGACGGTGTTTCTCTCACTGTTCCATCCCTATGTACTGAGAGAAAGCTGGTGTGTAATGTCACCCAGGAGCTGGAATGGGAGGACAGAGGAGTAGGACACTAAGGCACAGTTAGGGAAGAGATCAACAAGTCCCTTTCCCCCACTGAAGTTCAAGGAGCCTCTGTGAAAATTGGATTGTATTCACAGAGAATTCCATGACAGTTACAATGACAGCATCCCTTACATTCGACTGTAATCAGCCCTAAAACAGGAAGTAGCTTGATAGCATCTTAGATTCAAGACTTTCAGATTTTATTTCTTTGAATAGTTTTAAAAGTGATTTTTTTAGACTGTTGTAGAAAAGACAATTCTGTGGAAGAAAATTATTTCACCTGTTCTTAAAAAAAAGCTACCGTTTTTGAAATATATCCAATTTGAACTCAGAATTTGGAATGAGAATTATTAAAGTTGGTCTTGGAAAAAATCTTGAAAAAGATTTTCCTTAAGACAATAGAAATTTTAAAAGTCTGTTTGAAAATTATCAGAAGATTTCATATGTTTTCTTAAACAGTGTATTTGTAAGTACAACGTGATGTCACATGGTGACTTGGGCCCTACCCCTTCGCGGACCAGAGAGTTGACTTATTCTGTTGACAGGTATTTAAATCTTATCACACACCTTCTGTGGCTGAGATGTGAGATTTTGGACAGGACTATATTCTGGATTTCCAAACTTAAACATATATTTGAACATTATTAACCCACTGAGCTTCTTCCAGAGCCCCAGCAGAGTTTGTTTGTGTTTGGGTTTTGAACAGGTTTAAAGCAAGAAGTGGAAATTTTGCAGAGACAAAGTCTTTACGAACAGCAAACACTAAACTGCATAGGATCACTTAAATCATCAATATAAAAGCACTGTTTAAAACCACCAAGCCTGGGTGTAATTGTTTCTGTAATTGAGATTGATAAAATTACTTGATGCAAGTTGCCAGGTTAAGCATGCACTAAAAAATTCAATTGAAGTTTAAAGGGCAAATACATTTAAATCTTTCAGCTGTAATTTAAAACAAGAGCCAGTGGAAATAGCCTAGGTGGTTTGAATTTTACATCAAACAAAATGGGATAGCTTGTTGAGAAGAAATTAATTGACCACTAATGAAACTTGTCAGCCCAATACATAGCTGAGGCTTTACACAAATGAAACTCTCAAGTCTAGTGTCAGATATGAATTTGACATAATTTTTAAAGAAAGAAAAATCGAATATAATTTAGCAAGTTAATTTTGAGAAAATTGTGTGTATATTTTTTGTAAGAAAGAACAAACAAGCCAAATTTGAAAACACTTTAAACCACACAATAATATTTAATTTCTCTTTTAAAAACATTATGAAAAACATGCTTCTTTTTAAAAAAATAAACACTAGATAGTAAATGAATGGCATGGTAGCACTGCTACCTTGCATTGCTAGGGACCTGGGTTCAATCCCAGCCTTGGGCAAATGTCTGTGTGGAGTTTGCACATTCTCCCTGTGTCTGCACGTGTTTCCACTTACTTCAGTTTTCTTCCGCAGTCCAAAGATGTACAGGCTAGGTAGACTGGCCATACTAAATTGCTCAGGGATGTTCAGACAAGGTGGATTAGCCATGGAAATGCAGGGTACAGGGTCTAGGTGGGATACTCTTCAGAGGGTTAGTGTGGACTAAATGGGCCAAATGGCCTGCTTCTACACTTTGGGGCTCTATGATTCCAGAGCTCCTGAATTACGTGGAATGGTAATTAATGGGTTGCAACTTAAAATAAAAGAAGTTACAGGGAAAAAGTAACACAACATCAAATGACAGTGACTCATTTAGATGTAGTTAAATTGAATATATCAAGTGAAATTAAAGTGCAGCTGAATTTAAATAATGAACAGTTTTTCTTGGACATATGTGTACCCTTGGCTAAGTGCATTTTTTAAGAGAACTGAGTTTTGGATGATTTAGCCACCACCTGGAACACTGGGACCAAGTGATGAGAATATACAGGCACCGTCCCCCACACCGCCCTACCCCACCCCCAACTTTTGATGTTTCAAAAAGATCACCTGAAAGTCAAGAATGTGTGACATCACCTTGGGATACTGATGTAAGTGTGATGAAGTGATTGCTACATCTGAAGCAACAAACATATGGGAGTACGTTGTGGTAATGCATTGAAGAACAGATCTCAGACATGTAAAATTATTTGATGAAAAGGTTAGCGTGGGCTAAAAGAGCACAAAAACATAGTAACTGTGCCACGGCTTGGTCAGATCCATACTGAAGGATCTGCACAGGGGTCAAGAATAGAGATGACTCAGGCAGAGAGGAGTTTCTCCCAGAGAGCAGTTACTGAGCAGTCCTTACCAGGCAGATGCAAGACGGACCAAACAGAGAAGAGGAAGACTAAGGGAGGTGTTCCCTAACACCACAGCTAGATGCTGTCCCCACCACTTTAACAAACTGAAATGACAGCCTGTTTGTCCTCTGTTTTAGGGAACCACCCCCAATTGTCACTGTTGTATACTTTTTTTTAATCTAATATATTATTTCTAAAGTTCTGCTTCTTAACAAACTCAATAAAGTACCAAAAAATTGCAATAAATCATTGACTGCTGAACTGTAATTATAAACCCCTAAAAACATGAATTAGTCTATCATGCACTCTTCACCATTAGAAATAGTGTGTGCTGAAAAATTAATGGTCTCAATGTTCTGTAGCCAGAAAATGAATCCATTAGAAAACAGTTTAACTCTGGATGATTTAGCCACCACCTGGAACACTGGGACTAAGTGATGAGAATACATAGGCACCGCCCCACCCCACCCCCAACTTTTGATCTTTCAAAAAGATCACCTGAAAGTCAAGAATGTGTGACATCATCTTGGGATACTGATGAAGTGTGATGAATATATCAAGTGAAATTAAAGTGCAGATGAATTTAAATAATGAACTGTTTTTCTTTGACATATGTGTACCCTTGGCTACATTCTGGAACATTAATTTGGCAATTAATACATTGGTGTCATTTTAGCTCACTACAGGCCTGGGATGGCATTTTACATCTGTGTTCATTAAGATGCTTCTTGTGGTGGTCTTGTTTTGTTGTGAGATGTTGGGACTTTCAAGGTCCGCATATGGATCAACTCTCTTATATATTTGAACCGGTTTTTGTTTTACACGCATATTTCGCATTTAATTAATACACTATATTTTCAGGGGACATGGATGGCATCATCTTTAACTGTATGGCAATGTTATGGCTTTAAGAGATGTATTTTGTCCTTTTTTTCAACTGTGAAATCAGAGGTACCTATCGGTTGTTTCACAGCCCATCGAGTCAAAGCTTGTGAAGACTTGGGTTTTTTTTTCCTAAGGTTGGAACAATAGAAGCAGCCAATATGGGTGGGGTCAAGGTCACACAGAACCAGGATTTCTAGTTTTAGTTTCTCAGTTGAGCTCTTGAAGCTGGGTTTGGAAGCTGCAGTGCATCCTTCTCTGCTACTTTCTCTCTCAGAGATTTCTCTTGATGTTTTTCCTCCTGTACGAGAGAATTGTCTGTGATACAATGTATTTTACTGAATTTTGCCTTTTTCCAAGTGTGTGTTTATTGGATGTTACTCTATTGGAACAGCTAATTGGTAGTAGTTAATATATACATTATTTTGTTAAGCATTTTGATGGAGTTATAGTTAAGCTAATTCTTTTTATTTTGTCTATATTTTAATGGTTGTGAAAAAGTAGTGTGTTTTGCTTAAAATTGAGTAGTTTGACCAATCAAATTGCATCTGGAATGCAATACCTTACAATTACATTTAAAATAAGAAAAAGTTAGGGTCTAGACAATTTGTAAATATATTTTGAAGAGGCTTAATCCAGTCCATAACAGCTAGCACTGAAGTAATTATCAACTTGCTAGTTATTTGGAATATTTTGGTCATATATGGCTCTACACACACTGTTCAAAGCCTTCAGAATGACCCAACTTTAAATTCTCTAAGAATGTTCCCTAACTGGTGATATCCATTCTCAGATCACTTCAGACCATTAACCAAAGGGTTTGGTAAGGATATATACTTTATGAAGTAAGTGAAAACACAACTTCTGATAGTAAATAAATAAAAGAACTGCCAGTTCTATGGTATCTCTAGATTGGGCCACAAGTACACATGGGTTTGATGTTTATCCTTGTCATTGGTCAATCAGCAACATGTTTGCATTCCTTTTAAGAAAATCACTATTCCTATGTTCATTGGCAGCAGTAATAACAAAAATGCTTCCTTGACTTATTAGGGTTACCCTGGTTCATTAAAACATTCCTTCTGTCAGACCAGAATGCTGTGGGTTTAAACCCCACTCCTCATTCCTGAGCACACAATCTGGGTGGTGCACTGAGGAGTGCTACACTGTCAGAAATGCTGAGCTAAATTTTATATGGTGGGGACAAAAGGAGAGTGAATGGTGTTCAACGAGGCCACCACAGGGCCATGGTTGACCGCAAGAAGCCTTGAAAAGGTTCACCCATCAACAGGAGGAAGCTCAGCCCCTGAGATCCAGCAACTCTAGCAGTCCCAGCAGCACCAGATCTGAATAGTGGGTACTGCTGGTTTTGTTTCAGGCATTTAATACCTGAAAACGTTAAGTGATATCTTGTGATGAGCTCTGCCTATCAGGATACAAAAGATCATTCCCAGGAGGAGCTAATCAGTCTTTGTTGCAGTATCAGATTTATAGCTGCTTAGTTCTCTCTGGATTGTGTACCAGAATGTTTCAGTAACAGCAATACTTTTTAATTGAGCCCAATGTCTCACAAGAGACAGAAAGTCATGTATTTGAGATATAACTTAACTAGCTATTCTGTACTATGTAATTAATCTTTACTGTTTAGCAAGATGAACCCTAACTCTGCCAAAGACTTTCTTTGTGGGTGTCCTTCCCCATATGGTATCAGCACCTAAGACTAATACGAACAAGAACGACTGATGGCAATAAATCTACCCAAAGCTGCTCAGTCACACCATTATAATCTGCTGGCAGTTTTGGCGCCCGTCATTATATGAAATGGAACTGCAAGTAGGCCCTAGGGTGAAAACAGCCATGGTGTCTGGACAGAGATAACTGCAATGTTTTGGGTAAGTGAGCTCAGGGAGGTGAGCGAGATGAGAAGGCAAGAGGGTTGGAAATGAAGTTTGAAGGCCAGGTGGGACGAAACAATAGAAGGGGCCTGAGACAGCTAAAGAATCCTCTAGACCTAAATTGAGTAAGCGAACTCATAGGTCGGTTTCCAGGACAGTTCACACCCTAGAAAATCCATCTACATTTGGTTTGGAACAGTTAAATTGCTGAGCAACATCCAAATCAGAACCAATCAAAATAAATGTCTGGTTAAATGGTCATCAGTTCTACTGAGGGTCAACACCGGTGTGGAAATATCAGTGATTGCAGAACGAGTTTTTAACAAAATTTGCTCTGGACTCCAATGCTTAAGTTTGTGCAAGACCTCAGCTAGAGGGAGAACCTATGCCGGGGAACCTTTACAGATTAAAGGTGAAACTTCAGTTCTGGTCTCTTATGGAAAGCTGTTGGTTCAGTTACCAGTGATCATAGTAAAAGGCTCATATCCAAGCTTGATTAACTGCGAGAGAGTCACCTCGATTGCCTCATCATTTTTCGATTAGAAAATACCTGCCTGAGTGAAGTCTTAATTAAATACCCAGACATTTTTCAGGAAGATCTAGGGACTACCAAAGGAGCGAAGGCCACCTTGCATGTGGATCAAGAAGCAATTCCATGATTCTGCAAGGCCCACCCAGAGCCCTTTGCCTTACTTGTAAAAGTAGAGGTAGAAATCAGGAGGCTAGAAAATGAAGGTATCATTAAATCATTTCAAATTGTGGAATGGGCAGCAGCTATAATGCAGATTTTAAATCCTGAAGGATCGGTTAATGGCGAGATGGCTAGATTAATACCCAATCCCTCGGGTAGAGGATTTATATCCAAAGCTGGTAGGAGGGCTGTCCTTCACAAAGCTGGACACTAGCCATGCTTACCTGCAATTATGTTTAAATGAGGATTTCCCAGAAAAATTCTACAATTAATACCGAGCGGATGATGGAGAACATTTTGCAAGATCTACCTTGTTGCAAAGTTTGGTAGAGTACTAGTGGGTTGGAAGGCAGGATGTTAGAATTTGGTGTTTGTAAAATGCTATAGGGAAAGCAGTGTGTGGTCTTTTTAAAAGATGATGTGCTTTTTCTATGCTTAGAGGTTCAAAAAAGATGTCTATGGGTTTGCAGGTGCACAGAGCACCTGAATTGAAATATTTGTATCAAAAGGCTGCAGTGTTAGCAGGCAAAGCAGCATATTTACCGAAACAATAGGTTTTGAAGTTAGCCAATTACTTTAAACGTGGCCCCAAGATACCAAAGACCAATTAAACTTAAATCTGATGGTTTTGACAACATAGGACCAATCCTTTTGTAAGAAATTGATATGTCATCAAGGGTATGAAAGATGAGGGCATTTAGAAAATTGAGGGAGAGCCAATTGTGATCTGCCAAGAGAACAGCTCTCAGCTCTAAAAGAAAGAATCACTGGCTCTCACAGAACTCTCTAAGCCTTAATGTAAGCTCCATCTAAATTTAAGGTACCTACGTGACAACCAGTTAATGTTCCTGGCAGAAGAATTCACAGAGAGGTCGTTCCTGACAGAAGGATTCACCAAGAAGGTGTTCCTGACAGAAGAATTTGTCAAAGAAGACACAGAACATTCCGGAAGACACAACATGGCCGTAATTTTAAGAGACTAAATTCTATTTTTTTTGTTTTGGCTTATATAAGTGGGATTTTTATTTATTGGAACAGCATCCCATTAGAATCTTGTTTTATTCGGGAATAGTTAGCAATTAGAATGGATTTATTCAGTTTGTTAATAATTTAGTTAATTTGTTCACTGTTAGAGTTAGATAACTAAATTGTTACTAGTCGATTATAAAGTGGGTGTCAGGGGTTTATTTTATTAACCACTCCTTTATAACTGATGGTGGGCTTTTTTAACAGATTATTCGGCAAGGTGGGCCTCTCTGAATGTTTCATTTTTAGTCAGCAGAGGGTGGGGGTTGACTTCCACTTTATAACAATCTCAGGTTACCATTTATTTAGGTGATATTCTAATAATGGGGAAAACTAATAAAGAACACTTAGAGAACTTGGATACAGTCCTAAGGCATTTTTCCAAGGCAGGCAAATGCCTAAGAAGGAAAAAAAATGTGTTCCAATTGACCTACTCGGCTGTCAAAGTCAAAAAGACCAGGTTACACCCGTTGGAAGATAACGTGAGGGCAATCAGAGGTGCTTCAGCTCCCATGTCTGTCCAGGAGCTTAGGTCATTTCCTGGGATGGTCAATTATAACGGAAAATTCACACATAACCTGCCTCCATCCTGGCATCTTTGCATCAACTCCTAAGAAAAGGTCAGCCTTGAAAATGGTTGCATACACACGCCTTACCTTTCACTGAAGTAAAGAAACATCTATCATCCTCTAATGTGTTGGCACACTATGATCACAAGAAAAATCTGCTATTGACATGTGATGCCTCCCCATACAGCATCAGGGTAGTGTTGGCTCACAGGTCACCTATACTTTGATAATAAAGGACCACAAACCCCTACTTGGTCTGCTTACAGAGGATAAGACAGTGCTGCCCATAGCTTTGGGCCATATTCAGCTGTGGGCTCGAAGAATAAGTGCTTATAATTACAAGCTAGAACACCATCTGGGAGGCCAGGCAGTGACTCTGGATGTACAGTGGCCTCCCCCCATGGAACAGCCTATAATGGTATTAAATTTTCTGGATATGCTCCCAGTCACAGCTGATGATATCAGATTTTAGATGTAGAAAGATCCAGTTCTTTCAAAACTACAACAGCAGGTGGTGATGGGAGAAACCAAAGGGCCATCACAACTAGAATTGAAATCTTTTTGGACCAAGAGAGACCTGATCACGGCAGAGAACGACATGTTACTACAGGGAGCAAGACTGATTGTCCCGAGCAATTGTCACCAACAGATACTGGCTGAACTCCACCAGGGTATCCAGGGGTTTCCAAAATGAAGATACTGGCGAGAAGTTATACCCGGTGGCCAGGATTGGATGCAGACATAGCTGCATTGGTGGGGCAGTACCCAGAGTACCAACAAGGTCAAAAATTACCACCAGCAGCTCCCCCAAATCTCTAGGAATGGCTGGGTAAACCCTGGGTTCGGCTGCATGTTGACTATGCAGGTCATTTCATGGGCTCAATGTTCTTAGTCATTGTAGCTGCCTGCTCAAAGTGGTTTGATGTGCATAGGGTCAATTCGTCAAACATGGGGATGATGTTAGAAAAATTGTGCACATCTTTTCCAATACACAGAGTCCCGGAAGTGCTGGTCACAGATAACAGGCCATCATTTACCAGCAGTTTGAGTAGGTGCAACGGCCCAGAACAAGCACATGAACCATATAAAAGCCTCAAACTCACAAGCAGTGCGGGAGCAAAATGTGCCCTGTCCCTTGGACCAGTCGGAAAGGCCGTGGAACCCATGGGTTCACCCTCTCCATCAAGCATTGACAAGTCCTCTGAATCAGAGGTGGACATGACAGATGTATCTGCCTCAACTCCATTGCTGCCGGAACAAGTGAGTGAAATTTTATCGAGGTGTTTCTGGTGCTAGAGACGAGTTCCTGTGTGTTACACACCAGCCAGCTCGGATGTTGAGTTGGAGGAACCTGACTTGGTGCTAAAACGCCCCAGGAGGCTCTCCAAGATAAAGGAGTGGCCTATGTCCTTGGAAACAGAGGGGGAGGGATGTAATGATTGTAACCGGGTCAGCCAGCTGGACCTGATAGAGTATAAGTTCCTTGATTGGGGCTGTTAATGTGGTCCAATCAGGGAGCTCTAGCTGACAGATATAATGGGGAATGTCAGAGATTCTGCCACTTTGATAGTTGGCTCTGAAGAGGAGGTACTAAAGTCAAGGATGTGTAAATAAAGGGTGACATAGTGATAGGATATTGGCCTCTGTGGAGTTATTTCAGTCAGAATGAAGATATTGAACACCAAAGTACATGCTTTGCCCTAAAGGTCAGATTGGTTTATTTAGCGGTATTTATTACTTGGGTCAATGTTAAAAACCCTAGCAGAAATATGAGAGAGGGAAATTTTCATTCAGATTTTGCTGATTATTATCGCATGGCGGTGGTGTATTGGCAATGTTGTTCCTCTGTGGTGGAACTGAGAATGACAACTTTAGGCCTTCTGCACAAATGGGAACTCTCACAAATTCCAAAATGTACAATCAGATGCAAAGGAATAATGACAGCAAATGCTGATGGTTCACCATCAAAAATCCTGCAAATTCCACACAATATATTTACATTAGAGATAACAAGGTGTAGAGCTGGATGAACACAT
>NC_063353.1:12554284-12575793 GCF_021869965.1 Rhincodon typus | reverse complement strand
CCTGCTGTGTTCATCCAGCTCTACACCTTGTTATCTCTGGTTGACTGAATGCTGTTAATAACATACTATTTATAATTAACAAATTTCCAGACTTTATTGTGCCAGTTCAGGTTTCTTCTCCTTTTTTATGGCAAATAAATATATTCAGAAAATTAACAATAATACATTGGTGGCAATGTTACTTTTTCAATTGTGCTAATCCAATCATAGTGCACTGGTATACCATAGAACAGCTGCAGAGTGAAGCCCAATGTCTTAATGCTTATCTCAGTGAAAAAGTGAATAGAGCAAGTCACCATAGTCCCAGAGGACCCTCAGTAGAGCACCCCATGCTAAAGCAAAGAAATATTTCAATTTCTAATAATGAAACTCTATGGCCTTCCTCAGTGTAATTGCAAAAACTGATGTACAAAAATAAGTTGAGGGAATAGAAAAGGAAGAAGTTGAAGTTAAAAAATTGCATCTAGTAGGCTATCTATTTCAGAAGCAACTTGAATCTGTTGGACTGGAACGTTCAATCTAGATGCAACTAAAATGCTGAAAAATATTTTTGAAGGTCAGCTGTGAAATTAAGATGACTCTACTTAAGAGGGAACTACTTGTGCTCATATAGCAGAACAAAGGGGAACACATGACAGGTCAGTATTCAAATGCTGGAAGAGGAACAAAACATTCAGTTTGCTACAAAAGTGAGCATAGTCTTTACCATTATTCTAATCAAAGACATAAACTGTCACAGTGCTCGTATACATTGTGCTGAAGAAAAGACCTCTGACCGTTATTTTCATCATTTCTTACAATGTGAAAGGTATGATAATGTTTTCCAAGCTAAACAATGCATATTTGAGCAGATCAAGTGCTACAAAGAACAACTTTTAGGTTATATTTAGCTACAAAGAATAATTTATGCTTTCTAAGATAAATATTACCTATAATTAATATTATCTGTTACTGAATTAGAATAGTGGTTAATAGAAACAGTTGGTGAAGAATAAATTATCTTTCATACCACGTTAATCATGAACTATGTGGCAGCTAGCATACACTGGGAATCTCATAGTTTGCAAAGCGATGACAGAGAAGAAAGGTTAGAAAAATCCTGGATGCTTCCTATTATCTCATTGGAAGTCCTGCCCCATGTGTTCAAAGATCAGTTCGTCAAGAATTGGCCTGTTCAGTCACATGAAGACCCATAGCACAAATTTGTGACCCTAAGCAGATATTGTTGTAAACAGAAATGGTTAATGTTCATGTTACATTGGCTCCACCCTGCATACTGCTGCAACACCATCTGTAGGTGGAGAATCTGCAGCCTGCAACAACTGTCATTAGGCTGATGGGACATTTGTGTAATACTTGCAATGCTCATTATACAAATGTTTTGCTCATCAAAGTTCTCAATTCATGCTTTTGTATTCTTCTAACTTTGTTAGAAAATTAGTCTAAGTGTATGATTTTTGTGTTCATTAATCACCTTCAACTCCCAGCCTCATAACCTATTTCTTCCTCAGATCTTACATGAAGCAAATTGAAATTGGGTGGTTCCTGTTAATCATGACCCCTACCCACATCCTGGTGAACACTAGTAGTTGTGAAATGAGCCCTTTAAGGTAGCTTTAATTGCCACTTAATGGCTTCAATTAGCAACAGGGCAAGAAGGTGATCCATGAACTTTCCTAATCTAGACAATTGGAGCAAGGACCAGAATATTCTGAAGAAGGATCCCGACCCGAAATATCAACTTTCCTGCTCCTCTGATGCTGCTTGGCCTGCTGTGTTCATCCAGCTCTACACCTTGTTATCTCAGATTCTCCAGCATCTGCAGTTCCTACTATCTCTGATATATTTATATTGACAGGTTTTGCTTTTCTGTTTCCTGGAAATATTGAATATTATTCCAGCATAGATCAAGTGTCCTCTTTATATGATCTAATTGATTCAATGACTGTTACTGTCTGGGTTCCAGATCACCAGTAAGATGCTACATTTATGTTTCTATTCTTAGAAGTACCAAAGTAGCCAAGTCAAATTTATTAACACAGGTCTGCCATTTTTAGTGTAATGCTGCTATAGAAACTGTAAGGAAATGGTCTGATCCCTGAGGTGAAGTCAGAATAATGAAAACTAACTTCTCCATGCATTTCCACATCATTGTAACTTGCATAGAAGTGAAGCTTCATCTTTCTGGCCAAATCCTCACATGGTTCCCAAGCAACCATTTGTTTGATGTAAGTCTATCGCTTTCTTCTCAATCAGAAAAGTTACTAAGTAGAAAAGGACATTTGTGGGCCAAACCACAAGATAAAATATTCAGAAACAAGAATCAACAAGAGAAAGCACCACTTTTTGGAATGGTACAAAGTTCTTTTTGGGGTTCAAAACATTGACAACATGTGATTTTTTTGGGTGTTATTTGTGACTTTGATCCCTCTGAATAGCAATTAATGGAGAAAGTAAATGGTATTTTAACCTTTACTGTTAGGAGGCTGGAGTTTAAAATTTGGGAAATCTTGCTACACCTGTACAGGGCAACAGTGTGGATGCAACTAGAGTATGGTGTGCAACCTTAGTCCATGTATTTAACAAGGATATACTGGCATTTGAGGTTGTTGAAAGGACACTCACCTATGCTCATTCCTGACTTGAAGGTGTTGACTTATCAAGAACATATAAACAGGTTGGACCTTTATTCATTACAGTTTAGAAGAATGAGGGGTGATCTTATTCAGATATCTTGGATTATTAGGGGGATTGACAGACGTGGTGAAGATGGTTCCGCTGAAATCTGTGGGGCAATCGGCAATGAGGGGACTCTTATAGAATATGAGGGCATTCGTTTAAAACTAAAATGTGATAGAATTTATGCTGGGATGCTTATGAATGTCTGTAATTCTCCTCATTTCTCTACAGTTTTCTCTCTATGCATTTAAAGAGGGGATAGATAATGTTTTGAATAATCAAAGAGTTAAGGGCTATGAGGAGTTGACGTAAAGGAGGAGTTAAAGCTTGTGGAAGTTTATAGAATGGGGGGCAGGCAGTCTTGAGAGGATGAATGGCCTACTCCTGTTCCATTTTTAAATGTTCTTAATATTGTTATGCATACTTCAAAACCAAGCAAATTAACCTTTGTCATGGCTAATTTCCGAGGAATGAATCTAATGTGTGCGTAACAGTAAAATATTGTATGTTCAATCCTTGTTTACTTTGTCACATATTGAAAGTGATATATTTATCACCAGATATAAATTCATTGATTTAATTGCAATAATAAATGTGAATAATGTGTTTATATTACAGCTCCTCTCACAATTAAAGTATCTCTTAAAGCAGGTTACAACCAATGATAGATATTGAAAGTGTAGTTGCTGTCGTAAGGGTCACAGCCTAAGTCCCAAGAGTCTAGAGGGGAGCTCACAGTGCTGATCCATTAGTGCAAGAGATTGATTTTTACTTGTCCTGTAACAAAACTTTGGATCCATGGCTTCAAAATTAAGTAATTTTTTTTCAATGCAAAAGATTGTAATCTGTGAAAAACAAAAATGCCTTTCGAACAGTGTGACAAAGACAGGTCAGTGGACATTTTTAATTTGTAATTCCAAAGAGGGCTGAAACATCCAAAAATGCATTAAGTGACCATCATGAGCGATACAGACAAAGACATCAATTGAATATAACAGTTGGAGTATTAAGGATTCCATCTCCACTGCAATGAACTAGTGGGACTGAACGTTTTTCTGAGTGCCAGCCTGCGTTTGAGAGTTAACATGCTGTAAAGTTCACAGTCAAAGAACTATCCGTTAGTCACTTTGTGTTACAGGTAAGAGCAGACCCTCTCTCCTCTGATTGCTGCAAACCAGTTTGAAAACCAAATCAGGACAAAGGAACTTCCATCAACCTACAAAACAAAGATTTATGAATATAGTCTGTTCAGTTGCCAACATCTACACTAACAATGCAACATAGTAAGGGCTGCAATGTCTCCTATCTGCTCCTCATGAGCTATTCAGACACTAACCCATATATTAGTTCTGAGGAAGGGTCACCGGACCCGAAACGTTAACTCTGTTTTTTTCCTTCACAGATGCTGCCAGACCTGCTGGGCTTTTCCAGCAACTCTGTTTTTGTTACTGACCCACATAGTCTTTTTTTAAAAAAGGGTTTGAGAATGTTTGGATTCATATTTCATTACTAATTATTCTCACAGTGCTGATCCATTAGTGCAAGAGATTGATTTTTACTGGTCCTGTAGATTAACAAAACAAATAAATAAACAAATTCTTTCTGTTAATTCAAGAAAACCAATAATAGGTTTCTTTTAATGCACAAGTTCATTTAGATCTGGGAGAAAAGGTTGCCCAAGAGAAGGGATCTTTTTTAAGTTTAAATCATTGCAACCAACCGAGGGAGTGTACAAAGAAGGGGATCCTGCTTTTCCCTCCTCACCCAGGAGCTGAACAGTTTGAGGTGACCTGTTCGGAGCCATAAAGAATTGGGAAAACCTCACCCACCCAGGGATTGGTTACATTGGTTATTCTTAGCAGGAGCGAATGTTGTCTGCTGTCAGCACAATTCTGAAAATCCCAGGCTGTGCTCCAGGGATTTCCCAGTTTGCACAGCTAGTGAATAATGCTCCTTATCACCAGCTTCTAAATCAGTAAGTGAACGCTGTCAATAAATGTCAGTGCAACATTTAACATGGCAAGTCCTTGAGTGGTATGTACCATGTAGGATTCCATCTCTGTTGACACTAACTCCCCACAAATAACTACATCCAACAGTCACGGGTCTTTCTCATGACAGAAAACTGCAACTTAAACAGTCAATAAATTTATTGAGAAGCTGAACAAACAAACAATCTGGAGTGCTGGAGTTGGCTGCTTCAGTCATCAGTCTGAACCACACTGTAAATGGGAATATTGCAAACAGCCTCCAGGTTCTACAATACAGATCACAAAATCGATTAGTGTTCCCCTGGTCATAAAGTCTTACAGCAAGGAAACAGACCCTTCAGTCCAACTAGTCCATGCCAACCATGTTCCCAAACTAAACTTGCCCCATTTGCCTGCGTTTGACTCATATCCCTCCAAATCTTTCCTATTCATGTACTTTTAAATGCTGTAACTGTACCTGCATCCATCACTTCCTCTGGCAGTTCATTCCCCACACGAGCCACTCTCTGTGTAAAAACAGTCCCCCTCAGGTCCTTTTTAAAACTTTCTCCTCTCACCTTAAAATTATGCCGCCCAGCTTTGAACTCCTTGGGGAAAGGATCCTTGTTGTTCACCTTATCTATGCCCTTCATGATTTTATAAACGTTTACAAGGTTACCCCTCAACCACCCAGATTGTGCATTGAACTCAACAATTATCTCAGAATCCATCAAACCAGAGTGCAAGCAAGTTATCCTTGTTCCTGGAGGACTGATTAATAACAACTGATAACATAAATGGAATAGTTACTGAGAGCAGTAAGCTCCAAAGGATATTATCAACAATCCAGCAGGTGGAAGTTACTTCACAGGATTTCTCGTGAGGGTTAAACTGTTCCAACACTATCATTGAAAGCGAATCCCAGGTTTTAATGTCATCTCCACATGAGACTAATTTGATGCTATCCTGCATGATATATTAGCTCACTGGGCCGGGGTCTTGAGCACTATCCACCAGCCCCTGCCAGAAACATATATTTTTGGTATCAGTAAAGGTTAAAGATAATCTTTGACTGTGATACATCTTTGCAAAGTTGGAATTCAATGTGAACACTCACTGTCAAGGCTCATATTAAAGATTATGTCAATAAGTTGAGATGAGGGTGATAATTGATGATCTTTGGTCTAAACAATAGGTCAAATGGCCTGTTTCTGTGTATTAAATGAAATATAAAATGTTAATGATGGCTACTTGGAGTCAGCCTGGAAAGAAATGAAAACCTGTAGATTCAGATATTTTTGTACATTATACCTGCACAGTCATTGTAAACTTGGTTACATTCTGAGGAAGGTCACCGGACCTGAAATGTTAACTCTGTTTTTTCCTTCACAGATTCTGTCAGACCTGCTGAGCTTTTCTAGCAACTTTGTTTTTGTTCCTGGTTATTTTGGTTTATGCTTTCAGAGCTTCTAAGATGTGTGTATTATTTCTGATCTTTAAAATATTTTGAAGTAAGTTCATTTCAAAGGTGAAATAAAAGGTGGGTTTTATTAACAAAACATTCAAAGCATTCAATGCTTTACTGTTCTATCCACACATATAACCATCAGAAAATTAAGGAAGACGGGACAGGAGATAGCTAAGAAATTATAAGTTTTGGTACATGCAGACGTATTAAATAAATTAGTTCACGTAAGTTACAACTTGTTAGAAGTCAGTGTCTAATAACCATTTCATAAGTGAGTTTGGTTCAGCGGTCTTTTTCATACTTGTTAGTGAAGTGTAGTTTCTTTCTAACAAGCAACTTTGAGACAGAGATGAAGGTTCCAAGAAAAGTTGCAACTCAGCCTGGAGTCTGTTCCATCCTCTGGAAAAGAAACAGCTATTGACCTAGAATCCCAAAATTCTATGTTTACGCCATTCAACAAGCTCAGGTATTTCAGGAACTTAGATGGTGAGGGCCCGTGTTGGTGAGCCAATTGGAAAATTAATCTTTTATATATAGCATTACGTCCTGTATAGTTTTCATTGAGATATGGAACAGTGAATGTAAAGAAGTGAAATGATTTGGAAAGATTGGAGATTGGGACTCAGAAGAAACATTGAAGCTTGTGGATTGGCGCTGCTGCAGACAGCTCACTTTTCTTGTTTAACAGAGAGGATTGCACCCAATGTTTCCTAATAGGACTTTATGAAGTCTGAGGCTGTGAGGAAGGAATACCCATTTACAAGATTTACCCTGTATTCTCAGTGTTTTATTGACAAGAGTAAATGAAATAGTAAGTTTAACTGGAGGCTTTACAGTGTCTGATGAGCTCTTTATGGACATAGGAAAGGATCATTTTGCTAGGTTCCAAGCCTTAACCATATGTGGGGGAAGTAAGGTGCCAAACATTTTTCATGCAGATTTTATCTGATCCCACTCAGGAGGAAACTGTACATTGTCAGTTTAACCTAATCTTCCTGCTACAGGCGATGGCAGTCATTTACTTTTCTCTCCCCCTTTTATCTTGCCAGTAGATTTGGAAATTCACAACCAGTGATCACCTATTTGAAGCAGCATTCAAAGCACTGGAGCAATCAATTAACATGCCACTTTAATGTCCTGGATGACCTATTACTAATCCTCAGTTAGTATATTGCAATTTAATTAATCTGTTCCAAGGAGATATAGTCTTGGAAATGTTTCCTTTGTCTGTGAACTAATGAATCAGTTTAACTGGTAAGCTTTCACAAGCTCTGTTTAAATTTAAGTGATCTTATCCTTCCATCTTACCCTCCTGCTTCAACTTGAGTTTCAAAGAGGCAACATTATCATAAAAATGTGTTTGATAATTTCTCTACTTGTTTAAAGAAAATGCAACACATCTGTGTAAATTGCACTTGACCACATGATTGCATTTCTTGAAGATTGCTCGATGTTGCATTTTTCTTCTTTTGTCATACATCACAGCAAAGACCTTGCACAATTCTCTGTTAGGCTGAGTAAAGAAAGGATGGTGTAAATAAAAGCTTGGCAAAAGTGGTATCCATGTCCAAATATTGTTTGGAATGGTAACTGTCACTTTGGATTTCGGAGAAATATGCAGTGATTGTAACGAGGTCATCCAGGTGGACCTCATAGAATATGAGCTCCCTGACTGGGGCTTAAAACCTGGTCCAATCAGGGAGCCCTGGCTGACAGATATAAACAGGCGTGTCTGGGTTTCTGCTCATTCTAGGAGCCAGCTCTGAGCTGGTTGGGCCAGTGTCATCTACTATGCATGTGTAAATAAAGGGTGACTTGGTGACAGAATACCAGCCTCCCTGTAGAGTTATTTCAGAATGAGCTAACCATTGCCCTCTCCTGCATTTATTCTCTAACTGAGCAGTCAGCTTCCCTGCAAACAGAGTTAACAGTGAAGACCAGAGCACCTTGTCTAATGCATGAGACAGGAAGTGATGTCAAAAATAACCCAAGTAAGATCACCAGGCAGTCTCAGGTTTAACAGAATTAGAAAGTTCTTTTGATCAGGGCAAAAAACAGCATTTGTCCTGAGAATCAGTGGCCAGAAAATAGCACAGCCAGCTATTTATTTTTATGTGTGTGGAGGGGAAGATGGGTGCCTTTTCAGGGTCATTTTTAGAAAGGTGGTATTCTTCTCAATTACTTCCTTCGTAAGTCGGCCAACATAAAAAGTAGATAAATTGTACTCTATAATATTTGTAATATATTAATTTTGAGCTGTTTGTCTTTTATTCTTGATCTCAGACAAGTATACTTTGTTATTAACATGTTTGCTGCTGTTTAGAGGACAATAGTCAAGCTGGACAACCCAAAATTAAAGGGAGATACTCCCGTTGCTGATGTATGTAGCATTATTGGAACAGCATGCCAATTGGTTTAAGATTATTTATAAACAAAAATGATGATAATTTTTATTGGGAAAGATATATCAAATGACAGCTCCAAAGTGTCAAACTAAGAAACAGGTTCATTTAACATGCTGAAAATCTCTCTTCATAGAAATATTTAACCCAAGTAATAACCGCACTTGAAATTGTGACCAATTTAAAATATTATAAAGTAAACTTAGACCAGAATTTGACAAAGTTATAGAATACAAATGTGGTCTTGGATTAAACACTAAATGTGGGCTTCCCTTCCCCTAGCCTAAATTTCTGGGGAAGGCTTGCCCATCTCACCTTGCCTTAGTTTTTTTCCCGGTGACAGTCACTTACTGGGAGACGGGACTTCAGTCTGTCTCCAGAAGGAAGTCTCATCTTACAGCTACTGGCTAATTGGAGGGCTGGAGCTCTGTGCCACACCAGGATTAATGGCCATTGCTGGTATTGTAGGAGGCTGAGGACAAGGAGGATAACCCAAAACAGTGACAAGTCTGGATCTCACTGGGGCCAGATTGGCAGACTTCCAGGAGGACATGTTGGGCAGGAATGAGTTTAAGTATAGATGTGGGAAATGAAACTGTTGGAAGAGGCACATCTGACTGGCAAAGAGGGCCTGGGAAGGAGCCATGTCCCCTTTCACTAACCAGCGACCTGCAGGCAGGGCTATACCCTTTGGGTATACAAGTTGGGCACAGACTTCGCCCACCACCTGAGGGCAGCCGTGGGCTGAGGCCCTTAATTGGGCAGTGGTTGCACCAGGTAAACAGCCTACCTGAGGTCTCAACTCCCGACCAAATTGCAGAAGGGCTGGTAGGCTAATGTTGTGAATGGTGCTAAAGTGACAACAACCAAATATTGAGGTCTATCTGGCTGTTTTCCCATCCATAGGTAGCCCATAGGATTCTGTCCATACAATGTTAAAGCACATAATACAGCCTGTCCTGTATATATTTTCCATCTTTATGGATCTCTGGACTGTGTCATGTTCTGTCCATTATAAGTGGAGGTTGAACGTTCTTTACTGATCAATGGCAATGTTGAAGGTAGGCAATATCCTGTTTCTGACTCTAAAACCCAGTTTCAAACCTCACATCTAGTTCATCTTCTGTGATATTGTCTGACTTCACTTTTTCAACATTGCTAAGATCCTACTCCGCGCTGAGGAAATTCTAGCATTGACCGTTCCAAGTATTTCTTCACTAGCTATTCCAGCTGTACCTCAGCACAAATTCCACTTCATCAAAAACTCCATTAGTCTATATCTTATCCTGCCAACTAATCGACTGTCCCTGCATTGAAGTCAAATTCCTCTTCTTTGTATTCAAAATTTCTCCATGACATTTCACCATCCATTCTAGGTAACCATTCTTCAAATTCCTCCACAGTCTCAACTCAGACTGCACTTGCAACCATTTTCAATTTTGCCTACAGCCTTGCATCAACCTGTGTCCGTAATCATTTCCAGTTCCACATTACAATTCACAACCTCTGCTCTGTTAAATAATTGAGTTGAATTGTATTATTTTCTACCATATCTCACCTAGAATAATATCCTAAAATTTAAAGAACTGCAGATGCTGGAAATAAAAACAGGAATTGCTAGAGAAACCCAGCAGGTCTGGCAGCATCTGTGGAGAGAAATCAGAGTTAATTTTTTGAGTCCAGTGACCCTCCTTCAGAACTGAACTCTGGATGTGAAGTGTCAACTTTGTTCTCTCTCCATGGATGCTGCTAGATGTGCTGAGTTTCTGCAGAACTTTCTGTTTTTCTTACAGAAGAAAATCCTGGTCCCTTTTAACAGTGTCAGAACTGGTAATAAAGCAAATCGCAAAATGTAAGCACTGAAACAATTCAATAGAAATTAGCTGAACGCCAAATATTCAAACCTATTTTAAGACTGTCAGGTTCAATGTTTTCATTCAAACACTTTCTCAGGAGGTACATAAGTAAGTAATGTGTAACTACTTCAATCAGTGTTTCAGTGATAATGGAAATGCAAAATAAACAAGAAATCAATCAATTACTGATTTGCTTGGCCACATTAGGATCATACCATCTCTGGTTAGGAACATACCATCACTGGCTGTCAAGACTGAGAGCGACAATGGACCATAACCTTGTATCACCTGCAGATATAATGAAAAATTACAGCATTTTTTTGGAAAAGGACATACATTCTCAATCGTTTATTGGCTGTAAATTGTGAACTAGGGTCATTCAGTGACTGTCTGGAAGTCCTGTGTGTAGCTGATACACAATCAAATGGCATCTACAGAAGGGACACTGTTCTTAGATAACAGATAGCAAAAAGTGCAACTTCATTTAGTCAGGGATAATTACAAGGATCTTGGAGAATGGATGCAGTTAAATCTGCTCCCTGAAAGCTAGAGTAGCAACGCCCATCTCCACCCACACACTGTGAAAATAGTGGGATGGCTAGAACCATTGTAACCCCTGCTGAACTTTTATGATATATAACATCAATACAACCGTGAGCACCATCAGCTTTTAACTCTCACAGCTTCCTCTGTACACAAACTAATTGAATAGAAGCCATTTTACTCCAAAACTTGTACAAAAAGACCACCTTTGGCATATTGCCCTGCTACCATTTTCCAACATTAAATATAGCAGCTCAACCACCAGACATCTAAATTCAGAAATCGAGTCTTCAAATAATTTAAAGAAAAATTTACTCTTTACAATTTTGAACATGCAAAATTATTTTCATTTGGCAATAAGTTGTAGATGACAGACATACCAATCATTGAAAAAGGGTAAAGAAAATATAATTTCTCAATTAGGCAGCGAAGGATGTACGGGAAGAGGAGGATAATGCATTTCAGAAGATATTGGATGAAAAGAGGCTTCTGTTAATATCAGATGCCCAGCAAACAGGAGAATTGGACAATCAACAAAATCATCTCGAAAGCAGATGTTTGTTGGGAGTCATCTGAACTGTTTCACAATAAATCAGTTTTTTTTTGTTTAGATGAAGTGGAGGCAGCAAAGAGAACAGATGGAAAGACAGAAACAAAAGGAACTTCAGGAACTGCAAATGGTACTGAATAACATTTGGAATCAGTTCTAATAGTTCACGGTGTGCTGGTGTAACAATAGTTTTTCATACTATCAACGTAATAACTCTATCCTGAACTGTTCACAAAGGTTTATGAGTACACAGAGCCCAACAGTACTAAACCTACAGGAATAACAGTCAAGAGTATCTGCTTTGCATATGGCTAATGAGTAAATTACTCTCAAAATTTCTGATTTTGCTAAGAGAATAATTTATTTTTCAAATTTCTGCTCGAACCAATTTTAGCAAGAATGAAAATAAAATAAAAAATCTTGGAGAACAAAAATCTACCTATCCCATCCTTAAATGAATTCAATAATGGAGTATCCATAATGAGAATTCCAAACATATGACTGATTGCTTTTTAACAATTGTCAGTTTGAAAAATGACACAGTAAATCATTTTGTAATTTTCTGACTCTTACCGACTTCAATGTGATTGAGTGCTCCATCTGTAAAGAGTCAAATTCTTAGATAAGTGTGCATTTGAAATAGATACTGCCACATTCAATGGAGTAAAAAAGGAACAAATCTTGTTAACATGTCACATTCAACCTGTAAGTTAAGTGGAGTACAACTTGATTCTTAAAAGCGTAGGTTATTGCAAACTCGAATTAAAAAGCTGAAAGGCATTAATCTTAGAGAGATAGTGGGAACTGCCGATGCTGGAGAATCAGAGATAACAAGGTGTAGAGCTGGATGAACACAGCAGGCCAAGCAGCATCAGAGGAACAGGAAAGCTGATGTTTTGGGTCGAGACGAATTTCTGAAGAAGGGTCTCAACCTGAAATGTCAGCTTTCCTGCTCCCTGATGCTGCTTGGCCTGCTGTGTTCATCCAGCTCTACACCTTGTTATCTCAGGCGTTAATCTTACCTGCTTTAAGAATTCTTTACACAAAATATATCAGGGCACCAATAGCAGGCTGAAAGGTAGCTAGTGGACTGTAAAATGTCCAACTAAGAGTGCAGAACTGTGAACACACACTGCCATTCACTAAAATATAAAGCTTCTGGGATCCCAATGGCTCCATTCAGTTGTATTAAAATAAAATGATTGAAGTGTCACATAAATGACCACTGCACTGAACTTCATCCACATGTTCAGAAGTGATCAAACAGTAAATATTTTATTTGATACAGATGAGATACTTGTAAGTGAAAATCACTCTGACTGATGTCAGGACATGGGCAGGCATGAGGGACTCAGAATAAAAAAAAGGCACAACAGGAAGGGGTAGGAACATAAGGGAAGGCATTAAACTGAAAGAGTGTTGTTGTTAGGTGGCAGACAGATCCTGAGGGGTGAGTCAGACTGAGGAGCAAGGAATAGTTAGAGCTGCAAATGGAAAGTGAGGAATACAATGGGGTAATGGATGTGTGCTGGTGAGGGTGAAGGAGCATGTGAATTGAATGCAGCAATGCCATGCTCATGCTGCTTGTGGGAAGCTGGATGGGTGTGGGCTCAGCGGGAAGATCAGGAAGCTTGATGGAAATACTAAATTGTGTAACAGTTGCAGGGCGAGATTGAAGCATGACGGAAAATTAAATGATAAGAAAGAGATGATATGGCAGGAGTTATGGAGATGGAGGGGTAGGAAAGAGTTCAGATTAGAGGGGGGAGGTTTGAGGGTGAATGAATCAAAAGAAAATGTACATTCATGATTCTTTCTTTCGGTTAGGTCGATAGAGTCCCTCGTTGACAAAGCAAACTAGAAATAGGAATGTAGGAGTTAGGAGCGCTGTAGGCTATCAACCCTTCAAGCCTGCTCCATCATGTAACATGATCATGGCTGATCTTATCCTGGTCTCAGCTCCACTTTCCTGCCTGCTCCCCATAGCCCTTTATCCCATTTTTCATCAGAAATATATCAGTTCCTTTCTTGAATCTGTTGTTTGATTCTGCCTCCACTGCACTCCGGACAAATGAACTCCACAGATTCACAACCCTCAGAAAGATAGGAGAAAACTAATGCACAAGAGCCTGTGCAGTTCTAGCATCTAAATGTGCGTAGAGCAAAAGAAAAAACAAAAAAAAAGTAAAGTTGTCTGAGCAATTAATACATAAAAGATTGCATGCTGACTCTAAGCTGAGGACAACTCATACTCAGCAACACTTGCAGCAGTGGGGTCTGGTCTATGAGAAGCCAAGCAAAGGCCTTCACAGCTCCTGGTATCTGCATCATAAAGACACGGGGCAAGGGGATGTGAAACCATATGGATAATGCTGCTGATTCCAGCATTGCAGGGTTGTGTGACAGAGGATAGCCAAGGCCAGAATATGGCTCTGAGCCTGTTGCAGATGGATTACCCATGTCAGATGGTGGGTCCTTTGGAGTTTATCAATTCTGTATACACTGAAATATCCCTGTAAATATCTGCCACTGCATCTCGATTGACTCAGCCTTTAGCCTAATTTGCTAATTCATCTTCAGCGAGGTCTGCTTTAATGCCTTGGACCAACTATTCTCTACCTCAAGCTCCAAGATAAAATTCAACCATATTTTGAATGCTGCTACCTAAGGGCACCTTCCCTCCAGTGTCATTAAATTAATCCAATCTGATTGCATAATTTCTTTGGTCAGCTCCAGAACGTGCTCTTTGAGGAAACTGTCTTGAAAATGTTCTGTCAATATTTACCACCTGATTTTTCCAACTGGTACGTAGAAAATGTGCAAAATATGTGAAACTGCAAAAGATGCATACTGCACTGACTTGTTTGGTATACTTCACAATGGAAATCCAGTGTGTTCGTTTCAAAATATGATTTTATAAAAATTGAGTTGGCTTCTTCTTATCAATGAGGTCATTAAGAATATTTTAGCTGTTTTCTTTGTGCCCAAATCATCACTAATGTTAATCTTGCAGTTTTGTTTAAGTGTTGCTTCTAGACCAGACTCTTATTGTAAATTATTCCTGATTCCTGATCCCGGTATTCCTCAAAATTTCCTCTCTGTTGGATTGATTTCCCGGATGAATACTTAATTTAGATCGGAGTGAATAGAACTATAATGAATAGATCATTCTGCAGTTCTTCCAAAAGCAATCAGAAATAATTGGATAATGTCAACCATGTTTCTCCAAAGTTACTGTATATTAGCAATTAATATGCTCAACCCTGATAAGCCTGCTTGCAAGTTTGAACCACACGCTTCACAACCTAGCTTAGTATCCGACATGAAAACACTGAGCACAGATCCAATTGTCCAAAAGGTCCCAATTTTAACAGACCCAGTGAAAAACAGACTGTTTCCTTTTGGACTATTGAGTGTTCAATTCAAACCACTAATAAGTTTCTCATTTGCCAGCAATCAAAGATGATAAAGCAAGGCAGCATACATTTCAACTGTTTACATAAGCAAGCTGTCTAAAGATAATGATAGAGTCTACTTCTTTTGCAGATCATATTGGCATTTGATTGTTGTAAATCTCACACAGTGCCTTAAAATAGAAGTAAAACTTTATATTGTGTCAAAATTTCATTGCTGTGGGGTTTGAGTAGGTAAATATTTGAAAATCTTTTGGCATTTATTGTGATAGTGAAAAATATTCTCAATAACAAGCTAGCTGCACTACTGTCAGCTCCTGCAAATAAAATCTCGAGATTTAGCATCTGATTCAAATAATGTTTCACATAATCCAGAAGAAACAGGAACAATGGAGAAGTGAAAGAGCAAAGAAGATAGCAATGCAGGAACAAGCTCTGCGGGAGAGAGCAGAAAGACTGAAATAATTTCATGTAAGAATCTTTGAAATCATCCAACTTCAAAAAGAAACGTAACCTTACTGATAACAGAAGTAAATAGCTGCAAATGAGGATCTATGTGTATTGTGCCTTCAAGAGAGTTCATCTTCACAGACCCCATGTGCCGTGTATACAGAGTTGTCAGTTCATAGGCTTTGGACTTGCAGGCTACAAATAAAGGGCCCTGCTGTAACACCTGCTTCATAAAATGTATTATGTTTTAGTTATGTTAATTAACCTGGTCAGACATGCTACGACATACCTCTCAGGTAGGTGGGACTGAACTTGACCCACTGGCCTAGAGGTAGAGACACTACAACTGCATCAAAAGAACACTTGTAAATAGTTTTTTTAAATCAACTTGTTCAATGATGTAACATCTGTGGAGTAGGTAGGACACAAGCCCAGGCTTCCTGGCTCAGAGGTAGAGACACTACTTTTGTGTCACGAAAGATCTTAACAAGACCCCTCACATTGGTTTTTGATCTTAAATAAACTAACCACAGAGTTAATCACTTCCTGATGAGCAACTGATTTATTTCTTAAACTATTATTTTTATCATGACAGGTGGATGATTTGAAGTTGTAGCGTGGCAAATTCAGTGCTATAACCCATCAGGTTTTAATTTCTAATTGAAAATGAACTTTAAATCTGGCAGTGTGTGGTGTGGAATGATAGCATCTGTCTTATATTCAATAAAATAATACTTGGATTGCAGAAACAGAACAATAATTTAATGCTGTGAAGTAAACCGATACACTTTGTAACTACCGCCTGTGCTAAATTGAGAACTCTCCAGCTGATGAAAATATACAAATATTTGTATGGTAAGATTGCACAAGATAGGGCCATTGTAGAAAGTGTCTAAGCAGATGGCCCTGCCTTTCTTGAAGTTTGTATAACATCAAAATCAACTTCAACTTTAAGTAAGCTTGGGTTATGGAAATTTATATATAGAATAAATGTAAGGGAAGCAGCAACTTCCAGTATTGAATAACTAACAGAATTATTTATTTGTGACTCTAATTCTTAATTAGTAGACTCTATGTAAATTTACACATGGGAACTGACTAGAGTGGTAATAAGTTCCAATGTTGAAAGTGCTCACATAGAATTACAGAAATAACGTCACAGAAAGAGATTACTTAGTTCATCATACCAGTGACAACTCTTCAACAAGACCTACTTCCTCTAATTCCATTTCTCTTCTGATTCACCATCCTATCTTCTATTTGCTCTTTCCAAAATATGTATCCAATTTCCTTTAAATTATTTTCCATTTCAGCCTCCATTGGCATATGTGTAAAACATTCCATGTTCTAATTAAAACCTGTGTGAAAATGTAGTTTTCTCATTCTTCCTGCATTTCTCTGAAGATCATCGTGGGCCTAACCACAGTTATCGATTCCCCAATGTGTGTAAGTAATCTTCAACTCTGCACTCCCTTAAAATATTGAAAACTGAATGAAATCCTCTATTGTGTGACAATCAGATGACATTTTCCATTTGTAAGGTCCAACCTTTCAAGTTCCAGTTACATATCAATATTATCATGACCATGACAGGCATGGGTATTTCAATACGACTTGTGTTCGAAGATTTGTGTGTCCAATCACACTGGTCACTGTAAGAGGTGTAAAATTTTGACACTATGTATTAGACAGCCCACTCATCCACGTATAGATAACATTGATTATTTAAAAATACTTAATATACAGCCAGCATTCAATGACCGACCTGCTTTGATCTGGATGAGAAAAAGGTTTTGGGATGCAGATCAGTTATTTCGACTTCTAATATTTCAGGAAATTATCATTAATCCCAACAAGTTTATTCCTCTTTACCAATGTTCACACCTAATTGTGAGCTCAGGGTGAAAATGAGTCAGAGCAAATATCCTGCAAAAGCTCTTGCAGTCACTTCTGCAACACCACTCCCCGTGGATTTCAACTTTAATTAACTCCTCCAAAATTCCGACATTTCCACTACTACAAATGGAGAAAGTATGGAGTAAGTGACCTACAAGTTGTTGTTAACCCCTTTAATAACATTAATGGGGAGTTCTTCATGCTATAGAACCTGTGTGTGACTCTGCCTGTGAAGAGAAAATGTCAAATAGAGAGGGCAGGCTTGATTGGGCAGCAAAGCATCAAATCAACACTGCATGGTGACTGATGTCATGGGTAAAATTCTCTAATATTGAATTAAGGTTTTCCATCAAGTGAGATTCATGGTACCCAGTCTGACATGACTTGGAGTTACTTTTCTCATACAGTCTTCTGTCCTTCACCCCATTAACAATGCAACTGGGCTCCCAGGCATCTTTCTCGGGGAATTGAGCAGCAAAAGAGGTGGAAGAGGTGTTCACTGCTGCTGGGAAATTCTAATGTTCACGTGGCTGATGCTATATTTAGTGGCAAACTGCACACCACTTCAGATGCTCCAAGTCAGGAATCCTCCTTACTCCATGGTGTACAACTGTTATTAATGAAGATATGGCCCATAGGCAAGGAAAGATTAATCCCAACTTTGCAGAGAGGGACCTAGAGGTGCTGGTGGATGGGGCCATGGAAAGGAGAGCAATACTTTTTCCTGCAGACTGCCACAGGACAATCATACCACCAGACCAAGCCAGCTGGAATCCAAATTGCAGCCCTGGTCATTGCTGCAGGACACATACCAGTGCATGAAGAAGGTCAAGGATCTTCTGTGTTCCTCAAGGGTAAGTGTCACCGTTTTTACCCCACTACTTCACACTCACAGGGTCACCAATCACTTGAACTCTGCCGCTGCATATGCCTCTCACCAAAGCTCATGGGCTCCAAATCTCATGATTGCATGTACCATGTCCACTCAACACACTCACCCACCTCATCCTCCCAAGCTGCTAATCGACCTTCCTACTCACTCACTATGGAGATATCACCATCCCTTTTACCACAGGATGTTCTTGCGTTTTGCTGTGACTTACTATCTACTCAGACTCTGAACCTTTGAAGGGTTACCAGTGATGGGAAGATGAAAAGTTGATCGGTCAGGATTTTTTTCAACCTCCCTACTATCATGTGAGACTTCACTGCACAACACTTGGACGTGATATCCTGACAGATGCCTTAAGAACAAACTGATCTTAGTGCCATGCAATGTTAATGCACTGCCTCATTGCCTTTTCCCTAATGGTCGATGAAATATGTAATGTGTAGATACTTGAAAGTTGGATCATTCAAAGTGTCAAGCATCACAAGCAAATGGATAATGAGACAATCATTGCATCGTTTGCATATGCATTGTGTGTGTCCCTGTATGCAAATTCTCCTGATGAAAGCATGGAATTCATAGGTGTCCCTAATCTCCAAAGTTAAGTGTCGAAGGACTGAAGTAGTGCTGGAGTTGACTTGGACAGGGTGAGCATTTGGCTAGCTGCAGCCACCAGGCACCTGTTGCAGATTTACATGTCAGGACTTTAGAGCTGTACAGTTACCCAGAGAAGGAGAGGAGAACTGGAAGTGGTGTAAAAATAAGGTGCGTTGCACTTTAATTAAAGGCAAATGCATCAAAATAAGATAGTTGTTGTGCAATGGTGAAATTCTAAAATCGCAATTTAAGGCTCACAGGAAAAATCAGAAGACTCTCTCAACAAAAACCAAAAGAACTGCAGATGCTGTAACTCAGGAACAAAACCACAAGTTGTTGGAAAGTTCAGCAGGTCTGGCAGCATCTGTGAAGAAAAATCAGTGTTAACATTTCAGTCCGGTCATCCTTTGTCAGAATTGATTTTCTCTTCACAGATGCTGCCAGACCTGCTGAGATTTTCCAAGATTCTCTCAACGTTGTTTTTGTAATTCTCTTCATATTTTTCCACCTTTGCTTACTCTAGACCAGGGAAGAAATATTCCACCCCATCATTGGCCAGTTCTGTGGATCTGACACATGCTTGGTTATGTCCACACTAATACCTTCATCAAGATGGTACCAAATTCCAGAAGTAAGCACTTATGTCACTAACACTATTTTGGCTCTGAAACAGTACGTGGGACACTGAAACTGTACATGCTGTAGAATTGAAATGCATGGCTGATGTATTTCTGATGCAACTACCAATTATCTCAAAGTGTATAAGTAATGCTATAATGTTCTAAAACATCTAAAAATGTTCAGTTACTTCCAATTACTGCATTGACGGAAACATTTTAGTAATAGTTCCTTCTTGCAAGTATTTTTTGTTTTGTCCTTTCTAGAACATGAACACCTAACTATGTTGTTCTTAGGTTCACATGCCAAGAAATGACAAGGAACAAGAGTTAATGGTTCAATATCCAACCTTGTCAATAACAAGTTCAATTCATGAGTCGTCAGTGTTGGATTGATTGAATATTGCATTGTCAAATGTGCTACTTTTCAAATGAAATCAAGGAATTGTTTGCTGTTTCCTGTGTTTGTTAAAGATTCCATAATAAAATTTGAAGAAAAGCAGAGGGCATATTTAGTCTCAAAAACCCAACACTATTACAACATTCACCTATTGATGTTTTTGAGATCTTATGTCTAATTGGATTGCCAATGAAGATATGTCAAAAGTAATTAATTGGTTGTGAGCCACTTTGGGATATGTTGAAGCCAATGTGTCAAGACAGCTTCTTTCGGCAGCACTGTTACCAGCTGCCACATCTCTTATTTTGCACAAACTGGCCTAACTCAGGTGTGTAAACGCAGGAGAGTTAGATTTCAGTTAAGTTGTGGTTTAACCTAGAATATGGTCGCAGCCAAGTTGTCAGGAAATATGAATAAGTATTGTGTTGCAGAATCACAAGATGTTAACTTTTCCCCTTCTTCACTGCTGGTAATTCCTGCCAGCACAATTTGTGAAACTGTACACCTTCAGCCCATGGTTTCCCCCGAGAAAACAAACCTGAACAGATTGTAAGATATTCAATAAGACTCACTCTTGGATCCATTAAAAAGTGAATTGGTGAACCCAACGACTGACAAATAATGTCAGAGTTTCTGGTGACAGAATATCAAAATCTAATCCCTTTAGTTGACAGCCAAACTGTTTTGAACAAAAAATGAAAGAACTGTGGATGCTGGAAATCAGAAACAAAATCAGAAATTGCCATAAAATCTCAGCAGGCCTGGCTGCATCTGTGGAGAGAAAGAAGGGTTAATGTTTTGGGTCCAGTGACCCTTCTTCAGAACTGCCAAATTGCTTCATTGAAATCAAAACTCACACACAAAATCATAGTCGTTCACCACTTCAGGGAAGTGACAATGTTTGGCAACAAAAAGTTTGAACAAGGTTTAAAATGCTCTTGTTTGACGATGTTAAATAACTCATTGAATGTCAAGTTATATAGTTATTAATAAGCCTGGGGAAGACACTGAATAAACTGTAGAAACATGAACAGAGTTTTTTTTTGAAGGGAAGCGCTCATTTTACTGACAGCTTTAGTATAGCCATTATCAGGTAACAGGAAATGAAGGTGATGTAATGAAATTTTGCAAAGATGACACACTTGGCAAAACCAGCTGTGTCTGCAATCAGGAGTGTAGAGCTTTTGTAGGGTGAAACTGTTGTTGTTAGCCTGCTCATCTAACATTCAGTACTGAATGAGCAAACATTTCCTTCTGTAAAGTATTGAGAAGAGTGAAGCCCTGGTTTACCTTCCTTGTTGCAAACTCCATTCCTTGCTCTGAATTTCATCCTTCTCCCTGGCAACTGCCTCAGACTAAGTCAGACTAGGTTTCCTCTGGATCTGATTATTTCAACACAGTATACTCTCTGTGTATTTGCACAGGTCATGTACAACCCTGTGCTTGTTGCTGATATTAACTCCCACTGAATCAAGTCTTGATTTTAAAATTCCCATCATTATTGTCAAAATTCCCAATGGCCTTACCCCTTTTCTATCACTCCAGTCCCAGAGCCCTCCAAGATATTAGTAACCATTGACTTCAAGCCTCTAAACATCCCCAACTTTACTTTATCTTTGGTGCCTGTGATTTCAGTTCCCTACATCCTAATTCTACAATTCCTTCCCAAAAGCTTTCTGCCTTTTTATCTTAGACAACAAGGTGCAGGGCTGGATGAACACAGCAGGCCAAGCAGCATCATAGGAGCAGAGAGGCTGACGTTTCGGGCCTAGACCTTTG
>NC_063353.1:12536716-12553884 GCF_021869965.1 Rhincodon typus | reverse complement strand
CAAAGGTCTAGGCCCGAAACGTCAGCCTCTCTGCTCCTATGATGCTGCTTGGCCTGCTGTGTTCATCCAGCCCTGCACCTTGTTGTCTCGGATTCTCCAGCATCTGCAGTTCCTACTATCTCTGCCTTTTTATCTTGTTTTCTTCCAATAAGATACTCCTTAAAACTCATGTCTTTGACCAAGCATTTAGTCATCTGACCTAATGCCCATGTGAAACAAAAACACAAATTGCTGGAGAAACTGGAGGGCTGACAGCGGCAAGTTCCTAGGAGTAACAATAACCAACAACCTGTTGTGGATTTCCCATGTAGATACGAAGTCAAAAAGGCACAACAAGGCCTCTTCTTCCTCAGGCAGTTCAGGAAATTTGGCACGTCCATAAGGACCCTCCCCAACTTATACAGATGCACCGCAGAAAGCATACTGTCTGGGTGCATAATGGCCTGGTACTGCAAATGCATTGCCCAGGGCTGTAAGAAAGTACAGAAGGTTGTGTGCACAGCCCAGAACATCATAGAAGCCAATCTCCCATCCATGCACTCCATTTACAGGTCATGTTGCTGCGGAAAGGCTGCCAATATCATCAAAGACCCATCCCACCCTGGTAACGCTCGCCTACAACCTCTTCCGTCAAGCAGAAGAAACAGAAGTTTGAACACACGCATCAACAGGTTCAAGAACAGTTTCTTCCCTGCCATTATCAAACTGATGAAGGGACCCTCTAACTTAATATAATGCTGATCTTGTTAATGTTGGTCTTGCCTAGTGCACGTCCTGTGCAGCGTAACCTGTATGCTTTACTCTGTCCAAGTTTTTTTTCACCCTATATCTGTATGTCTTTGCTTACTATGATCTGCTTGTACTGCTCACAAACAAAGCCTTCCACTGTACTTAGGTACACGTGACAATAAATCAAATCAAATTAAATCAAATCAAATCAAATCAAATCAAACTCAGCAGGTCTAGCATATCTGTGGAGAGAAAGTAGAGTTAACGTTTTGAGTCCAGCGGCCCTTCTTCAGAACAATGTAAATTCCCATCATATTGGCATTTCTTGCAAATTGCCCTGATGAATGAAGGACAAAAAGCTTTGATAAAGTGTGCCCTTCGGAGCAATACCCAAGAAAGAGAGATTCTTTTTACCTGGCCATCAGTTTGTACTTTGCTAAGTTTGTGTTTAAAGAGAGATTTATAATTTCATTATGCTTTTTTCCCACACGGTTTCTAGGTTAAATAATTTAAATGAAACATCAAATTGTATTATACAGCTGTTACTAATTTGGCTGTTGTCTTCTATTACATTAATTTGCCTCATAACCTCAAACATAAAACAGGGTCTGAAAATTTGTTTCTGGGTTCATTCACCTAAAGTAAAAGAGATTCTAAGAAGCAATTTGGTAAATGCAGGAGACAAAACCAATTAACCAAGAAGGGCTTGGGTTTTCTAGTAATGGGTTTGAGATTGAAAGCTAGCCTGCACTCATCCATCAGAGAGATCTTGGCTACAAGAGCTGACGTAATCTAGATTTAAAAGGTAGTAAAGACTTGAAAATGCATTAATGATAAACAGTGACTATTATACAGCTAGAACAATTGCAGACATATTGGGACTGGTATTTTATTAAAGATCAAAGAAATAGCTATTCCAGTATTTTTGCTTAAAGTTCTTCATTGTGTGTGAGTGAATCTTGTTTCATGAACTTTCCCTAATTACGAGATCAGAGGAAATGAATTTCAAAGCACCTATGACGTGAGTAAAAAAGTGGTCGAATTTATTTTCACCTCCACAACATTAAAGTGATTTTCCTCAGGCTGATGTGCAAGCTGAATCTTTCAGGCCTGCCTGAGCAACAAATGTTTAATTTTTGCATTTCGCTGAGAATCATAAGGTACGAATTCTGAATTCAGATAAATCTCCCTGCCTGTAATCTCCAATCATTAAATCTACTCTGTAAAGGAAGACATTTCAAAATTGCTATAAAGGTTTTAATTTCTTTGAATGTCATAATAAATACATATTAATACCAATAAATAGGGCCAGGATGATATATGCAGATTCATTGATAACCAAATGCACCTTCAGTAATGACAAATTGTGTAGTTGCTTTCTAGTTGCTGCTATAATCTCACCTAAATGGTAATTTTCTGATGTCCAGCAGGGGACATACTGACAGTATAAATTGGAAATTTGGACAGACACACCACATATAGTTTTCCAATGATAACATTAATTTGCAATGCATATCTTTGAACACTGTTGGTAGAGGATGTTTCCTGATGAATAAATTCTTTTTAATGTCCCTTTGGATCTGGCAAAAAAGTTTGTTCATGGAGATGTCATGTGTACCAGCAAAGGCCAGCAAAGACAAATTTGTATGTCTACTTAATTTTTTTACTGCTGACATTCATCCTGCTAGGAGAATGAAGTGTTTGTCTGAGTTAAGGTGCAGAGTACCATTAAGCTCATTCCCCCGAAGCCAAATGAAGCCTCTTATCAGGTTGCTTGCACATCTGAGTCATCATTGGCATCTGTCTCCCGTAGCTAAACCTCAGCTGACTCTACATATAATTGCATCCATGTCAACAGAAACCCTGTGAGTTTTACATAGTGGCCAGGTGTGCTTCCTTTGTTTCACCACGTTGTGTATAATCATTGACAATTTAATGAAATATGTCAGTTTATGCAAAATTGGTAAAGGCAATCAGCAAACTCCCATGCGAATCATCGTTCAATGTGGCATTTGTAGCAATTTGGTGTATGAATTTGAAAGCCACCTTTGGATGGTTACGTGGAAATCTGAGAGATTACATTGATTGGTGTGTATGGTTCAACCATTTCTCATTCTATTGAACTTTGGATATAGTCAATCAAGATCCAGAATATCAAGGGTGTGCAATTAGTTTTATTCAGATTTAAGGTGGAAAGACAATTATATTATTTCATGTATTTCAGGGTCCTGAAAGCTTATTTACAATCTAGAGTATTTGTTTTCTTTTAAACTTACTTTCAGTGCATTAATATAATCAGTACACAATGTAGTTATTACTTATTTTCTGGTATTAGACCAGAGTTCAAATTTATATGCTTCTGGTATCTTAAGGGAGTGAAGCCTGAATCCTTTGTTGCTTGGTGATGTAGTACAGCATTTCCTAAAGTAGACATCAGGACTCAAAGTGTGGTCATGGGCTGTAATGTCTGGGGTAACAATGGAGAACCCCCTTCCACTTCTCCCACAGATCACCTCCAGTGCTCACTGTGAGGTTGTGACAATATTCAAGGTACAGATGGGGTCACAATAGGAAAATGCTTGGGAAGGAGAAGGCTTTAGGAGAAGGGTGCACTGCCAAGTGAGTGGGAACTCTCTGCTGTGTATGACTTTGATCCCAGACCAAACAACCACTGTACCTTTAAGACCGCTACATGACACCATGACAGTGACATTCTCATCTAAAGATGCCCACCTCATCTTCAGTCACTTGCTCTGTGTAATGAAGAGAATATCTATAGTCAGTGAGCTACATGTGTGTAATGTACAGTAACATTAGACCATGTAAGTCTGTGACATTATAACCATGTAAATTGTGTTTTTAATAAACTTAAAGTGCCAAGAACGCGGCTGTGTGTGGTATGGACTAACATATAAGAAACAACAAAGCACCCCACTCTCATCTTGCACAAAACTCATCAAGTATCTTGCCAATCTCCACTCCTTTTCTCACTAAGCACAAGTGAAACTCTTTTAGGTTTAACTGTTTCTCAACTGGGTAAATGATCTATTTATGAACCTGAATAAGGTATCAAAATTCTAACCACAAAAAGAACAATTGCCTCCTGTATCATTTTCCCTGAAGTATGGTTGCAGACACAGTTGGTATTAACTATTAATGACAGCTCTCCATGTTTCATAGCTGTATTTTCAATTTAACAACTGGTTGCTCTTGATCAGCTTATCTGACAATCCTGGAAATATAGTTATCTGAAATTTACTTTTAATACAGTATATCACTGGTAGGATTAAGGGTACTTTTTGCTCCTTGAAATACTCTTCTTTTAAGTTTAGTCTGTGCCCTATTAAAATCAGGACTGACCCAGAATTTCCTGTAACCAGCATCATTGTGAGGGAGGCATTATACTGCATTGCACTCTTTTATGACAATGATCGTATTAAATGGCAGAGCAGAATCGATGGGCTGAATGGTCTACTCTCTATGATCTTATGTTCCTAACAAGTCTGTTTGGCTGCTGATTTATTCCATTATCTACATGCTAGATGCACAGCTCAGGTAAACATTTATACCTTGGTTAATCTAGACAAGCACATCTGGGAGAGAGTCAGGTATAATTCCTTCAATAATAAACCTTCAATTTTGCACTACTGACACTATTCCAACATTTACAAGCTCATTTTTATTCACAATAAATCTTGCCATTGCATTGTCACAGTAGCCAGTGAATATTATTCTTCAGAGAGTTAGCAGTTAACAGAGTTAGATGTCTTGCCCTTAATATATTCCTGTTTCTGCACAAAATGTATTCATATAATGAGAGTTCCTGATTTCCTCATAATTGATGTCCCATATATTAATGTTTCAGCTTCAATACACTGAAAATTAGAGGTCATTCATATAATTTACTATGTTTGTTCATTAATATGTGAAGGAATTACAAATTCTTCACAGGTTAACATAGGATATATGGCACAGGAACAAGTCATTCAACCCAACCAGTCCTTTTCCCCTATTTGCTTGTCTAGTTTCCCCATTTATGCATCCATACTAAAGAAAAATACAAAGAACTGTGGATGCTGGAAATCTGAAACAAAAACAGAAGTTGCCTGAGAACCTCAGCAGGTCTGGCAGCATCTGTGAGAGAAAGCAAAATCAATGTTCCAGATCCAGTGACCCTTCTGAAATGTTGACTGTTTTCTCTCCTAAGATGCTGCCAGAAATGCTAGGTTCTCCAGCAACTTTTATTTCTATATACTATTTGCTTCAACCACTTCCTCTGATAGCATTATTTTCACTACTATTTGTGTAACAGCATTTCTTTTAAATTTCCAAATGGATTTCTTAGAGAGTAAACAATATCAATGGCCTCTAATTAGGTGCTTCTTTATAAAAAGAAACATTATCTCTGTAATCACTATACCAAAACCTATCATAACTTTAAAAATCACAATTAGGCCACTCTTCAACCTTGTTCTCTCAAGAGAAAAGAGATAGCCTGTCAATCTCTGCCTGATATGGAAACCCATGCAGATTTGGTATCAATCTTGTAAATTTCTGGACCCTTTCCAGACCCTCTATAATGACTAGGCTACAAGCAATTTTCTTTGTGTCATTAAGCCAAGGCTCAGTTCAGGAATTTATAGCCTACTCCCTGATATTCTTTTTCATTGCTTTGATAACCTGTGGCACACCTTTTAGTGATTTTCGTGTTTCTTTTTCCGCTGAAGCATTTAGTTTGTTGTAAATAGGTCATCAATTTGATCTTGCATATCTGTAACTAGGTACCTTGTGCCTAAGATGGCACAATAATGAGGTGATTGTAAACTTTTCACCGTACTCATTTGAGTACACGTGACAATAAAATTAATTCTATTCAATTCAATTCAATTCAACATGACTCAATGATTAAAGGGCAAGTTGTTTGCATTGAACTGTTAAGTGTTTCATACAGGTGCTAGCACTGATGTTACCGCTGTAGGATCTAAAGAATTCCTCACATGATCCGAGTTAAATAATGATAGACAAGTAAAGATCTTTTTTTCCATCTAGTCTGTTCCATACTTTTGTGAAACCTTATGCGCCACAAAATAGACAGTCACTATTCCACCAAAACATAATAATCTCCGAAGAGAGGTAAAAATCTAAATAAACAAAGGAAAAGTCCAATTGGGCAAGTAGATCTGGAAAGTTTTTCTCTGCCGCCCTAGGTCATCCAAACTAGTCCAGGAGATTGTTCCCATTTTTTTTAATGCCATATGTTTTTTTTCTAAATGATATTGTTCTCCATCCCGGTAAGGAGCATACCTAGCCCTTGCTTGAACAAATTCATCATAACACTCACATTTAGGGTGCATTATCCTTTGTGCAAAAGTCAGGCTATTTCCCAGGCCATCTGAGGCAGGGGGCCCATAGAGGAATTTAACTCTATGTTTATGCTAATGACTACCAAACAGCTGCTGAAAGACCTTTGTAGGAAATTGAATGAATTCCTCCTCAAGATTTTGAGATGTGCTTTAGTCAACATCCACCACCAAAAAGATAATTAGACATTTATGTTTTTTAAGCTGCTGGACTATCATTGAGAATGATAATATTTGAGGAACTTCTGCCTTCTGCTGACAGTTTAGTTGTCCAACATCAGTCATGACTGAATGTGGTAGCACTGCAGAACTCTGGTCTGGTCTATTGGTTCTGAGATCACTTGGCTGTGTCTGTAATATACTATGTCTGCTGAGTTGCAGCTTCGTTGGATTGACAGTGCATTATTAGACATAACCAGTGCTATTTGTGGTATGTGTTCATTGAATCAAAGTTGACTGTAAAGTAAAGAAATTACTGGGCCATGGGTGGTAGGGAAATATGTTTCAATTGCTCCTGATCGGCTACAGAGTTTCATGCCTGCCCAGGTTAGTTTGACCAGCAAAATCTGTTCTGCATCTATCCTATTCTGCATAGTAGCAGTGCCACATGATACAGTGGAGAGTGCAATTGTTGGAGACAGGAGTTTATCTCCACAAGAACTGTGTTGTGGACATTCTTATCACTACTGTCATGGGCAAGTGCATTTGCGAGAAGTAGAATAGTAAGATAAGGTCAAAAAGGCTATTTGACCCTCACATTAGTTTGCTCATCAACCTGCCAATTATTCATTCCATTAGCTATTGTCCTTCAGGCTTTTTCAAACGCTGTCAGCAATGGTGCTAACAAGACCCGCTTGATGACAGATATTGAAGACGCCTCAATGTATCTTAGTGCTCAAAATGGAAGAGTGCTGATTAATCACCAGAGTGAGGCTGGTGAGTGATCAGTCGGAGGCTTGGCCTGATATCTGAAAAATGAAATGAACATAGAGGACTCCCAAGGCTATTACTTCATAACAGTGCCAACACCTTTGGTTAGACTTAGTCAGTGAGACAAGACATACCCAGACATTGAGGTTGAGGAAAACCGAAAGAATTGCGGATGTTGTAAATCAAGAACAAAAACAGAAGTTGCTGGAAAAGGTTGAGGAGTTCTACTTGGTTACCAGCAGCTGCTTAACTAATCTGTGTGACAGCTCTCCCAATTTTAGCACAACTCCCCCCCCAAAAAAATTATGAGTAGGTCATTGATCCCAGATGGAATAGGTTAAAGAAATTATTTGAGCTGTGGTTGATTTTTCATCTCAGAAGAGCAGTTCCTTCTTCCATTTGATGTTATATATTTATAAAAGAGGAAAATGAAAAACTGTGAACAAACTGTATGGCAGTATCTTTAATATAATGCCACCACCAACGCTTGATATCAATGGATCAAAAATATGACACAATAAATAATATGCCATTAAAATTATTATTATGTGATAATATGTCTCCTCACTGTTCTTTGAAGGGTCAGCGTTGATAATCAGCTAAATGGTTTCCTTCTATGCTGTAATGTCTTTATCTTGGGATACTTCAGTTTAACTGTGCAATCTTTCCCATTTTATTTTGTAGGAATTTCAAAAGAAAGTACTCAAAGAAGAATCAGTGGCCCCTGAGACTTGCAGCAAGTCTTGAAACAAATGGAAATCATTATGTTTTAAAAGATGTTGTAATAATAAATAAATTAGTAATTAAACAATTAATAAATGGTATATTATTCATATATGTATCACTGTCTTTTTATTGAAGTATATTTTGATTTAATCTTTAATTATGTTTACTATACAAAAAAAGTTCTCCAAACTCAAAGATTAATCTGAATCTCATCTGAATGCTTTAGCATTTTTATAACTCATATTTGCTTCCTAACTGATCTCTCATACATTTGTATCTGAAACAATAAAGATACAGTTTGTTTATGTTTTGCACCGGAGCAATACTTTGTGTTGATTTGCTGTACCAAATGAAAGAACAGTTTACAATTAAGTGTTGGTGTGAAAGTTTAATTTAAGATGTACCAATTTAGGCTTAAGCAACAGGTCATTACCAGAAATCCTCTGCCAAACTTAACATGGGTGATTAAAAACAACAACCTACTTATAAGTGGTGCCTTTAATGTTGTAAAATGAACTAAGGCATTTCACAGGAGTACTGTTGAACTAAAGTATGACACTGATTCACAGGAGGCAATATTATAGCAGAAGCTTAAAAGCTTGGTCAGAGAGGTACCTTTTAAATAGGATCTTAAAAGAAGAAAATGAAGTAGAGTGGTGTGGGGAGGATAGTCTAGAGTGTGGGGCTTATTCTATTTGGAGCCATGCCCACCAAAGCTGGAGTCATTAAAATCAGAGCTACACAAGAGGCCTGAAATAGAAGAGTATAGATGTCACAGAGAGTTATGAGGCTGTGGAAATTACAGAGTTAGGGAGAGGCAAGGCCACATGGTTTGAAAATGAAGATGGCAATTTATTAATCAAAATGTCACTTGACCAGGAGCCAGTTGCTGATCAACAAGCACAGTGGTGAAAGGGGGAACTGGACCTGCTGCAAGTAAAGCCATGGGTAACAGAATTTTGGATGGCCTCAAGTTTAGAAGTTTAGAGCAGGTAGAATGTGGAGGACTAGATAGAAGTGCACTGGAGTAGTTGACTATTAAAGGTAATAAAAGGCATTAATTGAGTGTGAAAAACAGAACAAATCTAACCTGGTCGATTACCACCTTATCAGTCCACTATTAATCATTAGCTAAGTGATAGAAGGGGGTTAGTGATTTTGTTATCAAACAGCATTTAGCAGCAATCTGTTTGCCGATGTTCAGTTTAGATTCTTTAAGGAATATCTAGCTCCTGATCTCATTTTCATAAAAGTATGAACAAAAAGAGCTGAATTCCAGGGACGAGGTCAGAGTGACCACCTTTGACATCAAGACTGTATTTGAACAAGTAGTAAGTTAAGGAGTCCTAGCAACACTTATGTCAAAAGTAGTGCTCCATTTGTTGACGTTATAACTAGTTCAAGAAAGATGGCTGTGGTAGTTTGAGGATGTCTTTTTTAAAAAAAAATGTTCAAGGAATATGGGCATCACTGGCTGAGCTTCTGTGGCCCAGACAGCAGTCAAGAATTAATCACATTGCTGTCAGTCTAGAATCACACAGACTAGATCAGCAGATTTACTTTCCCAAACAACAGCAACAAACCAGACGAGTTTTTATAACAATCAAGAGTTGTTACATGGTCATCATTAGATTAGCTTTCTAGTTAATTTCAAATTTCACCATCTATCATGGTAGGATTCAGATCCATGCCCTGGAAGTGTAGCCTGGGATTCTGGTTCAGTAGTCCTGCCCTGATTTCAGTCCTGGGGCATTACCGCAAGAGTTTCTCAGGAGCGTGTTCTAGATCCAACCATCTTCAGCAGTTCCGTCAATGAACTTACTTCAATCATCAGGTCAGAAGTAGGCATGATTGACAATCTTTGCACAATGTTCAGCACCATCTGTAACTCCTCAGATACTGAATCTATCCATTTCCGTATACAATGACACGCAGTCAACAATGGTCTGATAAGTGGCAAGTAACATTTGTGCTGCACAAATACCAAACAAAATATTTGCAACTAAAGAGAATTAACCCATTTCCCTTTGATATTCATTGGTATTACCATCACTGAATCCATTAGAATCAACATCCCAGGTAAAATAACTCTTCAGGGGCTGGTATCTCATCACCAATCACCCTCTATTTTGCAAAGGTATAGCATTTGCCTATAACACTGCCTAACATTTAAAATCAATTCTTATTGTATGTTAATTATGAAATTAGATATTTGCAATAGAATGCTGTATTAAATATACTCAGAGTTTATGCAAAACACTGCATCGCCATTTTACCGCAGATTTTGGACTACACATTCTGAAAGCCAATCCTTTGATGAAAGCGATGGCGTGCATCATGCAATGGCTAGTTCCTTTGGGAAGAAATTCCATTGTTGTCTGCAGTGTAAACAGAACAGTGAGTTTCCCTGGAAACAGATGTTAACTCTGCTGCGAAATAAAATGATTCAGTCACCACTAATTTTGGGAGAATTAGATGAAAGTCAAAGGCTTATTGCACAAAGCCACTGAAAGAATTCATTTCAAAAGTTCATTAACATTCTTTGTGTTTCCTTTAGGAAGTCTTCTCTGCAGTATTATGTTCCAGAAAGTCATGCTCAGAATTTGCTTTCTTTTTAATTTGCCTTAGTAAATGCCTTACTTGTAGTGCAGTCCTAAAATGGAGCCTTAACATTAGAAGTGTGAACACAGCACAGAAATGTCTACATCGAATTACATTTAAAAGGAAACTGCCAACTTATACTTCAAAACAGCTTTTAACCATAAACTTGAGAGCACCCCAAACACACACAACCTTTTCTCTGAATCATTTATTTCACGCTTTATGAATGCACAAAAATATGTTGATATCCATACATTCAAACACACATGCAATATATAATAGCCTAAAAATTCCTGCAAGTTGTAAGTTGCGAATAGTTTCACTTGGTTTTGTCCTTTTAATCTCTGTAATATTTTTCATGTACAAAATTTATAAGATTGGTAGGGTTCATCAACACTTGTGCTGTGAATAAATGGAATTCAGTGAACACTGTAGGTCAACTCCATTCAAGTTCTACAATAGTTTCAGAGACAGCAGGAACTGCAGATGCTGGAGAATCTGAGATAACAAGGTGTAGAGCTGGATGAACACAGCAGGCCAAGCAGACCCTGAAGAAGGGTCTAGGCCCGAAACGTCAGCCTTCCTGCTCCTCTGATGCTGCTTGGCCTGCTGTGTTCATCCAGCTCTACACCTTGTTATGTCAAGTTCTATAATACAATGGTTTTGGAGTAGTTAGTGAGGAGATCTTTCCCATTCAGCAAAATACCAAATTCCTTGACAGTTTTTCAAGGGGACACATCTAATATATTTGATAACAACTGTCTTCAAAAAAAAACCAAACTGATTATTTTTCTCCTCCTGATTGTGAAACCGGCACATTGTAGCAATTATCAGTAAATAAGGCTGACAATATCTAACAAGTAATTCATTGATTGTTGAACGTGATGATTTTGGTATCATGTTGTAAATGCTCTTCCCTCTCCCTAATTCTACTCCTGCCAGTTTTCAGATGTCTCAATATAAACGTAAAACTTTTGTTTTACTGCTGTCTAGACTTTCTTAATGACCTGGAACTCCCACTGAAGCTGAAAATTCAGACAGACATGTTATTGTGCTGGGTCTTTAAATTGGATACTCATGTTATGCTTGTGATTAGAGCTGTTTTATTGGAAATACAAATATAGACAACATTATATGTCAATTTTACAGCTAACTTGCAAGAAATAAATTACAAATGGGTACAACAGGATCCAAACTAAATGTTTATCACAATGGTCTACTCCAGGGAAATGGCGGTTTCAAAATAAAAGCCATTCACTTGTTAGATTTTGACAGCTGTGATCATAGTATGTAATGTAGGCAGTCAAACATTTATAGGCAATTTTCAGACAGTTTATTGGGTTGTTAATAAGCAGCAGTTTAGATATGATGCATTTATTTAATTAGATAAAGAAATACATGATCTGAGGCAGATGAGAGTGCTTTATTGATCTCAAAGCAGTTATGTAGAATGATGGAGCAGAGGTGGCAGTTCCCAGTGGTTTTGAAGTGATGAAGTATTTATCCCTGATATTTCTTTGATTGTTACAGTCTTTGTTCTTCCCTTGACCTGGTGGGTAACTCCTGATCTTCTCAGAAGGTGTTACCATATTCCTTGGGATCCTCTCTCTCTCTCTCTCTCTTCCGCTGCCCACCACCCCACCCCCACTCACTTCCTACCTACATTGTTAATATAGATATTTTCTATCAACCTGTCCAGAGATGGCATTACACACCTGGGGCAGATGGAACTTGAACCTGAGCCTCCTGCATCAGAGGCAGGGACAATACCATTGTGCCAGAAGAGCCCTTTTCCCCCATTAATCTGTCTTATTTTGTAGGTTGGCAAACCATGCTGTGTCAATCAACTGTTTGCACCCTTTTGACCAATCACCACAGGCAACTACTCATGATGTTACATCAACAGTGTCCCCTTGCCCACCTTCATCTCACTCTTTGTAAGAACAAAAGCTTCTTATTTTCCCCAACAATACATTGATAATAGGACAAACCACTGACACTGGTTTGATGGGATATTGTGACCTCAGTGATTCTTATGACCTGTCCTTTTTGTTTCCAAGATGCTGGAAATTTGGAAGCTGGTTACTGCTGTAACAACATTTCAAGGAAATCTCTTGTTATGCAGTAAGTACCAGAGGGAAAATAAAATAGTCAGTTGCAAAGGAACTCCAACTTTCAACATTGAGGTCTTATCATTGAGACTCTTTCATTCACAAACATAAAAGTGTGTATTAGCCTCTGCTGAGTCATTCATCAGGCATAAAAAATATTGGAAGACAATTAAATCAACTCTCCAGAAAGCTATCTGTGGCACAGTATACATATGGACAGCTCATATGTCCCTCTGAAATAGCAGTGAGTTTGAGATGAGTATTTAAAGCAGTTCCACTGAGCCATTCCATGGTATACGTAAAGAGGTAAACACGTGAAGCCATGCTGCTCCATTGAGTTGCACCTACATTTCAGGAATCTGGACACATACTGCTCACAATCCCTATCTGTGCTAGGGATTTGGAGAGTAGCTATTCCCTGCTGTGCTCCAGGTGGAGGAGGCTTGAAGTTAGAAATGTAATTTTCACCTTCCAATATTGACATTTAAAAAAAAAAGTTCTAAAACAAAAGTTGAAATAAAATTTCTGTTTATTTTTTCCAACATCGAATTAATCTAGCAGGTATATCTCACAACACCCCATCTTATAACTACAGTGACGTATGTGAACACAAAATAACACAGTAAACTGCACAAACAATACTAAAATCTCATCTTTAAAAACATAAACAGTTGTTTTTGTCCCCCTTAGCTTAACAGAGCACAGTATTTTACAGTTGTAGTGAACATTTACATATATAATATGACTGAGTTCAATTGAACCTATTCATTCTGATCATATCAAGTTTCCATTATGTCCTTCCTAATCTCTCAGCCACATTCAGTAGATGACCCCTGGCATACATGGGGACCTTCGCCTTACTTTTCAAGTAGATTTTAACCCAGAAAACTACCCACTCTTTACATAAGTGCATGTTAATCTGCAATTGCGTTTCACTGCAATTTTCATTCATTCTGTGGTTTTGAAGTTCTGCTCATGCATGGCATAGCTCATATTTTCATTGCTTTTGGGCAAGAACATTATTAATTGCAGCTTACTCCAAGCGGTGAGTCTTGGTTTTGTTCCTGCTAGTATCAAGGGCACATGTGGTTAGTCCTCTTGTGCTTCTGAAGCTCAGACATCTGTGTGCTGTGAGCTAAATGATGTGAAGCTGCTTCGCTGATTTCTGGCTCTCTGAGTGAAGCTGGATGCTCGGCTCTTCTGTACTTCAGTCTTCAGATTTTGCTTCTGCCTGTCTTGCACTGGAAAGCTCTCAATCAGATTAACCTTCTCCTGTTCTTCCTTCAGCAGCACATCTACGAACAGTGTTTTCTCCTTTTTCATTCGTATGCTGATATCCTTGGGAACGTCAGATATCAGCCAAACAAGTACCTCACTTAAGACCATCACCAGGTTCTGAAATTCAATGAATGAAACACAGAATGATGGCAAGATTCATCTGTGATACTTAGACAGTTCCTGAGTTATCGGAGAGGCTGGATAGACTGGGACTCTTTTTCACTGCAAGGTAGAAGGTTGAGGAATGACCTTAAAGAGGTTTTTAAAATCATGAGGGGTACAGATAAGGTGATTAGCAGCTGTCTTTTCCCTATGGTGGCAGATTTCAAGGCAAGGGGGCATATTTTTAAAGGTGAGAGGAGAAAGATTTGAAAAGGATGTGGGGCAACTCTTTTACACAGACAGTGGTTTGTGTGTGGAATGAACTTCCAGATAAAGTGGTGGATACGGGTATATTTACTATGCTTAAAAGACGTTTTGAAAAGTACATGAATAAAAACAGTTTGGAAGGATATGGGCCAAGCGCAGTCAGGTGGGACTAGTTTAGTTTGAGATTATGGTCGACATGGACTGGTTGGACCGGAGGGTCTATTTCTGTGAAGTAGGAATCTGTGACTCTGTGTTGATTGTACAAGGCTTCAAATGGAGAGAGGAGGGAGGAAAAAGTTTAGTTTTCACTTGCACAAAGCTGTAAATTACTACAGGCAGAATATTAAACAATGATATACTATAGAAAGGAATTATGCCGCACACAATCCAACCCTGTCCATTTTCTGTGTCAAGGTGTGAAAGGATTCACTTAATTTTCAATAGGTTTCAGTTTGGGTTCCTTTCCTGCTGACTACCAGATGAAATAGGACTGTCTCTAGGAAGAGGTTTAGTTTGACCTCCATTCCCCCTATCCAGAACAGCTGGTACACATTATGATTAAAGGAGAGATTTCATAACACACCCATGTTGTAAAGACCCACATTCGTAATAACTTTCATTTCTATTTGTTTGTGGCGGCACTTTTCACCAAGACATCTTTGGACCTGACCATATATTTCATAACTTTGATTTTGCAGGATTAAGAAGCATTGCATAACCAGATCCACACCTACCCCTGATGTCTGATCTCATCGTTTCATTTCTTTTCTTTCCTCCAAATCGACCTCAAAGGTATCCAGGCAGGTTACAATTTCTTGCTTCTCAGCACTTGAATGTTGTCTTACCTTCTGCAGCACCTCTGACTGCTGCGGACATGCTTTCGCTGTCACTGTTTTTCCTTACAATTACTGAACACATCTAAAATGGACTGTTCTTAAAACTAGAGACAAAAACAGAAGCTGCTGGAAAAGCTCAGCAGGTCTGGCAGCATTTGTGAAGAAAAAATCAGAGTCAACGTTTTGGGTCCGGTGACCCTTCCTCAAAACAGAGGAAGGGTCACTGGACCTGAAACGTTAACTCTAATTTTTTTCTTAACAGATGCTGCCAGACCTGTTGAGCTTTTCCAGCAACTTCTGTTTTTGTTCCTGTTTTACAGCATCCACAGTTCTTTCAGTGTTTGTTCTTAAAACTACTTGTTTGTTGGCAAATTTAACAACTCGTCACAAGTAAGGGATAGATTGTGAGGTTGAACCAAGGTGAATAAAAATACAAAAATTGAATAGATGATAGCTCATTTCTTAATTTCCAACAGTCAGAAGTTGCTAGTTAGCCAGATATCAACGTCAATGTTGCCTACCCAGGATTTATCCAATAGCACATAACCAATGGACAATTTTAGACAGCACAGTGGCTCAGTGGTTAGCACTGCTGCCTCACAATGCTAAGGTACCTGGGTTCAATTCCATCCTTGGGTGACTACCTGTGTGGAGTTTCCATGTTCTCCTTGTGTCTGTGTGGGTTTCTGCTGGGTATTCTAGTTTCCTCCCACAATCTAAAGATGTGCAGATTAGCCATGCTAAATTGCCCATAGTGTACAGTGATGTGCAGGCTAGGTGGATTAGCTATGGGAAATGGAGGGTGTGTGGGTCTTTGGAGGGGTGGTATGGACTTGATGAGCCAAATGGCCTGCTTCCACACTGTAGGGATTCTATTGTTTAAAAAAAAACCCTCTTGTTTTTATTTCCAATCTCCTGACCTCCTATTTCACTTGTGGAAAGCCTTTGCTGGGTATATTTGATTGCTTCATTTGCTAATTCCTCCAGCCATTGGTTCATGCTCCTTCTCGTAGATTATCCAGCAGCATGTTTCAAACATTATGAAAGACCAGATCAGTAACAATGGGCCTGCTCAGACTCCCCCCTCATTCACTAATCTGTCCAAGGAAGCATAATGGGATGTTGTGTTCACAAAATAAAGGCAACAGCAGTTTGAAAATTAGAAGCTTTTAGTGAACTTTTTTGCAAAAAGGAAAAGAATTCTGAATGACCTCCAGGTGTTGGTATAAAGATTGTCAGCCTGAGCAGTCTTCCCAGAACATCCACTGACATCCCCACCCTGTGAAATATTCAATCGTATTTTTTTAACATTGTAGCTCTAGCTATTTAGGCAGGTGTAAATAAATGATTGTGAGGAGAAAAGAGTATATGAACAGACCTCCTACCCTCCCTCGACCTCTTCATCTCCAACTGCCGTCGAGACATCAATCGCCTCAACCTCTCCACCCCTCTCACCCACTCCAACCTCTCCCCCGCAGAACGTGCAGCCCTCCGCTCCCTCCGCTCCAATCCCAACCTCACCATAAAACCCGCGGACAAGGGAGGTGCAGTTGTAGTATGGCGCACTGACCTCTACATCGCCGAGGCCGGACGCCAACTCTCCGACACCTCCTCCTACTGCCCCCTTGATCATGACCCCACCCCTGAGCACCAAACCATCATCTCGCAAACCATCCACAACCTCATCACCTCAGGTGACCTCCCACCCACGGCCTCCAACCTCATCGTTCCCCAACCTCGCACTGCCCGCTTCTATCTCCTTCCCAAAATCCACAAACCTGAATGCCCTGGTCGACCCATTGTCTCCGCCTGCTCCTGCCCCACCGAACTGATCTCCAACTATCTCGACTCCATTTTCTCCCCCTTGGTCCAGGAACTCCCTACCTATGTCCGTGACACCACCCACGCCCTCCACCTCCTCCAGAACTTCCAATTCCCCGGTCCCCAACACCTCATCTTTACCATGGACGTCCAGTCCCTCTACACCTGCATTCCCCATGCAGATGGCCTTAAGGCCCTCCGCTTCTTCCTGTCCCGCAGGCCCGACCAGTCCCCCTCCACTGACACCCTCATCCGCTTAGCCGAACTCGTCCTCACACTCAACAACTTCTCTTTCAATTCCTCCCACTTCCTACAGACAAAGGGGGTAGCCATGGGTACCCGCATGGGCCCAAGCTACGCCTGCCTCTTTGTAGGTTACGTGGAACAATCCCTCTTCCGTACCTACA
>NC_063353.1:12423095-12536316 GCF_021869965.1 Rhincodon typus | reverse complement strand
ATCAGAAAAGCTTTTCTGATGAAGGGTCTAGGCCCGAAACATCAGCCTTTCTGCTCCTATGATGCTGCTTGGCCTGCTGTGTTCATCCAGCCCTGCACCTTGCTGTCTCGGATTCTCCAGCATCTGCAGTTCCTACTATCTCAGATGGTTATCTACATGTTTTATAAAATGAACTGTAGCCTGCAATACCCATCTGAAATAATCAGTAGTAATGGAGAATGATAATTATATGAAATTGAGGACAGGCAAGCTGACCGAAGATTGACACTGCAGGTTTGCCTCTTCAGTCAAGTTGTCCTTACTTAAGATATCCTGTTCTCATAAAATCACTTAATGACAGAATTTTTAGCACAGAAAGGAACTACTCACTCATTGTATCTGTGCTATTGTGACTTCTATTTTGAAATGCTCTCTTCCCATTTAACTCCTTGTTCTTTCCTACACTTGTTCATATTTTATTTCTTCATATCTCTAAACATTAATTCCAGTCTGGAACTCCTACTGAAAAGGTGCACATGGAGAAAGTATGGATCAAGGTATGAAGGGTTACAATCTTTGTACTCTATCTGTGACCTGAGCTTCGTTCAAAGCCAACTTTTTTACTAGAGGATAGTTTGCAGCTTACTGATTGATTAATAGATACTTGCAGCAATAATAATAAGTGCTTTTCAGTCATAGAATCCATTCTCTCCTTTATGTTTTTTGTACTGATTCACAGTCTCTGTCTCCTTCAATGTGATTCACTGACTGCTGAAAATAATCTTTCGTAATCTGACATCTTCAAATATCTTACATACATTATACCTCTGTTAGATACCAGCTTAACATTCTTTGTTCCAGTCAATTTAGACTTGGGGGCAATTTTAACCTTTGCAGCTCAGATGGTAAACTATTGGTGCAGACCAAGTGTGTTCTACAACAGGTGGACAATCTTCACAGACAGCTTAGCATCCAGTTTTCTCACTCTGTTATTGAAATAATCTCCTCCCTGGCTCCTGCTCTCAGCTGGCTAACTCTAAACAACATTTTTACTATTGTTCCAATACTACTGCACAGAATGATTTGATTTGACCTTTAGAAAAAATAAATATTTTATGACGCATTTGAAAGCAACAAGTGCTGGCATCCATGAACTCTGGTACTTTTTGAGCTAGAAGGTCAAGGGAGAGAAACAGGGAATTATAGAGCAGTTAGCCTAATTTCTGTTGTCAGGAATTTACTCAGGTATATAATTCAGCATGGGCTCGCTGAACACCTTGAAATTTTTCAGTGGATCTGTGAGAGCCAGCAATGATCTATAAAGGCAAGGTCTGATATATGTTTTTAAAAGAGATGACTAAAGTAGTGGATATGTTAAGCAAAGGATTAAAGGATATGGGTTAAATTTATATGGTGTCATATCGCAATTCAGCCATGTTTTCAGTAAATGGTGGTAAAGGCTCAAGGGATTGAACGAACTACTCCTGTTCCCACATTCTTAAGGATATTAAGGGTGACTTGATTAAAGTTTTCCAGATATTAAAGAGAATTGATAGTTTCTCTCCATCTACTGTATTTCTGCTAGTTAGGGAATCTAGAACTTGGAGGCAAAGCCTTAAATTAGAGCCAGCCCATTTAGGAATAAAGCTATGATAAGAAACACCTCTACATGCAAAGTCTGGTAGAGGTTTGTAACTCTCTTCTACAAATGAGCTGCTAACTATTATAACTAGCAGCTCACCACAATTAGTTGATATTGAGTAAGATCTCTGAAAATTCTGTAAATGAAAAGCAAACTGAAATGGTCAAACTGTTTTTTCTTCTCCCTATCATGTCAACGCTCAATCAGATTTCAATTACTACTCTCTGTAATTTGACTGTTGTTAACCGTGGTGACAGTTTGTGCAATATCTTGTAATTGCCTGCTAGCCAAATGGCCACTTCCTATTCCTAAGCATTTCAATATTAATTTACAGAAACCTTGAGGAGCTGTGAATTACCAGATGGTTAAAGTAATACTCAGGGCAGGCAAAATTTTCACCAGAAGGGAGATGCTGAGGCAATCCAGCTCTACTGTCCTATTTTAAACATTGTTTCAGTCACTCAAACCAGGTTTTCTTAGACACTGCAAAATCATTCATCTTTTGTGCTACTTACGCCCTGGTTGGTAAAACTCTGATCTCAGAGTCAGAAGGTTTTAATCTGAATTTAGGACTTGAGAACAAAAATTAAATTTGATGTTCCGATGCAGTACTGAGGGTACACGGCACTTCTAGAGTGAGATGTTAAACTGAAGTCCTCCTGGCTGTCCTGAACATGTCACAGCACTTTACTGAAGAGGGGTTTTTGGGGGAGAAGTAGGAAGTTTTCTACAGTATTTTGTCTGATATTCATTTGTCAGTCAAAATCATATAAAACATCGCCTGGTCATTATCATAATGTTGTCTGTGGGAGCTTGCCATGAACAAATGTACTTCAGTGGGCTGAATGCTATGCCACTGGATGAACGGTTATCCTTTAATTGTGATCTTCTACATTATAAATTGTGCGGTCCCTCGTGCATATGCTGAAAAGTGAAAACCATCACACTTGTGGATTGTAATAGTCAGCAAAAATATATGATGACACAAAGTGTTGCTAATAGTTAGTGAATTAATGCTTGACTTACACAATACTTCATATTGTTTTGCAGACAATAAAAGCTGAGAATCCTATTTAAGAATTTTAAAACTCTTATCTTTGATGGATATAAAATGGCTGCTTTTGTTTTGTGGAGCCCCTCCCATTCCATTAACATGGCACTGACAAAGAAGCAAAAGGCTAAACATCCTAGCATATAATTTGCCTCCTTTTGAATCATAAGCAGGCTGCTTTGAAAAGTGCCAAAGATCAAAACAGTCCTCAGCCACTAGGTATACAGCCATATTATTAATCAATTGTATTGGGTACATAGACCAAACAGCAGTTCAGTAGCTGTCTGGTGATTCATATACTTGGTGAAGGGTGGAAGTGAAAGCTGTCAGAATTGCAGCTATCCTAATGTCTCCTTAATGACAGCAAGAATCTCCAATAATAAATTCTGCTATCTCCCAGATTTGTAAACAATGTTGCCCGAAACGTTAGCCTTCCTGCTCCTATGATGCTGCTTGGCCTGCTGTGTTCATCCAGCTCTACACCTTGTTATCTCAGATTTTCCAGCATCTGCAGTTCCTACTATCTTTGACACAGCTTTTGCTGGAGCTACAGATCTAACATGCAAGAGAAATTTTTTTTTCCCATTTCAGATCAAAAAATGATGCGATTCTACACTGACATGGTGAGATGAAGGGATATTGATTGACAACATTACCTGCAATTAATACATTACTTAAAGATTGGAAAGATATAACTGAATAACATAATCGTAAATCATGTGAAATTGAATCAAATAGGTACAAGATAAATAGAGAAATTGAAGAAAGGATTAAATTGAGAGAAAGTAAATAGATGGAAAGAAAAATTAAGAAATAATTATTTTAAAAAATGATTTTATGAACCTCTATGGATGGTTTACTATCTGCAAGATTAAGAGACCACAGATTCAAATGTTCCATTCTGATCTGGAGAGAGTAAGTATCTTTGTAGAGACACAAATCTCCATATTGAATGGGTCCTTACAGCTAAACTTCAGCAACTCTTTGCCACTAAAAGGGAGAATAAGGGTGAACTCTGAACTTCATTGAGTGTTAGAACAATGCAAATCAGCCAGCAATTTGCAACATGTGTGTTTCCCTTCCTCCTCACACATCATTGATGTAGTTATAATCGAACAGTGGTGTGTGCTTTTGAATGCACCATTATAATCCTCGCATACTTGGGGTGATCTTATTTCAAGAGCTTGAAACACCAACTAAATGGACTTGATCAGTTTAGTTCACTAATCTCACCAATAGCAGGCCATTTGCACAGAGCCAATGGCTATGCTAGACAGACATTGTACATCCATACTCTCCCCATGCAAAAGGAACCCTTTAAGAATACATGGATTAATTGTGAAAAATGTAATGTTGAAATTCCTGGTTTGTTACAAGACTGTGTTCTAATTGTTCTGTATATTTCCTCTCTGTGATTCCACATATATCCTTTTATTGACACATTCAATCTCTATGCTGTATACTGTATTTTAAGTCAGTAGCCACAGAAATAAGTTTACATATATAATTGTTTAGTTTGGGTATCAGGATCTGGAAAAGGCCACCTGAATCAGCTGTGGAGAAATGGTCCAGAAGATATCTAGAAATCAACATAATTTTGTAAGTCAGGCCAAGAGATGACACAGCAACTTTGAACAACGTGAATGGTCAGAAACAGCAGATGCACTCGGGCCTAACGTACATGCTTCATGGTTGGAAACAGAGACCACAGAGATCTCAGGAGAGGCCAAAGCTAAAACAGTGTTGCCTCAATAATAGCTTACGATAAACAGCTGCTGAAGGCTGCTTTTCGCAGCCGGCGAAATTGTGATTCAAGCTCAAAGATAAAAAAAGGTGTAACTGAGAACTTGAGAAAGAAGCAGGCGTTTGAAGATAGGTGAGGTGCACTTGTGCTGAAGTACTGTGCCTTTTAACCTTGAAATTATTGACAGTTTTCACATGCCCATTGCACTTTAAATTGAACTTTTATATGTGTATGTTGGGGTCATGAGAACCAACATGGCCACTGAAAGGAGTGTGAAAACATTTGTTTGAGACATAATTGCCCTTTTATTTAAATGAGAGTTTTTTGAGAGATAATGAAATATTTCTTCTCGATTGATTGTATGAGGAATTTGCTGTTAGGTGTCTGCCTACTTGCCAGAAAAGCCAAGAATGAAATAGTGTCAAAACCATGTTCTTGTAAGCTCCAGAGATAGTAGGAACTGCAGATGCTGGAGAATCTGAGATAACAAGGTGTAGAGTTGGATGAACACAGCAGGCCAAGCAGCATCAGAGGAGCAGGAAGGCTGATGTTTCGGGCCTAGACCCTTCTTCAGCCTTCCTGCTCCTCTGATGCTGCTTGGCCTTCTTGTGAGCTCCAATGTCCATGGATTTCCTAGGTTCAATTCCTACTCTGTCCTGTTTTCCTCTGAGTTTGCTGTAATTTCTAAGAGGGAAATGAGCTAAGAGTTGATGACTCTAGTTAGAGATCTTTTACTTCAACATCAGCCATCCAGCAACATGTCAAAGTGGCTGTCGCTGCATCACTATCAGCCTGAACATTCCCATCAATAACAAACAGTGGTAGGTTAGGAACCGCTTAAGGAATATTGAGAAAGGTGGAGAAAATAAATAAAGTCAGGAATGATGCATTATTTCCTATTCTCAGATAAGTTAATGCCAATACTACAGTGGATACATACCTGATAGTATGCAAAGAAAGACCCTTTTTATATTCTTTTTTGTGATATAATGAGATTCGTGTAAATCATGATAATGATGTAACGGATTACATGACTGACATCAATCGATGAGAACATACCAGCCTTGAATATGCATGTGAAAAGAGAGGTCTTAGACACTACACTAGAGAGATGTATTTGAGAACCTATGATGTGAATGAAGGAGTGTTACAGTACACAAGGAACTGAAGTGCCTTCCTTAATGATAAGGAGAAAGCAGCCTCAAAGGCAATGTATCTGCAGATACCAACAGTTGGAGATATTCCAGACCAGTGTCTCAATGTGCCGGTAAAGTCATTGTGTTAAAGCAAAAGATAACGCACATTTGTAAAGTTAACATTGTTTATTATAGATAATATTAAAAACATATCAAAATACCAATACTTTCAAGGGGATCATTAAAAGACAGCATTATTGAAGCTGTGTGGAGTGAATGATACCAATGTCTGATAATACAGCAGTGCCAGTGGCCGCACTAGGTGAATGTATTGAACTAATCTCAGTAGTGGTGTCACAAAACTATCCTTGATTGTTGTAAAAACCCAACACATTCACTAATGTCCTTTAGGAAGGAAATCTGGCCTTGCCTGGCCTACATGTGACCCTAGATCTGTAGTGATTTGATTGACTCTAACTCTTAACTGCTCCCTGAATATAATTTAGCAAGCTACTCAGCTCTACCAAAATTACTATAAAAAGTCAAAAAGGAATTAAACTAGAGGGACTAGCTTGCATCAATTTGGGTATTGGAAACAATAAATAGCACACAGTCAAGTGAAGTAATAGCCTGATACAGTTATACTCAGAGTCAAATTTTACACTCAATGTCCTAGTCACTGTCATAATCACAGAGATCTTTCCCATTGGCAGGACACCCTCAGCAAACGCACAGAGGTTAACTGTCAGGAAGGCATTATCCTGGGGAATTGTCAATGTTCACTGGACCCCATGACATTTCCTGACATAAAGTCAAAAACGGCCAAAGGAAATGTTTTGCTGATTACCACATACTCCTCTCATGCCTAATGAATCAGTACTCCTCCATATTAAACACCACTTGTAGAAATCACTGAAGGGTGGCAAATAGACAGATGCACTCTGGCTGGGGTCACTTCAATGTCAATGACCAATAGTAGAACAACAGCAAACTTAAGGAAGGAGTTGGCTGATACCATACGGAATAGTCACTAGACTGGGTCTGTAGTAGGTGATGATGAAATGGATTAATGGGAAAACCAGTTTGATCCCATCCTAACCAATCTGTTTGTTGCAGATGCACCTAACCATGTCGGATCAGTGAGAGTGACAACAGCAGAATCATTATGAAGACTAACTTTTATCTTCACTTATGACATAGCCTCCATCGTATTGTGTGGCATTGCGACTGGGTTAAATCAATGAATTTGGACAGATCTAGGAACCCAAAACTGGGCATTCATGGGATGTTGTGGGCCAGCTATCTGCAGCAACAGAACTGTAATCAACCATGAGCTTTTACCTCATGGCTAGTACATCCCTCAATTTATTGTTAAGATTAAGTCACAGGATCAATCCTGGCTTAATGAAGACTGCAGACGTGTACGCCAGGAGCAGCATCAGGCATTCCTAAAAACTGAGGCTTGATGAAGTTAAAACACATGAAATACAGTGTGCCAAACAGTGGAAGCAGCATGCATTAGGCAGGGCTCAACAATCCCACAACCAATGGAGCAGCTCAAAGCTCTGCTGTCATGCCACAATAGTGATAAGTTAAATAACTAACAGGAGAAGGAGAAAGCTCCATAAATAATATGTGTACAGCAATGAGCTGCTCATTGACATTTATTGTAGGTTCCACTGCGATGACACAATTCCTGACATCATTACAGACTTGGTTCCAAACATGGACAAGGAGAGCAGCAATTGAAAAGGTTAGAGTGACTGCCCTTGAAATAAAGGCAGTGTTTGATACAGTATGCCAAAAAGGATCCCTGGCAAAATTGAAGTCAATGGAAATCTACTGGGGAGAGGGCTCCACTTGTTGGAGTCATATCTAGCACAAAGGAAGATAGTAGTGTTTTTTGGAAGCCAATCACTTTGGTCCTAGGACATCATTGTACAAGCTCCTCGGGGGAGTGTCCTCGAACCAATATTTTCAGCTGCTTCATTAATGACCTTCCACCCAACATAAGGTCAAAAAAGGGGATGTTCACTGATAATTAGACATTGTTCAGCACTATTCACTCTTCAAATACTGAAACAATCTGTGTGAATGCGCAGAAAGACCTGGATTACATTCAACTTTAGCTGATAAGTGGCAAGGAGCATTTGTGCCATGCAAGTGTCAGGCAATGACCATCTCCAAGAAGAGAGAATTGAACTATTGTCCCTCAACATTCACTAATGTTACCATTGCTGAATCCTCACTATTAACATCCTGAGGGTTACCGTTCACCATGATGGCTGTAAGAACAATCAGAAGTTAGAAATTCTGTGGTTTGCGACTCACTTCATAACTCCCAAAAGACATCAGCCATCTGCAAGGCTCAAGTCATGAACGTGATGGAATACTTCCCACTTGACTGATGAGTGCAGCTCCAAATACACACAAGACCTTGACCACCATTCATTACAAAAAAGCCTGCCTCCTGCCTGTTTGTCACCTCATCCAACAAATTAAACATTCACTTCCTTCCTGCCAGGGCACAATGGCAGTAGAGTGCACCATCTACAAGTTGATTTGCAGCTGCTCACCAAGGTTCTTAGGACAGCACCTTCCAAATTCACAAATTCTGCCACCTAGAAACAAAAGGGCAGCAGATACATGTGAGCACCACCACCTGCAAGTTCCTCTCCAAGCCACGCGTCACCCTGACTTGGAATGTATCACTGTTCCTTCACTGTCATTGAGTGCAAATCCTGGAACTCCCTTCCCTTAGCACTGTGGGAGTATCTAAACCAGCTGAACTACACCAATTTCATAAGACAACACATCACCACCTTCTTAAGGGCAATTAGAGATGGGCTATAAATGCTGGCCTTGCCAGTGATGCCCACTTTTTAAAAAATAATTTTATAAATTAGCACTGATGCTCATGTTATATATTTGGGGAGGAAGGTAAATATGCAGAAACAAGGCAAAGCTTAATACTTGGACAATGCTGAAGTATGGCATAGTGCCTTGACACATCCAAACCATCCCATTCAATATTGCTTCAAACCTTCAATCTTTGCTTCATTCATATCAGTTTGGCTAAAGCCAGTCTGAATCTTTCAGGACTGGAACCCTTGTAAAGTCAAATGTTGACAGCAAATTACAGCTGGGGCAGAGAAGTAGACCCTAGATAACACTGATGCTTTAAGATCTCATTAGTCTGTGATGAATTTACACAGATTTTAAATTCGCAATTGTTGGACACCACTATATTGATGTTCAGTCTCAAGAGGAGATGCAAGAATTGCTTTATTGTCGAGTTTCCAGAGAGAATAAAAAGTGTTGTACCTTCATTATCTGCTCTGATAATGGGGACATTATCTGGGGACAATGGAGAGATGTAGAGTTTATCTCCTTCACACAGTCGAATACAGAATGCTGTCAGCAACGGAATAATGTGCAAAAGCACATTACAATCGCACAAAATTGATGAAGTGCTGATTAGTATTACACTAATCCATTCCATTTCTCTTTCAGTTTTTGACATGATCTGCTCTTTAACTGCACAACTGCAACGTTACAATTTACTAAACTTATGTCACTTGTGTATTAACCTCCAATTAAGCAGCATTTGTGATATGCAAACCAAATTATCCAAGGACTGATTTTGTTCGAAATACCTTTGAATTTCAATTCCATTTAATACTTCACAGATGTTGCTCTGCTTACCACTGCCCTTCACTTACTTGGAAGATTATAACAAATGTCAAGCGTGCAGCTAGAATAGCCCAATACTGTTTGGAGTAATCATAGGCATGGTCAGACCATGGCGGTTCCCTGTAATCCTTGTACCTGTGGTAAAAGGTCAGGATGGAGAGTTGGGGTTGGGTGGGGGAAGGTTTGGGATAATAGCAAGTAAAAATATGACTAATTAGTTCTGCAGTGTTGCAATAAAACATGAAAAACCTCCCCAGATCATGAAGGCTCCCAGAAAAACATTTGAAAATAAAACCAATCATGTAGTTATTTAATTGAATAAGACTCTACTGTGAACAATTGAGTCATGGAGAAAGAACCACAAATGGTGCTCCATAAGATCACATTCTGTACTGGATGCAATCTTATTTACAACTGTGTAAACTGATGTTTCACTGAGTCTAGCTTGGTTTAAATCATGCTGTTTTATTAAGAGAGTGAACTTGGATTACCACAACATCATTTGATCATAGATTATAGAATCCCTACTGTGTGGAAACAGGCCCTTCAGCCCAACAAGTCCACACCAAACCTCAGAGCATCCCACCCAGACCCATCCCCCTATAACCCACCTAATCTACACCTCCCTGAACACTATGGGCAATTTAGCATGGCCAATCCACCTAGCCTGCACATCTTTGGATTGTGGGAGGAAACCGGAGCACCCAGAGGAAACCCACATAGACACGGGAAGAGTGTGCAAACTCCACACAGACAATCGCCCAAGTGTGGAATCAAACCCGGGTCCCTGGCACTGTGAGGCAGCATTGCTAACCACTGAGCCATCAAGCCTTGGTCAAAGGAACATATCTATAAACCAGTTGCATCTAAAATGTTGCACAAAAGCATTTCTCCTGCCAAATGATGATCCTATGTTTCTGCATTAACAAGGAAAGCAGGGACTTAGTTACTTGAACTCTGCAGGCTAAACAGCCCTTATTAAAGATAAGTAACAGCAATAACTGAACATATGATTACCTGCAGACTTTAATATTGATGAAATGTGATGATTGTGGATGAGTACCCTGTAGAAATTCACTGATATTGAAGTAAGACAAGGTATGATTCACAAACCCATGCATACTTCCATCATCACTATACATGTATTGGTAAACAAGGCGTGGAATGAAGTCAGACGTTATAGCGATTACAAATGCCTGGGAGACACACAAAGAAGATGTATTAACACTGGAAATTAAGAGTCTTGAAGAAAATTCAACTGTTAATATACATTGGGACAATGTGTCTGCTAAATGGTGAACAGAGGATGGCAAAACAAACATATGCAGCAATTCTTCATTAAGGTCACAAGAAACAGATTGTACAAATCACCAGGTAGCAGTAGCTGCTCAACTATTTCAGTTATTCATAATAAGATAAAGTCAGAACTCACAGAACACCAGGTTATAGTCCAACAGGTATATTTGAAAGCACAAGCTTTCGGAGCGCTGCTCCTTCATCACCTGACACAGGAGTAGTGGTCCGAAAGTTTGTGATTGCAAATAAACCTGTTGGATTATAACCTGTTGTCGTGTGATTTCTGACTTTGTCCATTCCAGACCAATACCGGCACCTCCACAATGGAGAAATCAATTTAAATTGAATGTTGCGCTGCAGACATAAGTCACATGTATTAGTCACAGAATATAAATTTCAACAATACGTATTTGCCATATAACAACTTTTGAAAATTTGTTCCTGTGAAGTACAAACACTTCCTTTAATTGTGATAGGTGAATGTTATGGACCTTGAAATGTCTGATGCAGAGCCTGATTGTCTGAACAACTTGGGATTCATGCCATCCTTTTGCTTTAAACAAACCTCTTCTGTGTCAAAACACCAGTGCCGTTATCTAATGGGAAAAGGTGCTTCCTATTAATTGACTCCTGCGCTTGACCTCACTTTGAAAGAAAAGGTCTCCCAAATCATCAGATGCTTCAGGATATCTCAACCCTTTGCAAAATGTACCTAATTTACTTCACTGTTCAACACGTACATTTCCAATGAAGTCTGCTAAATTGTTGACGCTGCATCCTCAAGGGAACAATTCCTGGCAGCACAACTTAAATCAGCAGAACACAGAATTGCCTCGGCACTTTGGAGATGGATATTCATGATTCGTAAAGGTGCATTCCTCAACTTCAGTAACTGTTTTTGTTCTTTGACAACGTCACTTAAAAAACACACTCAGCTGACGAACTCTAAGCAGGTTAAACCTGTGTTAAATTTAATTGATCTTAAGTTATGAGAACATTGACGTAATTGTGCATTTTTAATTATTGCTGAAATATGAATCTGAAATGCCTAAACCTATAAACTTAAATCTGCTATGTAAGTGGCTGTATAAGTAAAAATAAAATCATCTTCCTGTCACATTATGGAAAAAAAGCAGTAATCAGTTTGATTTATTTTTTTCCAAATTCTCAAAAGTAAGTGCACCTTTGGGCTGAACATGGGTGAGCCTGTCAGAGAGGATACCATGACTGCAAAGGAGAATTTTTTACCGAGTGGCAGGGAGGTTCTGACAGGAATTGAGCTCACTGGTGAGCTTGTCAATTAGGGTAATCAATAAACCATTTAAACTAATTATCCCTGAACCCCCCCAACAGGATTTAATGGTGGTGCAGGAATTCACAAGCTTCACACCGGTCTATCGTGAGTCCTTAGGGTCACATGGCAAACCCTGTCAGTTATGGCTCAACCCTGCTGGGTTTGCTTGAAACCTTGTCAGGATGCACCCTCATTAACAAGTGTGATTTAAGAGGTGTGATTTATATATACACTTTAACATCATTTATTTTAGAGTTTGGTGTTTGAACTAGTGGCATCGGGTTTTGGTCTGCATGTATGAGAGAGTTTAATGACTAATTTGTCAGTATCTCTGAAGCCATATTTTATTTAAACCAGTAGGTGGGAAAGACAGGGAGAGTCACTGGATTGATAATGGGATCTTATTTGCATTTGAAAATTTTATAATCAGACAGAATAAATATTAATAATCATTCACTTGTTTTTGGTTTAGCGGAATCAAGAATTGATTTATTTTTATTTTGCTTAGGGAATAACCCATTGATTGAAAAGCTTTTGGTTTCAATTTGCAGAAATCCTGATTTGAAGTTAAATGGGAAAGAGATTCTCCTAGAAGAAGGAGGCAGTTAAGAATAATTAAGACATAGGTTGCCTCAGTGTAAAGATTTTAGATTAAAATTTCAGACCAGAAATGTTAATCGAAACCATGAAGTGGTTATTTGAAGCTGAATAAGTCTAAACTCAATTGTGTGAATAATCAAGAAAGTAGCTATCAAACTCTCAGGAACAGGAATTGGAAGAAACAGTTAAGTCAAACTTATAGATCTAATTGAGAAAAGAACTTTCCCTGGTCTATAAAGAGACAGTGTTGGGATAGAAGGTATTGTATTTTGTCTTGTGTCTTAATATCTTTCAAATAATGGCAGATGTAAATAGTTTGGTTTATTCTATTTTAGTTTCATTTCTTTTGCACAATAAACTACTGTTTTATTATTAAAATCTGCAGCATTATGTGTGGTGTTTCAATGTAGACCACCTCATTAAATACAGACAAAACAGAATATAATCTATTGAGCGAGATTGCAGTCTCAGATCTGAGTTGTTAGTAATGATATTGGTCGGGATTATAACACCAGCACTCAGTGAATGATCAATGGATCCAGTGATGGAAAGCAGGCACCACTGAAAGCCATACCCCTGAACCTCATCTCCCTCTCCTGTCCGAAAGCGTTGTCCATATTCACGTATCTCCAAGTTTCCAGCAATGATCCCTGGTGAAGGATTCTATTATTAGTAGGCTCCTGTCCCAGTGCCATTACTAGCAATAGAGAGTTACCACCTCTGATTGACCAGAAGCTCCCAGGATTTGGATTTCCACTCTGGTGGCACATTCATCCAATGGGAGGCCAGTTTTGGCTTGTTAACCGTCTGATTGCATCAGGGCTCCCATAACTTTAGTTATGCCTGAACCCTTTACTTAATAAAGATCCTGTGCATTTAAAGAAGATGTCAGAAAGCTGAGTGACTTACGTTAATGATCACAGAAAACTTCCCCATCCCACTGAGAATGTTATACCAAATTCCTAATGGACAAAGAAGACACACATTAATGAAGATGCAAGACATTTAATGCAAATCAACTTCATGTGGGTCGTTCTGACTGAAATGCTGATGTATATTTTGAGGTGGCTGACATACCTATGTCTTTTGCCCGTACTGCATCTGGTCTTCTGAGTTCAGCGACAAACTTTCTTGCATCCAGCCGTATCTCGATGACGTTGTTGAGAAGAGCAAACAAGGGAGCCAAGGGAAAGGATGCGACAAAGAGTGTCACAAAGCCAAACTGCACAACTGGGGGAAAGCAGCGTTCATTAAAACATGCTAACGAGAGCACAGTCATGTATCTCTATGTAATCCCAATGAAAGGAGCCACTGAAAAGTTTGAAACTAACATCTCTTTGAGTGCATGTCACATTGAGTGCATCTCTATGTAATCCAAGTGTCTGTGAGTGACTGTACTAAACGTAGTAACTATCTAATACAACAGTTTCATAAGAGACACTGGGCCACATCACAAACCACAAAACCAACCTTAAATAATTTACTCTAGCTGTCAGACTCTGTGACGAAATCTGCAGAGCTAGCTCCACAATTCTACTCTCCCAGCAGGAAGCTTGGAAGAAGTCCAAGTCAGTGAATTGTACAATGCTTTAAGCCTATCTCCAGCCACATTCCCTTCAAGGAAGTTTTCCCACTAGGAGTACAAGATGGAAGCATATGAAAAAGGTGGGCCAGAAAAGTAGTCCATTTATCAAGCTTCCTCACCAGTCATGATGTCAAAGCAACAGGAATAGACACTTCTTACTTCTAGCCTAGCAGCTGTGCAATTCATGAGGGGGCCAAAAAGCAAGAGAAATAAACTGATTCAATAAAAGTTTCAAAAACTTCTGAAAATCTCTCACCAGCACCCTCAGCTGATTGGCCCCAGCCCAGGCCTCATACTGATCATTGCAGTATTAACATCTAAAAGTCCTAAATAAGTTGCTGTTGATCATTCAGGAATGTCCATTAGTTTTCAAGGTGTGAAACTGCTGGGATGGTTTTGATCAGTATCTGAGTCAATTCCTTTTATTAATAGCTACCACTTTTAATGCAGACATTGGTTACACCCTTCGTCATTTATATCAATAGACAAGTGGTTGCAATATGACTGTTCCAACCTGTCAGATACAGAAATACAAATAGCTTGTAGGGTACTTAAATTGACAGAGTACACTGTTAGACATCGATGTAAATTGGAAGCTCTAGACAGAAATATAATTTGGAAGCACTAATAACATCATAATGCATAGAATCCCTGAAATAAATCTCCTGCATGTTAATATTCATATGTAGCAATATTCCTACAGACTTAATGTAAATACACACTGAAGTATATACCCCTGGCAGCTGCTACGAAGAATTAACAGTGGATCCCAAAGGCTATAGCTATGGTTTGGTGGTCAAAATGAAGGCAGAGACCTTAAATAGCTTTCTCCACAACCATTTGACCAGCGTGGAGAATATGCACTCAATGTGACATGCACTCAAAGAGATGTTAGTTTCAAACTTTTCAGTGGGTCCCTTCATTGTGAAGTTCCCTGAGTTTCATATCTTCAGCAAGATGGGTTAATTCCTGAAATCTGTGTTAAACATATCACGTCAATCAGTTTGTGAAGCTTAGGAGAAGCATGTTGTGGAAGTTTTATAGGTCTCGTCAACTTGAAGTGTCTTACTTAGATGTCAATGATAAGTTAAGTAAAACTGATTATAACTGATATTATTGACTGATTATAAACCTCTGTGTTTAGAAGATAAGTGACCATCATTGTGTAAATGTACAAATGAATTAGAGTTATTTCTCAGGTAGATAAAGTGTTATGCTCAATTCAACAGTATTTAGAATCGAATAATTATGTTTCATCTTGATCACATACTTTCATTTTTACATTGATTTTAAATGAGAGCAGAATTTTATTTTAACATTTGAAAAAAAATTAAAGAAAAGGTGCCTGACTTCTTGGCTTGCAAGTCCATCTCTTGAAATTTTAAAGGATCTAAAGAGATAGTTGGCCACATGTTATAGCAACTTTAAGTGTGCAATTGTATTGAGCTATGGAGGGATTCTTTGTGCTGGGTGTGCAATAAAATCACATTATAAATGCTTGGCTGAGTTCCAAATCCCTAAATATACTTGAGCTCAGTATGGATTATTTACATAGCTGTGAAGTAGACTTCAAGCTTTGTTCGATAGTTATATGAACATTTAATAAGATGAAACAGTTTTGAATTTCAGTTTGCTCATTTTCATAGATATATGACCATTTGTAGAAGAGCATGTTCTTTTTTAAGTAGAGTTTGAATTTCTATATGCTTGATTAGCAGTTTTTTGAACTCTTAAGAAAAGGAATTTTTTCAAGTCAGGATTGACTTGTTGAGTGTTTGTTTACCTCAGAAGCATTTAAAAGATTATCCAGTGTTGTTCTAGGACTCATGAGTGCTGTCACTGGGACACTGATTATACAGGATTCGTGGTGGTGAAGGAGACGGAATGGGAAATGTAAGTATGGAGGGGTTCAGGGATGCATGGGATATTGGGAAATGGATTAGGTTGGAGGGTGGGTGTGGAGAGTAGGAAGTGAGGGCTAGGGGCTTTACAGGACTGGAACTGCAGTAAATAGAAGTGGGCCTTCTAACCTGCCAACCTCTGTTCCTGCCTCAGACTTTCATCAGTGGACAGTTATCACTACTATAATCCCCCAATTTCCTAGGGGGAAATAATATGTGTTTATTTATATATATGTGTGTATTTATATATGTGTTATGTGTATTGTGTGTGTGTGTATGTTGTGCATGTGTGTTCATTCAGAGTCCAGGAATGCAACTGTGTGAAATGTCTTAACTTATGATTCCTTGGTCTATCATGAGAATTTGGCCCTAAATTCCTTGCTTGCCTTAAAATGATGTGCAGGTAGATAAATTGAAAAACAAATAATTTCCTTATCATTTTAACCCTTTGTTATGGCAACATTTAAGGAAATGAGACATGATGCATTTGATATCCCAATGCAATTATTTTTCAAGTTTACTAATTTGTGCCGTGTGGCTTCATTGGGAGTATTTTTGACCTTCTGTGTTAGTTCATAATAAATGACATTGAGTCAGCAGCCTATTTCACGTCTCCTATGATTTCTATTTCCTTTGAAGACAATCAAAATAATAGTGGGGAGGAGTATAAATCAGTCTCTCTATTTGCTATGACTATTTTATATTCATGTAAAGTCAAAATGATTCTATTTTGTGCCTTAAATCAGACTCAGTTTCAAAAAGCTGTGTTTTCTCCCCTTAAATTTATTTGAATGATTTTGCAAAAAAATAATTTGGCCCCTTTTCTTGATCACAGGTCTCAATCTTTTCTTAAGAACCTCCAGACATTTAATACTTTAAATACTCAATCCCTCCACACCAGTACCACGCTGCAGTATTGTATATTATCTACAAGGTACACCGTGGTATCTCACCAAAGTTCCTTTAAAAGCATCTTCTAAATTGTCATTTCTACCACCTGAACAAGAAAACAAAAACTGCAGTTTCTGGAAATCAGAAACAAAAACAGAAATTTCTGGAAAAACTCAGCAGATCTGGCAGTATCGGTGGCAAGAAATCAAAGTTAATGTTTCAGGTCCAGTGAACGCCAGATGATGCCAGACCTGCTTAGTTTTTCCGGCAATTTCTGTTTTTATTTCAAACACTGTACAGGCTAGCACATTAGACGCATGCAAACACCACAACATTCCCCTTCAAGTGACCCAATATTCTGACTTAGAACCATCACACTGTTCCTTCCTTGTCTTTGGATTAAAATCTTGGAACTCTCTGCCAAACAACATTGTCAGTGCACCTACACCGCAAGGGCTGCAGCAGCAGACATAAGGCAGCTCACCACTACCTTCTCAAGGTAATTCAGAATGGGAAAATAGTTGTTGCCCTTCCTAGTGGTGCTTGTATCCCAAGGACAATTTTTTAACATATTACTCATCTTATCGGATAAGCATTCTTACCACTTCTTAACAGATTACTCAAAGCTATCTATGAAAAATTAAACGCACAGATAATGTTGTATCAACTTACTCATCTCCATGTATTCAGGAGTCAGGCTAGTAAAAGGTTCCAAATTATAGTCTAAATCCCACTGTTGCGGCTGTCGAGTAGAACCAGAATTATTCGATTCTTTGGGATCAGCCCTTTCGTCCTTCAATTTCCTGAACAACTTTTTTATTCTCCTGTAAAGTTAGCCCAATTTAATAATATCACAAAAAGGACCCGGTCTAGGAACCTGCTGATTAACAAGATCATGTCTAAAATATACAACATCTGAAGTACCAGAAATGTCACCTTGGGGAAGCTGAGACTTTCTATTGATGAGAAAATGGTTTTGAATGTAAATGGAATAAGAGGCACTCCATAATGAAAATCATTTCAGTTTGCAGTATAGACTGTCACAGAACAAAGCAAATAAAATCTGCAAATTTCGCGTCTTGGTGATTGTTGTAATTATGCAAACTATTCCTCAACTATTAAGTTTAGGTGGTTGTGAAGGTTCTTTAACCTTCTTGCCACGCCTCATTAAACAGCTTCTTATTATAGGGCTGGATTTTGCTGTCAGTGGCAATGAATGGTATTTGTCATTCACTTGGTGTACAAAGTTTTAGCAACAGGGATTTCGACTAATCCAGAGTCTATTTCAGTCCAGCACCCTCTGCACGGGTTCTGTGGAATATGTGAACAGGGCAAGCAATGGAAAGTCTTTTCAACCAATCAGATTGTGGTATCTAAACTGTGACATGCAGATCTCAATCCAGCAAGTAAAGAAAGATAAATTTTTAATCATTTATTTGAAATGTAACACTGGTTAAGAAATATAGATGGAATTACAGGAGAGGTTTAAATTAGATAAACAAGAAAAAAAAACTTTTTTTTATTAATAGCCACCACATTAACTTTCTTACGAAGGAATGAGCCTCTACATTTGTAAAAATTAATATTACAAAGACAGAGAGGCTGTCCCACAACAATAATAATTTATTTCATTTAAAACTCACTTACTTCTAAATGTACAACCTTAATATGTATTTTATAATTTTTAACGTGTAACTTAAATATGGCAATTTTATGTAATTATTGTGATTTCTCCTATCAATTGTGAGAGTACCCCCAACCCTAATGCATCCTATTCCTAACTGTAGGAAAGGCCAAAGTATCTTTGGCGGCAACTTTTGGATTTTTGTGTTGAATGGCACAAGTGTGTGGAGCAGAAGTTGCTGTCAGATTGAAATAATGGACAGCATTATTCACCTGTCTGTTATAATTGGAGCAAAATCCCAGCCTTTATTTTGTTAATATCCCTCTTTTGTTCATAGTTAAGATCTCTAAATGGTTTTCAGTGAATAACAATTCATGAACCTTTGATCCATCCTTTTCATCTCTTGTACTTCTGATATTCTGGCCAAACGGAAACCCAAATAAGTAATTGGCAAGGCAAGGGAAGATTGGGCATGGCATTGTAATGGACAACAACTCAACACCTTCAATGTTACATACTTGCCCAAGGTTGTTACCTCCAATGAGAACCATGCAAATGTGAATGGGGATCACAATCACCCTAACCATTTCACACAAAACCAGACAAAGGAAGGTGCTGTCAAAGAGTTAATTCATGATTTCCTGTGTGCATAGTATCATGCCAGCAGAGTTTTTGTACCTTCAGGTGGATTATATATAAAAGTCAGCAATGTGAAAATGTACATTTTGCAAAGAATGAAATGCTATTAGTTGGGGATTTAATTAGAACATTGCAGAGCGTATTGAATGAGAAAGTGAGAACCTATATGAGATTTCACACTTGGAATTCTTGGGGTTCATTCTGACTTTGGGTAAAAAAAGACATATAATAATTAACTTGTTTATTTATGCATTTTCAAATATTAATAGTACAGAGTCTCTAAGGCATGTTGAAAGCCAACCTCCAGTATTGCCTGTGTTTAAACTGCCTGTGCATGGAGAGACAATGGCCTAATGGTATTATTGCCAGACTATTAAAACAGAGACCCAGGTTCATGCTCCGGGGATCTGGGCTCAATTAGCTGCCCTCTGGTCAATTAGAGATGGGCAATTAATGCTGGCCTAGCCAATGATGGCCATGTCCAATCAATTGATTTTTTTAAAAAGTTAGCTAATGTAAAAGATACTAAAGATAAAGGAAAGCACTACTTAATTCAACTGGTCACTAGATAATCTCGTCAAGCTGAATCCTAAACTGCTTCAAGCTGCTTGATTGCAGTGTATTTGATGAATGAAGGTACTTTCATGGTGCAGTGGTAATAAACTTACTTCTGGGCCAGGAGTTCAAGGCCCACCTGCTCCAGATGTGTATCCTAACATGCTTAAATATGTTGATTCAAAACATCTGGAAGATGCATGAGGTAGTGTCTAATTGTAGATTACAGGATGTCAGAGAAACACATTCTGACAGATTTCTTTAGCTAGAAAGTTATGAAAGACAAACAGATCCTGTTACAGAACTTACGGAATTCCAATTTCAAAGAGGTTGTTTTGAATGAGCTGTTTCCCGAGCATGATAATGCTCAACTGGATACAAAGCTCCATCAGGCAACCTCCAGGGGCACACTGGTTGGAAACAAACAGAAAGTAAAAATTACTTTAAAACAAAGTGTGGCTCACAATACTTAAATCATTAAACATGAAAAAATGTTGACTAGAACAGAATTACTCTATGCTGCATTGACCTCATACACTTAATCCTGATTGTTCTCCTTACCTCCTCCATCCGATAGTCATGAAAGATGTAAACGTATCTTCCAGGTCGGCCAACAAACCTGTCAAGAAAATAGACCATTAATCATAACCTTAAACATAACTCTGGAGCTAGTCAGTTATTTACTTACTTTAAAATAACACACAAGGTTAGAATAGCCGCTGCTTTGAGCATATCAGTTGGAGAATGGGCAGATGGAAAGGTTCTCCTCTTTGGTCCATTGATATGTTTTCACTTTGAGATCAGACCAACTATGACAGTTTGATGGCTCAAATATTCCAAGGCTCAGCAATCACTTCAGATTGCCACTCCAATTATTTTTTTGTTCTGAGTACTGAGCACCATCTTCCTAGCCAGGAGTTCAAATCCTGGTTCCTTCTGAAATGCAGAGCATAGCTGAAATCAACACTGTTTCCTCCATCGTGCAGAAAAGTCCAGGAAAGTCTAATCAGTCTCCCTGTTGTAGCAGTCAGTATGCTGTGTTCTGAGATTTAAATAGCCAGGAACTTTTACAGCTGCTGTGGAAGGGTAAGTATATAAGACAAGAGTGGGACTAAAGTGCCAGGTTGGTAGGGTGCCAAATAAGTGATGGAGTGCTTTGTGTAGGTTGGAGGCTTGATGGATGTGTTGGAGCTGGTTGTGTGGGAAGCAGGATATGTCAAGGCCAGTAGCAAGATGGGGTGGTGGGGAAAGAAGTGATTGGGTCCGGCTGCGATGTGGGATTGTTGATAGAAAGATTGGGGGGGTGGTCAGATCGGGTCCTGGGGATTCAGGCAGTTGGCAGAAATGGGATATTGATTCCTGCAGGGGGGTGTCAGTGCTGGTTGTGAGGAGGTATTGGGATCAGTGAGGGAGTGTTGAGACTGGTGGTGGCAGCTTGGTGTCAGGATGATGGTTTGGAGTTGTGCCTTGCATCACGGGGTGCTGTTGGGTCCTGCAGGGATAGTATTGTGGCCGGAGGGTGAGGGGGTGTTTTTGTTGGCAGTAAGAGGGAGCGTCAGGTCCCAGGGTTTCAGGCCTGAGAGGAGGAATGGAATGGGTTGGGGAGCTGTGTTGGGGATATATTTGGTAGGTTAGTGGGGAGAGGATCAGTGTAATTGTTACCCAGGAGTTAGACTAGATTTGTCATTGTCACATATTTCATGGGTTGCTACTAACGAAATAAAAGTGAAACCCTGTGAATTTCCCAACGTTATGGGCTTTGCCAGATGTTCTGAACACAGGGAATTGGGATCTTCAATTTCGTAGGCATTTCACACAGAGTCGCTGCATCAGATCCTGATGTGTAACTCCAGTCTGCATTGTTCCAAAGACTAACTGGCCATCGCAATACCAGGGCTGACATTTCTTCTTCACACACAGCCATTCCTCAGTGAGACAGGCAATTTTGGGTGAATTACAGGCAATTTTACGTTCTTTCTAAAAATGAAAACTATTACCCAGAAGAGTGGATGGTCATCTTGACCAGTTGTGCAAAACAGGCAGTATCACATCTTTACTTCCATTCTGATATCTAACTCCACTGACCTCAATCAGGCTGAATATCAAATAGGGTGTTTCAGAGTTGGACTTTACAATTCTGCCCATTTACATTTACCAAGACAGACTTATATGCCCAACATTTTAACTATTCTTTTTCTGCTCAAAGCATTTGTAACTATTTTTTCATATTTCTGAAAGCTTATATAAAATAGTTAAAATTGAGTAGCACCAGAATGATGATTCTTTGAATTAAAGCATATGTTCTTGTCCCATAATTTTCTTTCTTAATCACATAATTTAGTTCATTAGAAAATGTCCAAATCTGAGTCACCACAGGAGTCATGAACTTGAAGACACTTTAATAGATTTCCATTTCTGTAACACATTGCATCAATGGGTATCTGGATTAGTTGTGACTTCACTTGAGAATTGATGCAAATCTTGGAAACACACTGTAGATGGGGCTCGCATTGAATTGCCACAAACATTTCTCTGACCAATCAGGAAGCTGCACTATAAGATAATGGTCCTGAAAGAGTTAATGCCGAAGTTGCATTAAGCTCCACCCAATCAGATGATGTCACACAGGTGGAGCTCAATCAGATCTAGAATGAGGTCCTGATAGATACAGCCACCTCAGCTCTAGCCTTTGATGGTTGTAATTATAACTAATTAGCCAATGTCACTTGAATCAATTACAATATGCAATAAGCTAGGTTTTGTGTTTTAAGACAGGTGCCCCATCTCATTCCACCTCAACAGTTGTTTATCCTGTACTATTGCTAATTAGAAAGGAGGATTTGTGGTAGCACTCTACCCAAATACAAGCCACCAGTTCCATAACATAGAAAAGGGTGATTAGCACTAAGGTTCATTGCACAAATATCTCAAGGGGGTGAAAGGGAGTAAAAGTTCATTTGATAAAGGAGAAAAATGTTTACAGAAGAAAGTCAGTTTACCAATTTAAGGTCACCGCCATTTTAAGAAGACTCAGTCAGGCAGCACCTGAAATCACGAAAAAAGACAAGCAGGCAGCAGTGCTTGTGGAAGCAACAGTAGGACACAGACAGTATCGGAGAAGAAAATCTTCACCTCAGTTGGTGAGAGACACAGGAAATTCAGTATGGGATATGAAGCGAGTTAAAAACCTGACCAGTCCTTTGAAAAGAAAGATTTGTGGGAGCAGTTCAGTGATCTATGACTAAAGTTAGAAATATGTTCAGGTAAAGTAAAAATAAAATTAAAATATTGTGTGAAGGACTGGGCTGGGAAGGATAGGAGGTAAAAAGGAATATGTATCCTTCAAAATGAGTGTCACTACCAGTGTGAGCAGGCTTCATGAGGCATGGCTACAGCAAGGGCCAGAAAATTAATTTATGTTGAGGCTGCAGTATTGGAAAGATCACAGAGTACATTCAAGGTGACTAAAGGACTAAGAGATTCTTAAAACAGAATCTAATTGAAGATGATAGATGGAAGAATTTAAAGATTATGATCGTATTGGGACATCGATTACTTAAACAATTATTTTGAAGATTTATTTTAAACTATCACCAGGGAAATTCATTTTAAAATTTTGCAAGGGCACATGTATTGTGTATTAGGCCTTGAAAGGCAGGAAAGTGTCTACTTCGTCTGTGAAGCAGTGGGAAAACCTTTATTTTGACTGCAGAAGATAGAAGAAAACTACAGAAACTGAAAAAGGACAGGATCATCTCAGTAAATATTGCAGTGATACACTATTGTTGTTAAAAACAATTTTGCAGCTTTTAAGGAAACTTGGGTATTAAAGTATTGCCAAAATCCAGAATTTAAAGATTGAGTGAAAGAAAACATTACAGCATTGCCATAATATATAGCTGAAAAGCTTATAAAAAGAATACTGCATAATTGCTATAACAGGGTTTTAAGATCTGAAGAGACTTCAAGACTAGGAAAATTAAAGCATTTCTTTAATGTAAGATTGGAAGCTTTGAACTTAGCAGCATTTATATATTGCAAAATAATTAAAGCTTTGAGGTAAATGACACAAAGCAGTATTGAGCTGCTACAAATTTTAAACAGCTTTAAAGGAATAAGCATAAGTAACTACATTGAGAAAAAATAGCAAGACAAGTATTAATGTCATTAAGCTTTAATCTCATAGATGGGACAAATAAAAAAGAGAATTTGACATCTTGGATCACAATAATATTAAACCGTGTAGAATTGATTCAAAAATAGATACTAAATCTCAAATTGAGAACTACATATTTTATTGTATTCAACAGGTACTAAAGGAGACAACATGATAAATTGCCAAAGCGAGCACAGATACTTTTTAAAGAAATTCTAACTCTTGATAATTACTTCAACCTTACAGCAAATAAAGTTCTTGAATGACTGAAAACAAAAAATGCTGAAGATTACAACAGGTCGGATAGCATCTATGGAGAGAAAGCAAGCTAATGTTTCAAGTCTAGATGACTTCAGTTTTATCAGAATTAGCATCCAATGGAATTGATAATACTTTCATTGATAATCTGTACATATTAGTGGAAAACTGATGATGCATCTTTGAAATCAGAATCCGTAAGAGACAGAATTGTCACTGAAATAATTGATGAATCTTTGTCAGGTTGTCAGAATTTGTTGCATTCCAAAGAAGATTTGACTTTAGAAAGAACTACTCAAAATATTCTGGGAGTAGAAATCAGGAAGAGTTGGAAAAACATTTCAGGAGTAATACAAGCTTACTGCAGGTTAGAAACTGGACCTACACACCTTTGTCAGGTATATACTCTACTCTATGAACTTGACAGACCCATGTGATAAGCCAACACATAAACAGAGCTGACACATGCGAAGAGTCAATGCTGTGGAATATGAAGTCTCCCAGACAAGCAAGAATACTATATCTGTAAAATTACAGATCACTTGCAGAAGATCTACACAAGTAGGGCACTTTTTTGAGCAACAAAACTGAAAATGTGTACTCTTGGAGAGCAATTAAGTAATAGAACTGCATCCCTTACAAAGGATATCTGCATTAGACAATATATCTCCAAAAAAATAGATAACTAAGGCATTCCAAGACAAAAGTAGTAATCCAACCAATTCACATTTGACAAAACTTTTGCATGTTAATAATCACCTTGCTCATTTAAATCTCAATACAGGTGCAAGGGTAACTGATCTATCAGATCAAATACCACGGCTAAAGAAACAAAATTTGTAGCCTACATTGATGCAACTAAATAGTACAAGTGGAATATCTGTTAAGAGTATTGATATACCAGAAGAAACTCTGGAACACAAACAGCATAAGGGAATTGAAAATACTTGCGTAATTCACAGTCAGCACTTTTCACTTTTGAGCCTACATATATGACTTCAACATGCTTTTGGCAACTGAAGGAGTTCAACTATTCCAAGAAAAAAATTGGTTCAGGAACAAATTGTTGCTGAATAATTGTCAAGGTGCCAACTGGTTGATTAGGCTTCCTACACTCATGGAGAAACTAAAATTTACAGAAGAATCTGTTGAGATTACCTATATTGGCAAAGAAAATTGCGTCATATTGTCAACAGAAGAAAGTCACATACTCTACAGGAGTTGTGGAAATGTTTGTGATTCCTATCATTAATGAAGAACTTTCAGAAATCTGAAAAGTTTGCTTAAAAAAACAAATTCTGAGAACAAGAATGAAATGTACAACCCACTTGAGGTAAATTATGTATCATAAAGGGAAGTTGTTCAAACTTTGAAGCAAGATGATAGGCCTGCGCAAATTCAAGGGCGCCATTTTAATCCGCTGTCATTCAAACAAAAAAATAGTTCTAATAAGCAGCAGACCTCCAGCTGAAGATGTGAAAATGTTTCCGTCACAAGTAAAATAATCACAGAGGGCAAATGAAGATATCCAACCTAATCAACAAATTAAAGTCATACTTCAACACCCAATGTATTAGTAGATTGAATGATGATTTGCTTGCACAAAATGGAGAGGAGCACTATAAAACTCTGAGGGAGCTAGATTAATGACCACAGATTCAGGGCACAGTCAAAAAGATCATATCTCCTGATCTAAAAATCCAGGTTACTGCAGAAAAATAATGGCCTGGTCTGAAAGACCAGTGTATTGTGAGGATGAAATGTCTCCATGATGTACATTCATGAGATTAGATGTCCCCAGATGAGACTTTTGGGCAACTGCCTCATTCAGCATGGATGAATTCCTCCACAAAGTAAATTTGGGTGACTAACAATCCTCCAGTAAAGGTAATGGACTAACTACTGGGTGTAGCAGGAATCTGCTGTGAAAAGCACTGAAAGAGAACGATCCTCTAGCAGAGAACTGATTTTCAAATGATCAGAATCTACAGACCTCAAGCCAAAAACCTGCCAATCTTCCTAATCTGATGATAGCACATTCTGGAAGAATTGTGAAACTCTAGACTGCTTTAATTTATGAGGTCCGAGACTTGGGAGCTATAGGGTAATGGCAAAAGTGCAAGTAGTTGTGTACTAGCATTCCACTGTATTTCCGCAATGTGGTAGGAAAAGAATGCTGAAATGACTGAGATGGGAAGAGTAAACAGTCACTCAAGTCACACTTTTCCACCACAACGTAAAATAAAAATATCACACCCAAATGGCTAATTGTACGCTTGTTCTATGTTTGACTTAGAATTAAATGATTCATCAACCAAATTATCGATTTATTATAAAACAAACACCATTTAGTTAAAATGCAGGTTGGTAAACACACATTTTATAATATGAAATGATAAACTGCTTAACTACCCAAATAACCAACACAATGGTACTTAAAGTCAGGAGACTGATATTGATTTATCTCTGCAAAGATCCACTTTTAAAAAATGGCCAATAGCAGCTATTCTTAAAGGCAAAAAGGAGAAGCTGTAGAAGATTCTGGAATTTGCCGATCTGGTATCTTTGCAGATGTAGTCAAGGTACCAATCATGCATGGTTGACTCTGGCGTTTTGGCAGATGCAGCTGGAGATATGATATTGAAAAGTTCTTTCAGTCACTCTTCCAGAGAAACATTTCACCCTAATCTTGCAGCCAAAGTTTTAGAAACAGGCGACATGAGCTAAGCAGGTTGTTCTTAAGCAGATTTTTTTTTAAACCAAAAAATCCACACACAAAAATTCTAAACTAGCAAATGTAAACTGCTCAAATGTGACAGAAATAAGTTCTGTCATTAAACAGTCAGATATTTTCCCTTAAGTGAGTAACAAAGACTGGCAGTTATATAGAATTATGTGTTGCAAATAAAATGTAGTGTTTAAAAAATACTTCCAATAACAAAAAGTAAAAAAAAACTTCCAATTTGATTGACCATTTTCAGAATAAAACAATCTAGGCATCTTTATAATACCTCAAACTCAATTCAGAAAACTTATGAAGGGTCTCTATGATAATGTATGAATATTAACTATGGGGGAGAAAATTCTTTGGTAGATGTTGTATCAGGTAATAATTCTAAAAGAGTTAATCCACCCAGTCTGATAATGTCACCCAGTCTGATCATGTCACAGTCTTTGCATGGAGAAGAATATATAGCACATGGTGTCCCAATGGAAATGAGCATGTCATCTCTGACTCCAGGCAGTCTTTGAACCTATATCTAATTAGTCAAGTAACTTATAAATATTGCTACCATAGAATGAACACGTCTTGTATAAAACAAGTTTATTTTCTTGGCCTCTACTATTTCTAATTAGATAGGCCCTTGAACACAGTACACGAAGGAGGATTGAAAGGGTTCTTGTGGTATAGTGGTAGTTTCCTAACCTCTGGGTCAGAAGCTCCAGACTTTCAGCCAAATCTGCCCAAAGCTATGTCATAACTTGTCCAAACATTGTGATTAAAAATAGCTTGACAGCAGGATTGGTAGCAGCATTTTACCTCAAGCATAAGCTACCAGTCGTTGGTACTACAACAGTGTAGAAACTACTCATCCTGTTTAGCATTTGGAAGAAGCTCTGCTTCAAAATATTTTCTGGAGTATTGTAACTTGCTCAAACTTACCGTCCTTTAAAAAAGGCAACATAGAAAATAGGGGCATAAGAGTTGACAAATTTTAATAGGAATGCTTTCAAAATTAATCTCTCTTCAAAGATTTTTTCTGTTTTAGGAACTTCTGCAAAAGGAACACAAAAAGAATATTTTAAGTATATTAACCAAGCAAGCCAGAACTATTGAAACAAAGAACAGTATTTGCAAACGGATCGAATGTTTCTTAGCTTGTCAAGTTTCACGGTATTGCCTTGTTTAGACAAAAGTAGGATAATAAGCAACACACAAAACTTCTTGGAAGTTCTATGAAATCTGAGCAAATGTTCTTACTATTCCAAATTGCTAACCAGTGGTAACCACTACCCACTCCCAACTATTTTGTTTTGGTAACAAAGAAATAATGTAGCAAATTTTGTCACCCTGCTTACACAAATACATCTCATTCTTTTTTCATTATAGTTTGCAACATAAACCACATTCCACAAACACACAAAAAAAGGGTGAGTTTGCATTTATACAGTATCTAATTAAATCCTCAGGACATCACGCAAAAGGCATTGCCTCCAATGCAAAATTACCTGAACAAATATAAAAGAACACTTTCTGTCACTAGTGTTAAGTGGTCATGCTTACTTTGTAAATAAATCTAAAATTGAGCAAAGATTGATTTCTGGTCTCTTCCTTCACCAACTGCCAAGAGAGACGTAACAATGAAATCTTTACCATATCCAATATCTCAACAGGGAACTGTATGCTATTAATATAACATTGGTTCTTCAGCCATTTGCTGGAAGCTTTCCATTTGTTTCATGTTATGCATTTAACGACTGCTCAAAACAAACTGAATGCAAATTGTAACAGAGGTCACATGACTGTGGTAAGCCACAACTATACCGCATTCATACAAACAAATTCCTATTTTCATTCAAAAGCACTAAACAAATTGCCTGCCCAATAATTTGCAACTATAAGTTACCCAAAGTTTTAAAAAAAAACATGAACAAAACTGTGGGTTAATCTACTCAATCTGATATTTATCAGTCTTGGTATACACATTGCATACAAAGTATTTAAATTGTTCAGGTACACATGCACAATGGTGTTGGCTGTTCACCTGGCAGCTGGCCATTCCTGGGGCAATGTCCTTTCTCCAGGGAGTATTGTTCCCATACTGTCTGTTGTTGCCATGCTAAATTGTTGCTGCTTATCCATTCCTGTTGTTAGGGAATGGTGCATCTATGGACAGTCTGTATTCTATACAGTTGGTGACACCCTCCTCACCAGCTATATGCAATGAAGGAGCAATTGTATGCATATATCTGTAGTGGTGACAGCTGGTCATTCATATTCACCACAGAAGTGTGAAGTGATAACTGCTCTACACATGTCCAAAGTTGCCACATAGGCTGACACATGTTGTGAGTATTTAATGTTTGCACTGTGATTAATTTGCCAATCCTCAGTTTTGTCAATGAGTTGGCAGCTTTAACAATGGGTTGGCAGATTTATCAAAGTGAAATTTGCTTATCATTTTATTTTGATTTAATCACTCACCCTGTTACTGCTACTGGTTGCAGAAGTTTTGTAAGATATTGGAACAGTAGCACAAGTGTTAGGTGACATTGGACTGGACTACATTCTATGCCCTCAGCAAATGTATTTCTCCACTCAAGGATTACCTTGTATACATCTGTGCTAGATTTGCTTGTTTGCTTTATGATTCTTTTGACAATTTTCACTGATACTACAGCCTTTCTGTTTTACGGAGAATGGTGTAAACAGATTAATGGTATATAATCTCTCAATCATTCATGAAGTCACTGAATTCTTCCCTTGTGAACATGTCTATCATTGTCACTCAAGACAATGTCTTGAATGCTGTAACAACTGAAGTGCATTTTCAGAAATTCTATTGTGACATTAATGGTCATTGATGTGAGCTGGTCAAAGTCCCAGCAGTACTTATATAGTAATCAATAGTGACAGTTGATGTTTCACATTCACTTGACAAACTCCTTCTACATATTCTCAACCATTTATGTGGACCTAATTCTGTGAACCTTTTGCATTGTGTAGTGATTTATCAAAATCATCATATGAAATCTCTCCAGTAACCATCTTTACAGAGTTGCTTTTCTTCGATCTAGCTAAGCAAATGCAAGCAAAGTGACTCTCTCACAACTGGAGCACTGCCTTCCCATGGTGGACATGTTTCCTTTTCATTTGTCTGTTTTCCTCGACAATATTTACATCTTGCACTCTTACTTTGATCAGCTGGCCTTTCTGCAGATTTTCTTCTTTCTTTTCCACCATTAATTTGTTCTTGCTAAGCTTGGACTATCTCTCAGTGTCTTGCAAAACTTCAGTTTTCTTGCATTCAAACTCTCGAGCTAATGATTGACAACTTTAGAGATTTTGCTCTTGACAACTTTCTTGAGAAAACTTTTCTGCCCTCTAAGCAGACATGCTCTCAAAACAGGAGCTCTTTTTCCTCTAAGGCAACCCGATCTTTGATGAAATAAATTTTCAGTTGTCCAAACTCTCAGGAGTTATCTAGACGCCCAATGCTGTCACATACTGATCAAAAGTCTCCCTATCCTCACGAGCTCTGATGTTGAACACATAGTATTCCTAAGTGAAAAATTATTAGAGGGTTCAAAGTGTTTCTTTAAGGCATGGAAAACATCTCCAGTCTGGCTTTTTCTGCTTTTAATTGAGGCCTAGCTGCAATACGGCTTGTGTCATTGTTTCAGAGTTCTTGCTTAATTCTGTACCTGTTTCAATCTTTTGCCATTGAGACTGGAAGAAATTTCACTACAATGACATATAGCCTTTCATTTCTATAGCACCAGGGATTGAAAAATTCATAGCCACTCTGACTCATCCAGCGCATCAAAGTTACACGCTGCGTTTTCTTTTTCCTTGCTGCTTCTTACAGCAGCTTGCTTTGCTACAGTTTTGAAAATTCACAAAACTTCAGCTGCAGGCACTTTTGACACAGTATTTCCTGTAGTCTTTTTAATGGCTGCTCAAGCTAAGATGAAAACAACTGACATGAAAGGTCACATAACAATGGAAAGTGTGACGATATTATGGCTTTAAGAGGTGTATTTTGTCCTTTTTTTAACGAAAAGAGGTTGAGACAGAGGTACTGAGTGGTCTGTTCCAAGCCAATAAAGTAAACAGCTTGTGAGGCCTTGGAGTTTTTTTTTTAAAGTTGGAACAATAGAAGCAGCCTGAATGGGTAGAGTCAGGCTCCCATAGAATCAGAGTTTTAGTTTAGCTTTCAGTAGTTGTTAAGGTTTTCAAGTTGTCTATGGAAGCTGTCTCTCTCCCAATCTCTCTCTTTGTTACAGCTAAAAGCTGGAATTCTCTCTCTCAGCCTCACTGCTTTCTTGACTTTCTTTCCCCCCAGATTGGAGAAACATTGCATGTGAGACTATCTATTTTAATGACTTTGCCTTTGCCAAGAGCATGTTTATGGGGCGTTACTATATTGGGACAGTTGCTCTTTAGTATCTAGATAATCTATTATCCTGTTAAGTTTTCCAACAGAGTTAAAGTTATAACAATTCCCCTTTTTTTTGTTTATATTTTAACTTTAGGGCAATAATAAAGTGTGTTTTGCTTAAAGCTGAGAAATATGACCAATCGGATTACATCTGGAACACAGCAACCTACGATTACCTTTAAATGAGAAATTGTTGGGGTCTAGGCTATCTCCTTGATATATTTGAAGGGGGTTTGGTCTGGTCCATAACAAAAGCCATAAACAAATCCTCACAAATGCACTTCTCCAAATGCCATTATCTTATGACATAGGCTTACCCATTTTGGTCAGCCATTCGGCGACAGCACCGTAGATCTCATCCAAGATGATGATCACCAGAAGGTTAATGATGACGGCTGTTGCAGTTACTGTGACCTGGATGTGTGACTTTGTGCTCTCATTTGTACTCATCGCCATGGCTGCTGCTATGGAGATTCGATACATGATCACTCCAAAGACAGCAGAAAATGTTAGGCCAATCTGCAGTGAAGGAACCACTTTAGGATTAACTGCATTCACAAATCTCTGTGCTTAATAATGACTCTAAATAACGTGTTCCTTTGTAAAACTTTGAGGTGTTTTGCTTTTTTGAGAAATATCAGAAAAGAAACCTGTTTATTTGTGAATAAAAGATTCTGAGCTTATAATTAACACTGCAAAGAAAAATATCATGTGTCAATCTTCTTCTGCAAAGCTGATTAGCTTGTGAGAATCATGAAATCTTTCAATGTTTTGCAAAAACATGTGCTCAACTGCCATTGTCTGTTTTGAATTTTATGGTTGTCTGGGTATACTTCTGCATTTCTGTTCCGTTTATAGATGGTGGGGGCCTATTTAAAAGAAACAGATTTAGATTTTACCAGTGATCTTGAGGTAAATAGGCTCAGTGCATACCATCTCCAGATTACTGATCCACAATTAGGTGTATCATTGAAAACTTGACAATACTGAAAGTCAAGTTGCCCTCAAACACAATGCTTCCTTGAATCTCAACTGGAGTGAGCAAACTTACCATGAACAGAATTGACACGAAATTCCCCAGATAGCCAGGAACCCGATCCCTCCAGGTCAGCTTTTCATTTTCTTCCTGTATGATGTGGGGGATGGGAAGAAATAAAGGAAGTATTTAGCATGGAATGCTGCACAGGGCAGACTTTGAGAGTCTATACTGCTGGCATGGGGGCATGTTGGAGTGATTATAGACACCATGTTGGGTTTACAGTGGAATAACTCCACCTCCTATTCACACTCACAATTGGGAAAGTCCTCACACTGCCAGCAGCGCTGCACAGTCTCTGTCCCTGAATCAATTAAGAAATATTAAAACAGTTATGTTTTAAAGCAAAGTGTGAAGTCATTGACTGTTTGTTTAACATTATCTGTCAGACTACAGCTATGGATCATTGTAGTTATAACCTTATATCTGTGGTTCTACCATTGTCTAATCATCAATAAACATTTGTACATCTATTGCTGTTTTTCACAAAATAGCTTATTAATTAATTATAGCAAAACCATGCTGATAATACAAAAACTGAGGTAAAGACTCAAGTTTACAATCACAAGGGCAGCACAACATTAAAATATAGTATTGTAACAGCTATTATTCTATTATTGAGATATTTTCTCCAAAACTAAGGCTTTCTTTGTTATTTCACTGCTATCTTCAAATGCCTCTCAGAATCTACTTTTTCAAACTTGCTTTTGGCTACCTATCCTCACTCAAATGTCACAGTGCATTCATTACTCATTCGTCTGTATTTTTATTTGCTCTGCAAAGCATCGGGTTATTTCGAAATGCTAAGTGGTGCAAAATTAAATAAAGCAGTTGCTGTGGTAACAGCAGAGACAAAGTTCTGGACTGTAATTAGGAGATTAAAAGTGAAGAAGAGGACCACAGACACAGAGAAGCAATTGGAATGTGGATGAAAATCCCATTTTAATTCAAGAACCTCATTTAAGAGACACGGACAGGGATAAAAATAAAGTGTCAAGCAGAATGAGATGCAGAAAGGGACAGATGCTAATTGAGACTGGCAGATAATAGACAATGGGGGAATGTTTTTACCATGATAATGAGACCTACATGCAACTTGAAATTAGATAATGGAATTCTTATTTCACAGGAAGTTATGGGTACACTAAGTGAAGTGGCTTCTGAAATTTCAGAAGTCTTTAGCAGCCAAATCCCATTGATGTTTAACTTTGATCTCAGACACTCACAGTCCAAGGGTTTTCCTTGCTGTCTCTTTCCTTCTCAGGAACGACTATGAGAATTACAGGATACGTATGAAGGAAAATATTTGTTTTATTTTTCCAGGCATTGCACAATATTAAAACAAATATGAGTACGTGTATGTTTACACAACCGAATTCTTCAATAACTTGGTACTTAGCTGATTTTAATACATTGGTACAATCTACTCAGTGGAAAATCATAACTTTGTATAGCTATAACAAAACTTCCTTTTACTTAACACAGAGCAAAAAAGTTTTGATTGGCCTTTTATTCATCTCAGTTTAGAGTCCTTGCCTAAAAGAAAGCTGCAAAGTCAGATAAAATTAATAACCAAATAAACTGAAATAATTTCCTTTGGTTAAATAAATAGTATGAACTACTTTGCCTGCTCTTCACTTACAAGTACAGCTGTTCCCACAAATAACCACAAGCAGTGTTTGTCTTGATATCTCAACCCAGCAAAAAAATTCAATTGCAGCTACTGACTTCAAGTTACTTGCACTGAATAAAGTACATGGTCTCAATGGCAAGACAATCCTTTGATTAACCACTTTTGAGCTGCCAGTGCCTTTAATCAATCAACCAGTAAAGGGGAATTAATGCAGAATTAATTTTGCAGAATCACACAGCACAGAGCGAGATGTCATTCAGCTCATCATTGCTGTGTTAGCTCTTTGAAAGAACTCTCTAATTATTCCTATTGCTCTGAATTACCCCCATATTCTAACATTTTCTTTTTCAACATTTAAATGGATATTTGCAACTTGGATGCATAATTGTTCATGTGGTAGAAGAGAAAAAGTAGCAGTGAGTGATGGGAGGAGGGGGGGGGGCGTATGTCCCTCAGTAATGTAAGTCAAGGGTTGATTGCACCTTAACTCTAAGAATAGCCTCTGACCATGTGCATGGGGATCTACGACGTAGTGACGTCACAGCATATAGAACTGCAGCCTGAGTCTGTAAGGCTGTAATGGCATGTCTGCTCATCCCATGCTTTGTATAGATAAGTTAAATAAAGCATATTATTGCTCACTCAACCCACAACAAACTACTGGTGTTGGGACAATTATTGTTCTTCTTACACTGCAGGTAAATGATCTGCACTTGGCTGTAGCACAATTTTAAAGTTTTAAAGTTTATAATATAAAATGTGACAACTTTATACATTTTGGGTAGAACACTGGCATCATTTAAGAGGACACTGACAGATTGTTGAAATGGGCAGACACATGGCGTGTGCATTTAGTCTGGATAAGTAGGTGATGATGCACTTGAGGGGAAACAAGGAGACGGTCTAATCCTATAGTAATACTTTGAGGGGACAGAATGGATGTGTGGTGGATTTGGATAAAATACAGTATAGAGCAACCTAGAAATGCATGTTCACACATCCTTGAAGATGACAGGTCAGATTCCTAAGGCAATTAAGAAAACGTATGCAACACTTGGGCTTTGTAAATAGGGATACTGATTACAAAAGCAAGGATGTCATGCCAAATCTTCACAAATCCCTGGTTAGACCTCAGCTGCTGTATTGTGCGCAAGTCTGGCACCACATGTCATGAAGGATGTCAAGGGCTTTGACAGGGAGTACAGTAGGTTTACCAGAATAATGTCAGGGATGAGGAGTTTCAATGATGTGAAGTAACTGGAGAAGCCACTGCTATATATGAGTCTGAAAGAGTTAAGCACCACCCATTATGGCGTCATGTGAACACGATGACAGAGATGCTTACAATCCCGAAAGAGCAAGACTGAACACCTGGTCCTCTTCAAAGTCTCTGTAACAGTATCTGTCATGACCAATATAGCATGTAACTGCTTGCTAACACGTAATATAACACTATATATTATTAAATACACAAATCTTTTCTAGTTGAACCAAGAAGTGGTTTTCCTCCACCATACAAGACCAATCAGATTCTGTAATTTCCCACAATTAAAAGGGGCTGGTGACATATAGAGTGGTGAGCTGGCATGCTGATACAATAGCTGGAAATTATCTCCTAAAAGCAGGCAAGTTTAAGGACAGAAATTATTGAGGTATGTCAAATCACAAGAGCTTTTGTTAAAGCAAAAAGGAGAACTTCTTTCCTTTGAGATGTAGGTCAATAAATAGATTTAAAATTCAGTTCTGCATTGTACATACAAGTCCCAGAGTGAGGTACATACCCATGACTGTGAGATGCTCCCATGTATTTAATACCACATGAATTACCTCTGAGGTGCTGTTAGTTCTGTTTCCTTGGGAAAACATGATTGTTGACTTGTATCCAGCACGATGCCTTAAACAGTAAGTAAGGGGAGGCAATAGGTTAGCCCGCGATTCCCTCATCCCGTGAATGAACAGAGAAAAGGCATTTTGCTGGCACTAATGTTTGAGGGGTAAGCAGCAAGATAGACATGTGGACCATTGCTCTTCCTTCTTCAAATGGTGCCATAGGGCTGAATCCTAACGCTTTTTTAGTTTTCTTTTTAAGTGCGAGTCACATTGTTGGAGGGATTCTCACCATGAGGCCAAGCAAGTTTTCTCACTGTATCTTACCAAATTCAGCAAATTAATTCTCGTTCCCACCCCTATGGCCTCTATCATGTCTGATTTCTGCCCCATCTTGCCATGCACTGTTCCCAGAAAAGTTTGCCGCTCAGCAGATATCTGTCCAATGACCAGCGTGCCCTTTGCATCCATGCCATCTTTGAAAGCCCGTTGTGAACCAGGAGGAGCACTGGCATCTGGAAGCTACCCTGACTCGGCTTTGAAGACTGTTTCGAGAGATGGCTGAGAAGGCAAAGTTGTTTGGAGGAAGTGTTGAGCTCAATCCACTACACAATCAATCCAGTTTCCATGTCAGGTTTCTCAACAGCTAGTTTACTTGGTGAATTTAGTAAGGTCATAACCAGAATATTCATGAGCCAAACCAGGCTGCCAACAAACACCTTAACAAACATTAATTGCCATCAATTGGCAACTCACTCCTGCCTGGCAAGAATCCCACTGTGCCACCTAAAAGATGAATTTGACATTCAAATAGGCCTCGTTCAACTTCATCGAATTCTGCCACACGACTAGCCGCACCCTAGGTTGTTCAGACCCCTATAAGATTCCACCCAAGGGATTGCTTACCACTCCCTCATCAAGCAAAAGGCTCAGCCTCTCATCCAGTAGGTAGAGCCATTTACAGTGCACTGTCCCGAGTAGCTGTGTATAATCAGGTCAGTTCTTTAAGTTGCTACACAAACAGGAAAGATTTTCTGAATCACACACACCCCCTACTGGCAGGATCTGAATAAAAGAACACACTCCAATGGCAGAATGCAGCCAAAAAACAAATCGAGATGTGCCATGTGTGAAAACCAAGTCAACTCGAGTTGTGAAATCATAAGCTACTCAATTGATACTTCACAAATATCAGGGAGTGAAGTTGGATGACATCTTAAGCTAGTCATCATATTGTGATTTGTAAAGTATTACTGAGAAATGTTATGATATAATAAACAAACTACAAACTGCAAATGAAAACAATAAAGACAGGTCTCACATTACCCATTTCTCATTTCACTCATTTTGTGTACGTACAGCTATCCAACTTGTGACTGTAAACCCATCATTAAGACTCGCTTTGATCGTTAGAATCGTGTCTCTGGGGAGCTTGGCTTCCTCACTTCTACACTGTTGCTTCTTTCAATGTCCTGACTGACTACAGATTAAAGCCTGAAGACAGAGAGGTCTCCATCATAGCCAAAGTAGTATTGGAGCCCCAATTCTGAAATTCACCAAAGATCCTTGACAGCACCTTCCAAAACCATGGCCACTTCTACCTAGAAGGACAAGTGTGGTAGATACATGGGAACACCACAACCTGCTCGTTCCCCTCTAACACACTGACCATTCTGACTTGGAAATATATTGAAGTTCTTTCACTATCACTGGGTCAAAATCCTGGAATTCCCTCCCTAAGGGCATCATGGGTCAACCTGTAGCAGGTTGACTGCAGCAGTTCAAGAAGGCAGCTCACCAACACCTTCTCATGGGCATCTAGGGACGGGCAATAAATACTAGCCAAGCTAGTGATGCCCATGTCCAAGGAGAGAATAAAAAAGTCCTACACCTGAATCTGACACCCACAATTTTCGTTGAGGGCACAGGTGAAAGCGGATGGGTTATACTTTACATATCTGCCATTCACAGAGGCAGCAGCACAAGCTAAAGTGATGCTGCCTTTAAACAGTTCCAATTTTCACCAGTGGGATATCCAAATTACAACATGTGTGTGCTTTATACTTTTTGGGATAGGACCTGAAACTTCCAGTTATTTGAAGAATTATGGTTCCCTTGTTGGCAAGTCCAGGGACCCCTTCTGGTCATGACATGTGTCCCTTGGAGACGCTAGGTGCCATTTGGGAGATATCAGATCCACTTCAGGAGAAGTTGAATGCCCTTTTGTTAAAAGTAGACACGAATGTGTGTGAAATGTGGATAAACCATAGGAGCTCTCAAGCTCATTGGAACTGATCAGACTCATTCTCAGAGAGGTCAGGAACTTACAGGTCACAGCCCCAGAATATCCAATCATTTCAACAAGTGGATGAGGCCCGTAAGTTAGTGTTCCTGTCTTGAACATTCCTCATGGCACTACCTGATTAGAGAATCGGACCAAAAGTCTCAACCTTATTTATTTCATGGTCACCCTTCTACAGCAAAGTTTCTAATATTGGTTGTGATCATTCTGCATGGAGTACCAGGATATCTGGATCAAACCTAATTCCTCCTTGTCAGAATATTCATTGGATCTTCCAATCAATGGGCGAGAGTTGAGGGTTTGATGCAGGGATGGGATGTTGTGGAGACTAGGAGCAATGAATAGCAGTAACATGAACGATTTAAAAGGAACTGTGTCTTTTTTTGCTAAGAAATATTAAAATGCCATCTAGATATCTTTGGCGATGGAATAGTTGGCTTTGGGGTTTATTCATTAGACACTAAGAAAAAGAACAGCCAGCCTCTGCGCCACTTCCTTGCAGGAGGAAGTAATGCAAAGGGTTAATATCAACTCAACATGTTGACAGGACTTGGGGACAGATGTCAAAGAAATGCTCCCATAAAGAAATCCAATGAGGCAAAAGCTTCCCAGCATTGCATTGTATCAAGTAGAGAGGCTCAATGTGTCCATCACAAAATGTTCACTTCAAACTATTACATCTTGGCATTAGTGGCTTGTGAGATACAGAGACAGACTTGCTGCTCTTTTCAAGCAAGACATTAATGGCCCAGATTGTAATACCTATCATTTACCAATGGCAACTGCAATCCAGGATTTTTGTCACCTATGCATTTTAATTTTTTTTTGTCCACTTCTATGTAGAAACACTTCCAACAAAATCTTATTCAATGATACATGCCCAATGTTCTCATTCACATGTTGGGATGCCTTCTGAATATATCGTTCCTTCAAACCTAAAAATCACAAAATATTGCTCCCCTGTCATCCAACCTGGCATGTAAGCTGGCCCAGGAAGTCAGCTTCTCATCTCTGGTCCCTGTATAGATGGGTTTTACAGATTTAAGGGTTGACAACACAGAGGTGTTGCAAGAGGTCTTCCCTAGGCTCTGCAATTATTAATACGTTCCATCCTGTCTTATTTCTATCCTACGTAGTCAATTATAACATCAAGTACTTTGTTGTGCAAGCCTTCTGCAAAGTGTGTTGTTAGAGATTAATATCATGTTGCATATTCCTTTTAAATAGGGATAAAGTGGACCGTTCAGCATCACTGTCTTGTTCTACTATTGTATGAGTTATAATTTCAATGAGATCTATACCTTCATTGCTGTTAAGACAGTATGAAAATACTGTGACAATAATTTTCTTCCAAGATGCACCTCAATGTATTAAAGCAAAAGAAGGCTAAAATTGCATCTGCTTAGTGCCACTAGTTCTAGCACTGTTCTGACAGGGTCACTTTTGATGCAACACCCAAGTAATTCACCCTACTCAAGACACTAGCATTCAAGCCACGGACTCATGCCAAAAGACTGAGAAGGAGCCTTACCAGGAGATGATATAATCCAACTGTCTAATGCAATACCAGAATATCCAATCTGAGCCAAACAGTTCCAGACAAAAAAAACTTTTCAGGCAACAAACACTAAACAGATTGAACCTTTACAGTTCAGGGCCAGTCACCCAAATTTCAGGTAAAATAACTTCTAAGTATGACTGCTATTGCAAATATCTGGAATGTTTTTTGCAGGTAGTGTGATGAATCACTGTTTTTGCTGCAGAACATTGCCACATCGTCACTGGGCACCCAGAGCATCAGGTGACCTGTGCAAACAAAGGATTTAGCTCCAGAATGTCTCAGGCTCTGCAAAATGACAGGGAAACAGAATAGGCTGCGGGAGGGAAAACTCTGTGCATGTCCTCTGGACTCTTCCAAACTGCTGAACAATGACAGGAGGCTATCTGACAGGTCATCACAGCATCCAGCACCCTAGCATTCATGGTCCATCTGCATTCTCCTGTATGCCACCACATTGTGACCCTCAGCTAAGTCCTCTCCAGTATAAACTGTCTGACACTTCACTCTCAAAGTGAGTTGGAAAACAAACCATCCTTTTGCTCTCATCTTGCTGAATGACTCACCACATGGCGATCCCAACTCCCAGTTAGTCTCTAAGGTTTGTGCAGCACCAGTCTCTAATCTGGTGGCTCTCTTGCATTTTGGTTAGGCAGCTGGCAGTTCTTAGATGGCTGTGAGCAGGAAAACAGAAGAGGTTACTGGGTCTGAGAGAATGAGGTCAGAGGAGGAAGATAGCAGGATGAGGGAGAGTAGACAATTAAAAAGGGACATAAGGTGGGAACATATTGTCATGTTTTCAAAGATGCCAAATGCTACGGATCCCCTAGCAGCTGATGCCTTGCTCCTGATACCCATCTCCCACACAGGGCTCAAGAGATGCAGATGTTCTTGTCCCTTTCCAGTTCTGCTAGTCGCCCTTCCACTGTGTGCCACCTGTCCTGCAAGGAAGATGCCACAATGACTGATCACACAGTGCTTGTGTATTGCTGCGTTTGGATGATGTCCATGCCACAGCTAAATAGCTAGATGTTTGCGTAGGCAGGGAGAGAGGAACATCAGGCTGGCATCATTGCTTATTTTTTGTGTGGGCTATTCTTTTATTTGTGTGGCTGAAGAAGTGGTCATATTTTGACGTCAAAGGTTGAGGTAGAATGCCTGGATGTGAGGCCTGGCTCCCCTGAGTGGTACAGGCTGATTATGGGTAAGTGATGAGAACATGAATCATTGAATAATATAAGAGATTGTCCGAGCAGGGGATAGGTGATTTCATAAGAAGGTGCATTCCCTGACATTGACAACCTGCGTGAGGCCATTAAATTTCATATGGTCCTGCCGCCAGGCCCTTGGGTCCAAACTTTTGAAGTTTGACCTTCCTGGTCACCTGTTCCCATATCCTTCTTTGGGTAGTTCTTTGGGGACTTCTGCTATCTTTCTTGCTGTCCGTCTCTAACATTAGTGTCGCATCCATCACCCTGGAACCCCCACTCTGCACTGGTGTTCAGTTTGCCATCTTCTGAATTCCACAACAAAAATGTTTACTGCAGCTTCTCTTTAAGAGAGACTGGGTATTTTTGGGAATAGAGAGCCAACTGACTAAGGTGCTTTCAGTGCAGTTTTGATCTCTGGTAAATGCCGAGGAAGCAGGAAACAAAGGAAGATCCCTCTTACAATCAGTGGTGATCAGATAGGAGTATCAAGACTGTGTACTACCACTTGCAACAGAACCAAAGTTGGCACATTGTGAAAGGGCAAAAACTACAGTAGCTGAATTTTCAATTCCAGGTGTATGATGCTGATGATGCATTTATTGGTAGAATGGCAGGGGTAGAGGTAGTGAAAAGGAGCACAACTTTTTTTTAGAACAATTCTTTCTCATTTTCCTTACATTATAAACCCTGATCTAATTGTTCTGATATACTCCTCAGTGAGGTGAAAATGTCTCTCATAATGAATTCATCCTTGGGAATTACAGCACCTGTAAGGGATCTTCAGCTCATTAGCAGAAAAATACACACAAAGGATGGGTTTTAAATAAAAGCCATTACAGATTATGTTGAGTTCAAAGCTGTCAACTGTGTAGTAATATAAGGTGAGAGACCTGTAATCAGAAAGAGAGTCAAGCTGGTTCAGATCCAATCAAGGACCTGGAGTTGTGTCTATTTGTACACATACATCAAAATAATGCAGGAAGTATACTCATAAATCAGAAGGAAAGCAGTATTTGTCTCAAGGATTGAGTGACAGTCATTCTGATTGTAATAATATTAGCCAATGCTAATTCAAAAGGCATTTTTAAAATACATTTCTCATTAAAGTCCATGATGTGAACTTTTGCGAGTGAAATTGCAAGCTTAATAAGAATTGATTGTGCCTCTTTCACTGAAGATAAATTTGACAGGGGATAAGGGAAAACTGAAATGGGCCTTGAAGGATCAAGTACAGTATTGAAAACAAGCATTTGGATTGGAGATGGAGGGATAAATACTCGAAGGTTAATTAAAGCTGTTGAGTTGGTTTATATTTAAGCTTCTTAAATGCTCACTAAGGCTGGAATGTAACTCACTCCTAGGCTGGTTGGGAGTGGAATTTCTCAGTTCTGACTCCACCCTCATTTATTTTTTCTATTAAGAAGTATTTTCTTCAAATATCCTATCTGCGTTTAAACAGGGGTTGTCCTCACAACCTCAAGATGCTTCAAAGTGCTTTGCAGTCAATTTTAAATTATTTTGAAGTGTCACCATGCAGCCTAATTTCACAGAGCAAGATCCCACAGTCAGCAATAACATAATCATCACATAGTCTGCTCTGTGATGTTGGTTGAGGGCTAAACGTAATTCAGAACACTGGGGAGAACTCAATTACAAACAGAAAAGTCTAGAGAGATGCAGAGGTCTAACAGCAACTGTGAAGGGAGAAACAGAATTCACTTTCAAATTCCCTTGGATCTGAAGAGGAATAGAAACATACTCCCGGTTTCACTGTCTCATTGGTTCTGATGATACTCTCTGGATCAAGGACTCTCAGCCATGTCTGATCCCATTTCCAACACTTTGGCACTCAACCCTACCCTCCTTCTAAAGCAGTGATATGGTTCCCCTTATCCTCACTTTCTGCCTCATTAACCTCCCCCTTCAAATGGTTATTTTCCATGATTTGCATCATATCCAGCAGGATTACACATCAAACACATCTTCCCCTCCCCTCCCATCCCCTGTTAGCATTCTGTAGGAACCGTCTGTGACAACCTGGTCTATTCCTCCATCACTCAGTGCAACTTCTGATTCACCCATTGCACCTTCCCTTGCAGTCACACAAGACATTACACTTGTCCCTTTGCCTGCTCCCTCCTCACTGTCCAAGGCTCCAAATATACACTAAAGGTGAAGCAGTAATTTAATTGCACTTCTTTCAATCTAGTCTCCTGTGTTCAGTTCTCATAATGTGGTCTCCTCTATATTGGCAAGACTAAATGTAGACTAATTGATTGCTTTGCTTAACATCTCCCACCATTCTGCATGAATGTCCACAACCTCCTGGCCACTTGCCACTATACACTATCTTGTTGTCATGCTGACATTTCCATCCTAAGCCTGCCACAGTATTCCAGTGAAACTCAACGCAAGCTTCATTTTCCACTTATGCATCTTTCAGCCTTCAGAGATCAACAATGAGTTCAACAACATCAGAACATGAACACTGATCTCCATTTTTATTAAGCCCTTCCCCTTATTCTGCACCACCACTTTGTTTGCATGGGTTTGCTATCAGTGGTGTTGTTCTACTTTCTGCTATTAACACATACCATGAACACCTTCTCTTCACCAATATTACTTCTCTGCTATCATAAACAGTTTCCCAAAAGGTATGATTCCCGAAAGTTCTACATGCTTCTCTCCACTTCTTTCTGATAGAAAACCAACCACTTTTCAAGCTCCCTTTAAATATAAAGAAGAGTCATATTTAATTAGAAAGATTAACTCGGTTTTGGATGCTGCCAAACCTGTTGAAATTTTCCAACACTTCCTGCTTTAATTTCAGATCTCAGCATTCACTGTACTTTGCTTTTAGTATATTGGGAAGACCATAAGACCATAAGATGTAGGAGTATACCATTCAGCCCATCAAGTCTTCTCCACCATTCAATCAGATCATAGCTAATCTGATTATCCTCAACTTCATTCACCTGCCTTACTCCTTTACTGATACCTTTACTGATGAAAAATCTGTCAACCTCTGTTTTGAAAATACTTAATGACCCAACATCTATACCTTTCTGTGGTAAAGAATTCAGTTATTCTATGTTTCCTGACAAAACCTCACATTTTTCCACAGTATATTCTAATTATCAAGTTCTTGCCCATTCACTAACCTGTGTATACAGTCTCAGTAGACTGTTGGTGTCACCCTCACTACTTGTCTTCCACCTATTTTTGTGCTATTTGTCAACTTGGCTACAATTCATTCACCTCCATCATCCAAGTCATTAATATATGCTATAAATAATTGTGGTCCCAGCACTGATCCCAGTGGCATTCCACGAGTTACAAGTCTTCTATTACAAGCCATCCCTCTATCTATGTTAATATACTATCTTCAACACCATGGACTCTTATTCAATTATGTAGCTACATGTACAGTGTCTATTGGGTACTGTTAGGAAATATATTAAAAAAACCCAAATATATTATATCTATTCATACCCTTTGACCTATCCTGCTTGCTGATGCCTCAATAATGTAATACATTCGTCAGGCGTGATTTCCCTTCATGAAGCCATGCTGCCTCTATTTCATTTTTCTTTACTATATTTCTAAGTGCTGTGATATTACATCCTTCATAATATATTCTAACATTTTCCCAATGACAGATGTTAAGACAACTGGCCAATTAGTTACCTGTTTGCTGTATCCCACCCTTTTTAAATAAAAGTGTTGCACTGATAGCTTTGCAATCCCCTAGGACATTTCCTGAATCAAATGATTTTTGGAAGATTGCTACCAATGTATCCATTATCTCTGTAGCTAATTCCTTTAATATTCTTTGGTGCAATACATTAGGTCCAGGGGAGTTATCATTCTTTAGCCCCCATTACTTTCTCAAGTAGTAATAGTTTTTCCACTATCAATGTTTCTCCACCCTTGGGTTCTTTGATTATTAAGTATTTATTGCTATTCATACCCTCTACCAAGAAGACTGACATAAAGTATTTATTCAACTTCTCTGGCAATTCTTGGTTTCATGTCACACTGCAGCAAGCCCTCACATCCTGAGGAGTCCAGGGAAATTACTCCACTAATTTCAGAAAAGTATACTCTATACTGCACAAAATAAAATCAATTTGTGTTGCAGAAAGGCAGTTACATTCTGAATCGTGGTATTCAAAAGCAAGGTTCACAGTGGACTTGACAGCTTTTTCATAATTGAACAGTGTGTATAATTTAATGACAAATTTTGCAGATTATCCAAATGAAAGAAATAAAAACATGAAAGTTATGCTTATCCAATAATACTTGTGTAATCTTAATTCTGCCATCTTTTAAGTAATCTCTATCAGATTTCACATTACATTGTTCAAGAAAATTTCAGAAATCAGCAAACTTGGTTTTCAAGTTATAGATGCAAAACATGTGGTCAACAGCCATTACAGAGCCTTTATGCGGGTTCATTCTCTGAGATCAATTTGAACAGGCTGCTTTGAGATTTGCCTTGAATATTTATCTGGAGCAACTTCGTAAAGGTGAGAATCCCTGTTTAAGTTAATCAAAAAGGAATACTGGCCTTTCATTGCTGCCCTGGAGAAATGATTATCTGCAAATCAATTGACAAGGAAAACTGAGTGTGGAGAGACCCCTGAGGGTGAATTACCTGGATGATTGTGCAGTTCCAAGAATGATGTGCTCAGATTCTCACTTGTTGGAGATGTCTGCCTGGCACTTATGTGGCACAAATTCTTTTTGACACTTATCAACCCAATCCTGGATGTCCTGTTGCCTATGGACATTGTTTGCTTCAGCATCCGAGGAGACACTGAACATTGTGGAAACATCAGCAAATTTACCTAGTTCACAGCTTATGGCAGAGGCAGTTCATTAATGAAGCAGAGGAAGATTGGTGGACCCAGGACCTGAGGAAATCCCACAGGGACTGAGATGATTAATGACCTTTGACAATCACAACTGACTTCCTTTGTGTGAGGTATAAATCCAACAAGTGGGGAGTTTTTCCCCTGATTCCCATTGTCTCCAGTTTTGCTAGGGCTCCTTAATGCCATACTTGGTCAATTTCTGCCTTTAGGTCAAGGGGACTCAATCTCTTTTCACCTCTAGCCCTTTTGTTCACACTTGAACCAAGGCTGCAATGTGTTCGGGTCATGACAGAATTAGGCACAACCTAAAAACTGGGCTGCAGCGAGCAGGTAATGGCTGAGCATTGTTGCTAGGTGGCACTGTTGATGACCGCTTCCATCATTTTGATTGGTTGATTGATTGATTGTCCCGTGTACCGAATCATTTTATGAATGATTTGAAGATAGACTGAAGTAGCAGTTATTGGCTGGGTTGGATTTGTCCTGATTTCTGTGAACAAGACATACCTGGGCAATTTTCCATGTTGTTGAGTGGATGTCAATGTTATGCTGGATTTGAACAACTTGGCAAGGTTGGAGCACATGTCTTGGATACTAATGCTAAAATATTATCAGGGCCCATAGCCTTCCAGTATCCAGTGCCTTCAACCATTACTTGAAATCACATGGAAAGAAATCAAATTGGCTGAAGACTGGCTCTCAAAGTGGGGACATCAGGAGGAGGCCGAGATGGATCATCCACTCAGCAATTCTGGATGCATCTCAAAATGACTATGCAGTGATGACTGCTACTAATTTAGGGGGAGGCAATGGCCTAGTGATATTATGACTTGACTATAAATCCAGGTACTCGGCTAATGTTCTGGGGACCTGGGTTTTAATCCCACTGTGCTGCATTCAATTTGAATTCAATATAAAATATCTGGAATTAAGAATCTACTAATGATCATGAAAATCCCACCTGTTCACTAATATCTTTTAAAGAAGGACATCTGCTGTCCTCAACTGGTCTGTGAACAGATGTGACAGGCCCACAGCAAGGTGATTGACTCTAAATTGCCCTCTGAAATGGCCTAGCAAGCTACTCAGTTGTAGCAATTGCTACAAAGTCTCAATAAAGAAATGAAACCATACGGACTACCTGGCATCAACTTAGGCACTTAAAATAACAACTGCAAAAACAGCCCTGTTGACCCTGCAAAGTCCTCCTTGCTAATCTCTGGGGTTAGTGCCAAAACTGGGAGAGCTGTCTCACAGACTAGTCAAGTAACAGTCAGATGTAGTCATACTCATGGAATCATACCTTACAGACAATGTCCCAGTCACCACATGGGCAAGGAAACCTTCTGCGCATTATTACATACCATCCTCCCTCGGCTAATGAATCAGTACTTTTCATGTTGAACAACACTTGAAGGAAGCACTGAAGGTGGCAAGAGCACAAAATGTACTCTGGGTGGGGGATTTCAATGTCCACCACCCAGAGTGGCTCGGCAGCAGTACTACTGATTGAGCTTCTCGGGTCCTAAAGGAGATAGCCACTGAAGTGGGTTTGCTGCAGGTGGTGAGGGAATCAACAAGATGGAAAAACAGACTTGAGTTCAGCCTTACCAATCTGCTGGCTATAGATGTTTCTGCCCATGACAGTAAGAGTGACTACCACATAGTCCTTGTGGAGTTGAAGTCCCACCTTCACATTGAGAATACCCTCCACTGTGTTGTGTGGCATTGACTTCAAACAGATCTAGCAATTCAAGACTGGGCATCCATGAGGCATTGTGGGCTATCAACAGCGGCAAAACTGTATTCCAACACACCTTCAATCCTCAACCTCATGGTTTGGCATTTCCCCACTCGACCATTATCAATAAGCCAAAGGATCAACCCTGGTTCAGTGGAGAGTGCAACACCAGGCATACCTGAAGATGAGATGTAAACCTGGTGGAGCCTTCAAACAGGACTACTTGCGTGCCAAACAACATAAGCAGCAAGTGATAGGTAGAGCAAAGCAATCCTACAACCAACAGATCATACCTAAGTTCAACAGTCTTGCCCCATCTATTTGGGAATGGTATGGACAATTAAACAACTCACTGGAATATTTGTGGAGACTCCACAAATATCGCCATCCTCACTGATGGAAAAGCCCAACACATCAGTGCAAAAGATAAGGCTGAAGCTTTCGCAGCAATCTTCAGCCAGAAGTGCTGAGTTGATGATCCATCTCGGCATCCTCTGGTGGTCCCCAGCATTACAGATACCAGTCTTCAGCCAATTCCATTCACTCCACATGATATCAAGGAACGGTTGGAGGTAGTAGATGCTGGAAAGTCTATGGACCCTGACAACATTCCGGCAATAGTACTGAAGACTTGTCCTCCAGAACTTGCTGCTCTCCTAGCCATGCTTTCCAATAGAGTCTGAACATTGGCATCTACCTGATAATGTGAAAAATTGTCCAGGTAGATCATGTTCACAAAAAACAGGATAAATTCAACCCGGCCAATTACCGACCCATCAGTCTACTCTCAATCATCAGTAAAGTGATGGAATGTATCATCAACAGTGTTATCAAGCAGCACCTGCTCAGCAATAACCTGCTCAGTGATGCCCGATGCCCAGTTTGGGTTCTGCCAGGGCCACTCAGCTCCTCATTACAGCCTTGACTCAAACATGGACAAAAGAGCTGAATTCCAGAGGTGAGGGGAAAGTGATTCCCCTTGACATCAAAGCTGCATTCAACTGAGTATAGCATCTCGGAGCCCAGCAACACTGGAATCAATGGGTATCAGGGTGCAAACTTTCTGTTGTTTGAAGTCATACCTGACACAAAGGAAGATGATTTTGATTGTTGGAGGTCAGTTGTCTCAGCTCCAGGACAGGAGTTCCTCAGGGTAGTGTCCTCAGCCCAACCACCTTCAGATACTTCATCAATGACCTTCTCTCCATCATAATGTCAGAAGTGAGAATGTTTGCTGATGATTGTACAATATTCTGCACTATTCACAACTCCTCAAATACTGAAGCAGTCCATGTTCAAATGCAATGAAGTCTGGACAATATCCTAGCTTGGGCCGATAAATGGTGAGTAACATTCATGCCGTACAAAAGCCAGACATTGAACATCTCCAATAAGAGTCAATCAAACCATTGCCCCTTGACATTCAATGGCGTTACCTTCATAAAATCCCTCACTATCAACATCGTGGGGGTTATCATTGACTAGAAACTCAACTGCACCCACCACATAAAGACAATGGCTACAAGGGCAGGTCAGAGGCTAGGAATACTGCAATGAGTAACTCACATCCTGACTCCCAAAGTCTGTTCACCATCTACAAGGCACATCTCAGGATTGTAATGGAATACTCCCCACTTGCCTGGATGGGTGTAGCTCCAATAGCACTCGAGAGGTTTTATACCATCCAGGACAAATCAGCTCGGTGGATTGGTACTACATCCACAAGCATTCACTCCCTCCACCACTAATGCCTGGTAGCAGCATTGTGTACTATCTACAAGATGGCCTGCAGAAATTCACAAAACTTCCTTAGACAGCACCTTCCAAACCCATGACCGCTTCCATGTAGGTCAAGGGCAGTAGATGCAAGGGAACACCAGCACCTTCAAGTTCCCCTCCAAGCCACTCACCATCCTGATTTGGAAATATATCACCATTCCTTCTCCATTGCTGGGTCAAAATCCTGGAATTCCCTCCCTAAGGGTATTGTGAATCTACCTATATTACTTGGACTGCAATGGTTGAAGAAAGCATCTCAACACCACCTTCCCAAGGGAAATTAGGGATGGGCAATAAATGCTGGCACAGCTACAGATGCCTACCTCCCGCAAGAGAGTTAAATAAATTACTTTTATGAAAAGATCCACGAGATCTATCTATGACAGGTAGATTGGCAAGCATGAGGTCAACTAAGATTTTCCCTCTTGAGAGTCTTCTCAGCAACCACCATAGAGCCAGTTTAGTGGTTATGTCCTTTAGGACTTGGCTAGCCCAGTCTGCAGTGGTGCAAGCTGCCATTTTTGGTGGTGAACATGGAGGTCTGCCGCCAATAGTATATTCTGTACCCCTGCCACCTTCAGACATCTTCCAGTTGGTACTCAACATGGAAGAGTGATTCGACACTAAGGGAGGAGGATAGGGCAGTGGTAGGGGCAGTGCAGTCAGGGTAGTAAGTGCATCATTTTAGGAATGTGAATATGCCAGGCTGTAGCTTGACTCATCTGTGGAATCATTCCCCCAATTTTGGCAAAAGCCCCTCAAACGTTAATGAAGAGGAGGTCGGAGTGTTAGTAGGCCTGGGAATGCCAATGTCTTTCTTTGGTGCCTAGGTCATTGCTAGATGATATTTCCAGTTTAATTTCTTCGCTTAGACGGTGTAGCAGTTTGATACATCTGAGTGACAATTCAGAGAGCACTAAAAAGCCAACCACATTCCCTTGAGGCTGGATTTATACCTCGGCCGGATATGCGATAAAAGGACTTTAGTGAACCAGATTGGCTTTTGTGAGAGAACAAGGTGTAGAGCTGAATGAACACAGCAGGCCAAGCAGCATCAGAGATCTGATGCTACTTGGCCTGCTGTGTTCATCCAGCTCTACACCTTGTTATCTCAAATTCTCCAGCATCGGCAGTTCCCACTATTTTGGGTTTTTGTAACATTTGTTTCATGGTTGTCACAATATAATACCAGGTTAAATGAACTGAATTTAAATTATGCCAGCCACCATTGTGGGATTTAAACACACAGCCAGAGAATTAGCCAAGGCTTCTGACTCCTAGCTCTGTGACATTGTCATAGGCCACTACCTACCAATGGGGGTCTTTAACAAAAACCAAATGTACTCCTTTCAGACCTTTAAACCCTAAGACATAAATTTCCAATTGTAACTCAATAAATTTTGGAATAAATTGAGTTTTGATTAGCGATTCATGGTTTAAGCAGTGTCAGGTTGCTATGAAGAATTGTACTTACCAGATTTATCCCACCCATGGCTGATAAGACCTCATCTTTCCATTTGCTTTTGCCTAGTGCACAGCCTTCCTGCTCCTTCTTTTGTTGCTATAAAATAATGTTTGTTATTATTAGGACAAACAAGGATCACAGTAATGAAAAGTACAAGTACAATAACATTGGTTGCAATAAGAGGAGTATTTATCATAGTCAGATAAATCTTGATCACAATAAGACAAACATTGAACTTATGGAAATAATGGGGAGTAGCTGAGATGCTTTTGTGGAGAGTTGGCATGGCTCTGATGGGTTGAATGGCCTCTGGTTGAAGTGTAACTCTGCTCTGATTCATTTTATGATTTTATAATAACATAAACACTGACATTAATTATCACAATGCTCAGATGTCAAATCGACAGCAACTATAACATAACAAATATTATAAAATAACTCACATTTCGATCCTTTCCTTCTCTTAAAAGCTTCTTCTGCAAAAGTTTGGATTCATATTCTGGTCTTGGATGCTCCTAAAAGCAGACCACACACAAACAAGACACAAAGACTGAATTAATGGAAGATTCTTCTTCTTCTGATATAAGCACTAAAACTCTGCCAAGTGCTATTATTTTTCTCCTGGTATAAGCACTTAAATGTAGCAAAAAATGAGTTAAAGGAAGCAAGAAAAAGGGTTAAAGAAAAGTGCTGATAATGTTTGGTAAACCCCCAGAATCTCAAGCAAAGTTGGTGAAAAAAATCACAAATGCTTTAGTTAGAACTTACAAAGTTCTATTGGTTCAGGGGTTTAGATTGGAAAATTGGAATTGTAACTCTATGTTGAAGAAAGGTGAGCTAGAAGAATCAGGAAATCATAGAGTTCTTATCCTAATATCTTTCGTGGCAAAGTTGTTGCAATTTATAATCAAGAAATAACAGACCAAGCACTGTACAAATTTGAGCTGATTGAGACACAAGGTCAATTTTAAAAGGTTGGGTAATGTTTGCAAAATGTTATTACATTTCCCAGGAAGTAACTAGAGAACTGGGGCTTAGTTATGGATGCAGTTTTTATTGACTTCTACCAAGCATTAAATATGGTTTGAAATAAGAATTAAATTTAAACTTAATGCAAATGATTGACCTGATTGGGAGATTGGTTCAGTGGTGAAAGATTGGTGTAATTGATATATATTCAAAGTGACTACCGTAATCCCACAGATTCAAGAAGGCAGATCACCACCACCTTCTCGAGGTCAACTAGTGATGGGCAAAAATGCTGGCCCATCCAGCAATGCACACATCCACAAATGAATAAAGAAGACATAGAGCTATGATGAGGCTTCAACAATTCAATATATATATACATATTAATGACATGATACACATTAGAGAACTGTGTCCAACTCTGATCGCACAAAGATGGGTGGTATAATAATGTGTAGGCAGCAATATAAAATTACAAAGATACATTGATAGATTAAATGACAGAGCAAATTACTGTCATACGGATTCCAAGTGTGTGAGTCTATTCTATTCTATCTATTTATAGACTATACTTCTAGTCTATTTATTCTCATCCATAAATAGATGAGCTTTTTCGAAAGTTTCTTTAAAATGAATAAAAGCTGGGCATAGTGAAGAGCCAAAGAACATTAGAGGTCCATTAAAAAACTACTGAAATATAGCGGACAATTTCAAAAATGCTAATATAAAGTTATATTAAAATAGCTAGAATATAAAGAGGAGAAAGATTTTCTACAGCTACGCAAAGCCTTGCTTAGATTATATCTGGAGTACTGTATACAGTTCCAGGTATGCATCTTGGAAAGCATACATGAGCCTAAGGAGAATTGCAGTACAGACACTCCAGTATGTTATTCATAGTTAAATATTGGCAGATACTACTCATCAGTTGATGTAAGCATTAAAGTGCAGAAAAAGCCAATCTTGATGTTTGCATTCAAAGTATGTCAAACCTGCATATGCTCCTTGATGTATTATTGGCAATAAAAAAGGAAGGAAAATGTATTAAAGCAGACTTTCAAAATATTTTAAATAAGACAAAGAACTGCAGAGGTTGGAAATTTGAAACAAAAACTGAAATTTCTGGAGAAACTCAGCAAGTCTGGCAGCATCTGTGGAGACAAAGCAAAGTTAACATTTTGAGTTCAGTGATCCGTCTTTAGATTTGAAGTTTCTGCTGAGTTTCTACAGCAATTTCTGTCTTTGTTTCAAAAAGTTTAAATCTATTTTCCATTCTGAGCATAAGACAATAATCTATTTGTAGCACTTTCAAGAATACAATTGGCTACAACACTGATTTACTTTGTATGAATAAGCCACAGAATAGAAATTTATTTGATCATTTCAAGCACTCATGCTAAAGCCTGATGTGTTATTTTCAGGCAACTTTTAATTTGTTTGGATCAATACTTATGCAAATAATGAAATGTATCACAAATACTTGAAGCAAAACTTCCACTTATATGTCCTTGGCTGAATTATAAGATTGCTGATATAATCAGTTCTTGAACTCTCTGTAATATTTAGCTGGCACTTGCTGCAACAAGTTATACTCCAGCTGAAGTAACAGCATAGTTTATTTCTTGCGATCAGGATACAGACTTGCAGAGCAAAATAAAAAATAAATGATTGCAGAAGTTCTTCTAGTTTCTAAAATATTATTGTAAATTAATTGTTGATGGATTACTGTCATCTTTGAAGTGAATGTCAGTGCTGAAAAAAGAACACACCCACTCAGACCAGCAACTGCTTGAGGCACATTGCTACATCTGTAGTATAGCAGGACATATAGTATAGCCATCCCCACTGCATTGAAGCAAACAGTTTAAGGCTAATCCTGGAAGAGCTTACCCTAATTAATCTATGTTTGTGTTTTCATATTTCTAATACCGTCATTCTTGTAACCTAGTGTCAATTTACTGTCATTTGATATGGCGGTATGTGTAGCTGTGTGATGGGAATCTACATCCTTTAGGAATTGGATTAAGACTCATTTTACATCGAAAGCTTTTTATCTGATTGAGACAAGATACATTCATTCCATTAGTCTGGAATGGATTGAGGTTCTTTGATTTGAAGTGATAATATTCTACTCAGCCATTCAGATTTATGAAACAGTATTAAATATTGGGAACATAAATTTGAAAGACATGAGTGAGGTAATTTTGTGTTTCTGATAGGAACACTCACATGCCAACTCTTGACTGTCAGCCTTGGAAAGTTATGTCACAAAGTCAATGAAGACTGCATTGTTTGAGAGTTTGTTCCTTGTTTGAAAATCTCACTAATTCATCTTCCTTCCATTATTGGGGTTTTCAAAAATGACCTTTGATTATTTTTGATTTTGGATCAGTCTCAGCTTGGAATTAGTACTCTATCCTTTGAGTCAGAAGGTCAGAGGCTAAAGGCCCATCCTGAGTAAATACTTTAGGGCTATCATGTGTCTTGAAAAGTCCTGAGATTGTGAATTGCGCAATACAAAATGCAAGTTCAAGCTTTCTTCTCACACTGGTTTGTTTATCCTTTAGGAGAATAACTAAAAGTTTAATGATATTAATGCCATTACAAAGAACCTGTTGGTTTCCTGTTATATAATGTTTCTTGTCTTATTGGGGCACAGAAACCTGATCCTGCTCTCTTCCAATGTTCCTTTATGCAAATAATCAAGCAAAAAATATAATGTGAACAGTCTCCTTTCTGAGTTACCCTACATTTTTAAGCAATTTCATTAGATGGACTTCTCTCCCCTTATATGAACACAGTGAAGATTATTTAGTTTTCTTGGGATATATTCCAGCACCAATTTCTCTTCAAAATGTTTAACTTCAGCAAGAACTTTATCCAGATGAGTAAGCTTTCTCACCAGAATGAATTTTATGAACTTTTTTTTCGATAATTTTGATAAGAGGCAAGTTCATAACATATATGCTCCTGGTACATACTACAGACAAAACTGAGTTTGTTATGTTCATGACTGTTCAGCAGGTCACTGATGCACAATTTCCAAGGCAACAGTAATTTCTCATCCCTTTTGTGGAGGCTGAAGAAAGAGCACTGGAGTTTGCTGCATTGTTTAGATTCCCACAGGTAAGAGGAAGTGGTGGAGGTGGGAATAATTACAACATTTAAAAGGCATCCGGATGGGTATATGAATAGGAAGGGATTAGAGGGATATAAGCCAAATGCTGGCAAATGGGACTAGGTCAGATTGGGATGTTTGTTTGGCATGGAAAATTCAGACTGAAGGGTCTGTTTCCATGCTGAATGACTCTATGACTCTAAGACTGCACACACTGCCTGATCTCCATCAGTGACTAACTACGAATGCCAACAAGGAAGGCTTCCATTCACTCAGTGTTTGACTTGTTTGTGACTACAGGCCAGCAATTCCTGTAGGCCCATGCCCATACTCCTATGCTATGCTATGGTATCTTCCCACAGTATCAGTTATAAAGAGGGACCCAGTATGAGCCCCAGGATTCATCTTCATTTGTTTAATTCTCAATAATTTTGCTATCCAAAGGGGAATTACCTTGTTTCTGCTTCAGGAAGAAGACTTAACAACAGGATGGTTCAAAAAAAGGGAAAAGAGGAGCTATGTTTTGCAGAATAGACAACAGCACAGCAGCACATTAAGTTCCTTCAGTTGTAAAGCAGCATCTTAATGAATAGAGGTTTATATGATCAGCTTCCCCAACTTCAAAGCATAAACTACTGCCTTCTTCCATTTCATTTAATCCTACCATCCATTTTAGCGATATGCCAAAGAATACAATTTTATGAAGGTTCCTGTTAGATTGCAAAGATTATTAAAAACCAACAGCTATACCAAAAACACACATCTACACTTTCAATAGATACAGTTATTGATCATACAAATATGACTACCATATATCTACAAATGCCTTGTGAAAAGCCTTGGGCCCCATCTTGTGTACCTTTTACCTATTCTGGGGTTTCTAGGAGATGGCTCTCTGGTTTCTCTGCAGAGCTTAGGTTAGGACAGGGATAAGAACTACTGCTGAGGGAACTTGAGGTGGACGGTAGGTGGCCTCAAAAACACTTTGGCCATTGGTAACCTGGTTGCAGCCTGATGAAACACAGTTTTGACCAGGGCTGCCCGGCCCAACTGGCTGTATGGCATCAACAAGGTTCTACTGCTGTCATGTGGGTCCTGGAGGACGTTGGGTGCACTATATTACTAAAGAATGGATGCTGAATCCTAAGGCCTTTTCAAAGTAACTCTTTATTCATAATATAATAAATATTTACACCTACACTTAGCACAAGGTCTGGAATGTTGCTTCTCTCTTCAGAGTCTAACATCATGTGATTTATTACATTAACACTGATAGGCTTTGTCTTTATGTATTCAAGTGTTAATCTTTAATCTACATCTCCTCCAAATCCTTGTCATAGTACAATATTTACAACATTTTACAGGAAACACTGGTTGAAAAGCTGCAGGAATAGGAGGAGGACGGATACCCTGAGAGAGGGCAGCAGCTACCTCTTTCATGGAACTAAACATGTTCTCAGAGACCTGAAACCTCAGCATTCCCACACTGTGTGAGAAGACATTGTAAGTGTGCTGGGTAGCTTGTGATGCCCCGATCCATCATCTCTTGTAAATCAAAGGAGATGCCTGACTGTAGCACTAGGCCTAAGTTTCCATCAGTGCTGTCACTATTAGACAGAGAAAGACACTCTCTGAAACATAAGGTACATGGTATGCACATGACACTTACTTTATACATAGATTTTTCCAGTGGGAAGTCTTGCTCAATAAGTTCAATCAATGTTACTGTGTTCTAACCCTATTTCTGGCCACATTCTTGTCAAGCAAAGTTTCTACTGGGAAGTGTGGCATTATTGAATATCTTCAGAGATGCCTTAAATCAGGACTTCTCAAAGTGTGAGAGTTGCAAGCCTTTCAGTGGGGGATGTGAGACAAGATGGCTGCCACACTGCTCAGACTGATTTCTGACAGATCAACTGCTCCCTGAAGACTGATTGCTATTGCAAATGAAATCAATGAATACATAGGCGCTTTTTTCTTGGAGAAACTCTGCTACTGCTGCAACATTTAACTCCTGTTCCCCGAACCCCAGTAAAGAACTAAAGCAACACCTCCAATCCATCAAAATCTAAAACCCAAACCCACTCCACTCCAGGCAAGATCGAAAGATTAGGCTTAGCAACTGAAGCTCTCCCCCCAGTCAAAAACACTCATACTCCCCATGCCCCAAATTTTCACTCCCGGGTCATATGAAGTCTGAGGCATTGAAATTGAGCCATGTTGAGAAATAGTGTGGAAAGCATTGTCTTAAGTTATAAATATATATCAAGCAAACAAAAAATATGCTAATGTTTGCTCACTTCTTCCTCTTCCAGACCAGTTAAATCCCATCGGTAGCATAAACTCATCTGTCGACGTTTCCAGGATTCAAGAAACAAGGTTGCTGCGAAGAAAAATATTTTAATGTAAGACGTAAATGTTAAGTTGTCAAATTGGAAATATATTCCACAAATCAATTTCAAAATGGCCATTACCTTGTTCAACCTTACACCCCAGAGCTAGGTCAACTTGTCATTTAATTATTCATGGTAAATTGGTGGTGGCATTGATAATAAATGTACACATTGTAGATACCAAGTGCATCAATGAGCATGCACATGCAGGAGTGCAGCATGGAGGCCAGTTGACATTGGAGGCCATGTCTGTGGAATAATCGCTCCGATCTACAAATTAACTGTTGTATTAAACATTACTCCTTGGAATACTCTCTGACATGCTGTTGGTATGATTTAAGCATTACCCAAACACAAGTTGTTTCAATGCAGGGTGGACTGCTGGAAAGCCATGTGTTCAAGTGCCAATTTGAATATTATCCAAACTCCTACTTACTTCCTCATGCATTGTTTTTCATCAGATTACATTGTGACCACTGATGCAGAAAAAGTTACTGAGAAATCTGCGTCAACAAATTTATGAGTGTCAAAAATGCAAAGAAAATCCAATATATATTCATGAAACCAAGAATTTTCAACTTATAATGCTTGAAATAGAAAACCAAAGTTCCACGTGCTTCACAGAATTGCAATTTGATAACTAAAATAAAACCAAGAACTGAGGGTGCTGGAAATCTGAAACAAAAACAGAAATTGCTGGACAAACTCAGCAGGCCTGGCAGAACTGTTCTGAAGAAGGGGCACTGGAACCAAAATGTTGATTATGCTTTCTCCGCGCACATCTGCTGAGTTTCTCCAGCAATTTCTGTTTTTGTTTGTAATTTAATGAAATAGTTTGAATGGTTGATGAAAGATGAAGGTTTCAAGAAGGTTATTAAAGGAGGAACGGGAGCTGCAAAGCCAGAATGGTTCGGGAGAAAATTCCCATCTGTTTATCCTTGAAGACTGAAAGTACAGCTAGGATGAAGTGTGTAAGAAATGCAGAAAAGGTTTGTATCAGAGGAATGCTAAGTTATTGAAGGCTGGAGGAAGTTACAGAGATAGAAGAGGGCCAAAGTGATTTAAATACAAGGATGAGAACTTTGAATTGGAGTATCAAATGGATAAGTTAATAGAACCTGGTATGGCTTAAAATATAGAGAGTGCCATTTTGGATGAGGTAAAATTTATGGAAAGTGGAACACGATATGACAGCTAGAGGAACATTCAAATAGTTAAGTCTGGAAATAATCAAGGAATGGATAAATATGTTGCAATGGATAGATGAAGGGAGATATGGACTTGCAATTTCAGCTCATGTACAAAAGAATACTAATTTTGTGAAGAATCCAGATCATTTGGAGATACTGGCCAGCAGGAGAAAGAAAAACAGTGCAGAATTGGTGGCAGGGACCCAAGACAATGGCTTAGATCTTTGTAATATTCAACCGAAGGAATTCACTGCTCTTCCAGGACTGAAGCTCAAATAAGCAATGACATAACATGGAGACAGTGGAGGGATCAGGACAGTTGTTGGAGACTTCGATCTGAATGCTGCATATGGAAAGAGAAACAATCATCAGAAGTGCTGTCATTGGAGAGATGAAAGTGAAATGAATTGAGAGCACAATCTCTGAACTGGAAATGGCAGAGGGGCTTTGGAGGTAATTGAAAATCGATCATATCAAAAGCTGCAGAACAGGTGAGATAAACAAGTAAAATGGTTACAATCACAGACAATATAATTTGCAACTTTGATTAGGGCAATTGCAGTATTTCAGCAGGGTTGAAAAATTGATTGGACAGGTTCAAATATGTAGGTCAAGAGTGACGTGATATTCAAAGTACTAGATAACTGGAGCTAACAAAAATGAATTTGGAACTTCCAAAGACAGATGATTATTGTTGAAACAGTGCAGTGTTGAAATCTGTAAACTTTTAAAATTCTATGAATCAATGACATTCTCTACATGAACGGCAAATTAGACCTTGTGAAATGTTATGCTAAACTATGATGCTCTCCATTCTTTCAATATCTAACTAACAAAAGTGTGAATGAAGTTTGTTATGGTCCAAGTACGTGACGTAAGCAGATGTGTTCAATTGTCAACCATTGACCTACTACCTAGGGTCTTAAAACACGATTAACCAACTGCAGTTTTTCTTTAAAACAGGGCTGGTTGTGGTCGATACTATGTATGAAATATATTTTTAAAAACACTTTATTAGAGAAACATCTTTAGTAACAATTGAAGAACAGTGTCAATGACATAGAGAATCTGGACACAGAGGACAGAAAACCCACTTTCCAAAGCTCCAGGCTTTCCAGTCATTAAAATGAACATCAGGAAAATCAGAAATGCCATGATTCAGATCTGATGATCTCTGTGTATGTTTCCCTGACTGGCTTTCAATACAATGGGGACACCAACCTAGGAGCAATGTTTTGCAGTTTCAGAGTGAATAAATTGCTTGATCAAACCTTCCAAGTCAGAAGACCCATAGGTAGCCACTGGCAGGCAGGAATTACCCATCATGTACCCACCAGAACTAAGGGTCACAGTCTAAGAATTAGGGATAAGCCATTCAGGACCGAAAGGAGGAAGAATTTCTTGACTCAGACAGTTGTGGACCTGTGGAATTCTCTACCACAGAAAGCTATTGGGGACAGTTCATTAGGTATATTCCAGGGGGAGCTGGACATGGTCCTTGTGGCTAAAGGGAGCAAAGGCTATGGAGAGAAAGCAGGAATGGGATACTGAAATTGCATGATCAGCCATGATAGTATTGAATGGTGGCGCAGGCTCAAAGGGCCGAATGGCCTACTCCTGTGCCTACTTTCTATGTTTCTATTAACCCTTCACAAGCAGAATGTATGGTAAGTATTGGCAATGTATAAACCAATCCACTTCTTAGAACAACTTTAGACGATAAACTGGTAAAGTTACTTGTTTGGCAGAGAGCCCATTACTTGGTTAACTGAATCCAAAATATAAAGCAGAACATTCCATTCCCATGATACCTGAGTGAGAATGCAAATTACTTGATCATTGACGAAGTATCAGTTAACACAGAATCACATCATTGTCACTGTGCAGAAGGGGGTAATTTTAGCCCATTGTGCCTGCACTGGCTCTTCAAGCATTTTGACTTAGTGACAATTTCCTGCCTCTTCCCCATAACCCTGTACCTGTTTCTATTTAAATAATTATTCTATGCCTTTTTGAATGCCTCAATTGAAACTCCCTCTACCACGCTTCCAGGCAGTTTATTCTATACACTAACTACTCACAGTATGAAAAAAAACTTGTCTCGCATTTACTTCTTTTGCAAAACACTTTAAAACTGTGTCCTCTGGTTCTCGACCTACTTATGTGTGGAAACAGTTCCTTGTTATCCACTCTGTTCAGATTGGTCATGATTTTGAAAACTTTCAGCAAATCTCTTCCAAACCTTCACTTCTCCAAGGCAAACAGCCCCAACTCCTCCAAACTTTCCTCATAACTGAACTGTATCATCTTTAGGGAGATAGTAGGAACTGCCAATGCTGTGTTCATGCAGCTCTACACCATGTTATCTTGTATCATCTTTAGGACCATTTTTATAAATGCAATGCAATATTTGCTTTGGCCAAGACTTCTTTGAACTTTACTTCTATATGTTTTGATTGGTTGGCTTTTCAATTGTAAAAATATCTCATATTGAGAGGCTTATTGAAGAAATCACTCCCTCAGCCACACTAATAGACTCAACAAAGCAATATGTGAGATTTGAAACTTGAACAAGTGTCAGTCAGTGCAAGATTTCTGCATGCTACAAGGGGTTAAGCTTCAACATCATTACCTGAGCAGTAACTTAAACAGAAAACAAAGTGTGCTGAAAACTGCAATACTCTCTCAGAAAGCCTTTAATCAATAGAAATTTAATAATTACTATAAAAATAGGCTTAAAAATCAGAAATTGCTGGAAAAGCTCAGCAGGTCTGGCAGCATCTATGGAGAGAAAGCAGAGTTAATGTTTTGTATCCAATGACCCTTCTTCAGAGCTAGGAATAGGCTAATCTTCTAAACAAATAAAAGATCCATGCCCCTTCATCCCCCAGGAGAACTGATGAGGAAATGTCAAACATACAGCTCATGATTTGTCAATGTACACTTTCAGATACCAATGCACACGACAAGAAAGAGCATTCCAAAAATCAGCTCTCTCACACTGGACCAGAAGCTAAACCAAGGTCAAACATTTTTCTTACCCCAGAGAGCCATAAAGATGGAGAAAAAGACAGTGGCAGGATTGTCAAACAAATGGCTGGCACGTGCTGTTGCACAAGCAGTACTGAGGTACCAGTAATCGCAGGACTTATCACAGAGCGGGCACATGGTGAAGTTATTCTTCTCATCACACATCTCTAGACTGAAGTGACACAAAAGAGAAAGCATAATGAAAATCTGTGCTGAATCATAAATATCAGTTTAATTTAAATAGGTATTCTCTGGTATAGCTTACACTCGCATAAAAAGGAAGTTCTTTTTAACCTCCTTCATTTTAAAAGTAATGTTTTAGCCCATTTCATCGTATTTGATACTCACTAATCCTTGTTTGAGAGGATGGCTAAGACAACAGGCCTGTATGAATGCTAATTTCATTAACTATTAAAGGAAGAAGATGGTCATGTTACACAGTATTTATGTCCCTACCTCTGGACCAAAAGCTCAGTCCATGTCCCACTCCAGGACTAAATGGTCACAGAAGAGGTGTCTTATTTTCAATCTATAAATTCTTTCCATACATCTGTAGCAGGTAGTCAGAGTGAGAGGGTATTCTGGTTTGCCAGACCCATGTGGTTACTACTGTGCAGCAGCATCCACCCCCCACAACATTAAAAGATTCCATTAGCCCCATTCTTGCCATTAGCAAGTACCATCTTCAGTTTGAGGACTACCACACACGCAGTAAAAGAATAATCAGGAAGAGATAGGCGGGCTCCAAGAGGTTTCAAAAGCTATTACATGATGAACTGTGCAAAATAATCAAGACAGAGCCTAGATTTTCGACAGACGAGACTCCCAATGAAAAAATTAATTACAATGTTAGAAGACGTTAAAAGACAATTCAATGCAATTGCATTGTTGGTAAATGTATAATTATTTATTTCGTATTTATATTAAGTTGCTAGGGAAAATTAATTGGCAGAAAGCATTTTCAATAACCTGTGAGAATCTGAGCCCATATTTTACAACAGCAAGGTAATAAAGTCCCATAACTAAACAGCAGATATTGTATCCATTGTAACTTTAGAGATAAGTCATTTATGTAGTCAACAGATTTTTAAAATAACGTAGATAAATTATACAGGACAGAAGATTATAAAGCAACAACGCCTACAAAATTTCACTTCCTGCTGTCAACTTTGCTATGATAAATTTGAATCTATTTTCTAAAAGCTTCCTCCCTTGAAAGTGCATACTATAATCACAATCTTCTGCCAATGCCAACAGCGTAAAGTCTCAAACACATGATTTATATTTGCTGTGCCTGCAAATCCTACACTACAATGCCCTATCCAACTTTATCTCATTGAATGAGTGATCTTTGATTTTGTTATATCTTCGTTTTGGTATATGCTCCTGTACTTAAGAATGCGATTTCTAATTTCATTATTTTCTTTGAACAACGACAAGGGTATTGTGAACAGCTAGTATCAGCGCACTCAGAAATGCAAAGTGTGTGAGCACACTTCCACCTGGGTAAGTGCATGTGCTCACTGCCTGTCACACTGCGGCCTTCATTCCCTGAGGAGGACCTGAAAACTAAATGCTGAGCAAACCAATTTCCGGGCCATTAGGTACAACTAACTAGCACGAGCAGTGACTTGTATTTGCTGATCACAAGGAATTCAGCAGTAACCTCTTTATCCAGAGAGTCATGCCAATGTGAAAACTGACACCAAACAGACTTTGTGAAGGAAAAATCAGAGATGTATTAAAAAAAAGGCTCAATAAGTCTGTAAGGTAGAAGAGAGAAATAAGGTTATGTATTTGCTCTACCAGCACTTTTACGCTATGCACCACTTAAATGCATGCAGGAGCATTTAAATGGGTTTGGAGGGTGCAGCCCAGGACACAGGAGGGGATGGGGATGGGAGATGTCATGACCCGAGACTTAGGAGAGGAGGTGACGAGAGCAGGGGGGAGGGACAGCAGAAGAGGGGAAGGGATGGGGAGGGGACATCCTGATCCCACATTCTCATTTCCACCCCATCTTTACTGTCCACCCGCTGTTCTCACATTCTCAACACCTCCATACCTCCAACTCCATCTTCAATCCCCTCCCATCCAGTCCTCACTCTTCTCTGTCCCACATCTGACATTTTCATCACCCCCGTCTTCCTTCCCATCCTCACTTTCTTCCTGTTTCTCTCTCCCTGTCCTCACATTGTCATTACCCTTGTCTTCATTCCTGTCCCATCCTAACTCCACTCCTACACTCACTCCCCTCCTGTACTTACTCTCCCCTGTCCTTATGTTGTCATCATCCCCTGCCTTCACTGCCTACTGCTGAACCTCGTTTAAAAGTTTGCGCTTCTTCTCTGCGCAAGATGTCAGACGTGAATCTTACTTGATGACATGTTAGATCTGGAATCATGCAAGTGGAATCAGCTAGATAAGTGCACATGCCCATGTCAACAGACACTGTCTCTGCTGATAGGGTGGGAATATATCTGGTGGGAGAAGACTTGTATGGAGCATAAAGCCCAGTTAACCCAAACAGTCTGTTTCTTTGCCGTAAATACTCCATAAATTGTACCTCTGAGCAATAACAATAAATACTATTTAATAATAGATATTCTAATTCTGTATATTAAAGTATTATTTCTAAGATTTAAGACCACACAATAGATAGCAGTTGTGTTGTTTTAGTAAAATTAGCATTTCTTATTTATGGTCATTAAACAATTAGATTATGAACAATATTCCTTTCTTTTTTATTTTAGTAAGACTTTACCTTGGTATATCACTGTCTATTGTAACATAACCATACAAAAACACTATGATCCCAACCAGTGACGCTGGCATCAAGAGTTGCGTGTACAGTCCCAACCATGCAAAGTACAATCCAATCTTCTCTCCAAAATACTTCCTATGAAAGATGGGAATGTTAACAAAGTATTAAACAATTAGTAAAATTGAAACAGAATTAGACTGATTTAGGAGGCAAGATAAAACTGTCTGGATTAATTCAGCGGCTAACACTCCAGGTATGAACTGTGTGCAATGAAGGATCCTCATGGCAAAAGTAGACCTATTTCTGCCTCACCCAGTGTTCAAGTGGTCCACTAATGGGAACATGGACCAGAGAATTCACTCAGCAAAGCTGATCTGATTTTACTTGACTGACCCAAGAACTATAGCATCAATCCAACAAGTTTTCATGTTAACCTATCACCTAATGCACAATTTTGCAATTCACAAAACATTATTCTGTGCATTACGAAATAATTATAAACCACTTGTTTAAGAGGACACAAATGAAAACACATTGACTAATGATCCTACTGTAGACCTTCAAACAATGGGACTGCATATTCAGAACTTCTGATTTACTGGACACACCATTTATGAGTAATTATTTCTAATGAACAGAAGGTTATGTCGGCCAAGAATCAGTAAAATCAAACTCTATAAATCGCTTCTAGATATGTGCTGCCACGAAACTTTGCAGTGATCACATGTGATTATAACATTTATACTAAAGCATTTTCAATGAACTATCACTTTCTAAAACTCCACAACTGCATAATTATTGTCAATACAATTAGGGAGCCTTCATCAGGAATTTCTGAAGGAGAAATGTTTAAATAAGTACCTTATTAGATCAATTGGCTGGTATTTATAAAACACTCCATATCGTGCCCATTCTTGATACAGCACCTGTAAAGTAAATCAAATACCTTAATATTTTCTGAGCATAATTTTATGGTATCTTCACAAACAGATGGTTGTGATAGATTCAAAATCTTGATGGCTCAATTTGCAAAAAGTCAATGGCTTCAAGTTTCTAGTTGTTAATTAGTTTGAGTTTTGTTCCCAAAATGGATGAGTCCATTCTTGTGTTTTATTTGTGAGGTGATGGTATTTTTATTCAGTTGTGGAATGTGGGCATTGCTGGCTGGGCCAACATTTATTGCCCGTCCCTAACTGCCCTTGAAAGGTGGTGGTGAGCTGTCTTCTTTAACTGCTGCAGTCCATGTGCTGAAGGTTGACCCACAATGTCCTTAGGGAGGGCGTTCCAGGATTTTGACCCAGTAATAGTCATGAAGTCGGGTACTTTGGTGCCCAGTGTTAAGATACTGAAATTAAATAGTGAGAGGCATTGTTTCTAATATATAAATATGTTAGATAGGGACATGAAGTGAGTGACTGAGTCTGTATCTGTTGGGGTTAAGGAGGCTGGTGATCTTGATGAAGAATATAAGATTCTGAGAAGACTTAACAGCTGCAAGCTGCAAGGATGTCTCTCCTTGTTGGAAAGTCTAGAAATTAGGTTCTCCCATTTAAGATGGAGATGAGGAAGATGTTCTTTCTCTTGGAGTGTTCTGAGTATTTGGAGCTCTCTTCGCAAAGAGCAGGGGTGGCAGGATCATTGAATATTTTCAAAGTGGAATAAGGTAGCTTCCTGATTAATAAGGGATACAAAGATTTTTTAGGACAGCCTGTAATGTGGAGTTGAGGTCACAGTCAGATCAGCCATGATCTTAGTGAAAGACAGAGCGGACTCCAGAATCCAAACTGCCTCCTCCTTAATTCAGATATGCTTAAAAACTATAACCCGGTTGGGCCGATTCTGCCAATAATCCCACCAGATACTCAAGCAAAATACTGCAAATCTTGGAAATCTGAAATAAAACTTAAAACTGTTGGTATTGCTGAATATTTCCAACATTCTGTTCTGGTTGTGTATAATTAGTGTCCAAAAAATTTCAACTGTTAACAGTAGTTCAGGCTTTTGCTAAATGGGTTGCAATCTGTATGGTGAACAGTGATGATAATGTTTTGCCTAGTAGTGGGTCAGCTATTATTGAAAGCCACTGGAAAAATATTGTATATTACACAGACTGAGAGAGAATGTGAGCATTTTTTAAGATATGCTGCTGCTTAAAGTTGAGCATGTTTCTGATTCGTTCTCACTACTTGTCTCCTTCTGTAAATTTAACCTGGATTGTCTTTCTCTTGTTCTTTTTGCATTGAATTACATAGTCTCTACAACATTGCTGGAGTTTATGCTACACTTGAGCCTGCACCCATTTTTCCTCATCTGATCACAAAGCTCACAAATGTCTTCTCCCTCATATATTTCCCCAGATTCCCCTTAAATGTGTGTGTACTTTCTGCTTTAACTATTCCTTGTGGTGGCAAGTTCCACATTCTGATCACTTTTTGGGTAAAGAGGCTTTTCTGAATTTTCTACAGGACATGCCTCTCACATTCCTTCTATGTTTCCTTTTCTGTATGTTATGTCTGTTTATCTTTTGCCCTCACCTAATTAAGGCTCACTTTCCTCAAACTAGGCACCTGGTTTTAGGTGTTAGATGTCGTATTTTCAGACACTGATGCTGTCTGCATGTGTTTTTCTGGTTTGGGAAGTTAGCTGTCACCAATTCTTTGTCTATGCTGAGTCTAGGGCTTGTTCAATTATCAGTGGTAGAGGATAGACCATTGATGAATGTAAACAGAATAGGCACTTGGCTTCAGTAATAAGTCTGTTTATTGCATGACAATACAGGTTCAATTTACATTAACTACCTAGGCATAATTAAAAAGGGCTCCTGGGAGCTGTAGAATATAACTGTTTCCTTCAGGTATTCATGAAGATCTTAATTGTCTCTACCCAAGGTCTGTGTAGAATCTCCAGGCTGGATAAAACTTACTGCAATATGAACAATAATTTCTTTAGAACCATTAGCTTTGACACAAAGCAAAGATCTGTAATGATGGCTGTGTTTGATGTGTATTTTTTGTTGCATCTTGGACATGGGCTGTGAATTTGCAGACAGAATGTGTAAAAGCATTGGAATCATAAACAAATGGCACATGATTTATATGGCAGCCCTTAAATAAAAACATTACATATCCAGTGTAAGGGGAAGAAATAATACAGAAAAGATTGTCATTTAAATTTATCTGACTGCTTTCCACACAACTGTCCTTCACCTTAAAATTAGAATTAGCTTTATTATCACATGTACTCACATAGTAGAGTGAAAAGTTTACAAGTCACCACTTATGGTGCCATCTTGGGTACCAAGGTACCTGGATATAGATCCTTTAAGTACAAATTCTTAGGAAAAAAAGTTAGAAAAATAGAGAAATAAAAGTTCCAGCAATAAATTAGAAAAATAGAGAAATGAGTTCAGACTTCCAACCCAGACTGTGCGCAGTCTTGGCTGATAATTTAAGGCTGACGGGAGGAAAATTTCTTTCAGATTCCCAGTTGAAGCAGTCTTGATTGTTTTTTAATTCATTCATGGGATTAGGGGATCGCTGCCTAGGCCAGCATTTATTGCCCATCCCTAACTGCCCAGAGGGCAGTTAAGAGTCAACCACATTGCTGTGGGTCTGGAGGCCTGAAATAAAAGCAGAAATTGCTAGCGAAACTCAGTGGTTCTGGCAATATCTTTGGAAAGATACTTGTGGAAAGAGAAACAGTTAACATTTTGAGTCCAAGATGATACTTGTTATGCAATTATCATTCACCACAACAAGAGAATCTGGTCAATTTTCCACATAGAAAATAGGTTTGCTTAAACTATTTTTCAGAGCACCAGGAAACCAGAGATGCCAAAAATTAGTACAATTCAGGTATCTCTGACTTCTCCTTTTGGCTGTTGTCTTTCTCCAATGATTAACACACTGGCCCAGAGCCATAAAGTGAAGAGCTGCCTAAGACACAAAAATATTGTTGATATCTTTGCACCTGCATATTTGAAAACAAATGTGAGAGATGTTACAATAGCTAAATAAATTTGATGACAGCCTTACCTTGCGTTCATTCTCTTCTGGATCAGTGTCTTCATAATCACCCTTCAAAAATTAAATTTTACATGGAATTAAATGGAGTGTCCAGTAAACAGAACATTCATCCCAACCACTCCACACAAGTTATACCCACAATTCTTGATCTACGCCCATCAACATGAGGGAAGGCAGTGATATTGTGGAAATGTTGTTGGACTAATAGTGTAATGGGGACATTGGTTCAAATCCCACCAAGACAAATAGTGAAGTTTGAATTCAATAAAATAAATTGGGAATAAAAGGGTAGCTTACTGGTGACCATGTAGTCACTGTCAACTGTTACGAAAACCCATTTCATTCACCAACACCCTCTAGGAAGGGAAATCAGCTTGCCTACATGTGACTCCAGACCTAGTGCAGTTGAATGCTTAAATGGCTGATGGGCAAGAAGTACAAATCTAGCCAGAGATGCCAAAATCTCAAATTATTTTTTTTTCAACGTAACCCTCCATTCATTTTCTCCTCCTGTGTTTATCCAGCTTTCCTCCAAATAAGTCAATGGTATTCACCTTAGTTGTTCCTCATCATAGCACATTTCAGATTCTGTAGTGAGTTAAACATTCGAACACTGGCTGGATTTAATGCGGCCAATTGGGATGGAAAACATAGCGCAGAGCCACATAATCACAGATAGGCGCAACTTCTGGGTCCAAGCGGAAAAAAGACCTCCTCTGATTACGTCAGATGGAGGAAATGGCTGATATAAGTTTCCCGACCGTTGTTGGTGGGATGTCAATTACATTCATTAATGATCAAATTAATGCCCATTATCCCTGAGACCACTCCAATTCAGTAGTGGTTTAAGGATTAAACGGGAGCCACACGGCTTTCTCTCACCTTGAAAGGCCATTCTTCTAACTCCATCTGATTAATCAATAGCCCCCTGGTGGCAGGACGGGAGTCAATCATATTCAGATAGAATCATAGAATCATACAGCGTCTACAGTGCAGATTGAGGCCATTCAGACCACTGAGTGTGCACCGACCCTCCGAGGAGCATCCCACCCAGATTCTGAATGTGCCTTCCTTATCCATTAGATCCTGCGGTGACTCAAATTCAGAGCTTCTTGCTCAGAGGCAAGGATGCCACCATCTACACAAGACATCCTAGAAAAATTTGGATGGCTGGGTTGCTCAGCGGTTAGCACTGCTGCCTCAGAGCACCAGGGACCTGGGTTCAATACCACCTTTAGGCACCTGTGTTGAGTTTGCACATTCTCCCCATGTCTGTATGGGTTTCCTCTGGGTGCTCTGTTTCCTCCCACAGTCCAAAGATGTGCAGGTTAGCTGGATTGGCCATACTAAATTGCCTGTAGTGTCCAGAGATGTGCAGGCTAGGTGGATTAGCCATAAGAAATGCAGGGTCATAGGGTGACTCTGGATGGGATGCTCTTTGGAGGGTCGGTGTGGACTCGACAGGCCAAATGGTCTGCTTCCACACTGTAGATATCCTATGAAAACATAATACATACTTACATCATGAAGAGGGAAAGCTGAATCATAAACTCCATTTGCTATTAAAGTGGTTATACCTGAAAACAAATTTACAGTTAAAATCAAGAAACTTGCAACTAAATTCAAGCATGTAATAGAATTAAAAACTGAGCAGACTCTCATCTTCTAACCATAACTTCCAGTCAAAAATTTTACAGGCCCCAGCTTACAACGATTATGTTGAATCAAGACTTCACTCGCATCCAACCTTCTTTGAGTCAGGAATCAACAATATCTCAGCCTAAACCCATAGGTTGGAGTAAAAGACTGCACTGCTTGCAATAGATGAGGCTGAAGCTACTTTTGAAAGTTGTCCTAGGTGTCCACAGGACGTCATACAAAGTTTTACAAAGTTTTGTAATAAATTTTTCAACGGTGAGTGCAAGTGAATGCAAGTATTCTTCCCCTCCATGGCATTAGCGATTAGGGTACAGTGGCCTGATCAATACATACAGGCCCAAAAATACAGACAGCATTTGTGGCTAACCTGCCTACAACTGGAATAATGTACAGTCAGCTGTATGTCTCCCGTTTCATGGCAGTGTCTGACATTCCACAGATATTAGTCCCTGACTTACAGCTGCAGTATAAGGGCAACTTCAGTCACAGGAGATTTGACAATACACACTTGCAAATAAACTTAATGTATTGAATTCTATTGCAAATAACCATTGTCCCTGTGAAAATAATTAACCAAAACGCGTCATGAGAGTTTCCTAAGTGGTCATATAGAATTATGTACACATTGTAATTTCAAGAACAGGCCTTTTTCAATTATAACAGCCATGAGCTGCTCTCTGCTAACCCTTCAATTCTCTGCTTTACAGCTGGTGGTGACAGGAGAGACAGATATTTCAGTTGGATTTTCAGTGCACATGAAATTGTAAGGTATCACCAATAGTGTGAATACCAATGACCAGTGATATCATATATTCTTGAGGACCAAGCTGTAATTTGTATCAAGTCGGCTTTCTTAAGGTGGAATTTTAAAGTAATGATGTGGAAGTCCCTTTTATTCATGACACAAGCCAACATTAAGCAACAATAGAAGAGGAGTGGACCATACAGCACCTCAAACACATTCTGCCATTTAATTAGATCTTTGATGGTTTATACACTTATACCATTGGCTTCTCTTACATCTGAAACTCTGAAGGCCATGCTGCAAACAACCAAAACATCACAATTCCAGGTTTCTGGGGAGACAGCTCCAGGTTTTCATTAATCTTTGTGTGAACAGTGCTTCCTGAGCACACCCCTTAATGGTTTCACTCTAATTCAGTGCACCCTTGTTTCTCAGCTCCCTCATCACAGGAAATAATTTCCATCCTGTTCCTCCAGACCCCACACGGGAAAAGTGAAAAACAAAGATACCTCTTTGGGTCTCGCTTCCATCCAGGCCATTCATTAAAGTAGCATAGGAGACTCAATGATCTAAATTAAAGTCTGATCAGTGTACTTATTGAAGACTCATGTCTGTGCAGGCTGGTTTAGTTTCCAGCTACTCCACTATTAGGCAAGTAATAACTAAAAACAGCAGGAAAAAAGCAGAGTGTTGATGGACAAGTCTCCAGGCTGACTTTTACTGCCTGCCAGTTCCGATATAGTGAGAAGACAGGGGGTCTAGATCACTTTAACGCAGACCCTTCATCAGAATTTTAATCTACAGTTTCTGACCCTGCTCTTCAAAGGATGTTATCCCTTGAGAACTAGGTTTAAACAAACAGAAATATTTTTAAAATAATACGTTTTCGAAAACATCCTCCTGTAGCCGTAGGATGATGTAAATAACCAATGTTTGACTTGAGAAAACACCACTCCAAAAAGATTGCAATGTTTTACATACGTGTAAACTTCAAAAATTGCTATAAAACCATGCTGAAAGATGCTGTATTGGCTAATGTAATAGCCTTACCCACGTTATATCCGGCTGTTGCACAAGATGTCCGCTTCAAAATTTCATAAACCTGTAAAGAATGAAAAAAAAGTCAAAGCTCACAACGAGAACTACACCTACGTGAGGGAACAGGTGTGTCCCAAAATGCAACCTATAGATTTAAGCAACTTTTGAACCCCAAGCAATTGAGTCTTAATTATATTCACATGTCTTATATTCTTACCAAGGTCACAAAATGCAAGGAAGCATATGTAAATAAACAGTAGTTGTAATAGTTCCTAGTTTTCATGTTATATTCCATATTTTGTCTTGAAAGTCTGTTTGACTTAGACACAGAGAACCTCAATGTAAAGGATAAGCAGAATAAAGTCTATATAATATTTTTGATGAAATATTTCCAGTACAGCAGGTGAGGGAGCTTACCGTGTTTCAATAATTCAGAAATAATATATAGTTTTGCAATAATTTTTATTTACCAATTATAATTATAATAAACATCCCCCCACCAAAAGTAATCCTTTGTTGATGGCTAGGTTTGTAGAAGCATCCAAAGTGTTTCAGCTGAACAAGAACAGAAGGTAAAAAAAAAATTGAATGTTGAGTCTCACAGGAGCTCAGTTAATCATTATCCCAAGGCTTTTAAATTCAATTTATAGGTTGTTATCATCTCTCTTCCCAGCACTTGGTGTGAACCATATTCACCATATTTGGACAAAGGGTAAAAATTGACATCTACACCATTGTTTCAGGGACAGTTAAACATTTGCATGGTATATCAGTTTAAGGCAGTGAGGTCATGCAACACCAAGTTGTTCCTGATTTTTAGGGATACTATTTGGCTGTCTCAGGCAAATATCACAATGGAAATGTTGCAGTCAATGTAATTAAAAGTCACTATATTCCTTACAGTCTGGCAGTGTGACTTACTATTCGACTCCGGGTTGAATTGTCAAAAAAGGTTTCCTTATTTGTCACATTGTACCTGTAAAGAGCAGAAATATGGCTAAAGGTTTGTGCGTTCCCCTGCCCTCATCCACATTGCTTCACCCTCCCCTTGGAAGCAGAATCTTCAGGTTTTTGAAACCTTTGGGAACCTCTGATTAAATGCTTACAAGCTCTCGGACAAAAGCATTTTTCATCAGCCCTCACATCAAGCTCCACACTGCACCTTTTAAATGCTTTGATTTTTACATTATCTCATCTGTAATATTGCAATATTTCCTCCATGATTGTACTTTCAAACAAATAATTTTTTTTAAATTGCAAGGATATGTTGAGGGTGAATAAGGCAAGAAGAGTCCTTTCAAGAGAATGCACTGCAAAGTTTTATATTGTTTATACAGGGTATGTGGGTGTCGCTGGCTGGGCCAGCATTTATTACCTATCTGTGGTTGCCGTTGAGAGGATTGTGGCGAACTGCCTTCTTGAACCGGCACAGTTCATGAAATGTAAGTACATCAACAAAGTCACTAGGGACTGAGTTCCAAGCGACGTTTAAGGAAGGGTGAAATATTTCTAAGTCAGGGTGAGAATCTATTACACTCCATTCTATCTTACACACACTATATTAATGCCATTTGACCTATGAAGCTGAACTGTTTTGTACAAATACAACGTTAATAGCCAGGGACAATTAATGACAAGGTCTAGAATGAAGCAAAAATTATTTTAAAAAACCACAAGTTAAAACAAATAACTTTGGTGCTAAGTTCCACATTCATTGCAAGGATCATTCCATTGCATCTCTTGAATGTTCAATCTGTCAGAACATCTAAAAGTGAGTAATAATAAACTTTATCAAACTTTTCCCAACGAATGTTTTTTTGTGTGCGTGCATTGCTTACAAATACATCTTGTCTCTGGTGAAGGGATATGACAGGTGCTTGCTTTTCTGGGTCGACTGTTCATTTCTGGGTTGCAAAGGCTTTGTGAACTTTTGCCAGATGGAGTTCATTTTTGCTGCGATTCCATCCTCCTGTTGGATTTCAAAAGCCTGAGAAAAAATAAAAGTATGAATGCTTAAATTAATCTCAGCCACACAGGACTGCCTACAATTGTTATCACTATCCCCAGGGCATGAAGTGTTTTTTTTCAGTCTGCATTTTCTTGGACCTGCAACCTAAAGCCTGCACTGTAAATATGCACGTCATGGACACAATTTTCAAACTTTAACTGCTTTGAGGTTTAAATGCCTTTTTCATATTAAAATATGCTTTTTAACAGCACCCATTGCACCTAAACAGCTGCTGCTGCAGAGGCAAATTTTCTGGCCAATATTCCAGACATTTCTCAATGACCTCAAAAGACGACCGTAATATATGATTAATCCAACCTTTTAACCTCACAAACAATTGGAGCTCAATACTATCTGAGCTTTAAGCCCTGGTCCAAAGGATTTATCTAGTAGCCCATCGCCACTTTATCACTATCACCCAGCTGTGACCCTGGATCAGTTGGGATTGTCAACTTCAGAAGGTCAGTTTGAACTGTTCCCCACCTGCTGGGATGGCATGGTGGCTCAGTGGTTAGCATTTTTGCCTCACAGCGCTGGGACGCGGGTCCAATTTCAGCCTTAGGTGACTGTCTGAGTGGAGTTTGCACATTCTCCCCGTGTCTGCGTGGGTTTCCTCCAGGTGCTCCGGTTTCCTCCCACAGTCCAAAGAGGTGCAGGTTAGGTGGATTGGCCATGCTAAATTGCCCATAGTGTCCAGGGATGTACAGGCTAGGTGGATTAGTCATGGGAAAACGCAGGGATACAGGGATGGGCTATGGTATGGGGGTGGATCTGAGTGGGATGCTCTTCAGAGGGTCACTGTGGACTCAATGGGCTGAATGGCCTGCTTTCACGCTGTTGGAATTCTATGCTGAGAAATGGTCACGCTCTGCTTTAAATCCCACCTGCTTGACCTTGGCGGGGGGGCGGGAGGGGGGGGCGGCGTCAAACATCATGTAGTATCCACTGTCTGAACCACACATGTCCATCGCCTGCCTGATGGTAAACAGCTAACATCAACTGGCAGTCTGTAATTCAGTTCTCCTTATCCTCATCCTCTCTGTGGCAAGGAGTTCCAAAGACTCACAACCCTCTGATAGAAGAAATTCCTCCTCATCTCAGTCTTAAATTGAGGCCCCTTTAATCTGAGATTTTGTCCTCTGGCCCTAGACTCTCCCATGAGGGGAAACATCCTCTCAGCATTTACCCTGTCAAGCTCCATAAGAATCCTACATGTTTCAATGAGATCACCTCTCATTCTTCTGAACTCCAGTCAGTTTAAACTTTGCTCATAAGACATGGAGAGGTGATGGCCTAGTGGTATTATGACTGAACTGTTAATTTAGAGACCCAGATAATGTTCTTAGGGCCCAGGTTCAAATCCTGCCATGGCAGATGGTGGAATTTGAATTCAATAAAAATCTGGAGTTAAGAGTCAAATGATTGTCATGAATCAATTGTTGGGAAAAACCCATTTGGTTCACTATTGTTGTGTAGGGAAGAAAACTACCATCCTTACATGGTCTCGCCTACATGTAACTTCTAACTGACAGCAACATGGTTGACTGTTAACTGCCCTCTGGGCAATTAGGGATGGACAATAAATGCTGGCTCAGCCAGTAACACCCTCATCCTGTGAATGAATTTTTTAGAAAACCCTCCTTACCATGGATTATCATGGTGAACTACCTCCTCTTTCCGTAAATAAGGGGAACCAAAACTGCTCATTGTATTCTAGATGTGGTCTCAATAGCACCTTGTACAGTTTCAGTAAGACTTCCTAATTCTTATACTCCAAAATAAGGGCCTTGAAATGAGGGCCAAATTCCATCAGCCTTCCTGATTAGCCTGCTGCACCCGTGTGCTAGCTTGCTGTGTTCCATGTGCAGTTACCCCCATATCCTTTAGTGATGCAGCTTTCTGCAGTTCTTCTCCATATAAACAATATTCTGTTCTTTTGTTCTCCCTTCCAAAATGAACAACTTCAGATTTTCCCACAGTATACTCCATTTGTTGACTTTTTGCCTACTTAACCTATCAACATCTCTCTGTAAACAGTTTGTATCACTTCCACAACCTGTCTTTCCACCTAATTTAGTGCTGTCTGCATATTTGGCTACAATACACTCATTTTCTTCCTCTGAAATCCAGATATGACCTCTGCAAAGTCATCAGGGAGGCCAAGAGGCAGTACCGGACCAAGTTAGAGACCCAAATCTGCCAAACAGACTCCCATCACCTGTGTCAAGGTCTAAACAACATTATGGGATACAAAATGAAACAGTGTAAGATAGAGGACAAAGACACATTCCACCCTGATGCGCTCAATGCTTTCTATGTTCGGTTTGAGCAGAAAGCCAGCGGTGCAGTGACACCTGACCCGGTAGCCTCTGACACACTGGTTCCCACTGTCACCACTGCAGCCATCAGATCCGTCTCCCTGGGGGACAACCCAAGGAAAGTAATGGACCCGGATGGAGTCCCTGTCCAAGCACTCAGCTCCTGTGTGGACCGACCGGCGATGGTGCTCACCGATATCTTCAACCTCTCCTTACGACAAGCTGAAGTCCCCACCCGCTTCAAGAAGTCCACCATCATCCCCGCACCCAAGAAAACACATGCGATGTGCCTTAATGACAACCGTCCAATGGCTCTGACCTCAATAATCATGAAGTGCTTCGAGAGACTGGTTATGACCCACGTCAACTCCAGTATCCCAGCCTGCCTCGATCCCCTACAACTTACCTACCAATGTAACAGGTCCACAAAGGATGCCATATCCCTAGCCCTGCAGTCATCCCTGGAACATCTGGACAAAAAGGACACCTATGTCAGACTCCTGCTCATTGACAACTGCTCCACCTTCAACACCATTATCCCCTCCAGACTGATCTCAAACTCCAAGACATTGGTCTCGGCTCCGCCCTCTTCAACTTGATCCTCAGTTTTCTGACCCACACATCACAATCAGTGAGGATAGGTAACTGCACCCCCTCCACAATAACACTCAACACTGGAGCCCCCACCCCACTGAGGATGCATTCTCAGCCCCCGACTGTACTCTCTGTATATCCATGATTGCGTTGCCAAATTCTGAATGAGCACCATCTACAAGTTCACTGATGACACCACCGTAGTAGGATGGACACCTAAAAATGACAAGTCAAAGTACAGAAGGGAGATAGAGGGCTTGGTGACATGTTGCAATGAAAACAACCTCTCTCCGACTGTCAGCAGAACTAAAGAACGGATCTTTGACTTCAGAAAGAAAGGAGGAGAACACGCCCCCATCAAGGTAACCAAGGTTGAGAGGGTGGAGAGAGTCCAGTTCCTCGGACAATAACTGACAACCTGTCTTAGACTTCCCACGTAGATGGGGCAGTCAAGAAGACACAACAACGCCTCTTCTTCCTCAGGCAGCTCAGGAAATTTGGCATGTCCATAAGGTCCCTCACCAACTTCTACAGATGCACCATTGAAAGCGTACTATCTGGATGCATTACAGCCTGGCACGGCAAATGCTCTGCCCAGGACTGGAAGAAACTACCGAAGGTGGTGTGCACAGCCCAGACCATCACGGAAGCCAACCTTCCAGCCATGGACTCCATTTACATGGCTCACTACTGCGGAAAGGTGGCCAACATCATCAAAGACCCATCGCACCCCGGTAATGATCTCCTACTACCCCCTCTGTCATTCAGAAGATACACTAGCCTGAACACACGCACAAGCAGGTTCAGAAACAGCTTTTTCCCTGCCCTTATTAGACTAATGAATGGACTTTCTAGCCTCAAATAATGCTGATCTTGCTAATGTTGATATCGCCTAGCATACGCCCTGTACAATGTCATTTGTATGCATCTGTCCAAGTTTTTTACAATCTTTGATCTGTACATCCTTGCTTATCACAGTCTGTCTGTACTTCTCGTAAACAAAGGTTTACAACGTATTCTGGTACGCGTGACAATAAATCAATCAATCAATCAGTCAATAATATATATTTTAACTGTACCCAGCATTGATCCCTGTAATACCTCACTGAGCAAGGGTCACCTACCTGAAAAGAACCCTTTAACCTCGCTCACTGTTTCCTGCCATGTACCAATTCTCTAGCCATGACAATATATTACCTCCAACACCATGGGCTCTTATCTTATGACTTAACCTTTTCTGAGCTACCTCGTTGAATGCCTTCTGGAAATCCAAATGCATCACATCTACTGGTTCCCCTCTATCAACTCTGGTTGAGACTTGCTCGAAAAAAAAACTTTCATGAAGCCTCTGCTTGATTAGATTATGATTTTCCAAATGTTCTGCTATTACTTCCTCAATAATTGACTCCAATATTTCTCCAACAATAAATATTAGGCTAATTAACCTGCTTTTTACCTCCTCACTTTTTGAATAAAGATGGAATTTTTGGAAGTTTACAACCAATTCATTCACTGTTTCTGTAACTATTTCTTTTAGGATTCTAGGATGCAAGCCAATAGGGCCAGGGGACTTAACTGCTTTTATCCCCGTTAGTTTGTCTACTGCTTCTTTGGTGATGGAGATGGTACTTAATTTGTCTCCCATATTCTTTCGTATTAATGGAAGGAAATCTTCTTATGTCCTTCAATAGCTATCACTGTATACGATGAACTTTTCAATGGCTGGCAGCTGCAGTGCCCTACTTTACACCGGCTATCGCTTTCACTTAAAGAATCAAATTCAATTATAACAATTCTTTTAGGTGGCAAAATTTTCAAGAAGTATTTTGAGGGGTTTAAAATTTTGAGGTCAACTTGAGCTTAATCATTCAACAAATGTTGTGCTGAAACTTGCAAGTGATATGCAACACAGCAGGTAATTTCCCGGTCGAGTCTGGGAAAGGATTTCTGATTCAGCCTAGAGATAATCGCTCATGAGAGCTGACCTACATCTTTATTACACAAATTGCCTCAAGCTGTTTAAAGGTCTACCTGCATGATCCAATAATGAATAAATCGCCAGCTCAGGACTCGAATCGCAACTCTAACTGAAATATTTCACCCGAACTGGAAAGCACTTGTTTATTACTGCTTTTATGTCTTTACATTATTAGGTATGTTTGAAAATTTATGTTCAGTTATAGGGATCAGAATAAGTACGTTTCTTTAAGCCAACCAAGGGTTCCCTGGAATCCAAGTGTCCCACTAATATTCCTAAAGGATTCTTTGTAGTTTTATGGCGATTTGAAAAATTTCACCAAATATAAAGCCTCTACCATATCATTAGCTTCTCAATTCATCACTGGTTGGTGACATGTTTTTATTTTTTTAATTCAATTGGTGGGATGTGGGCATCGCTGGCTGGCCAGCATTTATTGCCCATCCCTAGCTGCCCTTGAGAAGGTGGTGGTGAGCTGCCTTCTTGAACCACTCTAGTCCTCCTGTTGTGGGTTGACCCACAATGCCATTAGGGAGGGAATTCCAGGATTTTGACCCAGCAAGGAACGACAATATATTTCCAAGTCAGGATGGTGAGTGGCTTGGAGGGAGATTTGAAAGTGGTGGTGTTCCCATGTTGCTGTGCTCATTTTAATTTTACACAATTCTCTCCACTTGGCACTAATTTGGTTTGATTTTCGATATAATTCAGCATTGAAATTTATATAATGTAGCTTCTCTGCCCACATGTACCTACTGTCATCAAGTTATGGCTTCTGGTTCTCAGTCATTAGAAATAATCACACTCAAATTTGCTGGACCCTCATTCAGTGTATTTCTTGCTATTCTCTATGTCGCTGGTGGACCAATACATTGTTACTCAGCACTCCAGATTATTTACTCACAAACAACAGTTTTAGACATTTATGAATAATTCAATAATATAACAGATTATTATTTTTGCAAGTTATTATTTTACAAGTTTTTATTTTATGTCATTAACAGTTTTGCACTCTCCTTAAAACCACTAAGGATATTAACTTAAGGGAGGTCTCTAAGAATTCACCCCAAAAATCTGATGAATGTCTCATAGATTGAGATGATTCTTTATGCTGACATTCTAGCAAACTGAGAAATCCGCATCCACAATGTTTTTGGTCATCTCTGCTGGCCATCATAAACAACCTAATGCTTTAATTGAGTGTAGATCTACAATCTCAGCTGTCTTTAGCACACATATTTTCTTTGATTCAAGTTTCTAGTCTTATGAAAGAGATATTGTAATCCCAAATTACAAACAGCAACCACATTGTATGTTAATAATATGTTCACAGGAGACAGCCAATTTCATGTCGTGTCATTTGCACTTATTAATGTATCAGAGTTACAAAGATACCCAAAATGCCAGTATTACAAAACCCCAGTATTACATGTGCTAACATCACAAAACTTTCGTTTCATAATTCCCAAACAGTCTGACAAAACAATGATAACACAATACCCCAATACAATGTTACATTATCTATTAAGACAATGCCCACATTTAAATGTTGCAAATGGTGTCACACTATTGAATAGCACAATATCCCAACAATACAATATCACATGTAAGAATATCACAATAACACCAGCTCAATATCCAATGTTACAATATTATAAGATAACAATATCATAATATGCCAATACTACAGTACTCTAATCAATTCATAACAATACCACAATTATAGCACTTTATATAACTGTATCAATATATCAATCCATTGTATGAACGGCGTAAATAATTTAGCTCTCTAGGATTATGAGCTATCCCACTGTGAAGCTAAAAAGAAGATGCTAATTCTAAATCTTTTTACATGACATGGTGTGCCAGTAAAGACATGCCCCATTCATCACTTTCAATGTGGAATGTAATCAGTGTAGATTTTTTTTCTAGATCTGTCTTTCCCATTCAAGTGGACGATAAAAGGGTGGAAAGACAGCTACCGAGAGTCCAGTGAGTCTCACAAGTTTTGTACAGTGTCAGAAGTATTTCAGGTCTCTGGAAAGTTCCTCATTGAATAGCCATGGGGGAATTTTTCTCTTGAAGCAACATGCCAAAACAAAAACATGTGTGGAATTCACACCTTCTATTGTTTTGAGGACATGGTCAAAACTCAAAATCTATGGATCCCTAAACTACTGTCTCTGAACTAGAAACTTAACAAACAGAGGTGCACAGAATCCCGTTTAAATCATGTTGAATGACAACTATTCAACACCCATTGTGTAGCAATGGCTTTGAAATGTAACTAATTCTGGGTGGACAAATATAAAATCTTATTACCAACCAGGGAGAAGCTAGTCTGTCTATGAGCACATAGGAAGGAATAGGAGCAGCAGCAAAATAAATAACATTTATGCCTTCAAACTGCAACATCATAAGGTCACCAAGCTTGTTCCACCAGGATACAAAGTTCTGATGAAGGGTCTAGGCCGAAACGTCAGCCTTTCTGCTCCTATGATGCTGCTTGGCCTGCTGTGTTCATCCAGCTCTGCACCTTGTTGTCTCACAAAGTTGACCTGCTAGTATTGCGATACATGATTGCAATCTATTTCTTTGTCTGCAACTTGTAAAACTGCACTATCTACTTTAACTGTACTTTTTCTCAAGAGAGAGGAAGTAAGTCTGTGTGTGATAACACAGAGTGGAGCTGGAGGAACACAGCAGGCCAGGCAGCATCAGAGGAGCAGGAAAGCTGACGTTTCGGGTTGAGACCCTTCTTCAGAAATGGGGGAGGGGAAGGGGGCTCTGAAATAAAGAGAGGGGCGGGGTTGGGCTGGGGAAGGTAAGTGAGATGGCGATAGCAGGTAGGTAGTGGTGGGGATTGGTCAGTGAGGTGGGAGGGTGGGAGAGAAGACGGACAGGTCAAAGAGGCGAGGATAAGGTTGGTCTTGGGTGGGGAGATTTTGAAGCTAGTAAAGTCCACATTGAGACCATTGGGTTGTAGGCTTCCAAGGCGGAATATGAGGTGCTGCTCCTTCAGTTTCTGGGTGGCATCATTGTGACACTGCAGGAGGCCCAGGATGGACATGTCATCCAGGGAGTGGGAGGGGGAGTTGAAGTGATTCGCGATTGGGACGTGTTGTCGTTTGTTGCAAACCGAGCGTAGGTGCCCCACAAAGTGGTCTCTGAGCCTCTGCTTGGTCTCCCCGATGTAGAGGTGGCCACGTCAGGAACAGCGGATACAATGGACCACATTAGCAGATGTGCAGGTGAACATCTGTCTGATGTGGAAGGTTTTTTTGGGCCCTGGGATGGAGGTGAGGTGTAGAGGCAGGTGTAGCACCTCCTGCAGTTGCAGAGAAAGGTGCGGGGGTTGGTGGGGCTAGTGGGGAGTATGGAGCAGATGAGGGAGTCACGGCGAGAGTGGTCCCTCCGGAAGGCAGATAAGGGTGGGGAGGGAAATATATCCTTCGTAGTGGGGTCAGATTGCAAGTGGCGGAAGTGGCAGAGAATGATGCTTTGAATCAGGAGGTTAATAGGGTGATACAAGGGAATTCTGTCTTTGTTTTTATTGCAGGGTGGGGGTGTGAGGGCAGAGGTGCGGGAAATGCAAGAGATGCGGTCAAGGGCGTTTTCGACCACTGAAGTGGGGAAGTTGCAGTCCTTGAAATAAGAGGACATCTGGGATGTTCGGGAGTGGAATGCCTCATCTTCGGAGCAGATGCGGCGGAGGCGGAGGAATTGGGAACAGGGGATCACATTCTTGCAGGAGGGTGGGTGAGAGGAGGGGTATTCCAGGTAGCTGTGGGAGTCGGTGGGGTTGAAATAGATATCAGTTTCCAGGTGGTTACCAGAGATGGAGACAGAGAGGTCCAGGAAGGAGAGAGAGGTATCAAAGATGGTCCAGGTGAACTTGAGGTTGGGATGGAAGGCGTTAGAAAATTTGATGAACTGTTTCAACTGTAAAGTTGATGAACCTGGGAGCACGAGGCGGCGCCGATACAGTCATCTATGAAGCGGAGGAAGAGATGGGGGATAGTGCCATTGTGTCTGTGTGTGCGTCTGAGTGCCTGTGAATGAGGCAGCATTAGATTATTGGAGAAGAAACAACACTTACAAAACCCAGTTTCTTTTCAGAAAACATCCTGCTGTGGACAGTAACAGAAGGGGACAGGAGATTCAGTTCTCTCTCAATCCTATCCATACCCTACCAGCGGACATTAAAGCCATCAGCAGATGAAAACATACCTTTTTGGTCTGAACTTTTATTTTTAGAAATTCTGCCTCTCGACTGAGAACATGCCAAGGAGCATGTATCCTGACATAACCAATGCCTTGGGTTTTCGCCTGTGAAAAAAAAGACAAATTTTATGAACTAAATTAGGGAAATATAATTGTTTGCCCTTAACCAGTTAATACTTTTAAATGTTACAAACATAAGAACTTGACCAGCATTTATTGTCCACCTATAATTTCCCAGAGGGCAATTAAGAGTCAACCACATTGCTGTGGGTCTGGAGATACATGTAGGCCAAAGTAGGGACAGCAGTTTTCTCCCCTAAAGGACATGAGTAAACCTCATGAGTTTTTCCAACAATTAACAACAGTGTCATAGTCATCATTAGACCCCAGCACGTTAACTGGATTAATAGTCTATGAATAACATATTTAGCAGCACTCAACTTCAAAATTCATGATAAATTATTATCCCCAATATGTTATCTAAGGTGTGTCTGAGATTACACTCTTTAGAAAGTGTGATGGGATAATGTTACTAGAAAGCAAATGAGACAGTTACTGGAAGTGTGTGACATACGCATGACTTTCTATACGTTGTACAGAGATTTAACGTCATATGGTGATGACAGCTGCTAACTAAAATTATGTGTGCACAGGTCAGAGGAAGACGAGTGTGAAAATTTCATGGTTCACAAATGTCACTCATGGCAGTCTCAACCATATGGCAGAATATTCCTCATCATTAATCAGCCATTTTGTTTATTCTTCAGATGTGAAATATGCAGTGATTGGAATGAGGTTAGCCAGGTAGACCTCATAGAATCTGAGTTTCCTGACTGGGGCTGTTAACCTGGTCCAATCAGGGAGCCCTGGCTGACAGGTATAAACAGGAGTATCAGAAGTTCTGTTCACTCTTAGAATTGGCTCTGAGGGAGCTGGACCTGTATCTAGTACTATGCAAATGTAAATAAAGGGTAACTTGGTGATGGAAACTGGCCTTTGTGGAGTTATTTCAGGGGTAGAAAGAGAAACTAAGCTGCATTTGTCTTTAAGTTGCGGGTAAGCATTTCTGGCATCATGCTTTTATTGGGAAGCTTGACTTGTTCAATCCTGTCATCGATGACTGGGCCCAGTATTTTCTAGGCAAATAACTTTGGGGCAGATGAAAAGCAATGGGTAATTCTCCTGACAGTTTGTGGGCCTGTAGACTTTTCAGCTGTTAGGAGCCTAACATTTCCTGAGACATCAGATATTAAAAGCTTTCAAAGTTGATGGATTTAATTAGGGAATTCTACGACCCCAAGCCTCCTCTAATACTGAGATGCTTTCAGTTTTACTTGGCAGCTCAAGAACCAGGGGAATCCATGTTGGGATTTTTGACATGGTTAAGATGACTGGCAGAGGCATGTGATTTTGGTTTAGCCCTCAATGAGATGCTGAGAGACTGTTTGGTATGTGGGATTAAAGATGTAACCATGCAAAAGGGCTACTAGCTGAAGCCTAACTGGGCTTCAGACAGGCACAACAGGCTTTACCATTGGAAAATGCAGCAAGTGGAGCATATGAGTTACAGGGTATTCTAATGGAAGTGGGCGCCCTCGCCAGGCCGACAGAACTTGGGGAACACCACTTGAGTGAAGGCAATTGCATAGCCTCACTCAGGACATATCATTAGCAGAGGGACTCTAGTCAGCCCACAGCAAAACCCCAAAACAAAACCAAGCCCGAGCCAAACAGATAACATTTTCTCAGGATCCAGGCCAGCAAGCCATTGTAGCTGCTGCTGGTATGTTTCCAATAGTGTATGTTTCCCCAACTTTGGCTGAAGGAAGGTTTGGCAGTCATCTTTTGTGTAAGAAGGTTCCACCAATACTTTTAGGGAGGTAAATTTGTCATAGTGACAGACTACAAATCCCTGCCAGGGTTACTCAAAGAAGACAAGGCCTTGCCACCCATAGCTTCAAGTCAAATTCAGCAGTGGGCTCTCATTCTAAGAGAGTACAATTACAAGCTGGAACACCATCTGGGAGGTCAAGCAGCAAATGCAGATACCTTGATCTGCCTCCCACTGGTGGATACAACACCAGTGGTGCTGCCACTGGAAGAATCTGTTCTGGTTTTAAACTTTCTGGACACCCTTCTGGTCACTGCTGACAATATCAGATTGTGAAGGCAAAACGATCTTGTCCTGGCAAAACTAAAACAGCTGGTGGTGATGGGGAAAACAAAAGGGCCGTCAACTATGCAGGTCCTTTCAGGGGCTCAATGTTCTTAGTCATTGAGGATGCCCACTCAATGTGGTTGGGCTTGCATCAAGTTCATTTGTCAAACGCAGAGATGATGATAGAAAAGCTGCGAGCATCTTTTTGCGATATATGGACTGCCAGAAGTGTTGGTCACAGACAACCGACTATTATCTACTCACTGGGAATTTCAGTATTTCCTAAAGTCGAAAGGCATTTGGCATATAAGCACAGCTCCATACCATCTATCATCCAACGGTCTGCTGGAAAGAGTAGTCCAAAGGCAGGCTTGAGGAATCGACCTACAGCTTCACTCATGGTTCCCATTTGATTATAGGACCGCCCCTCATGCAAGTACAGGCAGTGCTCCAGCTGAGTTGCTAATGGGGCTAAACCTCCACAATTGATTAAATTCGAATTTCCCGCAATTGGGGTCTGAGGCGGGTGGGGGGGGTGGTGGAGAAAGTGTGAAACATCAGCTGGAACACCAATGCTAGACACAAGACTCCTCTACATCAGGAGCCAAAGTTTGGTGCTGAAACTACAGAAATAGCCCCTGCATGGGTAAGAGGCGTGATCAATGCGAGGCCATGTCCTGAGTTCAGGTCGATGAGGCGGTCCTGAACAAGCACGCGGAAAGTTGCAAACCCACAAATGGGGCAACAGCAAAACATATCCTGCCCCTCAGCACCACCAGAAAAGCTTTCAGAACCCATGGGTTCTCCCCCTCTGTCTAGCGTCAAAGAAACCTCAGAGTCCGAGATGAATACAGTGGATGTCGCAGACTCAATGCCTTTACTGCCTGAAGAAGAGAATGAATTTCTTCCAAGACACTCCGGGCACAAGAGGCGAGCTACTATCCAGGGCACTCTGTGCATATCAGAGGAACCGGACCCGGTGTGAAAACATCCCAGGACAGGCTACAAGATAAAGAATAGGATTATGTCCCCGGACTTAGAGGGGAACGAACTAAATGACTGTAACGAGGTGGACCTCATAAAATATGAGTTCCCTTATTGAGGCTGTTAGTCTGCTCCAATCAGGGAGCCCTGGCTGACAGATATAAACAGGAGAGTCAGAGGTTCTGTTCCCTCTGAGAGCTGGCTCTGAGGGAGCTGGATCACTGTCAAGAACTATGCACGTGTAAATGAAAGGTGACTTGGAGACGGGGTACCGGCCTTTGTGGAGTTCTTTCAAAATGCTTTAGCAGTACTTAACTTCAACATGCTGAGGTCATGGCCATTGTTGTTCCACGTTATTTCACACCCAAATCATAATTTCTGCTCTTTAATTGTCAAAAGAATTGAATTACCATCCCTGCCAAAAATGGAATCATGAACTATGCTCACAAAATAACTTTGGATTCAGGCCTCCAGTAGTCTTTATGGAGTGAGCTGGCTTCATGAATGTGCCTTCGTAGTTATTTTGTGAATGAATCATGAAGAACTCTCTGGAGCCTACTCTTCCGTTGGGCTTTGTTGTGCCTGACTCAGTGGTCTTAAGGATGTTAGCAAGGTGATACCATTCTTTGCCCCAACACTGTTCTCAATTTACCTCAGTGTAATGCTTCACCTCACCACCAACAAGCTCCCAGCTGGAACGGAGCTAATTTACAGGCCCTGTGGGAAATTATTCAACCTCCCCTACCTTCAAGCCAAAACCAACATCACCCCAACCAGTGTCATCGAGCTGCAGTACCCAGATGATGCTTGCATATTTGCAGTCTCGAAGGATGTGCCCCAGGCCACCATCAGCATCTTTACAGAGACATATGAGAGCATGGGTCTCACTCTGAACAACTGCAAGATGTGGGTCCTTTATCAACCTGGCCTGGCATTGTGGAGCAAAGCCCCCATCATCAAGGTGCACGGGGAGGCCTTAGAGAACGTTGACCACTTCCAATACCTCGGAAGTGTCCTGTCGGCCAAAGCAGCTACTAATAAAGACATCCAACATTGCCTCCAATGTGCTAGCTCAGCCTTCAGCTGCCTGAGGAAAAGGGTGTTTGTGAACAACAACATCAGATCCAACCAAAAATCATAGTGTTCTCGCCCTCCTATATAGCTCTGACACGTGGACTGTCTACAGCAGACACCTCCCAGGCACTGGAGCGGTACACCAACACTGCCTGCACAAGATCCTGCGAATCCGCTGGGAAAAAGATGCACCAACATCAGCGTCCTCGACCAGGCCAACATTCTCAGCATTGAGGCACTGAGCACCTTGATGGGCTGGGCACCTTGTCCACATGGTCGACACGAGACTCCCCAAGCAGGTGCTCTACTTCCAGCTTTGAAACGGCAGGCAGGCCCCAGGTGGACAGAGGAAGTGCATCAGTGATACCCTCAAGGCCTCACTGGTGGAGTGTAGCATTTCCACAGAAATCTGGGAATCTCTGGCCCAACACCATCCAAAGTGGAGGACCAGCATTCAGGAAGGCGTCAAACACCTCGAGACTTGCCATCGGGAAAAAAACAAACACCAATGCCCCAACCACTCCTTCCCGGGGAAAAGACCTTTGTCTGTTTACCTCATCCATGCCCCTCATGATTTTATAAACCTCTATAAGGTCATCCCCTCAGTCTCCAATGCTCCAAGGAAAATAGCCCCAGCCTATTCAGCCTCTCCCTATTGCTCAAATCTTCCACCCTGGCAACATGCTTGTAGATCTTTACTGAACCCTTTCAAGTTTTCATAACCTTCTTCCTACAGCAGGGAGACCAATATTGCATGCAGTATTCCAATAGTGGCCTAACCAATGTCCTGTACAGCCACAACAAGACCTCCCAATTCCTATATTCAATGTCCTGACCGATAAAGGCAAGTATACCAAACACCTTCTTCACTAACCCCTAACTACCAGCAACTCTATTTTCAGGGAATTATGAACCTGCACCTCAAGGTCTCTTTGTTCAGCAACACTCCCCAGGATCTTACCATTAAGTGTATAACTCCTGCCCTGATTTGCCTTCCCAAAATGCAGCACCTCACATTGATCTAAATTAAACTCCATCTATCGCTCCTCAGCCCATTGGCCCATCTGATCAAGATTCCATTGTACTCCTCTGAGGTAACCTTCTTCACTGTCCACTACACCTCCCCACTTAGTGTCATCTGCAAACTTGCCATCCATACCTCCTTTGTTCACATCAAAATAATTTATATAAATGACAAAAAGCAGTGGACCCAGCACAGATCCTTATGGGATACTGCTGGTAAGAGGGGTCCAGTCTGAAAAGCAACCCTCTACCACCTCCCTCTGTCTTCCACCTCAAGTCAGTTCTAAATCCAAATAGTTGGTTCTCCCTCAATTCCATGTGACCTAAACTTGCCAACCAGTCTACAATGAGGAACCTTGTCAAACACCTTACCAAAGTCCATATAGATCATATCTACCGCTCTGCCCTCATCAATCGTTTGTTACTTCTTCAAAAAATTCAATCAAGTTAGTGACACATGATCCCCCAAGTACAAAGCAATTTTGACTATTCCTAATCAGTCCTTGTCTTTCCAAATACATGTAAATCCTGTCCCTCAGGATTCCCTCCAACAACTTGCCCACCGCCGATATCAGGCTCATCGGTCTATAGCTCCCTGGCTTTTCCTCACCACCTTTCTTAAATAGCGGCCGTCCTCCAGTCTTCTAGCACCTCGCCTGTGGCTATCAATGATACAAATATCTCAACAAGGGGCCTAACAAACACTCAACTTCGGAATAATGGGATACATGTCATAGAATCATAAAATCCCCAAAGCATAGGGACAGGCCGTTCAGCCCAGCAAGTTCACACTGACCTTCCGAACAGCATCCCACTAGACTGATCCCCCTACCTTATCCATGTAGTCTTGCATTTCTTGTGGCTAATGCACCTAACCTACACTTCCCTGAACACTATGGGCAATTTAGTATGGCCAATCCATCTAACTTGCACATCTTTGGACTGTAGAAGAAAACCGGAGCACCTGGCAGAAACCCACATAGACACACAGGGAGAATGTGCAAACTCCACACAGACAGCTGCCTGAGGTTGGAATCAAACCTGGGTCCCTGGCACTGTGAGGCAACAGTGCTAACCACTGAGCCACTGTGCCACCCTTGTATAGGAATTCCCATGTGATCTGCTGCTTGTCTAAATTGTCTTATCACAACAAGGTTTTGAGTGGACATCAAAATCTAATCTTGGGCGAAGGAAAAGAAATGGAGAATGAGACAGTCAGACTGTCAACATCTTAGTCACCCCAATGACATTCTAGTGGTGATAGTTGAGACGAGAATTTAGTTTTTTGCTTTCTCAGCTAGCAATTAGTGCTTAGTGAGGGAAATTCAAAGAGAGGAAATGGAAAATCAGTGCAATTACACTTTGAAATGAAACACTCACAAAGGATGTGTAATTGCAGGCAGCTTTCTTTGAATAGAATGATTTACCTACATTACTATTGTAATATAAGATAAAATATATAAGAACCACCACCCTGACTTGGAAATATATTGCCATTCCTTCACTGACGCTGTGTTAAAATCCTAGAATTCCCTCCTTAATGGCATTGTGGGTGTATCTGTAAAAATTGGACTGCAGTGGTTCAAGAAGGCAGCTCCCCACAACAAAGTCAACAAGGGATTGGCCACAAATGCAGGCCTAGCCAGTGATGCAAGCTTCTCATGAAAGAATTTTTAAAAAGCATTAAAAGCAGCATCAATTTCCATTTATACAGTTTCTTTAACTCAGTGAAACATCCAAACGCTGTTCATATAAGCATCATCAGACAACTGACATACGCCAAAGCAGAAGACGTTTGGGCAGGTGACTAAAAGCTTGTTCAATGAAGCCTGGAAATCTGAAAAGAACACAAGAAGCGATGAAGAAACTCAGCAGGTCTGGCAGCATCTGTACAGAAAGAAACAGAGCTAACCAAGGTTCTAAAGAAGAGTCATTTGGTCGTAAATATCAGACTTGAAACATTAACTCTGTTTCTCTCTCTATAAATGCTGCCAGACCGGCTGAGTTTCTCCAGTACTTTCTGTGTTTGTTTCGGTGAAGCCCTACCATAACATAAAAGTGTTAAAAATTTGTTCCAATATTTTTCTTTGCAAAATTACCACAGAATACTGAGCAGCATTGTCACAATTTTCTAAAATTAAGAGGTGATAAATTGTAGATTTTAAGACAGTTTGCTTTCTCACCTCCTTGTCTTTCTCGATCTCAAGTCCATTCTCCATGAGATTCTTCTCAAACTCCTCTCTGCGGGCTCTCCTTTCCTCTTCCACAGATTCGTGAGGGTTGCCAACATCCAGCACAACTTCTTGCAGAGGACCTCGTAATTGTTTGTAGGCTTTGTTTGTTGCAGTGCCATTTGGGACAATGGCTTCAGAACTCTGAGGGGTGGACTGAGAAGCAAGCTTTCTGTTTTGATAAACTAAAACATAGTCTATTTTCCTCTTCCCATCACTGAAATACAAGCCTTTCTTAGTGTCTCCCTCTTCATTGCCTTCAAAGTAGTTGTTAATAAGCTAAGGAAAAACAAAAAAGAGAAAGGACAAAGGGTGTTGAGTTGTCTAAACTAGCGCTTCCCATTTTTATAATTGTTACAGTGTAATATATTACAAAATCTAAGCCAACCAACATCATGACAGATTATGGTCTTATTAATGTTGCACTTTACTTCACATGGAAAACTTTTCCAAAACTATGTTTCAGCAACCATAACATCTATTCTACAGTCTGGGGAAGTTTTAGATCAGAAACATCCAATCTTATGGTTACAATCCATAAACATCTTTTCTTCGAGACAAGAGGATGAAATTGGGGCATTGGCAAGATGAAAAATGATTTGTAATGTGTTAGCCATTCGTCATAACCCAAATTGTTCACTAACATTGCTTATAGTAAAACTAAGTATGGGGGACATAACTTATCAGACTGGAAAGGCATTTGTATGTTTTTGTGCCATCCAATTAATTTCTGCAATCAAACTGGACTACAGATGTAGTTCAAATGTTATTTATATTATTCTCCACAAAAAATGTTGATTGTTCAATTTAGTCCTTAGTAACAGTGAATATCAAATACACTCAAAAAGAGCCAAACAAGGAATATGTAAAGGTAGAGACAGAGCTGTGACTTGCCTAACCTGAAATTATTAAAGCCTATGCTTTGCTGAGATACTCACTGGATGACCAACAGGAATCACAAGATCCATGAGTCAGGTTGTAAAACCAACTTTAAGGTTGTTGGCACAGTAAGTTTCAGGATCTTTTATTTGGCAAAGGCAAATAAAAGGCAATAACTCTTCACTTATTTCCAGTTATCTTTGTTGCACCATTGCAAAGTAACTGATGCGTTTTTTTGTTCACTGTGCTCATGGTGCAAAAAATGAGCAAAGTAGTAAGCACCCAAGGATACAAGGAGCCAACCATTAAAGATAGTTTTATTCTGGCTTACGTGCTCCATGTGGGTGTTGAGCCCCACTTACTGTTGAGTCAAGGGGATGCAATCTTCTAGTGAGGGTCACCATGACAAGCCTGGTAGCAAGCCATTGTTTTAGTCAGCTTCACACATGCAATACTTACCAGTGGGTTTTCTAGCTCCTCCTTACTGTGTGATGCTGAGGTCACATTGGCTGAAGCACCACTGGCCAAGCTGAAATTTGCCCGTGGTGAACATCGTGGAACTGTAAGATTTTTCTCAAACTCTTTTGTTCTAGCCCTTGTTGTTGCTTCTCTGGGCTCTTGATATGCATGGTGTGAAAGGATTATAGGTGTACCTGCCAGTAAGAAAATACAAATAACTCTTTAAAAAAAAATTCCACTTGCAACATTTTTGTGGAGAAACAATCTATTACATAGAGCACAAGCTTTTACATTTTCTGTCTATCAACTTTATTACACCTCACATACTTTAGCAGATCAAATATTTTGTATGGACTAAGTTACTCAAATGTAAGATCGGACAGGTTTAGAAAGAAACTATTTTTAAAATTAGGTTATTTCTTCAATTAAGAATACAAAATAGGTTACATAAAATCTGAAAATGTTCGAGAACAGGTATTTCTTTCTGCATTATGGGGGAGGCAATGGTCTAGTGGTATTATCTTGGACTGTTAATCCAGAGACCCAGATAAAGTTCTGGAGACCCACATTCAAATCCCATCATGGCAGATGGTGGAATTTGACTTCAATAAAATATCTGGAATTAAGAATCTAATGATGACCATGAATCCATTGTCAATTGTTGGAAAAACCCATCTGGTTCACTAATGTTCTTTAGGGAAGGAAATTGCCATCCTTACCTGGTCTGGCCTACATGTGATTCCAGACCCACAGCCAATGTGGTTGACTCTGAGCTGCCCTCTGGGCAATTAGGGATGGGCAATAAATGCTGCCTAGCCAGTGACACCTTGATCCCGTTAATGAATAAAGAATTCTCCACTACAAAGTTGAACCATAACATCTCAACCAATTCAACGTCCTTAATAATTATCTTTTCAATCAACTAATCTGTGTTTTAAAAGTCTTTGAAATTCTGCTTCTTTAACAACTTGTGCCAGGGGAATTCTTTTATAACTATCTCCCATACAAAGGTACTTCTGTCTAGGTGATCATGCTTTTGCATCTGAGCCAGAGCTTAAGAGTTTCAGTCACATTTTAGTGCAGTATACACGTAACGTTTCAAGGCTGAAGAGCCATCTTTCAGGTAGAGTGCTACCTAAATATCCTCTCTACAATCACAGATGGATATCAAAGATCCCATAAAACTACATGAACTAGAGCAAGTACATGTACTTGCTGTATTAAGCAACATTGGTCCAACTGTCAGCACTCACACCTCCAAGTTACAAGGTTCTAGGTTCAAGCCCCAGACCAAGACATAAGCACAGAAACCATACTTCACATCCTGGGACAATCTAGGACAAGGGGGCATGATCTCAGAGTATGGGGTCGCCCATTTAAGACAGATGCGAGCAGGAATTTCTCTCAGCAAGTCAGTCTATCTAATTCTTCACTGCAGATAGCTGTCAAAGCTGGGTTGTGAGGTATCTCCAAGGTTGAGGTAGTCAGATTTTAAATCAGTAAGAGAATCAAGGGTTATGGGGAAAAGACAGGAAAGTGAAATTGAGAATCATCAGATCAGCCACGATCTTGAATGACAAAGCAGACTTGATGGGCTAAATGGTCTACTTCTGCCCTTATGTCTTTATGCTCTTATGGCTGTCTGTCCAGGGTGGCACCATCAGAGACGCTGCCTTTAAATGGCATAGGCCTCATCTGCCAGATTCCCTGTCACTACTTCATAGAGGTGCAATATGGCCAATATTTATTCCTCAATCATCATAACAAAAATACCCAGATTATCTGGTCTATCATCACATTCTTATTTGCACGAGTTTGCTGTGGGATAATTCATTGCCACATTTCCTACGTTACAATGCTGTGTAGTGGTGATCTGATTATTCTCTCTCCTCCTCAGTTGTTTGTTGATTTTTACGTTGACAGAACAATCGTCAATGTGACAGGAGGAAAGAACATTGTCCTCCACGTGTGCTTAAATGAAATATCCTTCTTCCTGAAGGATCCTCTACCTGTAAAGCAGCTGTCTCTTAAGGTTCTAGCTTTTCCCCCATCATCACCAAAGAATCATTGGTTCAGTCACTGGCCAGGGCTCATGACCCTGAGCATGTGGAACACTTACCTAAGCCTGGGGCATCTGGTGAAGGGTCTGATGTGTTTCCTGATATTTCAAACAGCCCTGCTGCCCATAAGAATGACAGCACTTCAAAAGTATTTTATTAACTGTAAAGTACTTTGACACTTCTATTGGTTACAAAAGCATGACATAAATGTAAATTTTTCTTCTTTTTATCCCAGAAGAAATGTTACCGTATCATTGCCGTGCCCTAAATTTCTTCACATGTCATCTTCAACAGTCGATGTGATATACAGACCCTTTACTATGGCAGCTTCAAATGCCCCAAATGAAAATCAATCCAATCATTCCAACTTTAATACACAGCATGACGGCTCTGCGTTGTTTAATTAAAGTATTTTCCACATGAAGAGCAGTTAATTATTTGAAGCTTCTCAGTCATTCTTCAATATAGGACATATACAACCTAAGAAACATTTTCTCATAACTATTCTTTTTCATTTTTTTCTTCTTTTATGGGCTGAGGGCATCACTGACTAGGCAGCATTTATTGCCCATCCCTAATTGCCCAGGGGGCAGTTCAGAGTCAACCACATTGCTGTGGGTCTGGAGTCACATGTAGGCCAGACCAGGTAAGGATGGCAGTTTCCTTCCTTAAAGTACATTAGTGAACCAGATGGGCTTTTCCTGACAATTGACAATGGGTGCATGGTCATCATTAGACTCTTAATTCCAGATATTTTTATTTAATTCAAATTCCACCATCTGTTGTGGCGGGATTTGAACCCAGATTCCCAAACCGTTATCTGGGTCTCTGGATTAACAATCCAGCGATAACACCACTAAGCCATTGCCTCCTCTTCTCCTTTCCTTGTTGTTTTCACTACCTTGATATTTCCCCATCCAAGGGTGTTAGTTTATTGGTGAGTTGTAGCTTCATTGTTGTAGGGTTCCCTCCTGAACACCATTAAATGTATATGTGACTAACAGAAGGAAACTATTAGATTACCCAACTGTAAAGGTAATAGAGATGAACCTAGTCATGTTTTACATTCTCAAGCATGCCTAGATGCCTGTATATAACACAGGATGAAGAGAGAGAATAAAGCAAGACAAAGAGGCTGAAACAAACAAAAACAGAAATTGCTGAAGACACTCAGCAGGTTGCAGTATCCATGGAGAAAAGCAGAATTACCATTTCGCTCTGAAGAAGGGTCACTGGACTTGAAAAGTTAACTCTGTTCTCTCCTGACAGACACTGCCAGACCTATTGAGTTTCTCCAATAATTTCTGTTTTTGTTTGTATCATGAGAGTGAAACCTGCTCAATATTCTTTTCCCAAAACCAGGGTGATGAATGGCCCCTTCTAGCACTCCTACTGAAATTAGCTAACTCAGCACAGATTGAGGATCAAGGCAGAGTCATTCCTGCACCATGTAGCTCAGTTACAAGCTACATTGGAAAACAGTGGCATTGGAGAGGAGAGACAGTAATTTCCAGCGTTCTGCTATAATGTTGCTGCTGCAGTCTTGGAGCAGGCAATGTGAAAGGATTACAAGGCTATCTGCTTGCTGAAGGATTAAAAAGATCTTTTTATAGTCTTGTCCTTTACCACATGCATTTAACGAAAGCACAATAGTGTGTAATGTTCCTCATTATCAAGTCTATTGTAAGCAATTCAAAACAGCAAAAGAAACCAGATAAGAAATCTAAACATCTTTGGGATATAAGCTCTTTGTAAATCAGATGAGAATTATATTGCAATAAATTTGACTAGACATGGGAACTAAAAGGATAACATAATTGCACCTACCATTCAGTGTAAACTAAGTGAATCACAAAGTAAAACATTGAAACAAGCATTCTAAATGGAGATGGGGGATGGGGGGAAAGAGATGGTACGTGGGGTCAGTGTTTGCTTTGCCTCTGTGTCCTGGATCAGGGTCCAGTCCACCTTGAAAAGATGGAAGTCTCTTTTTGTCCTTTACTAAAAGAGTTTGAAGAGTATCTGTCAGTTTGATAGACTTTTCTTTAAATGGTGCAAATGCTTATTACTGATGCATTTGCAAATTGTCATGTTCAGTTTATTTAAAGTCCTAAAAAGTTCCTTCTTTCTACTTGTACCAAGTGAAACTCCAGACTTCATGTTCCACCACTGATGTCAGGGGACAGGCCCAAAGGTGTATCTCCAATAAGTCAATCCATGTTTATATTTCAGCAATGGCACCAGGGATGGCAATGTGGCACCACCGCAGTGCCATGAATTGCTTCTTTATAGCAAAACTCTGAATCAACCCGTGATACCTTCTAAAGCCTAACATCCCTAATGTAGGAAACCCAGTGTGGTCCCACAGCCAGAAATGATGTTAATGAATAGATAATCTGCTCTAGCTGTTGCTTGAGGGATGAATATCGATCAAAAATACAACTGTTCATCTTCACATAATGCTATGGGATCAGTTATGTACACGCAAGGTGGTTGGTCTAATTTCTCATTGTGTTAGCAGTACTTCTAACAGTGCAACACTCCCCGTGAACTATGCTACAGGACTGGTCTGGTTGACTGGCTCACCTCTCTAAAGCACAGCTTAAACCCTCCCAGGTGAGAATGGTACCAAGCAAACCATGTCTGAAATGCAGCATCATTTATATTACAATTCAACCACTGATTTGGACAGTCAATTGTGTCACTAATGTGTCAACATCTCATCTGAACACACCTCAGGAAGATTCTCACATTCACTTTCTCTGCTTTCAATGTAAAATATTTTTAAAAATCATTTTTATGTCCAAAAAGGAAGAGGTAAGAAAATAAAAGTGCCTATTTTGAGACATCTCTACACATAACCTGGTGACTCAGTTAGCACTTTCGGCCATATGACGAGTGTAATGCAATCTAAAGCAAATAGCAGTTCATTCTCTGAACCAGCTCTCACACTTTATGAAGGTCCTGTCCCCTCACTTCATCCTAGCCTTACACAGTAATTACTCCCAAGCTGAGTCTCTCTCTCTCTCTCTCTATACATATATATATGGCTAGGGTTCCATATCATCTGCACATGGATGGATCATATAGATCCATATATAGACTGCCTATCTCTCTCACTGCCCCACAGTATGAATACCAGCCATGCAACTCATGCACTGAGATAATAAAAAGACAAAATTCAATGTGAAGTTTCCAAACTCGCCACTAAAAAGTAGGACGCTTCATCTGTAAACTCAGCATACTGTTCACCTTGTGATAATCCCGGGCAGTCAACCGATTAATTGCAAGTATTTTACAGGAGTCAGTTTGTGATTGGTGTTATACTAAAGAAAATAAGCATCAGGAATGGATTATTGCCATTCTGCAGCCCCCGAATGCAGCGAACCAGGTAAGATATTCGTAGATCTTTAGATGCATTCATTTGACAAGTCTGACCTGTATTAAAGGGGCAGAACTTCATTGAGAAATTTAAGAGGTCTTTTATGCATTCTATTAGCCTCCCTTAACTAGTTTTGACCAAGCGTTTATCAATTTCTGCAAACAACTATTCAGGTTGCTCGTTATCCCAAATGTTTTACCAGGTTTCCCGATCTCACAATCTCAACGCGCCCCCCAAAAACTAACCATCCTTCATGCTGGTGTCTTTGACATTGAATGAAAAGAGGACACTTACCTGGTGCTGGCCGGCCGTGATCTGCCATGTTGGCACAAGGGGCAGGGTGTGTGGAGTTGATCTGACAGGGGACTAATCTGTCTCACTGTGTATTTGTCTCTGTCTGTGTTGTCTGCACACCGGCTTAATCTGCGACAGGCTTTGCAAGCTGGTGGTGTGCCAGAGACAGAAACATAAATGGCAAACCTTCCTCTATATTCATCGCCCAAAATTAAGGCAACGCTAAAGGAGGTAATAGCAGCCCCATGTCAGTTTTCATGGGGACATGAGCGCTCTTAAATTGGAGCCATGCCATTTAGGAATAAAAGCGAAAAAGAACTCATTCTCACCATAAGGAAATCAGTAGTCCTCTCTTCAAAAAATCCCACCAACCCGGATACCATGAAGACTTTCACAATTGAAGTGGATAGATTTTTGTTGGAAAATGATATCACTGTATATGGAGCTAATGAAATTTAATTTATGCAGTTGAAGTAAACATCAATCATCATGTTGAATGGCCCGCTCCTGAGTAAAAATTCGGATCAAGTCTGTTCTGTACCTTAACTTCATTCAGGGTTCTTCTCCCTAAATCTGTGCTGCCTTTCCTGAATAAAACTCTGTCAATCTCAGTCCTACTTTCAACTTTATGCCCAAAAATATTTGAGGTGGCTTACCGTTCTGATTATGGTTTGAAGGAAGAAGGAAAAATAACATAAATATATACTTTAAATCCCACATCCGGTTCTATCTTTTACTAGAAGGATTGAGTTAGTTTGGTATAACTCTAACTTGTGTCATAGAAAGATCAAGAAGCTTTATATAAAATGAATTAGGAATACATTATAAGAACAAATAAAGGATATATCGGAAAATAAAAATATCTGTTTGATTTACACACTACATGTCAAGAAGATTTCATCACTATGTGGATTGCTGAAAAATTGTTTCAAATTGATCTTATTCTTGCTGAAAAAAGACATATTTAAAGCTATTTGTCTTGCACACATCAGGATAATTCACAAGAATACCAGCATAATTACATTGGGGTGCTAATTATATCCGAGTGAAGTGTGCAAAATGTAACTACAGTAAAGGTTATTTGCAATATAATAACATCAAATTGGCATTTATAGAATTAAATGTCTCATGCATTTTACAGGAGTGTATCAATTGGCTGGACAGTTGGTTTGCAAAGCTGTGTGATGCCAATAGTGTGTGTCCAATTCCAATCACCAGCTGAGGTTAACATGAAGGACTTTCCTTTTCAACATCTTCCCTCGCCTGAGGTATGGTGGCCCTCAGGTTAAACCACCAGTTGTCTCTCTCTCTCTCTCCAATGAGAGAGCAGCCCTACAGTCTAGTTAGACTCTGGCAACACACAGCAACCAAAGAAAATTGACCGTTCTACATAAAGTGGTATTAGTACTGGTATGGATTTTCTAAAGTTTAATCAAAAGATATGTTTTAAGGAGCATCTTAGGCGAGGAAAAAATTAAAGAACTGGAGCAGTCTCTGGGTAATGCCAGTTCATTGGACAGCCAGTTTAATATTTATTTACCACTGAGAACAAAATTTGGACTTATGAAACGAACTAATGCAAAATTGATTTTCCTCAAGTGTATAAAATAGAAATGCCCTTATCTCATATCCCAATCAAGATAATAAAAGATTCCAACTGATGGAAACCTGAAGTTCATATTTTGTTTTCTGTCAGCCCACGTAAACCTGATCCAACAATAATTCCTCAGAATAGGTTGCCAAAAGGAAGATTTTACTGTTGAATTCCTAAATTCCATGAAGGTGAACAAATACAACAAACATTAAGGCATTTCAAATAGAGGAACGCTACAATGGTGCTCACATACAACAAGATGCTCTGAAGTACCATTGCTTGGACCTAAGGCAGCATTTGTTAAACTGGACAAAGTTTGGTTTGAGTAATGACAAAAGCCTAATAGGCTTTGCTGACTAAAGATTCTTACTTGCATAATGTCATTGCTAATTAGCATAATCATTACACACTTGAGAGCCAATGGTATTGCAGGCCAGGTAGCCGTCATAATACCTTATCTGTACAAAGTGACATTCCCAGCAAGGTGTATTTCAGAGCAGTTTGCGGTTTTAAATGCATATATCATCTTACAGTCACTAAATGCAGCTGCCTTATATTTGAATGGTTTTTAAACAACACTGCACGTAGATGGTCAATGTACAAAATCTTTAAATTATGGAAAATGTTATCTGTAATCTAAATGCAATAACAGTACTGTAATGCCCTGTAGTGCAAAGTGTATGTAGTCAGCTAATTTCCATTTAGGGATCAAGTATTGACGGAGGTCCAGACTTTTCCCACAAAAAAGGGCAAAGATGTGAGTGAATGGTGAATCATTGAGCTTTGGACACTGCAGTGTAACAAGAATGGCTAAGAGATATGTATTAATTCACTCACAGGATGTGGGTATTGCTGGCTGGGTGATGGGCCTGATTTATTACCCATCCCTAACTGCCCTTGAGCAGGTGGTCCTGAGGTGCCTTCTGATGCTGCTACAGACCATATAGTGCAGATACACACAAACTGCTGTTAGGGTTGGAGTATATGTCATATAGTCTCCTCCACTGTGGTCATTCCTCCTCTGCAATCTCTCTCCCACAATCTCTATTCTCTGACCAAATGCCATATATCAGAATGTAACAGTGATATCAGCAGTCTTGAGGAAGACAATGTGAAGAACACATGGAATGGTCTGTACTAGTGAGCGATATACTTACGGAGAACAAGATTATGTACAATAGTGTAATGAAAAGAACTTGCAGAAACCAAAAACAGTCAAGCAGCAGTCACTCATCATTGAGGGGAAACGATTGTAGTTCACATACTTACAGGAAGACACAAAAGACAAGTGCAGAACAGAACCATAAGTCTGGTGGAGCCATAAACATCGCCGAACAAATGGCTCACTAAAGAAAGGAAGGAAGAACTTGCATTTATATCGTGGCTTTCATGAGTGCAGGAAATCTCAAAGTGCTGTACAGCCGATGATGGTGTTTTGAAGAGCCATCACTATACCAGTACAGGAATGGTAGAAGCTAATGCATGCACAGCAAGATCTCACATGTTACAACAATGAGAGATAGCAGAGGCATACAGCAGGTCTTTACATATTTTATCAGCCCAAGACAAGCATTGGTATTCAATATCAACAGCAAGTTGATATCTGATTTGCATACAGGTGGGAGAAATACACCATTAGATACCATGACTCTAATATTTAAGGGGTGGAAATGAGAGAATGTTTACAATTAGGAAACAAGGAATACTGGAAATATAAATTTTCTGCTGAATTTTAATGGAAGAGATTCATGAGTAATTCTTCGACTATTTCTATCCAACATTTGTCACATAGAGACATCCATCTTCCAGAAGGTAGCTAACAGCTAAGGCCAAACCAAGGTTGCCCTCCACAACCTCAGTGGTTCCTGACACTTGGAGGAGATTGGAGCCTTGTGGAGTACATCTGAGTGGGACACAAGGAGTGCTAGAGGGATAAAGGGAGGAGAGTTCACAAGGAAGGGGAAGTGAGGGGACTGAGATTACAGGGTAGAAACCTTAAAGAGAGGGATGTTTCAATGGGAGCTAGGTCACAGGGAGGCAAAGACTGTGGGAGGGAAACCATAAGGAGAAGAGTTTACAGATGAGAATTCTGGAAGAGCAGGGAACACAGGGGAGGAATGAGCGCAAAGACAAAGAGGTCACAGGAGGCAGAGACTGGGGGGGAGTAGAGATCGCAAGAAGCAAGAAATTGTGGGAAGGATAAGATGTAGGCAGTGTTTATCATTGGGAAGTGATCAAGTGTAGGGAGAGAGCATTGGGAAAATATCACAGTGGAAAAGTTTTGTTGGGAGGACGAAATTCCAAAGATGAGATCATCAAGAGGAGTGATGGTGGGGAAAGTTGCTGAGTCAGAAACAAAGGGGGAGAGGTCACAGAGAAAAGATTGAGGAGAGCTGGGATTGCAATTTTTTCTTTAGTTAACTTTGTAAATCACCAGCACATTTAGGTACAGGTTATGATCAATTATTCAAACACAAACAGAGAGCACTAGCCTTAGGCAGTTTAAGACAGTACTCTGAAAAGCCACAAATGGTCACTCCTTATATGCAATTTTAGTCATGTACACAAACCCTTTACTCAATTTTAATCTTGTCAGTTTACAATCACATGTTGAACAGATATCCTGACAAAATGCACTTAGTTCCTGCAGTACACGCATCATGCATTGTTTTTTATCCATCCAGGGTTCCCCATTATTCTTCTGATTATGCAGTGTAAACTGTGTTCTTGTTTCTATTACTCACTTCCTAATCTGGCCCTTCCTCCTAATCTCATTTCTAATCCTCTCCAGAGTACAGCTGCTCATCTTTTGTTCCACCCTTTTCTGCTTACATCCTATTTTACTAAAAGACACTTCTAACTGAAACCTTGCTGTCCACCATTTTGATCCTTGGTCCAGCTGAAGGTTACCAACTTAGTGGGAATGTCGCTTCCCATACATTTCACCACCTATAGATACTGGCCGGATATTGATGTTGGGGTTTGTAAAAGCACTTTATTATACAGTCTGTACAGATCATACAGGCACTTATCTCATCTGCCCAGCCCCTGCAGTCTCCTAATCCCTTTTGTGTCCCCTTTTGCTGCAATAACCCACGTATGCCAAGTATAGAACCAATACCAATGCAGTAATAACCAAAACATGGAAAATGATCCTAATCCATTTGATCACCAATTCCAAAGGTCCTTCCACCAAATGGTGGCATCTATTTGCTTGCCATTGTCAACCAATGCCCTATCCTGTTGTTGCAATGTGTCTTATGTTCCAAACAATCCATCCACTCACAGCACGTCATCTTGAATATCTGCAAAATGCTCAAACAACAGTAGGATTACATAGGAAAACTGGCTCAGATACTGTCTCAGGTTTGCCTTAATGCTTTCTTTCACCTATATGTTAACTGCTGCTCTCCTGTGTATTTCCATCCATTCTACCTTACCCATGCTAGCTGGTATCTGTCAGCGTAAATGCACTGCATGGCTCAAAATAGGACAGAATCTAGATACAGATGAACAATTATGAACTGTGAATACATAACTCTACCAGTTAAAACTCTAACTACCTTATAAAACTCTCCTTCAGCAAACACTTGCATGCAGACAGACACAAGTAAAAGACATGGGCAATTGGCAGATGGAAAGACAGCTCAGCAATCCCTGGCATGGGGTTTGCTGAGATGATGCCCTAGCTTGTCATGTCCTTGATCTTCCTTCTCCAGATACTTTCATTTGCCTGCAGGAGGCATAGGGTAGTTGGTTCACATTTAGAACCTCTCTCTGGCTGATTGCTTTAGAACCATAGCTAACAGCAACTGATGAGGGAAAACAGACAGCTTTGTTGAGGCTATGGGTGCTTGTTTTTTTAGTGCAGAGAAAGGACAGCTCTTTTCCTCCAGGGTTCTTATGGCTCCTGAGAAATCATTCACACCCACGAGCTGTACAGCTAGCTGGGAGCCAATCACATAATGCCTGCCAGGCAGAATGCCTTTGACATCAACAGCAGATCATCATTTCCAGAAAATTAGTTACTTGTTGCTGGCCACATCTCATTCATATTCACCCTTGGCTCTAATTCATCTACAACTCAACTTGCCCCCAGTACTTTAACAAACAGCAGTGTAAACAACACTTACAACAAGGTTCGGTAATTCGTTTAAAAAGTGCAGTAATCCTTACCGTATTCCTTGAATTTAAAACAGTGCTTTTTTTTCAGTTCACAATTAACAAGAGAAAAATAAAGAGATACGGTCTTTACATTGTACAGGCTCACATATCATGGAAATGGTTTCATCATAAAATCCTATCCATTTTGGTGAATCCTGCCTTCTCCAATGCAACATTTGTTGCGGTATTATCTCTTACACTGAGTACCTCAGCCTGTTCTGGTGCTGTCTCTACATCCATGCCATCTATGATCTGATAACCCTGAACTTCCTGCCTCAGTCCGTGCGAGTGCTGCTCCGTTCTTAAATAAACATTTAACTGTCTCCCTCACATGGCTCCTACTTACCTTATGACTGGCCATTCCTTTAGGAATCTCATTTCCCTTCCTGTCATTAGCTCATACAGAATCAATCCAGTTGCTTTACTGGGGGGACGGTGGCATTGGCCTGAGTCCAATTACTCGGTAACAGTTTGGATCATTCCTCCTTTGTCTTTTTGTTGGCTTTAGCTAATGCTCTCTTTAATGTCCTGTTCATTTGCTCTGTCATGCCTGAGATCCGAGTGGCAGAGGATGTGAAACTTTTGTTTTAGTCCCAGCAATTTAAAAAAAACTTACATAATCACTCTTCTTGTAAAATGTAGTCCCTAATCTGAATGTATTTACAATAGTCTGGCCCACTGGGGGATTACCTCTTCTACCATTACTTGAGCATCAGTTGTGGGTGAACCTTCTTGTGTGGGAAAGGCCCACCTTGTAAATTGATCAATAATTACCAAATAATGGGTCTTTCTCCAACTTGCTGGAGGGTTCCCATGAAACCTATCCATCCACTGCTCCACTCTCTTAATCCAACCCTGTAACCCATTGTGTAATATTTACGTAGCGACCACCCACTGATAGCACCATCCTCAATATCTTTTAGCATCTTGGTCCAAAACCTTCCTTCAACAGTTTGAGCACATTTCATCATAGCACTTGGGAGGTTCGTGTCTGAAGGACTGCACGTGTGCATCCCAATTTTACTCTGCATAATTTACTACAGACGCACCCTTCATCTTTGAGACAGTTGCTGTATGTCACCAATTGGTTTCACTTTACCCAGTTCTTCCCCTCACTGTTCCATCAAACATATTCTTATGTTACGCTTTGATGCATTTTGAACCTCAGCTCTTTCCCCCAAGCTGTGGTCAGTGGGTATGTATCCTAAAGTTCTGATACCACTTAGCTTTTATTGGGATGTGTGTCTATGAGGATGTGTTGAGTGGAACCCCTGCATCTCTCTCCACTTTGGTCAGTACATTAGATTTTTGCTCCAAGGCTTGAGCTGGGCCAGTTCTCTAAACATTATCTGCTTCTTCCTTGAATGAAGTGGGACATATGTAATCTTTTCAGCTACATTGTCTGTCTCCTTCATTGGTGATCCCTCACTCTTAGGTAACCTTCTTTTAGTCTTTTCTTGCAGGCACGGGGACTATTTCTTCCTCATACGGTGGTACCATGGGATCTGTGCTTTCAAATGGGTGTGGTTATTTTCTATACTCTGTTGCTGCTTCTTCTAAACTTCCCCAATGAATTTTCTCCTCAGTGTCAATGACAGGGGAGTGTGCTGCACCATCGGATAGTTTATTTCCCTTCGGCTGTTGAGTGTTCACACTCACTTGCCTGTACAGAGGTAAATGTAAATGGTTATAATTGAAATAACTCCACAGAGGCTGGTGTCCCATCACCAAGTCACCCTTTATGTACATGTGAAAGTCCTTGACATTGATCCAGCTCCCTCAGAGCCAGCTCTCAGAATGAACAGATGTCTGACACTCTTGTTTATATCTGTCAGCCAAATTAACAACCCCAATCAGGGAACTCATATTCTATGAATCCCGCTGGCTGAATTCATTACAATCTCCACAATAATCACTGTCCCATTTTGTTGTTTCCTTTCTTTTTGACAGATCCACCTCTTTTTCTCTTTCATGGCAGGGGGTGGGTGGAGTAGGGAGGAGGGTGTGGGGGAGTTTTGGGTTCCTCCCATTTTCTTAATTAAATTTTGCTGATGGTCCACTGAGAATCTCTTTATGGAGCCCTACAACCTCACATCAGACTCCACAGCAGCTTCCTTCTTCCCAGCTGAAAACATTTTGAGCTTCTCTTCTAGACTTTGGCCTTCCCTGTGCGGTCTTCATTCCTCAAACTGCAAAACGTCAGCTGATATGTTCCGTTAATGGAACTGACCAATCCGCGCAGCTTCAGCCTCCTGTCCTGCCAGTGCCTTTCTGCCTCCTTACCTTGTGCCTCCTATACTGAGTGAGTCCTCCTTTAGATTCTTTGGATATTATCCATGCCAGTCTCCTGGGTCTAACAGCCCTATCTATAAGTGGTAAGTTAAAACATACTCGCCAGTTTGCAATGCCAGTCCTGACGAGATCCTGCTGACTATACCAATATTGTTACAAAGTGACTTAACAAATCACCAGTTTACTCAGGTAAAAGTTATAATAGTTTATTTAAATCTACGCAGGGAGAGCCAGTCTTAGGTAGTACTCTGAAAAGCCACAAGTGTTCATACCTTATATACAAATTTACAAACATACCTTTACTCGATTCTAAACTTATCAGTCTACAAACATATGTTGAACAAATGTTCCAGCATCAGTTGATTTGGTACCTGCATCGGGAATTGTTCTTTATCCAACCAAGACTCCCAGCCCCCTCATCCTGCTAATTGTAGTCTGCGCTATGTCCTTTTTCTTATCACTCACTCCCTGGCCTGATCCTTTGTCCTTTGCCTAGTCTCATGCCTTATCCAGTTTAGTGTACATCTGCTGATCTCCTATTCTGTTCTTTTCCAATTACATCTTAATTTGCTGAAAGATATTTCTAACTGAAACCACTTCACCCTTTCAGAGGAAGAGGAATCACAGGTAGCAGTGATGGCTGAATAGGAGAGATAGCAGGAAGTGAAGAATCACAACAAGTAAGAGATCAAAGGGATGGGATGATCAGTGGAAAGGAGGCAAATTATGATAGACGTGCTCCTCACAGCAGCACTATTTAAAATGCTGATACGGTAAATCTGACTTTTCTTGCCTTCCTTGGCTGACCAAGTTTCTTGAGGCCTAGAAAGCCTAACCCATAACCCTTAAAGTCAAATGTTAATATGAGAAATTAAGTCAAGTTTGCACATTCTGATTCAGATATCCAGAGCCTACCATTAATCCACTATCGTTAAACTGGAAGTAGGTTCTTTCACAACGTTCGGGATCAAGTCTTATATTATTACCAAACTAACTCCAAAGCCCACTGACTGTCATCAAGCTATTCTGCAAGGTGTTAATTTTCACACTATAAATCCATGGTCAATCATGTAAACATGTAGGGTGGAATCTTCTGGTGCAGAGTATAACTTCAGCACCAGAATTAAGCATTAAATAGCAACATTGTGAAAAATTTCCATATTACAGAGGAGGACGTGCTGAATGTTTTAAAACACATAAAGTGGATAAATCCCAAGGACCTGATCAGGTATACCCTAGACCTCTGTGGGAAGCTAGGGAAGTGATTGCTGGGCCCCTTGCTGAGATATTTGTATCATCGATAGCCACAGGTGAGGTGCCGGAAGACTGGATGTTGGCTAACATGGTGCCACTATTTAAGAAAGATAGTGAGGAAAAGCCAGGGAACTATAGACCGATGAGCCTGATATCGGTGGTGGGCAAATTGTTGGAGGGAATCCTGAGGGACAGGATTTACATGTACTGAAAAAGGCAAGGACTGATTAGGGATAGTCAACATGTCTTTGTGTGTGGGAAATCGTGTCTCACCAACTTAATTGAGGTTTCTGAAGAAGTAACAAAGAGGATTGATGAGGGCAGAGCGGTGGACATGATCTATATGAATGTCAATAAGGCATTTGACAAGTTTTCTCATGGTAGACTGGTTAGCAAGGTTAGATCACATGGAATACAGGGAGAACTAGCCATTTAAATACAGAACTGGCTTGAAGGTTTGTACAGAGGGAGGCAGTGGAGAGTTGCTTTTCAGGCTGGAGGCTTGTGACCAGCATTGTGCCACAAGGATCGGTGCTGGGTCCACTGCTTTTTGTCATTTATATAAATGATCTGGATGTGAACATAGGAGTTATGGTTAGTAAGTCTGTAGATGACACCAAAATTGGAGGTGTAGTGTACAGCGAAGGTTACCTCAGAGTACAAGGGATCTTGATCAGATGGGCCAATAGGCCGAAGAGTGGCAGATGGAGATTTATTTAGATAGGAGGTGCTGCATTTTGGAAGGCAAATCAGGGCATGAGTTATACACTTAGTGGTAAGATCCTGGGGAGTATTGCTGAACAAAGTGACCTTGGAGTGCAGGTTCATAATTTCTTGAAAATAGAGTCACAGGTAGATGGGATAGTGAAGTAGGTGTTCAGGATGCTTGCCTTCATTAGTCAGTGCATTGTATACAGAGTTAGGAGGACATGTTGCACAGGACATTAGTTAGGCGACTTTTGGAATACAGTTGTTATCTCCCTGCTATAAAAAGGATGTTGTGAAACTTGAAAGGGTTCAGAAAGATTTACAAGAATGTTGCCAGGACTGGACGGTTTGAGCTATGGGGAGAGACTGAGTAGGCTGGGGCTATTTTCCCTGGAGCGTCAGAGGCTGAAGGGTGAACTTATAGAGGTTTATAATTCATGATGATCAAGGATAGGGTAAATAGACAAGGTCTTTAACCCGGGGTGGGAGAATCTAAAACTAGAGGGCATAGGTTTAAGGTTAGAGGGGAAAGATTTGAAAGGGACCTAAGGGGCAACTTTTTCATGCAGAGGGTGGTGCGTGTATGGAATGAGAGGCCAGAGGAAGTGGTGGAGGCTGGTACAATTACAACATTTAAAAGGCATCTGAATGTGTACATGAATAGGAAGGGTTTAGAGGGATATGGGCCAAATGCTGGCAAATGGGACTAGATTTGTTTAGGATATCTGGTCAGCATGGATGAGTTGGACCGAAGGGTCTGTTTCCATGCTGTACAACTCTATGATTCTATGACATTGCTTCCATTTGAAGAAGGACACCTTATCATGCACAGCCTGCCTCGCTTGACCATCCTCCTTGCCCATTACACCCCAGCCTCCCTTTCTCAGTAATCTTCTGTCCCATGCATGAGAAGACTATCGGCACTGGATGTCTACCTTGGCCTAGCCTATGTTGTGAGCCTTTTCTTTTAATCCAGTGCAATCTTTTTTTTCTCCTAGGCAGCCATCTTTTTACCACATTGTGAGTGGAGTTTTTATTCCTATATGTGTGAAAAATTATAATTTATTTCTCCAAGTATTCGTCATTGCTTACCTATCATTAACCCTATTGCAATAATTGTCCCCTCATCTTATCCAGTTGTAAGGGAGTTTACTGGTGCAGTGGTAGCTTTCCAACCTTTAGGCGAGAAGCTGCAGGTTCAAGTCTAACCACAGGGCTAAATGGCTATGAAGGCAAGTTAAAATATAGCCAAAACAGGTTGATTCTCAAACAAACACAGAGAATACTGGATGAACTCAACAGCTCCAAGGTTCAGAACCCTGACAATGGGTCATGCCAGACTCAAACATTAACTGTCTCCGCAGATGCTTCCAGATTTGCTGAGTTTCTCTGGTATTCTCTCTTTGTTTCAGATTTCCGACAGCCACAGTATTTCTTAAAATCCCTGTATTAGGTTGATTTTCAACCGGTAAATCCTCCTGCTATGCCTTTGGCAGGTGGTCAGAGAAGGAGGATTTCCTGGTCAGCCAAAATTGTTTGGTAGCTGTGGCACAACAGTCTCCCCATGTTAAAAAAAATCTCCACATATAGGCCATCATCATTGTTCCAAGGAATTACCACAACATTATTTTCCTTCCTTTAGGTTTCTGTTCCCAAAGCCCGCAAACTGAGAAGCTTCAGCACATCAATATTTCTGGGCCTGGTCAACTGGTAAAAGTTCACTCTGATCAACAAGTGCAAGCCTCAGGCTTCAAAGAGTTGAAGTTCAATTTTGTTTCCAACATGCCAATTTTTAAATTATGCCAAAAGGTCCAGGCAACAAACACATTTGTCTAAAAATCCCTGCTTGTCTACTTTAATAGGACCCTTTGCATTTTACTTCTCCATCATTTTATTTCTTTTCCTTGTCTACAGTACAAATACACCTCACCAAAGAAAAAGATCCTACTTACCAGATACCTTTATAGAAATGTCTGACACGTATACACCTCATCAGCAACATCCCAAAGATCACAAAGTCTAATCTATCCCACTGTGTTGGCACGTAGCTCATTGGTGTGCCTCACCCTTCCATGCTTGTCAGGAGCAAAAAGAAGTACTAAATGGGCTTATTAATTCATCAATTTTTGTATTTTAATCGTGTCTACCAAAGTAGATAGCAATGAAAGAGAAAGCACATTTATTTTCCGATTAGGCTGTGATCTACAATATGAAATCCATGTTGCATGGAGTCTAAATGCAGTAAATTAACTTATTACAGACCTATAAGTATGAAAAGCCCCATAAATAAAATAACTTCTATCAGAACAACCTTGACCTGTTATGTTTAATTCTTTGAAGTATCTTTAAACTGTATGGCCATGTTCTGGGATAAAACAAAGTTAAAGAAAGATCGGAGTTTGGGTTTAAAAACTATTGCAAACCCAGTCAATCCATCATTATTCAGAGAAGCTGATGTTGGCCAATTCATTTATCTGTTTCACTTAGTAATACCTACATTTTAATCTGGAGTTGATTGCTTGACAGTATGCTGGAAGCAGATTCTATCTGAAAAGGAAATAAATGCATGGAGAGAATGGAACCTGTGCCAGTACATGCATGATGGGCCAAACAGATTCTTTCCTTGAAATATGATTATATGTTTGAATATGCTACAAAATTATCAGAGGTTTCCTTTACATCCAAATTGAACGATCACAGGCAAAGTTTATGGTTCAGCACAACTGATGAAAATTTTTATTTTCCTTTGAATTAATTCAAAACATTACATTTAATATGGTCAGTAAGACAGGTTCATAGTTGTTAATACAGCAGTAAATTGAGATTTTGCAATTAATCACATTTACGAGGAGTGGTTTCATAATAAGACATAAAGCTAGGTCAGATATTATTATTTGTGAAATGACTGGTCCATTGAGAATTCAATACTGAACTTGAAGTAATGCCAGTTCTTGATAAAACAGTAAGTCCAGTTACCATCTTTCATATTTTCATTCATTCACATTTATGAGCAACACATGCACATTCTTGCATGTCAATTACTTTGTGTTGTAGCACGGTCCCATTCAGACATCGCAGTGGCACTAGCAGGGGTGTTGATGCTGTTGCTGAACAGCAAGTACATTCATTCTGCACGTCATCCTTCTGCATGGAGTAGGCCGCTTTGCTTGGACAGCGTCCCTGAAAATTAGAATGAGTTTGCAATTGGATAATGACAGGGCAAGTATTTTCATATTGTGAAAACCGCATCCAGTTTCATGACTTGACATGACCTGTACTTATGATTAAATAGCGCTTTTGTCTTCTTGAGATGAAAAATCCAACTTATTTGAGTTATTGTAGAGGACATAGAAGATGCAGGTATGGCCAATGGAACTGAGAAACAGGTCGATTCATAGAATCCCTACAGTGTGGAAACAGGCCCTTTGGCCCAACAAGTCCATATTGACCCTCTAAACAGCATCCTACCCGGAACCATCCCCCTACCCCTTTTCTCTGTAAACCACTTAACCTACACATCACTGAACACTATGGACAATTTAGCATGGCCAATCTTTGGACTATAGGAGGAAACCAGAGCACCAGGCAGAAACCCACAAAGACACAGGGAGAATGTGCAAACTCCACACAGACAGTTGCCCAAAATGGGAATCGAACCCAGGTCCCTGGTGCTGTGATGCAGCAGTGCTAACCACTGACCGACCATGCTGCTCAAGAAAGGTAAGTCAACATCGTCCGACCCAACCAGCAGGCTCCTCTCTCGTTATAGAGAGATCAGGTGGTAGTATAAGCTGAGGATCACCATGTCTCATGTGATGGGAGAGGTAACCTCATCCGGTGCAGGAAATGAACCCACACTGTTGGCAGTTCTAAGCATTGCAACCCAGCTGTTCAGGCAGCTGAGCTAACTGATTCAATTCTTCAGGTGAAGTGCCCACTATAAACCCATGGAGTATTATTAGGTCAGAACTACATTTAGAACAGATTGTATGAATTCTATCTCAAAAGCCTGCCTTAACAACATCTCAAAAATGACTCAAATAGATTTCAGCAAAGTACTTAATCTATATTTATAGCAAAATATTTTAATCTAGGTGATCTCAGAAGAAATCAACATGCAAATTCATACAAATTATATTAGTTCAGTTTCCACAAACCAACCATCCTTGTGACATTGCCTAAAGTACTTATGGACAGTGTTGTGCAGTAAACCTAGTATTTGGGAACTGCAACAAAAGGAAACCTAGTCTACTGAATACAAGTTGCAATCTTCTGAGCTGCACTTGAAACCAATTCTCAGGAGTAGAAGAGCAGTGTGAATCTTTGCTATCTTATCCACATCCTGGGAACAACATACATCAACAAGTTATCAAGAATTCAGGTGCAGACATCTACAGTCTATTTTACCACTGTCATGAATTTCCCTCCATTAATTGCATCCATGCACAAATTTCCATATTCACTCTCATCACACACAGCTTGGCCTATCAATGCTGCATCACTAGATTACTGGTACCTTGATTCAATGCGTTGCTACAATTGTGAAAGCAGGGGGAAAGATAATATATTATGTTTTGGATCTGTATGTTTAAATTTAAGGTAAACAAAGACCGTCATGTAACTTATTCTGAAATCTGACAGTAAACCCAGATGATTTGTTTGGCTCAGAATGAAGAAAGCCTGAATTCGTTTTATTGGAAAGAAGGTGCAAGTCATTACACTTGGGACAATAGCAGCAGCGTCGGAGTTCAGAATGGGTAGGCTGTGTCAGAAGATAGATAACTTGTAGATATCAAGTTATAAACTGCTGAGTTACAAATCGTCCATTTATTTCTGCAATGAAAGAAAGGTTGGATCAAAGAGATCTAATTACCATTTCAATCCATATCCAAGCCTAATGTATTTCATGTTGCCAATGGGAAGAGGGTAGAGGAAGCCATTGTTGAAATCAGTCAATAGATAATTTTTTAGACATTCATTGCAGCAAATTTTTAAAATATCAAATTTTGTTCTGTCATTCTTTCAGTAATTAATTGCAAATTCAAACATGTCAAAAGTTATTGATCTCTGCAGGGATCACAGTAAAATAAATTTGTACCAGATCCCTGCAAAGTATAAGCAACTATTTTAAGAAACTTTCTGTGTACCAGGTTGGTCTATCTCCCTTATAATATCACCGATAGTTAATTGCTTTTGAAATGGAGTCACTGTTGTAATGTATAGGACACTGCCATCAGATAAATGACTATATAGTCCCTTTTAGTAACTGTAGTTGTGGGGTAAATATGTAGAAAGGGACACAGCAGAGAACTATTCTGTTTTGCATTGTGAAAAACAATGGGAACTTTATGTCCATCTGTGAGAGGAACAAATGCTCTTACATCTCACCTAAAATGTTGCCCAACAGCTAGTCAGAGCAATTTACGTCACTGTTTTGGATTTCTGGCATGTGTTTGTCTGTGTGAAGTGAGTAGGAAGGGAAAGTCTTTCAAATAATTTAATCAAGCATTGAATAGGTCCAACTTTATCATCTCATTGACCTTGTGCAGCGCCCCCCCTGTGGCAAACCGAGTAATGCTACAAACGTCACACTGGAATTGTATCTTATCATCTTTACAGACCTGAATAATCATCAAGTGAAATATGCAATACAGTCACAAGTCTGCTGAGAATAGCACGCTTGAGACTTTTCATTAAACTAAAGTCATAATACAAGGTTAAGCAGTGCTTATGATATGACTTTCAGGGACTTTTAAGAATCCAGACCTCGATGCTGTGAAATAAGTCTTTCTACTGTGACTTTCACATGCACATATTCTGAATTGTATTAGTGGGACTGAAATAACTGCAGTATCTTTTACCCACCAAAGCTTCAATTCAACTTAATTTCAAAAAGTTGAGCGGCTGTTTGGCTGCATGCTAACATTTAAGAATTAATGATCACCCCTGAAGTAAGAAAACAGTTGTGTGTATTTA